>NC_080719.1:15397500-16021250 GCF_019097595.1 Hemibagrus wyckioides
CACCACTGTTCCTTCCTTGGACCACTTTTGATAGATACTGACCACTGCAGACCGGGAACACCCCACAAGAGCTGCAGTTTTGGAGATGCTCTGATCCAGTGGTCTAGCCATCACAATTTGGCCCTTGTCAAACTCGCTCAAATCCTTACGCTTGTCCATTTTTCCTGCTTCTAACACATCAACTTTGAGGACAAAATGTTCACTTGCTGCCTGATATATCCCACCCACTAACAGGTGCCATGATGAGGAGATAATCAGTGTTTTCCACTTCATCTGTCAGTGCTCATAATGTTATGCCTGATCGGTGAATGCTATCTAAAAAACCCCTCAAAAAACATAAAAAAACAACAACAACAATTTATCCACATATAAAGTGTATGCTTACTTATATATGCATATATTGCTGCATTAACAATATGTATTATATTTCACATTTATTATTTATTGTGTGGCAAATCACATTTGTGCTATTAAGCAAAAGTATTATTTAAATTTTTTTACTCTTAATATTTATAGTTCTAAATTATATTCCAAAATGATAATGTGAAAAACACCTTTAAAAAACATAAACAATAAACATTTGTTTACTGCTATTTTTTTTATTACATGCTTCAATATTTGTCTGGAATTCATATAGTCACAAATCAAAGAGACTTTATTAAGTAACAAGGCATGGTCATACACACATCTACATCTAAAAATAATAATGAGTAATAATATTCAAGATAATATTCAAGATTCAAGCTCATATATAAAGAGGGCCTAAAACAGAGCCTTGAGGAACCCCAGGTTTATTGTGTATACATTTAAGAAAGCAGATGAGGAGCAGTGTAAAGCTCACAGCCAGTGGGTGAGAAACTTGGACATGACAATTCACCTTTATTAGAGGAAAGTAACAGGATGGTAAATGAATACACCATTCTGCTAACTTTGTTACTGCAATCGGAAACAGTATGTTGTTCGGATAGCAGATAGCAATTCCAATATAAATGACTTTTCGAAAGGGCTCAAAAAGTCACCTGTTATAGCACAAAACTAAACATTAATCCTTTGCTAGGATGGAGGAATCAATAATCGCTATCTTACCTGTTAGGTAAGTGAGCTAAACCAATCTCTCCTGAGGATTACTGCAGCATATCTCGAGTAGACTTTAAGAAAGAAAACAGCACTATCGGGTAGTACATCTCTGCATCTTACAGCCAGGCATTGTGGCTCTTCCCTGTTCTACCATGTATCAGTAAAGGCTCTCCATCAGATACCATCATACAGACAGTTTATAAGATCTTCTCTAGCAATCCAACCATGAAATTGTTTACAGGGACACAAATCTGTTCAACTGACATCACACCATTCTTGTTTCTTACATTGCAGCTTACTGTTCCTAACATTTTCTACAGAGGAAAGAAAAGACTTTCCTTATTATTTTGAACAAAAAAATTAGTATTAATACAGTCATTATATCAGAGCAGTCATTGTAGAGAGTATTTATAGTTTTCTCATTACTGCAGGTCTACTGACAAAGCAATCATTTATTTATTTCACAAGTAAAAGCTCTGAAAGAGAACTATAATAATACTTCATAATGCCTTTATCAATAGAACCCTGACTTAAGATAAGCTTATCAATGATAGACTTGTTATTTCTTGCAGTACGTGTTATATTCTCAAACATTAATTGTTCATCTATAAAAAAGAAAAACGTGATCTTTCCAACTGTTCAGTTTGTGGAAGTGGAATCCAGTGTCTGCCTCAAGATTCTAACTAGTGTGCAATCTGAGATCCTTTTCTGCCAACTACAGTTGTAAAGAGTGGTTATTACGTTATATTCTTCTATATAATCTTCCTGCTCAAACCAGTCTGGCTATTCTCCTCTGACTTTGTCATCAACACAGTGTTTCCATCCACAAAACTGTCACAGCAGGCCTGGCTCGCAGTCTCTGCTCTAATTCATCCCAAAGGTTTTCTATCAGGTTGAGGTCAGGACTCTGTGAAGTTCCTCCACTCCAAACTCACTTATCCATGTCTTTATAGACCTTGCTTTGTGCACTGGTGTGCAGTCGTGTTGGAACAGGAAGGGGTCATCCCCAAACTGTTCCCACAAAGTTGGGAGCATGAAATTGTCCAAGATGTCTTGTAAGCTGAAGCATTAAGAGTTCCTTTCACTGGAACTAAGGGGCCAAGCTGAAACCTCTGAAAAACAACACCTGAATTCAATGATTTGGAGGGGTGTCCCAAAACTTTTGGCATTATAGTGTATTCACAAACTCACATATTCACATCTGTGAGTAATTTACTGCAGCCAGTTCATGAACATGCATATTTTTGGGAGATCAGATGATGCAAGAGAACTCATAATGAACTCACAGATTTTTAAAAGGTTATTGTATGGACATGATAAATGGAAGGTAACTGTTGGTGTATCATTAAGATAACCACATTTTCACTAAGCTACCTTCAAGCTTGCTTTTCCTCCCACCAAACAGAAAAGCAGCATTACCCAGAGACCATTACTTATTTGCACACAGGAGGAACACTGAGAGCCTCACACTCACCCTCTTCACCCTCTTCCTTCAGCTGTCACCCAGCCCTGCTGTCTTCACGGTCAGATCTCCTCAGGTGTCAGCGATTCACTTTTGTTTGGTTTAGGATTTTAGCTGGGTCAACAGGTTATCCAGAGTCCTTGCTCTGACTTGAGTCCAGGCATGATGGCAAGCTATCGATTAGGCAGGAGGTGCACTGTGGAGAGTTGATAAGCTAATCTGTCCCCTGAGTCCTGACTGAAGCCCTTCAGAGGCTTCAGAGAGGAGACAGATCTGAGTGTGTGGTGGCAAGAGTGTGTGTAAGTCCATTTTGTTTGTGTGTTTTGGACTCCATTGCCCTTCTAAATTACTTCTGGTGATAAACTGTTGCAGAAGTCCAGACCTTGTACAGTGAGAATAGAAGGGCATATTTGACTAGTTTCTCTGATGAAACGAGTCTCCACTCATTTATTAGGATCATTTATTAGATATGACGATATAATAAAGATATTGTGGATTTTTATCATCATCACACAGGTTTGCTCTGAAATAAGCCAGTCATCTATATAATTGAGTACATGGATGCCCTGGAAATACAAAAGAGCCAGGGCAGTATCCATGCACTTTGTGAAGGTGTGTGGTGACAAAGCCAGGCCAAAAGTGAGAACACAGCACTGGTACGCTTCACCCTCAAAATATTACCTGAGAAATCTCCTGTGCTCTGTCCAGATGCCTATGTAAAAATATATGTGTCCTTTAGATCTATTGTCACAAACCATATTGATACCTCTCTATTGATACCGCTCTCAAGGTTTCTTCCTCATATCATCTCTGGGAGTTTTTTCTTGCCACCATCACCTCAGGCTTGCTCATTAGGGATAAAATAGTAACTTTATACTTTACAATTTTTTTTAATTGAATTGAAATCTTGAACCTGTACCTTTTCAGAGTATAGTTCAGAGCATGTAGGTCTAAGACTGGATGAAGTCCCCCATCCTTCTTGGGTACTAGGAAGTATCAACTGTAAAAAGCCAAGTTTCTCTCAGGGAGGAGAACATATTCTGTGGCTCTTTTGCTCAAGAGTGATAGAAGTTCCTGCTGGAGGATGTAGCTTGCAGTGTCCTGACAACAGTGGGCAACAGTCTTGAAAAGAGGGTGGGGAGGTTGGGATTAGGGACTGAATTCTGTACCATTTCTCTCTGGTCCCAGAGAGAGGCTCCCCAGAACCCTAGCCCTCGGGCATCGCGATTCATTTTTTGGCCCGCCTGGTGGAGATGACAAAGCATCACTGTTTCTCTAGCAGTTTGTTAGCAAACCTATATATTCTGATACATATTGTTTATCATAGTAATTTTTTTTGTGAATCTCCAACCCCATGCCACAGAGAAAATTTCCAAAGGTGTATCTGAATCTTTTTCTAATAGTAACATGGCACTAATACTTTAGCATTTTACTTAATCGATTCAATATCATCCTCTTCCTTTCTTCATTTTCTTTATTCCTATTACAGAAAACATGATTGTGACATCTGGTGTCTTGTGGATCTTCTTATTGTCACCTGCTTGCTGGATGCCATCTCCTTCAGAGTGAGTTAGTGTGGATTAGCAAGTTACAGATTGGAAGCATCACACTGGTCCATTTTTGTTGCTGCTGAGAAGGATTAGGATTAGGACTCTAAGCTGCAACATTCATTCATTGATTAACTGCAGGGATAATAAACCCTAGATGGGATGTCACTCCCCAAGTTTCGACAGATGAACTAATTTGCATACATAATAACCTTGATTTATATTTCATAGAGCCTAGCAGACTAAGTTACTCCTTTCAGTCAGAAGACTGTAGCTCACTTTAATACCTGTACCATAGCCAATTAAAATCTGCATGCCAGTAAAATGGTTGCTGCTGGTGCTATATTACAGAGAAAGAGCTACAAATACAGATTTCAAAGCCGATAACAAAGAGTGTTTACTACAAAGCATGACTCAGTCTGTACATACGCAATCTGAGGAATCCAGATTTCTGCACAAATCTTGTACAAATGGCATATGGTATTCTTAATGATTTATGACATCATGTATTGCATTCAAATAACTTATTTAACATCTAACACCTAACTGAGATGTAAAAAGGTGAAATGTTTGGGTTGATATTTGTTTGGTCACTGATTTCCGCATGGTAAGTTTCAATATCTACTCTTAACACTGTTACTGTGTAACAAATTAGAGCACAGTCCATTGTTGTGGTTTTTTTTTTTATAATTTAAATCTAAAAGCAATCTTATTTCCTATTTCAACCCATATAGATATGATGTTATGTTTGATGTTTGTCCACATTCATTAGGACTTACAGTGGGTAGTGTTAAAGAGCTGCTCCAGTACAAATCCAGGGCTTTGATTAGAAATGCTGCCTCCTGTGGCAGCTCTGCCCTTATATAGAGAGAAACAGGGGGAAGATGAACTCCTACACATCAGGGCTTTGATCATGCTCATGTTTGATGCTTTATTTTCTATAACACCGCCACAGGCACAAAGCTGCAACTGGGGCTCCAAAGCAACAAAAGACAAGCAAAAGGAGTGGGCTGTAGTATATGTAAATATGTATTACATGCAGTCATTAAGTTGTAAAGTCTAAAATGACTAGTTTTAATCAAAAAGAAGGAAGTAACAACAGGTTTAACAGCTTTGTTCTGATCACTTAGATGCTAGTGAAATCAGTTAGATGCTAGTGAAACTATTTTGCAATAGCACATGATCGGAGGTGTTTAATGGAGGTTTAGCTTTCACATGTGGAGTAACTTTGTGTGTTCTCTTTGTCTCACCGGTCTCATCATCAATGTCGCTATTTACCTGCACTCTGCTCAGGTGTCCAGTGGTGTTTGTTGAACAGACCCAGGTTCTGTTGAATCTACTTTATGAGAAGAGTGTGCTGCTCCAGGTACATGATCTTTTCTTTCAGGAGCAGATCTGGTTGTAGAATAAACAGACACAGGAAGATGGATGGATGAAATGTACCCTGTGTATTTTAAGTAGATTAATACCACATAATGTTTTGGGGCATTTTATTTTTGGATTTTTTTTGTATTATTATTGATTAGTTTCAGACTAATTATGATGTGACTTGTTGATGTGATTTATCTCTTTGTAAAAGAATCTTGTGCTGTTTTAATGAAAGTTCAATAAAGAAAATGGACATGGCCATTGACGACTCCCTTTATTGAAAAAGTGATTATTTAATAATAAAAGTCTGAACATTGTATTTATATTGTGTGTCTTGAGGCAAATGCAGCAAAGACAAATAATATACAAATAACTGTAGACGCTGTGTTCTCTTAGTTGTAATGATGTCCATTGATGGGTCACTCAGCGAAATTAATACACCATAAATTTGAATAATTGACATTGAAAGTGTAGTCTAATTCACATTTATACATATACTGTACAAATTATACATTTAGATTATATGTACTTCATTACTACCCTGACTGTAAATGAACAGTTGCACAGATGAGACTAACCTCATGCTCCTTCACCTTCAGCCCCTGTGTTAGCTCATTTCAGAGGCAGGGTCTGTGCTCAGGTTCTCTAATAGCGCAGTTCCACCACAGAGCCTCTCAATCCCCTTCTTAGGTTTGTTGGCAACTCAAAGACTGTGAAACAGCCATCATTAAATCACAGTTTTGTTCACCTGCTGGAAAACAAGACAATAAATGACACTGTGTTTATATAACCTCTGGCTCCAATATATTTATTTGGTGGCTTCTTGCTTCCAGTTTCTTGTAAACTGGGCACATGAGGTTATCATCACCACTTCTTTCACCTACAGATAGCCTGCTTGCTTAAGTTAGACAGGAAAAAACACATATAGGGCACATCATATCACATCATATATAACATATTATAACATATTATATCATATTATATTCTTTGTCATTACAAGCTTCGACTGGAGTTTTTAAATGACTTGAGCGATTTTCTCTTATTCAGCAGATTTTTATGCTGATGTGAGAAAATGCCTCACTGGCACACTCTTCCTAGACCAGGATCTTTCTTTTTAAAGCACTTCTCGCCATTGATGTGTCCCCTGAAGACAATTATTGATGTTTCACAGCTGGAAAAGCCTAAGGAGAAGCAAAGTGTCTTTCCAAAATCACATCAGGATCTGCTCCTATGCCTGGGGTTAGGGTTAGTTGTTGTCTAGTCAGCTGGAACAGGGCAGAGTTTGTAAAGACTGTGTGCATTCATACCTGATTAGGATTAAATTACAATTCAAATTGTCTAATTTATATATGAACTTATCCGTAATTGTTGAAGATTTTAAAAATAATTTTGATAATCCATTATATTCCACTGAGATCAGGCTTTGTGTCCATTTTACACTCTGTAAGGGTTAATTAAAACATAATAGGATCCACTCATTACACACAACTGACTTAATACTAATATTTGGATTACATATAGAAACCAAAGTCTCCCATCTAATCTCATTTAAAATGTGTCTTATTCATAATATATGAACTTCGCCTCACTACTGCATCAGGCATACAATCACATCAGTTACTTTGCAGAGTTTTATTGACCTTGACCCGACAGAATGTAGAGAATGCTTAGAGTTAACATTCCACTCTATTCTAGATGAGAAAAATAAATAGAGAGAAAATACTAGCACTCTGTTATAACAATCATACAAACCCATTACAACATAAAAATGAAATGGCATGAAAATAATATACTCTGTATTCACAATTAGTACCCGAAGCAACCATTCCTTCATTAACAATAATCCATTCCTCCCATAATGCTGCCTATTTACCCAAATTAAAGCTAACAATTATCAAACCCTTGATATTCTACAGTTTGTCAATGTAGATGGTGGCATCTTTGTCGATGTAGATGGTGGCATCTCCATACAAATGTTTGGTGTTCCACAAGGCTCTGTTTTAGGCCCACTGCTCTTTATATATAATCTTGAATCTTGACTATTATTACTCATTATTTTTGCTTTTGTTGTTGAAAATATTAAAAAATTCTTAAACATTCTGTTTGTTTTCAATTTTAAATGATAATCCCAGACATAGTGGATCCTGGTTTATACTTTGTGCATAATTTTGTGTGTGTGTGTGTGTGTGTGTGTGAGAGTGTGTGTAACACAACTAAAAATTGGCTTGACACCTAGTTTGGGAAACCACAAGGTACCTCAAGGTGTTAGCCATTGGTTTAACAATAACCACTAGTTACATTTTATTAACATTGCCGGTGACTGTGCTAAAAATATATATATATATATATATATATATATATATATATATAAAATTTTGAAATATAAAAAATATACATTTTTTCAGGGAGTATAAAATAAAGTTTGTAACATAAAAAATGTATGTTTGTAAAGTAAAGACAAGCATTCTTCATTGGTATACTAATCGTGGCACACCACAGGGTTAAATAAGTAATGTAATTATTAAAGTCATTTAAGAAAAGGATTAGATCAAGAAAGAGTGCAGCATTGAGGAGGAGGAAAAGAGGAGCGGAGGCTGAGGGGAAGAGGGGGATGAGAGGAGAAAGGAGAGCAGAGTCAGTGTGTTTCGCGACTGAACTGCAGCACAGAGCATTATATCCTGACTGCACTTGAGGAACACACACACAGCTGCACTGAGCCGCCTGAGCATTCATGACAGCGGTGAGTGTGATAATGCCATTGCACGCTGGAGAGCAGGGAGATGAAATAGATTTTATATGGTAACCTTGATCCGGCGACACTGCGGCAGTAGAGTGTCGAGACTAAAGGTATAACTGTGATTTAGTCCTGTGTTACTGCAGCATTACTGCATGAGTCTCTGCAGACTGAGCTATGACACATTTCTGATAGACAACAACATTGTTATTACAGAATGAAATTATGCAGCATTTTTTGATGAATGTCTAGGAAAAAATAACATATCTGTGTTTTCACTGTGAGAAAAAAACCATTCATGTTCCCTAGGGTACAAACAATGTAAACAATCCCATCAAGATAGTCCTTATATAATTTTATATATATATATATATATATATATATATATATATATATATATATATATATATATTAAAAAAAGGAAGTCAACTTTCAGTTTTCGGGTAATTTTAGATACAAAAGAAAAAATACCCCAGTAACAAACTTTACAACTTGTGGGCTCCAGGGACCCCCAGGGGTCTGTGAGATATTGCCAGGGGTCAGTGAATTCTTGATATGTTTACATTCGTAGAAATCCAAAATGAATGCTGTATCAATTATAATTGAGTTCTGATAGTTGTATTGTATTGCAAATCCAAACCTCAAAGACCTCAATAACAACTCAGCCTATAATTAACAATAAATATAAAACATGTTCTGCTAGTGGACTATTCCAGATCCAAAACCTCCACAGCCTCATTCAATAGTATAATATTTTTGTACACATTCAAATAATAATCCAAATATTTGAATACTTTATGCTTTGTGATATATATATATATATATATATATATATATGCATTTCTAATAACCGGTCTGTGGAATTTATTTTGCAGTTAAAGGGGTCCTTGCCTTTGAAACGTTTGAGAACCAACACTGTAGGGCATAGTTTAACACCTTTTGTCTGACAGTGATGACAGTGATAACTGCATTGTACGTCAGCAATAAACGCACAAAGCTTTCATTGAAACGTGACTATTAATTGAATTTTAATCTTGGATCTATTCTTACTGTACTATGTTGTATTATCTATCTAACTATCTATCTATCTATCTATCTATCTATCTATCTATCTATCTATCTATCTATCTATCTATCTATCTATCTATCTATCTATCTATCTATCTGTCTGTCTGTCTGTCTGTCTGTCTGTCTGTCTGTCTGTCACAAAAGAATTATAAATATGATCCTGAACAGAACCTCATTATAAAGTAAAAACAGTCAGAAACTAGGAATAATGGAAAAAAGGATTACCATTAGAAAAATCCTGCTTAATCTCATAGTAAGTCTGTGTTTATTGTTGTGCACGGTAAAAAAGCTGCCTCTTGACTGTATGTGTTTTCTCTAAAGCCCGCAGTGAAATCATGGTGCTTGGCATTGCTAAGCTGCAGCATGCTGCTCTCCCCCGCCGTGACTGCGTACTCAGCTGACTCAGACAAGGGCAGAAGGAAAGTAGTGCATGTGTTGGGTAAGATGCTTCTCTCTGAATAACAGCATACACACAGTGAGATTTCACTTAGACTGTATACTAAAATACTCCAAAGGCAGGAGGCATGTTATGGTATAGATTTAGTGCCTGTTCTAGTCTAGCTTTTGTGCTTGTTTAGTTTTTGTTAGGGCTTGTAAGCTTTAAGACCCTGGGTAAGAGCATGTGTGTGTTTATGGCAACTGAAAATAATCTTTCTTTTTAAACCAAGTTGGTTTGTGCTGTCTTACGCTGTCCTGATTTTCATGCTGTCATATGCAGTGAAACAGCACTGAAGATCCCATCAGCGTGTCAGACTCATTTGGCAGCTGCAAATTACACTGAATTGAGTCACTGGTTGCCATGACACTGCTTTTCATTTATGTCCCTTTTCCCCCAAACACATCTGTGACTCTTTAGATGTCAGAAACTGAATTAATGCAGGATCACTTTACCATTTGGCTTTCGTTCGGCTAGTGTAAGTTAGTGACAACATTTCAGACAAGCATTCAATGGAGAGTTTTAATGAGCAGATGTCAGTGCTGGTTTTACTTTCACTGATCAGGACTGAAAAGCTGAGACGGTATTAAACTGACGCTTTGTTGAGCTGCCCAGACCATTCAGGCTGAGGGATGGAGAGGCCTGGAGCGTGTCTGTATGAAATCCAGCTCCCAGGCAACTCAAAAAGCTCTAAAAAATCTCCCCAAAAACAACAAGCCATAGTCTATTCAATGAAGGAGAAAGTGAAGCACGCAGGCTTGCTTAAATAAGAGTAGCCACTGATCTTCTATTTACTAAAATTTAACCTCAACTGGACAAACAGGACTGAAAAACACTTTCACAATCATCCAGTTATTTATGAAATTGGTCCAAACATTAAGATGAGAACGTCAGTGGTCTCACTAATAATTCAGAGAATACTAGATCAAGTCAAAATTCTCAGTTTTTTTCAAGAAAAGCAGGTCATAGTGTGGATAATTTTGGAAATAACTCGGAACTTGTCTTCACTCTGCTCTGCTTTAGAGGATGATACTGGAGCAGTGATCGTACAGACAGCTCCAGGTAAAGTAGTCACGCATCGCGGTGGCACCATCACTCTGCCTTGCCGCTACCACCATGAGCCTGAGAACGTGGATCTGGACCGCATCCGCATCAAATGGACCAAGGTGTCGGACGAGTTCCAGTTTCAGGACGTGTTTGTGGCATTGGGCCGGCAGCAGCGGACGTTCGGGCTCTACCGTGGTCGTGTGGAACTGGAGCAGGCAGGATCAGGCGACGCCTCCATCATCATCCACAATATCACGCTGCAGGACTACGGCCGCTACGAGTGCGAGGTCACCAACGACATGGAGGATGACACAGGATTTGTCAATCTAGACCTTGAAGGTTTGGTCCATGTTAATGGCTGGTTGATGAAATACATCAGTTAAGGTTGGCATGGTAACCCTAGGACCATGAGACCACAGGTTATGAGAATTTATTTGGTAATATGTACATAACTGTCAGGTCTGTTTGGATAGTTGATTGAACATGACACGGCATGCTGTTACAGGAAAACAGAACAGTCAATGACAGCATGGTATGATATGGGCTAACACAAAGCAGAGTTTCTCTTCAGGCCCTTATGAATCATTATTAATACATAAATAAACTATTCAGATTTGAACATGTCCTATAGAATAGGTAAGCTATTATAATGAGACAGAACACCTGAACATCTGCGTGTTAACCAATCAGCCAATCACTGAAAAAAGACCAGGCAATGTTTTACCATTTTCAACTGTTCAGTTTGGGTGAGTCTATGACCAATGTAGCCTCTGAGTCCTGTTCTTGGTTGACAGGACTGAACCCGATGTGGTCTTCTGTTGTAGCTCATCCACCTTAATGTGCATTCTGAGATGCTTAACTGCTCACCATTGTTGTAAAGAGCGGTTATTAGAATTACCATAACCTTGTTGTCAGCTTGAATCAGTATGGCCATTCTCCTCTAACACTGATTTTAACAGAATTTCTGCTCACTGGATGATGTTGATGTTTCCATTCTTTGTATACTCTAGAGATGTACTTAAAAAATCCCAAAAGATTTCACCGTTTCTGAAATACCCAAATCAGTACATCAAATATGCACAGTCATTGTGATCAGATTTTCCCTCATTTTGATGTATGCTGTGAACATTAACTGTAGCTCTTGACCTCTTCTACCACATGTTTGGCTGTCTGCATAATTGCATGAATGCACAGTTGTACAGGTACTTCTAATAAAGGAGATGTTGAGTTTATACTATAATCAACTGTAAATGTGGAATCACATTTCTAATGTAAAATTCACAGGTGTTGTCTTTCCGTACTACCCTCGACTGGGTCGCTACAAGCTAAACTATCATGAGGCGGAAGATGCATGCAAGCAACAGGACGCCATCTTGGCCTCTCATGCCCAGCTGCACAAAGCCTGGAAGGATGGTTTAGACTGGTGCAATGCAGGCTGGTTGGAGGATGGCTCGGTACAATATCCCATCTCTCATCCTCGTGATCAGTGCGGCCGTAAAGACACTCCTGCTGGAGTTCGCAACTATGGCTACCGCCACAAAGATGATGAGCGCTACGATGCTTTCTGCTTTACCTCGAAACTCAATGGTGAGTGTGTGTGCACCACAGGCTAAAGATACTCACTGTTCTGCCAGTGTGATCATGTGAGGCCACAGGCCAGAGGACATGCCATTTTTTTTGTCCATTAGCCCCCCTCTGTGCCTGCTTTCTTCTCTTTGAGGTCCAGGTTGCAGGCAGGCACTGATTAAAGAGCCTGAAGGAACATCATACACCAAACATGGCTTTGACAGAATGATGCATTTGTTACAGCACCATTCTCCAAATCAAATTTGGGATGGAAATATGATTTATTATGGTGGCCTGAGGTACAGAGTCAAATTGGCAGAAATTAGTGTAAACACAGAAGAGAGCCAACTGGTTCCACATTTTAGATGAATTATTAGTGTGTGGGCTTTATTTTAGCATTTGAAGTGCTGTAATATCAAAATGGCTACATCATGCTGTTAGAGACTTTTTTGGTCTACTCACAATTCTGGGAGCTAACAGACCTTTCAATGCACCGCCAACTTAGCTATTACAAAAACCATCTAGATCAGAAATGCTCTCAGCTGGGCCAATTGTGTCTCATACTCCAAGACTGACCAGCTGGAAGACCTTTAGAGAAAGCCTTCAGGGAAATATGGACGGATACAGACAATATCCCTCCTAATAGATAGCAAAGCAGCAGCCATATTCATGAACAGATCACTGATGACTGGGGAAGAGAAAAGCAATTTTCTTCCATTCTCTCAATTATTTGTTTCTATTCATTCCCCAGGTTCTTTCATCGGAAGTAACTTCTAATCAAACGTTGAGCTGAGCTGTTGAGGATTAAAGCAGGAGTGAACATTCGTAAATTAATTAGCTAGCCCAATGGGTAAGCACCAATGTGCTGTTCATACCCATGTTTTTGGCCTAGAAACCAAATTTCAATTATAAGCAATAGCTGACATCATTTAACTCTAGAGTAAGACAAGTTAGTTAAGTAGTTAATATGCAAGCATGTGCACAGGGATGCATCTGAGGAGAAAATGTGTGATTACTTACAGTATATCCTTGGGAAAAGACTACTTTGTCTATAAGCCTAGCACTTTTATAAATAAATGTCACAGCATTTTATAGTTTTATGGTCTTATGATTTTGGTGGGTTTTGTGTTGAAGCAATTCTCCAAACTGGTCAGGGATGAAGTTTGAATCAGTGACATCTGCAACAACATTTCAATAGATCTACAACGGCTCTTGGAATCTGTACAGTTATTGGTAGATTCTCATATTTTTGGCTTTCTAAATCAACGAAGTTCACAGATAGCGTTGATAATGTTAGATTTGCTGATTGTTATTTTTGAGCTGCGTGTGAATTCACTATTCATGGCTGAGAGAAGGATCAGAGCTTTTTCAAACTGTTTCATTGTTAAATTGTGCTAGAAATCTCCAACGAATAATATTGATATTGCTTAGACACCATGTAATGATTGATTTAAGTGTATTTATATATCAAATTCATTAAAAAAGAATCATGTAAAAAGGACGTTTTGATGATTCAGACAACACTATTTAGTAGTTTGGTGATTTGAACTCATTATGTACCGGTTACTAGAGCAGCACCTTAAATATTGAGCTACCCTATAAGACTACATTTATTTTGTCATGGTACAGGAAAAGTCCACTATAATGATTTTTGGATTTTTTGAAATTCCACAACACAGAAAAATGGACAAAAGGGAAGCATTTGTGGTATAAATTCTGCCTGTTTATCATTCAGAGAGATAGAGAACTGTTTTCTCACACTTTAAGTCAGGGGTGTCCAATCTTATCCGCAAAGGGCCGATGTGGGTGCAGGTTTTCAGTCTACTGAAAGCCTAGATCTGATTAGCCAGTTGGAATCAGGTGTGGCTTCTGCTTGGTTGGAATGAAAACCTGCACCCACACCAGCCCTTTCTGGATAAGATTGGACACCCCTGCTTTAAGTCTTCTTTGTGTGTCTGTTTTAGGCAAGGTCTACTTTCTCAAGCGCTTCAAGAAGGTGAATTATGCTGAGGCAGTGAAGGCATGCCAGCGCGATGATGCAGCAATAGCAAAGGTTGGTCAGCTCTACGCCGCTTGGAAGTTCCAGCTGCTGGACCGCTGTGATGCAGGCTGGGTGGATGACGGCAGCGTGCGTTACCCTATCGTTAACCCTCGTGCTCGTTGTGGTGGATCAGATCCCGGTGTTCGAACCCTCGGCTTCCCTGATAAAAAGTTCCGCCTCTTTGGGGTCTACTGCTTCCGCAAGGATTCAGGCAGCACTGAGGCTCAGCCCACACAGGCTCCAGTTCCCAGAAGCACATCATTCACTAGGAGCATTTGAGATTGCAGTTGCACTGCATTATTAGCACAGCTTTTGTAGCTTTGCCAATTTGACTGACAGATAACGCTATATTAGTAGCTATGCTAGCTGAAGGGTATCTTTAAGCCAACATTATTTCCTTCGCTTGCCTGAAATGAGATGTCAGTCATATCTGAGGAGACAATTGCAGTCGTCTGACGTGCTACAATACGCTAGCTAAACTCATTAGCTTCTTTTCTTTAGTGTGCTTCATATGTAGCATGGACAGCTAATGAGGATTTATTTTCTGTTGTTTATTTTGTCAACAAGAGAAATGATTCAGAGGAAGCACAGACACTGTGCTAATTAGAACAGGAGTCTGTCGGAGAGCTAATTTAGCTCACGTCATAATGAATGTGGGCCATTAGGCAGAGAACCTCCTGGCCTGATGATGATGGCTGTGAGAAAAGTGAAGAGCTCTGCTTGGCATGGCATACTCGTAGTGTGGCAATTCTTTTTGCTGTTGCACTCAGTGGCAGAAATAAACATGCCATTTACTAAGCAGACAATAGCCAGCTGTGGAAACAATTACCTTTTACAAGCATCATTTAGATGAGCATAATGTCTTGATAGCAATAACTTGATAAGCATGTCTTTGATAGTTGAACATACCAGCGAGTGAGTTTCATGTTGCCGCTGCTTTACTACCTCATTAGTGGTCAAAAATTGCACTATTCATCAAACTGTGACGTGGCACAATGTTACCTTCAGTAATGTACTTTAGATTAAAGATATTTTACCTGATCATGTTTATCCCTCTGCTTTTTGTTGCCATTTCGACCTGTAGTACTGGTTGGAAAGAAAGAACAGCAGTTGGTTGTTAGTAACCATGACGATGGCTGATTCTGTCTCCAGCAAACTGCCTCATCCATTTGGCTCTTTTTCCTGGAAACATTTCCTGGCAACTCAGAGTCGAGTGTCTAGCCGCCTGGATGACACTTGAGAAAACATTAGTTTGAAGGGAAAAACAATAAAAGTGCATGGTCATGAATTACAAAACATGAATCTCAAAGCTAATTTGTTAACTCTACATAAATAGGAAACAACTGCTGTTATATTTTTCTTTTCCTTAATGCTTGTTCCTGAAGGTCAGTACTGAGATCATATGTATTAAATATAATAAAAATCACTAAGCTGCAGACAAATTACAGATCACTTTTCACATCAAATAGCTTTCCATCATAATCAAACACCTTGTCATTGGTTAAAATTGGGGAAAATGTCTTTCTTGGGTAGGAAGATCACATACTTGACTTACACACCTGAAAGGCTCTGACAGTATTTCAGCCATATTAACCTGTGATCCCAATTCACATTAGGAACAAAGAGAACAGCAGAAAAGCAACACTATGACTGTGAGCCAATGTGACATATTGCTCTTGAGTGTGTGCTTTTTTCATTTCATTTGATCCTCGCCTTTTTTTTCTCTCAGCATAAAGTGAAATTAGGTGACCTTAGAGCGATTGAGCAGAGCCCAAGGGTAAGTAGAGCTGAAGCAGAAGCGCCTCCATATGTGTCCCATTTCTCACTACTGACAGGAGGCTAGAAAAAAAACCCCAAACATGGTGAGATATACAAGCTCAGAGGGAGCAATAGAAAGGAGTGATATTACACAGACATGTGGGTGACGACTAAAACAAAGTCTTGTGATTGGTATAGACAAAATGGGAATATACAACAGATAGGAAGAAACCAGAAAGAACATGGGAATAACATGTAATCTGGGTTCACGATTGAATCAGGGATCTTAGAGGTGTGATGCTATCCAGTGCACCATTCCACCTGATTACATTTTATCGAAAATTTGAAAAGGTGAGAAGCACCTTGTGTGTCTTTTTTGCTCGTTAAAATGTCAGACACCAGACTGCTAAGATCGCATGAATAGATTGCATAGAAGTTTTATCTTCAGTGTTGTCACTAGCTAGCATGCTTAACATTTTAGTAGGAAGCTAGCAGTTCTAAAAGTCACCAGCTAAAGATAGGAATGCTAACTGACCAGCGAAACTTCATGACTGTATGTTAAAAAAGACAAAATTTGCTATTTCTTACTTTATATTTCACTCTCAAAGAAAAAAAAAAATGAACACAATGAATTAATCCAGACAAATCCCTTAACAGCATAGAGAAACCAACAAAGTACAAAGTAAACATATTATTTCATGTTCCTGGAAAACTCAGTGAAGTGCAAAGGATGCATCATGTTTTTGGATAAAAAAAGAGATAAATTAAATTAACTAAACAATATTCTGATAGCTGGCATGGTTAAAATCAGGCAGTGAGAATGCTGAAGACAGTCAAATAGACAAAAATGGACAAACTGTACAAGTTCTAAGGAAATATTACTATCACCTTCAGAAACTTTTAACTGATATTTCACTATTAATTGAGCCCATAACCATCATGGGCAAGGAGGTTGGAATTGTTGACAACTACAAGTACTTGGGTGTACACTTAAACGGCAGACTGGACTGGAGGACCTACATTGATGCTGTATACAAGAGAATGAGCAGACTCTATTTTCTGAGAAGATGCTGGAGATCTTCTACCAGTCTGTGGTAGCAAGTGCCTTCAGCTGTGTTGTGGTCTGCTGGAGGGAAGCATCAGTGCCAGGGATGCCAGCAGGATTAACAAGCTCATTCGCAAGGCTGGATCTATCACTGGATACAAACTGGAGACGTTTGAGTCAGTGAGGACCAGGAGGTCACTGAAGAAACTGCTCTCCATCATGGACAATCCCACAGTCTGGGGATTGTACAACACACTACAGATTCAGCTGAGCTCATTCTCATTATTATATCTTAATGATATAGATAATTATATCTATATCATACATAACTTCTGTTTCTACAACCTAACATGGCTAACATGAAGTTATGAAGTAATCTTTGGTCCAAGGTGTATACGGCATTTTGCACTTGATTGTAATCGTTAGTTATGTAATCATTGTGATAAATAAATAAAAATGATCAAGAACAATAACACAAAATAAATATGACTTGTCATTAGGTTTGCTATTGTTATTTGGTGTGGGAAAAAATAAAGATGAGGAAATTGTTGCCTCAGCAGGGAGTCTGCATTTATTCCACCCATATGCGTAGTACACAAATAATTCTCATTCTAGCAACGATATAACAACTGAGTTAATAATACCACACCTCCTACAAACACGGAGCAGAGAATAAAGGTACACAACGAATAATGAATAAGACGCAGCCAAAGAATTAGCTCAGTTGTTTAAAGAAGAGTCATTTCACTTCAGGAGTAATATGAAGTGTTTAACATCTAAGAAAGTGTTTAGATAATGAATGTACACACATCAGCCCTCTTAGCAAATTCTTCCAACAGAGCGAGTTTATTTTCTGTTTACACTGTGTGTCTGTGAAGCAGAAATCCAGCTGTTTCGTTGTAATTGTTAGCTGTCAGGAGCACAAATTAAGAATAGGCACTGCACTGCGAGTGGGATTGAAGCGGAAATAAATACTGTGAAGTTAATCAACGTGTTCAGACACAAGAAGCATGAGGAAGAAGGTCATCAAATCTCTAAAAGAGAGAGAGAGAGAGAGAGAGAGAAATGTCCATCCATTTCATGCCATTTAACCCTTTTCAACATTGTGAAAAGTGCATTATTCCATCTCTTAAGAAGGCTTCTTTACTGACAGTACCTGAATTTTGCATAGGATTTTAAGCATAGGATTAGTAAATGTGAAAGTATGAAAAATTTGGTTAATCCAATCTGATGGAATAGACATAAAGTACTAAAAAGAAATAAAGAAATTTGCGTGACAGGGTTATATGGTGAAAGTGACCTCATACATTAATATAACAGTATCATAAAATAAAGAAAAAAAAGAGTAAGAAACCTTACTTTTCTTCTTCCCAGTATCAAATCCGACTGATGTCACTTTCTGTTGACGTCTGGAATGTTTCACAGGGGTTAATGTTATTGGACAAAAATGTGCATCAGTTTCAGTCAGCATTTAAATGGAAAAGGATATTTTAAACATTAGATTGGACTTGCACATTATTGCAAAACAGCAACAGAAAAAACCCTAAAAGTATTTAATGATAGTATTCCAGTGTAACATGCAGTTACAGTAAACTTAGACAGACAGAACACTTTTTTTTTCCCCCAGTAAATTGTTTACATAGGTTGTTGTGAAGGACACTTTACCCGTATTTACCTGGCATCTAAATCATGGAAATAAACATCTCCTATCAAATGTCATGTTGCAAAGTATAATCATTGACATTCAATTCAGTTGAAGCATCATACTATGCTTCAGGAAGCCAAGCATCAGGCATACATTTGGTCTGAAGCACATACCCAGAAAAAGGGCTGATTTGTAACATCAGCATATGTCAACTGTAGGTATGAAGGTTAGTCATTCACCTGGAGGATTTATGGAAATCAGCAGTGAAAGGAAAAAGGCAAACAGTGCACTTGACAGATACTCTGGTCGTCCCTGCAGCCAGTGAGGCATAATAATCCCTTCGTATGGAGGATACACTAAGCTGCTTAATGAAGGAAATTTCCGGATCATCAGCTATGGACCTACAATAACAGCATGCTGGGAACATGTAGAACACACAAGCCTGTGCCAGCTCATAATGGAAGAGCAGAATGACGCTTGGCCGGCATTTATTCATCGCCTGTATTTTTTTGTTGCTGTTATTACTTGTTTTGCATGTCATGAAATTTTAAAAGCTATTAGAGGCTGCAAACTCACCATCTGCACAATCATTAGCCTGTTAAAGGCAGTTGCACTTGCAGGAATTAGTGGACTTGCTCTATTCATCAGGGTTTCTGTTGCAATGATAAATGGGCTTAAAAATGGGTATTAACCTTTAGGTGGCACTGAATCACGTGGTGTTTATGAGACACTGTTTAATCATGTTGCACAGCTGAGCAGAAATGGAGTCCTCACAGGTTTTGTGTTTTTAACCCTTAAATGCACACCAATAATTTGTTCATCCCTCAGTTTGTTAACCAAATGCCACTAATGTTGAATATGTGTTGATCTTTAATCTGCCAATACAAATATTAACGTGCCAGTAACAAATTAAATATATAGGGCTCAGATCTGCACATTAAAAAGTTCCCTCAAGGGTTCTTTGGGTAGATAAAGGGTTTTTTTAGCTTCCTAAAAGGTTTCTAATTGGACTAATCTCTGATAAACCTTCACATGGGCTTAAGATTTTTCCTCAATGTACAGAGCTCTTGTTGAGTACCTACAATTTATAGACGATTTATTTATCTATGACAAGGACAATCATCTTGATGAATATTTATCTTTGAAAATGTACTTTGTAGGCCCAAATAAATGAATACCCTTCAACAAAGGTACATTCATAAGGGTCTATGTGAAACTTTGAGAAACTTTTTAAAGGGGTTCTACTTGTAATCTTTTCTGAAAGCGATTTTCCTAAAACTCTCTGTTCTTTTAAAAAAATGTTTGTGTTAAAGAATACATGTAATGCAGCCCAACATGAAGCAGAGCTGCTGTTAATACCCTGTTACACACTGGAGACTCCTTAAATAAATGTTAAATAAACATCCACATCTACAGGCAAACATGTCCAGTTCTTATTATAAACACCTTCTGACCAATCAGAATCGAGAACAATGTTAAAATCAATTTCAATATATGAAATCCTCTGTGAAAGAAAACATCCGAGAATACTCAAAAATGTATTTCCTTACATGATTTTTTTCCCCCACAAATCACTTTCAGTGCACTGAATACGTTATGTTCCGCTATTTTATCCAGTAGAGTGAAACATTTCAATCTCCTTTCTATCAGTGTTAACCCACCTTCACTATATTTTTTTGCTACATTTAATGAGGATGGAGTGTCCTTGAAACCTGCAGAGCCGAGCACACATCAATCACCATCAGTTTCTCTCCTATAGCTCTGAAAAATTGCATGTGCCGGGTCCTTATGCCAGACATATTTGAGTTAATTCTGAAGTCTTAATCTACCAAAAGAGTTTTTACAGAAAGATCTAAGGGGTGAAATTGTTTCCCTGTTCTCCCAAAGTGAAATCAACATTATTAATCTTAGGTAGATTGTGTCAGCTTTAATATACACTGTCCAAACACTACTATATTAGGAACACTATACTAATACTGGGTAAAGCCTTCCCTTGCTCTCAAAACAGCCTCAATTCCTCATGGTATGGATTCTACAAGATGGTGGAAACACTCCTTTGAGATTCTGGTCCATGTTGACATGTTTTCATCACTCATTTAGATGTACTTTCATGCTTCATCTCCCGTTCTAACAAGTTTTGCTCTGTGACATGGTGCATAATCATGCTGGGAGTAGACATTAGAAAATGGGTGAGTTGTGGCAATGATGGGCTGCACATAGTCAGCAACAGTACTGAAAAAAGCTGTGGCATTGAACTGATGATTGATTAGTATTAATAGGCCCTAAGTGTGCCAGGAAAACACTCCCCACACCAATATACCACCTCCACCAGTCTGGACTGTTGACACAAGGCAGGTTGGGTCCATGGATTCATGCTGTTGGTGCCAAATTCTGACCCTGCCAACTGCCTCAGTAAAACGTCATCAGATCAGTCTAAGTTTTCCAGTCTTCAACTGTCCAGTTTGGGTGACCCTGTGTCCACTGCAGGCTCAGGTTTCTGTTCTTTGCTGACAGATGTGAAACTCAATGTGGTCTTCTGCGGTTCTACATGATGTGCATGCTGAGATGTTTTCCATACACACTGTTTATCTGAGTTACTATAGCTTTTCTGTCAGCTTGAACTCTGGCCATTGTCCTCTCTCATCAACAAGGTGTTTCGGTCTGCAGAGCTCTATTGACTGTTGATCAGCAGTTAGATAGATATACTCAAATCGGCCCAACTGGCACCAACAATCATGCCATGGTCGAAATCATTGTGATCCCCAGTCTCATGGTCAATGTGATTAGATAATTGATGAATAAATAGATGTACAGGTGTTCCTAATAAATTGTTCAGTGAGTGTATTTCTTATTCTGTTTCCTATGTACGATGGAGTACAGTGTACATGTAATAAGTAATACATTTGTAAAAGATTGACTTTTGCCATTTTTTAGCCAAGATTTTGCCTCGAGCGTAAACAAAATTTATGAAGAGTGGTTTTATGGAAATCAGTTTATGATTATCAATAATGACCTGGCATGAATATTGGAGACCTGCAGTCTGACATGGAAGAATAAATATTGGTATTTAGAGATGTTTGCTGTAAGGATTTTTCATTGCGGCGCATTTATGTCATAAAATTTTAACATAACTTGAATGCAAAGACATTTAAATGAAAAGCAAACATTACAAACCATATACAGTACATCTAGACCAATACAGCATTTCATCTGTACATTTAAAAAGAAACTTTTTCAGTCTATTAAGGAAATAAAAGAGCTTAACTGGTCACACAAAGTGGCATTGCGGTGCAGTGGGGATAATTGATGCCTCACATCTCCAGGGTTTAATTCTTAGCTCAGGTTACAATCTGTGTACAGTTACAGTGCACATTCTCCCCACGTCTGTTTGGGTTTCCTCTGGGTTCTCTAGTTTCCTCCCACCTCCCTAAAACATGGATTTTGTCTACACTAAACTGCCCTTTGCATTGATTGTGTGTGTGTGTGTGTGTGTGTGTGCATGGTGCTCTGAAATGATATGACATGCCCTCCAAGGTGTATATACCTGTACACGATATAAAGGGGTACTGAAAATCAATGAATAAATGATTAGGAGCCCTCTGTGACTGGCTACATATTGCAATCTGTTCAGTGGAGACAGATAAGGTAGGACAATATGTACTTTTGAACCCTTTGAAGATATCCAAAAGAAAAGTCAGCCAAACAAACAGCTGCAAAGAGTACTTTGCATTTCAAAAAAGGCTTTTCAGTTCAGTATCCTATGCTCTTTGTTTCTTTGGAAAGTTTTCTAAAGAAGTTCTCTGAAAGGGAAGCCCCCTGTTCAATGTTCCCTGAAATGGACCAAACAGAGTAACTTTTGGGTGCAAGAAGGTTTCTTAGTTTCGTAATAATACTATAGCCTTAGATAGAAAAAACCCTTCTTTGGTTCTTCAAAGGTTCTTGCATGGCATCCTAAATAGGTTCTATTTGGAACTTTCTCTGAAAAGGAACCTACATAGAAATCAAGATGGAGATGTAGCCTTATAGACTTATTCAATCTTCTAAATATGTTTGTTAAACATTTATTACAATAACATTTTCCAAAGAGGTTCGATTGAGAACCTTTTCCAAAAGGATTTTTAGAACCCTCTCTTACAGAATAGTGTTTATGGGTTCCCGCAAATGCTTCCTAACACTGTAGTAATATAATACGGCAAGCACTCTTAGAATAAAAGCATTCTGCAAACTTTAAGGGCTCTCCAGCAGGGATGATAAAAGGACCCTTAGGAGTTTCGAATTTTCCAAGAGTGTTGATCATGTCATTATAAATAAGTGAAACCAAAACAACACGTAAGAGCTGTACCGATCCAGCCAAATGATTTTAATCGATCATTTGTCAGAGAAAGAATGTAATACAACGACAGGACTAGAATTCATCAGAACACCTAAATACTGATCAATACACATGGAGCACATTCACATAGCCTGACTCAACAACAGTAGCTAGAACAGAGAAATAACACTACTGAAAAAGAAAACCTGGGAGAACATTAGACCATAGAAACCATAATGTCTCTTCGAAGATGTTAAATGTTGTTTTAAAATTGAAAATACATTTTTTCCCCCCCAATTTGTCTTTCCCAGGTTTATGCTGGGTGGTAAGTCAGACTGTGTGACTGTGATCCATAACTCTAAGCAATAAACACATCCAGATTTCATTAGAAAAAACAGAAATGACAGGAAATGAAAAGTAGAAAGATACAGGTTATGTACATCACAGAGGTGAGGAGTGGTGCAGCAGAGCTTTATACATCATCAGAGTGGTGGCTGGTGTATCAACTAAACTCATGCTTGAGCCAAACCTTCTCTTTTCAGAAAATGGCGTCTAAAACTAATTTACTAAATTGTTCTACAATTGGATTAAGACAAAAAACGGGTTTGATGCAGCTTAGAAAGCCAATAAGAGCACCTCATTTGAAAAATTTGCATGAATCAAAAAAGAACAAAAACTACTGTAATGAGCCATTGTAATGAGACTAAAGCTGATACTGACAAAGTTAATCAAGGCTTGAAGTCAAATATGTACAATAACTAAAAGCAAAATGTAAATCTGTGCTTTGATTAACCACCTCTACAGTCTTCTGTGTGAGATGGGGATTAGTCGACTAGCACTGCTGTGATTCTCTGCTTGCATAGTCTCTCTGACAGTCTGAGAGATCTATCACAAGTGCACATGCCAGTTATAATACTGCTAAAGAGCTTGTCTATGATTCTTTTGCTTAGTAAAGGGCAAATTTCAAAATCAAACATGACAAACATTTAGAACTACCTGTGTCATTTAGGTTTGACTCCTCTTCCTCATCTTGTATCTTCCCCCTTTATAAAAGACAATACAATAAGGAGATAAGCTCCATACTCTGCTCATACCGAGTGGCGTAGTCGGCAGATGATAGATGGGCAACTCTAACATGGAGTCTAGACAGAATAGAGGACACTCCTTTTCCCCTAGCTCACTCATGCCCTCCTTTTAAACACCTACAATACAAATACAAAAAAAAAAGTACATGTCTTTCAAAGTGTGCACTTCTGGACATTTCGATAGCAAATATTAAACCAAGACCTTTGAAAACGCCGCTGTCTGTTTATGCACGGTTTAATATCATATTTCATAGGAGACAAATGTTCCTTAAATGGGGCCATGATCCAGAAACCTAACTAGTTTGTGATGCTGCCCCAGAACCATCTGGGATTTCAATGGCTCTGTAGTAATTAGTCAGAAGTGTTGCCCCAGGAAGCCTCAGCTGACTCTTAGAGCTTTGAAGAACACTCTCCAACAAACAGCTATGAGCATCCTCCATTTAGAGACTCATTTTCATAATTATGACTCACTCTTCAGCCTGCTGTTATTCATCTGACTCGCCTTCATGGTTCTATAAAGAGTTTAAAGCTATTTATATAACACAATATGAAAGAAACGAGTGGTCATGTTTGACAAATTTCTATAGAACCAGAATCTAATTTTTTAGCTGTTATATTCTAATTCTTCAGTATGTGGTTTAATTCATTCTAATGGCTTCGAGAATGTCGGCTTTAAAAGCAAGTCGAATGCAAGGCTTTGAAGGCATTTTTCCTAAACATGTCATGAACTAACATCTAAAAGTCACTGGGATGACTTACTGTTTAAATGTCCATTATGCCATCATTCAAAAGCAGACGATGAGGAGATAAGCATTAATTAAGAATGCTTTGGAAAGAAAAAGCATGTTTTTCCATCACCTTGCACACGTCCTTGTCACTGACAAGCTGAATAAAGGCAGTGATGTAGACTCGAGCAAAAAGAATGCGAAGTGGGAAGTGTAATCTCTAGAGGAATTGAGGGAGGACAGAAGGGGAGAGATAAGCACAAGCAGTGCTGGCATATGGGGACAGTGTATGAAAGCATGGCCCTTTTCTTCTGTGGTGAGCATGAGAAAAAAGACAGAGAGCTGGTGCAGATCTTATTCCAGTCAGCTGCTGCAGCCTTCTTTGGAAAACAGGACACGCACCTGGTCCTTGGAAAAAAAAAAAAAAAAAAAAAAAGCAGAAAAGTTATCCAAACCACAGTGAGCCCCTAGTACTATTTCGATTAGAAACACAAATGTTGAGTCTCTTGTGGCCACTTTCCTTACATGCCTCTCTAGACAGTTTTAACTGTATGACCCGAAGTGTAGCTTAAAGTGGAATGAGGCCCCTATACCACTGAACATTTAATCCAGAAGCCCCTTTGGCATGCACTTGTCACTGGCATGAGATTGTCTGTGTTTAGTGTTGTAGTGATCTATCCTGTTTAATTCACTCCTGAACTATCTAAATCAAACTGAGAAGCTAATTACAGGAAAAGGGCTTTACTCAAAGGATGACACAAATCAGTGGTTTAAATGGGGTACGATTAAAAGTGTATGTGTTCCATCACCCTCTCATTGTCTTTAACTTTATCATTTTCACACTTAGTCACATACAACTAGTCACATAACAATTTTCCAACAATGAGTGGGGAAATCATTCTGCCTTAAGACCACAGCTACTGTTACCCTTAAAATGAAATATCAATCCAATCCATCAAATATAGCATAGCTGTTATATTAGAAGTATCTGACCTTCATTAAAAAATGTAACTCATTAGGAAATGCTTAGGCATTGTGTGAAGAATTGCATTAATTGTATACGCAGTAAAGAAACACATCTGTTGCTTCAAAAAAATAATAAAGGTATTGACAAAAGGAACCCTTGTATTTCAGAATTAGTGGTGCAACCGAAGCATCACATTAAAACACTCTCTCTACCAGTCAAAACGATCTTAACATTTAAATGCTTTTGGGAAAAGAGACTCTGTCTAGTCTTGCTTTATCAAGTGTGCTAACTGTGCAATGATGTCTCATTACTCATATCATGCTAATCAAGGGATTTTGGCTATTAACTATTCAGGAATACTTCAGCACATGTTAAAAATGTAAATGTTGAATAGTGCAACTAATATGACTGACTTTTGGCCCAACTATCCTTTCATTTCTTTAGTTGATCTCTGAAGTAGAAAGATGAAAAAAAGAAAGAAAAAGATTCCTCTGTGTTGCTGCTTTTGCAAAAGATTTGAAACACTAAGACAAAACAATGCTAAGCAATCTTGACTAAATCAACTGATCATAACTCCTCTTAATGAAAACGCTACAACCTAATCCGAATTACCATATAGTTAAAGTAATGCATTACAAACTGCTAACCAAAGTTAACAAAGATCAAGAAAACACTCTCAATATATGAAAGTTATATGGGAGTAAATCATGAGCGTGATCTCTTGACTGTTGATTCTGCATTTTGAAAATGAAATTCAGTACTTTATGTACACTTTTGTACCAAACTGCCACCTCTAATACCTGCTTATGTAAAAGTACAGTACACAACCAAAAAGAGTTTTCAACCCTTAGGGGTGTGAATGGACTCCCTTGAGTAGGCTCATTGTAAGTACAGTAAAATGATGATGGACCGATTAACAGAGTGAAGCTGACAAAAAAATAAAAAAAATAATAAAAATAAAAACCAACAACAAAACATTGTAGTCATTATAGTCTATGTGGGGTCTAACATCGACCCTCTGATCACAGGTTTGAGGGATAGAGGCTGATGAAGAAAACAGAATGTTTTAGACAGTGCAGGAACAAGGGGAACTTCATTGGGACATAGAGGCATGGGTTTTGTTTTTGGTTAGAAATGGCCATGACCCTCTTGTCTACCCCGATGACCGCCTGAGCCATGTTTCTTGTGCTTTCTGCGCTCATGATGAGACTTATGATGATGGCGTCTGTAGCGATGGGATCTCCGGGCTGTGGAAGAGATGGAAAGGGAAAGCAAATTAGCACAGAAAAACCTGTCCGAACTGCTGGAGCACTTCTATAGTGATCTTTAAAAGGCCAAATTATGTTCATATATAATTATTAAATATATAATATGTAATTTGTTCATATATACACATGCAAATATGTAATTCCACACAGTCACTTACATTTCGTGCAGAGGATTTTGGGATGGTCCCATTTACCACTGGCGCGGCACTTGGTGGTGGGAATATGGCGCTGGAGGAACCCATCTGCACACTGATAACGCACAACTGAGTGGATATCATAGTGTGAACGCTTGCGGCCAATCAGGAAAGCATTGTCCACTAGGGGTGGGGGGCCACACAGCACTGCAGTGATAGAAAAAACATCCCAGTAACAACAATGACATTCAAAGTGTGTTATACTCTCTCTCTCTCTCTCTCTCTCTCTCTAGATCAAAACAACTGGAGTTTTCTGTCTATGACACCCTTTGACATCTGTTTTGAGAAAACATAAATATAATTTACCAAAATGTATTTAGATTTATTTATTTAGGTTACTGTTATCCAATTACCTTGGATATCTGCCTGCAAAAGGTAAGACAGCAGTATAACAAACACAGTAGTAAGTGAAGTCAGTCCGCCAGCCAGCTATATGTGATTTCTTCATGTAGGATTTGGTCAAGTCACTGGACTGCTACGAGCCATAGCGAATTTAATGGATTTAATGGAGCTTAATGGATGGTGCTGATTATGCTGATAGGTGACTACACACTTCCCATCGTCAACTTATAATTCCTTGATAAACTTCTTATAATTAGTACATGTGTTGAATATTAAATGAAATGCAAATGAAATCAATGAATAGCAGTGCACTTAGATAGTCTGTGTGTTTGTGGAGATGGAATGGAATATTTAATTGCAATTTTCTCCATATTCATGTTCTGTGGTAACCAAAAGGTTTTTAAAATGTTTTAACTTTACTTCTGATTGGGATGCATACAAAATACATGTAGTCCAAATTTCAAAGGGGACAATGACAAAAGGATTTTTACCAGGTCACCACACATGATCTTTATTCTTTAGTGTTTATATCTAGAAATGGTTAAATATTGCAGACATTTCATAGTGGTAGTCAAGAAATAAACAGCACAGGAAAAGAACAGGAAATAATTGTACCTCCACTTGGCCTCAGACACATACTACTGACATGCCATTACTTACATAAGTCATATATCTGTGCTGGTTGAGCTTGTCTATAAGATACAATGCTGAACAATGGCATGCGTCAAACAAAATGCTTCAGCTTATTACTCAATTTAAAGCATTTTATTCATCAACTAAAGTAAAACAAATAGGAAAGGAATGTATTTATAAGGGTGAGGAATGTGATTCAGGCGCCAGTGACAACATGAAACAGAAATGCATTTAACTGGTATGACGTGTCTTATTTCCGGGAACAAAAGAGTGCACCATATTTTCAAGGCTACAAGAAAGTTGCAGAGGTAAAACGTGACAATATTATTAGTGGCTTTTTGCCCACATGTACAGGATTCAGTCAGGTATCTGGAGATATTTAGAAGTAGGCAAAAAATCCATGCACTTTGATGGAAGATTGCAGAAAGAGTCTTTTTAAGTGGACGATACTGATGAACTGTGCACAATATGAGCAAAAATATCCAAAAAGCAAAATGAAAAAGGTTTTCAGCTCAATGAGGTCTTGTAGTTCTTTTCTCTTTCCTTAGATGGCAGTCTTGTTGCTTACACTCTGTGTCTCGCTTTACTGAGTCTGCAAAATTAAACTGACCCATGTCTGCCATGGTGAGAAAAATCACCACAGGGAATGCAAAATTAAACTGACCCAAGTCTGCTGTGGCGAGAAAAGAAGCACCACAGGGAACTAATTTGCAGACAGAACACATGTGTTCACTGGTAATTTCCTGACAAATATCCAAACAACTCCTCCGAACATCTTTCCGACATTTACACTGAAAATCTACTAAAATCTATGACCGTTAACGTCATACATTAATTTATATCTATATGGACTGTTATTGTTTTGTCTCAGCTGTTTCTTTTGAGATAAAATTTCTTTATCAACCACAACAACTCTAGAACAACAATCAACACCAATGCTTATCTGTTATCCTTCCAGAAAATCAGATAGAATTAGATAAAATATCGATCTTAGATATGCATCATCCAGCAGCAACACTAGGTTCTCAAAATCCCACTGCCTCCATGTGTGAACACACTACAAGAGCTTTGTGCCTCTGTGGAGAGGCATGCAGCCAAATGTCATGTAGAAAAGCCCTACTGCTGCAGAAAATACAAAAGATTAAATCAATATCATTGAGAATGGGTGCATGAGACAAAGATCCAGAGTAGTTTTTCCAGATTCTGCAATTTAGTAAAAAACATTACTCTGTTCATCATCCTACCTGGGATGTTATTGCTGGACAAATAACACATTTACACAGAGCTTATTGTGCCTGGATGGAGAATGGAGTCATCCTCCAACTGTTGCTCCTGAATAAAGCTGTAATTTCACAGTTAAAAGTAAATTATAGCATCAGCACCAGGGAGATTTTTGAAAAATAATGCTGTATGGTGTTTTTCAAATGCCTCCAGATCCAAGCAAAATACTTTAGGATGCTTCCTGCTGGCTTTATAGTGCTGTCAAATCCTGGAAGGTGATTTAATATTATAGTCACATGTAGGACATTGCCTTACTGACTCAGGTTTTAGTACCGCCTTAGGGCAGACAGAGCTTCTTAACTGCAGTAAAAATCTTGTAGACTGGGTGTTCTGTAAGCTTTATAAGAACACGCAATGCAATGAACATCATCTGTCTTTTAAGAGAGTCTATACTGCAAAAAAGTGACGTTTTAGCAATTGAAAATATATTGAATATAGCCAAATATAATATTCCAATAAACCATTTTCCCCCACAAATTTCAAGCAGGAAATACATCTCCCAGTAGAATCAAAAAATAAATCTTGATCTTCTAACATCCTCACTGATGTGCTCCACTCACCAAAACACCAGAAAAAAGCTCATTCATTTAAGCATGAAATGTTAAATACAACATGCTCCTTTTGGTTTATTTATTTCTGAATGACACGAAGCACCTTGACCCTGTGGTGCATGCTAATCTTTTCCAAATCCTACCACCTGCTGCACACTGCATGCAAACTGATAATATGATCTGGCTGTTAGTATACCACAACCACCATCAATAATAATAATAATAATAATAATAATAATAATAATAATAATAATAATAATAATGTGCTATTGCTATTAGAGAACACCACAGCTCACAGCTGAAATATTAGCTAAAGACTGCGATTCCTCAATTACTTTCTATAGTCATACTGTGGAGCTCCATCATGTTCAATGTTGCTTTTTAGCCTCGTTAATTTGGCCTTTGAACAAACATACATATCATGGGACTGGACACCACACAAGAGCTTTCATTTGGCTGGTGGGCTAGCAAATGATTTATAATTTGTCCATCTGTCCATTTGCACTATCCAGCCATCAGGAAAAGGTGAGCCAGTACTAGTGTAACAATGCATGAGCGCCATTTGTAAAAAACGTTAGATGCAACCAGAGTAACCATTCAGAGTCCTGCCAGGCAGCCAAATGTGGCTATTCTGCAGGCTCTGTCTGCTCCATATGCAAATCTTCAGACAAAATGAGTATAATTGGCCCACAAAGGAGTGAACTGAAGTGCCTATGGTACTACAGAAAGACCACAAACTACTTCGTTATAATGAAGTTTTTAAAAAAAGGCCCTCCTGACAAAGCCTATATCACACCCTTGCTGATTCCCAGACTGACTTTTATCTGAAGAGGCACAGCAGAAGGAAGTATAGAAAGCACAGGTCACACTCTCCAAGAAGCAGATGAATGATCAAAGGTGATTGAGGATGTGATATATGATAAGATGAGACAGGAGTTCGAACTGATGCATGGAAGTAGCATTAATATAAGTAGACAGCAAGTATTCAAAAGTGTCTTGAAATTTGTAAATAGAAAAACAACACACATATAAGCAAACAGCATGCCAAGCACACTTCTTTCCCTCTCTCTCCTTCTCTCTCACACACCTGTGCCTTTCTTGCAGATGTAGGGCAGCTTGTAGTTGCAGGGCACGTCGTTCCATTTGCCATTCTCATGGGCGATCATCACCACACAGTCCTCTCCTCCCGCAAAGAAATTATCAGGCTGGTTCTCCCTCCAGTTCTCATATTGCTGCAGGAGGCATATAGGATATTTTAGACACAAACACAACCCCGTGACTTTCCTAGATGTTTAGCACATCCTGTCACATACTGAGCATTTCACAAATTCATTTCCATATACAGCAAATGGATTTGAGGTCTTGGATATAACCAGGATTTCTGGCATTACAAAGTTTGAAAAGTGAAGTATTTTCTGGCATAATTTGTCTCAGAGCATGCACTAACTGAGTGCTGTGCTATTTAAAAAGCCTCTAAATTGCACAAGAACAGAAAAATCCCACCATAGGCAGTTTTTGATTAAACACTGCAGCTGTCTCATGTCTTGACCCAACCTTCTGCTTTCTTTTTAAAAGATTCTGCAGTATAGCTGTCTTGCTTTTTTTCAGTCAGCAGACTACTCATCAAAAAAGGCAACCGAACAAAAAACCCTGACAAAGGAATATGTCAATCAAACAAATTAGATGGAAACATCTACTGGCAGACAAGTGAGCTCATGGCCTCGCCTCACCAGATCCATGTTATCAGTCCAGTGGAAATCTTCCTCCACTGTCCTGTCATTCAGACCAATCCAAGTGTTTTCATGGCTCATATCTGTAACAAAAGTTCACACAAAGTTAAGCAAAAACAGATTTCTTGTTCCGTGTTAAATCTCAATTTAATACTAAGACTTTTTAAAACCTAGTTTCCTCCCAGTTTAGTCATAACCACTTCCCACCCTCTCCTATTGATTGACTCTGGGAAGGTGAGTGTTTGCTTCCTCTAACACGTGTTCAAACAGCAATGCAACATCATCGGGTAGCTAAACACGCTTGAGGGTGCTATTATATGTGAGATTGGATAGTAATCTCACTGTGATCGACAAGATAGCAAACAGGGCTAAATTATATCATCTTGGAGGTATCAGGATTCAATCTTGTAATCTCTGAATGAGAAGGGATTGCTGTGAACTGAAGAGTCAAAAACATAGCATTTTATGCTGTACTCTATGATTACCCACAATCTCAAACCAGCTTCACAACCAGTATCCAGCAATGACTTTTTATTCCCCTATAAAATGTTTCCACATCATCCAGGACTTAAAGCATACATTTTTGTGTGCTCATAACACAGACACTAGCTGCCAATAATACACGAGTTTTACATGCTGATGTTACAGTAAGCCTGGTCTCCATAAAGAGAATAAGGATACTGGAGGAGAAAGAATAGAATTTCAGTCACAGTGTTGGAGATGAACATCATTATAAGGACCATTCATCTTACTAATGGCTGAGCTTTTTTTTTATTGAAGGTGTAGAGACTTGTGTTTTCTAGATGATTAAACACATCTTTTTGGCTCCCGAGTGGTGCAACAGAAAAGCGTTTGTCTAGAGCTTGGGAGTTTGATTACTTAAAAATGTCACGGCCATCTGTGGCTGGGAGTCCAAGAGAGCAAAACTGGCCATGCTGTCTCCATGGGAGAGATGGCATACTCTCTCACCCTATCAGTCACAGCAACACTAGCTAATCATGAGTGTATGTAGAAGAATTGATGGATAGCACTTTCCTATAAGTGTGTTATGTTGTCCTGTGATGCTGCATGAGTAGCAGTTCAGAAAGATGTGGCTGGTCTTACACATCTCAGAAAAAGACTGTGATAGCCTACACCCTCATTGAGAGGTAGGTTTAGAATAGCGCAGAGCTAGGAACTGGTGAACAGCAAGTGTCTCTACCATGTCATTAACTGTAGAATGGCCTGGTAATGCATGCAAACTGTAATCTTATGTTCTATATATTACACTACATTATTGACAGAACTGTACATTGTAAGAATATTAATGCACATTATACATATGAATAAAGGTCGGTTCACACTTTTAACCAGCATTTAGTCATGCACAAATGTATTTTTAACCAGCATTTAAATGCCCAGCAGCTGAAACATACTGCAAAATCATGCTCCCATTTGTTTAACTGTGTTTTTTTACGGGAACATAAACTCCAGACATCCACCCAAGTCTAGTAAAAAATAACATTACTCTATTAAAAGCAATTTATTTACAAAATAGTCAGCAGTATAAATGCTTTTAGGATACCAACACTATTTGCAATTCTCATTTCAAATGTGCATAATTACTTTCTATTTCACTGCCTCCCTTCGATGCTTTATATTTAGCCACAATCTAAAGATAATCTCTAAGGCCTTATTAACTATACATTTGCCTATATATATGGAATAATAAATGTTAGACTTTTGGAGTTGTGCTGAAGCTCTCAGACAAGGGGCTTTAACTGGAGCATTTTCATTGATAAAAACAAACTCTGAATGTTCTGTCTTTTTTGGAAATACATATTATACACTGATCAGGCATAACATAATGACCACCGACAGGTGAATAACACTGATTATCTCCTCATCATGGCATCTGTTAGTGGGTGGGATATATTAGGCAGCAAGTGAACATTTTGTCCTCAAAGTTGATGTGTTAGAAGCAGGAAAAATGGGCAAGTGTAAGGATTTGAGCGAGTTTGACAAGGACCAAATTGTGATCTCCAAACTGCAGCTCTTGTGGGGTGTTCCTGGTCTGCAGTGGTCAGTATCTATCAAAAGTGGTCCAAGGAAGGAACGGTGGTGAACCAGCAACAGATTCATGGATGGCCAAGGCTCACTGATGCACGTGGGGAGCGAAGGCTGGCCCGTGTGATCCGATCCAACAGACGAGCTACTGTTGCTCAAATTGAGAAGAAGTTAATGCTGGTTCTGAAAGAAAGGTGTCAGAATACACAGTGCATGATGGGTCAGGGCTGTTTTGGCAGCAAAATGGGGACCGACACAATATTAGGCAGGTGGGCATAATGTTACGCCTGATCAGTGTACATATACTGATTTAATTGCTGGCCTAGATTGTACAGTTTAGCTCAAACCTTGCTTTTATTATTATTATTATTATTATTATTATTATATTTCTTTGCCCTGGACTGCAGGTAAACTCAGTCAATCCATAAATATTTAATTAACTCTTTATTTTAAAATTCTGCACGTTCTATCCGACTATTCAACTGAATCTATTGGGACACCTCTACTTGAAAAATCTGTCAGTATTGGAGTTCTGACTTCAAACTATCATTTTAATGACCTGGTTTTTAATGTCTGGACAGTTAAAAAAATCAAAGAATGCACCAGTAACATCAACTTTCATTTGATATAAATATTGACATATCATTTGAACTTAATTGAATTAAATGGCCAATTAATATCACCAAAGAAGAGCTAACTGGACTTAATGTATTAGACCTGCACTGTAAAAGAATATCAAAAGACATGTTAGCACATTAGAATGCCGAAGCATTCTACAGTTTCTTAAATGAATAGAGTGACTAACTGTTGATGAAGTCCTGCTCTTCTCTGGTGTGAATGCTAGCCAGATGGCCGTTGTGCTCTCTGCAATCTTTTTCAGCATCTTCCCAGTTGAGTCGGTGAGTAAAGTATCTGTAGCAATGACCGTGGAACTTTCTCCAGTTATGATCGCAACCCTCAGTGTCTGCAGGGAGAGTAAAGGTGAGGGACAGAGAGAAAGAGAGAGAGAGAGAGAGAGAGAGATGTGGGAGGAAGGAAGAGTTCAGTTAGTTCCACTGAGAAGCCAATGCCACTTTCCATTCTTTTGCCAATGACTCAATTGTCAATCAACTACACTAAAAAGACATGTCTAACTGTTTCATTTCCTCTTCTTGCCATCTATGTTCTGGCTCTCTAATCCGTGTCTGTGCACTTTATGAGTGAACAGATTAGCATTAGCACAAAAGACAGCAATCCAGAGAAATGTCTTCCACTGCTGTGCTCAATGGTTAATTAAGCCCTGTCACATCCTTGTCTGAGCGTCTGAGCAGGCTCTCTCCTACCCTCTAGGGCTTTGAGCATCTGTGCAGAAGAGGAAGCGTAATCTGTACGCTTTTGTGTGTATGTGTGTGTATTCACACGTGAGAGCGTGATTGTGGATGAACACATACTGTATGTCTGTGCAGGTTTTAAATTCAAGCCTGTTTCAACACACTGGACAGCTCATCATTTTAGGAGGCTCGGAGCACTGCACCACCGCTTTCTTCCAGCAAATCTAAAGCGACACCTGCAAATTGGCCAGTGCAAATTGGGCCGTATGGGCTGTGATTAGCATGCACGGCTGTAGATGCCCAGACTGAGAGGAAGGTGTTATGAGCCAGAGTACTGTAAAGTAAAAAGGTGAAAGAGACAGGCAGTGCAATGTGCCTTCATCAGCTGATGTAATTTTCTCTGTAGTATTAGTTCTCCTTCTCATTCATCACATATCTGAATACTTCCAAAGAACATTTATACAATGTAGGCATGACATGGAAGATAAGCTGCCTTTGTTCTACTTCAATAAAGTGTTCAGCAGTGTTACTGAAGTTCTGCTTGATGGTTCCTAACTTCATTTTCTATTCTCTCTACTATGAAGCACAAAAAAGAACCCAATAATTCTGCATAGTTCTAATGGGTGCCAAATGGCATGCTTGCCTCACACTGTTGGGATGTGTGGTTCAATTCCTCCAGCATTTATTTTGTTTACTTATATGTATGATATGAAGAATACATCATATTTCGGTAGCATGTTAGCTCTGTCCCTAGGATGCAAAATAACATGCTGTTTGCGAAAATACACAGCATTTTGGTTCACTTCCTGCAGCCATGTTGATTGCTGTGTTCTCACCTGCACAAACAAAACACACCTGGTTTTGATTCAAATGGACTAAGTGCTGCATAGGTGAAAGCATCCTAATTCACCTTTTCCTACCTAAACGTTAAAACCTGTCAATGACTGTAGTGTAATGACTGAGAGACAAGACAGCACCAGTATGTCCTTGCTCATCAGGAGCCTATTAATCACAATAACAGAAAGTGAGAGAAACAGCTTTGTCTCTCACATTAAGAGTCTTGTGGTTACGAAATAAAAAGCTGGTGTTACACAAGCATCTCTCTCTCTTCTCTAGTCCATCACTCACAGAGCACAGAACAGCAGTTTATTATTGTCCTGTGGGAGCATGTCCAAATCAGCTGGCTCCAGTGGAGCCCAGCCCGTTATCTCCAGTAGCAGGAGGAGTACAGATACAGGAAGCTATACAAACTATCATAAGCATACAGCGTGAGTCAGTGAGAGAGGGAGTGCAGAGTGGTGTACTCTTTCTTACCTTGGTTAACCATTGGAGAGCACATGCTATAGGCCAAATAAACGACTCCCTTCTCCATTTTCTTTTATCATATATATATTATTTATATTATTTGCACTGTACAAGAGCACTCAAAAGAGATGAAGAGATCTGAGAATTTCTTTGTGCATTTTTTGTCATTAGTCAAAATTTGGTAAACTTATCCCAATTTAAGAAAAAAAAAAAAAGTGCCCCTGCTGACTCGTTACTCTATTTTGTGATTAATATTCATCCACCCGAATGAGCAGCAGTTAAAAATAAAATGGGGAAATGCTTCCAAGTGAGTGATTGGGTCATTTATCTTCATCACAAGGTGATATTTTAATGCTTAAGCGTTCAAGACCTGTGATGATAAAAGACTTAGCAAGGGGGAGGAGGGGGTGATTTTAAGGACTTGTCTGTTGATGGCACTCTGTGGAGATTGGTGGCTCGCTGCCATCTGTAAGGGAGACAGTCAGCTTTGCCAGCTCTCTGAACATGTTTTTTGTTGCATGCCAAGATAAACAAAAACGTATCATTAGCATATTTGTTGGGGATAAAAGGAAACAGGGAAGGCGCTCCAGTCTGTATGATGTACCAATGTGTGCGGATTCTCACATCTCTCCGTAAATAGATATGGTGAAGAAAACCTATGCCAGGTACATTAAGAAAAACTGCTATGAAGTCTGGAGTTCCTGTGGGCATTCAATGTATAAGAGCAATGGAGGGACATCCGAGCTAGAAGACAGAGAAGGCGAGGGGAAAACATGAGAGAAGTGGGAGAGTTTATAGAGAAACAGCTGTTGGAAGAGGCAGTGAAGACGATATGAACTCCTGTTTTTGTTTAACATTGGAGGTAGGTTATTGTTGAATTAGCATTCTTAATTTAAAGGACTTGGAAAGATGGATGCAAGTCAACCTATTTAAAGAAATGGTATACTTGCAGTTCTGCTTTTGTAACCTGCATACTGTAAAAGCTATTAACCTCCTTACTGTATGAAAAGTGGAATAAGTTGGAAGTCTGGCCTTTAACTCCATAGAGATGCTGTAGCATCAGCTTTGGCTGAGAGCTGTGCATTAACAAATGCCCTCAAACATCAATAAAAAGAAGCAATGTTGTAAAGAGGAGCGGCCCAGGATTTCTTCAAAACAATGTAAGAGACTGATAAACTCCTATAGAAAAAGTTTATTTCAGGTTATTGTTGCTAAAGGTGGTTCTACATGTTAATAATTATAGGGTGTACTTCTTTTTTCCCCCACCTGGTCTCTAGTGTGTGTGTGTGTGTGTGTTGCTATATGAGAAATTGGGCCAGTAACTGGAATGCTCACATCACTGATGTTGCTGCTCTGAGAAGGTTGCGGTTCATTTCCAGTGTCCCTCTGTTTCCAGCTGCTGCTCTGCCAAATGTGTCTGGTCTTAAAAACTCAGCAGCATTCATGCCCAAACCCACCAACAAAAAGCATCCATGTGTGATGAGCCTCTCCCTTGATTAAGTAAGCACAAGATGTGCTCATCTTCCCTCAGTGCACTTGGCACAGATTATACTTTAGCATATGGGCAGGAAGCTAGTCTCTAGTGCAACATTACAACTATGCAAAAGTAATTAGTTCTAGTTCTATTTATGGTGTGAAAAGTTTTAAAACTGACTTGCACTTGTACAAGTAAAACGTTCAGGGACAAGGTAATGCTTATAAATGATAAAACAAACATTACCTGCCAAATGTTTACTAAATCCACTATGGGAGTTTGTGCTGCTTAGTCATCAGTTTATTAACAGATACAATGACAAATTAATATTTAGTTTTTAAATTAAATGAGCAACACTGTAGCAGTGAATGTGGTCAAGCACCAGCTGTTTAGTGGAGTTGCTGAAAACAAGCCTATTGATGTATTTTTAACTCTTACATAGGCTGCTGGATGGGAGAAAGATGAAGCAGGGAGCAGTGAGATGCTAGTGAGTGCACCAATAGGGTGTATCTCTGAAAAATTGCCACTTAAAAATTTAAGAGACTCATAAACTGAACAGTTAATTCTGAGCCTTCCTTCTGCATCCATTCCACACCTAACTTAGCAGGGTTGTCACATACATATTCATGAGAAAAATAAACACCACATCAATAAACCGATAAAAAAAGAAATGAACTACAGTATAAAATAGTTGATCTATATATTAAAAAGCATTTAACAGACTTGGATTTTCACTTCTGATGTTAACTAAGGTGTTAACTACGTGATAATTCCAGCATTTTATCTCCTACTCCTTCAATTATTGCTTAGTCCACTGTCCCACGAGACAGGACCTGAACCGAGCCAATAATTTCACTAATCCTTATAGTGAAACTAGAATTAATCAAGGCTTTCTGCTTTTCATCACCGATTATTTTAGACCACTGTCATACCGAGCAGTAATCAATGAGAAAAACAGACTAGTATGTAACAGAAAATGAAAAAAATGAATATAGGTGGCTTGTCAGTTGATTTGTCTACTGATGAACTGATTGTTCAGAGGCACAAACAGGCCCCTATCATCCACCTTGCTTTACTTGGGAATTCCTCAACATGATAGGTGTTATTACAATTAAGAAATTTTCATTAGAGTAAATGATGTCTAAGGACTCAAGTGGCTGAAATTAATTTGCTGGCGACAGAATTTCTGATACAAGACCCCAGTGGAGCCGTCTATCTCAATTATTTGCATATCTGGGTCTCCATCTCAGTCCTGTTCCTTCCAATCTGCCAGTCAATCATCTGTCCTTTAAACAAATACACAGAGACAATGGCTAGGATGATGTCATCCAGCATGTGAAGCCAAAACTTTAATTAATGACAGTCCCTTGAAAGGCATTTGATCTGACTACAAAATCATCAAATAGTAACAGGTGAAATCTTAATACTGTTAGTGGACTGTGCAACTACACCACACTGTTTTAAATTCAAGCAAACACACTGGCTGAGTGGTGTGTCAACAAACAGCCTGCTAATACACTTAACAAGCCTCAAGTCAGCAAACATCAAACACCTGTGCAAAGACTCAAGTAAATAAATCTTTTATTACCTATTCCATATTATCTATCCAAATATAGTTCTATTATCCTGTCTATTAAGTGAGCATGGTCCTGTGTATCTAATATTCTGGATTAAGTGTATACACTATATTGCCAAAAGTTTTGGGACACCCCTCCAAATCATTGAATCCAGGTGTTGTTTTTCAGGGGTTGGGCTTGGCCCCTTAGTTCCAGTAAAAGGAACTCTTAATGCTTCAGCATAGCAAGACATTTTTGACAATTTCATGCTCCCAACTTTGTGGGAACAGTTTGGGGATGACCCCTTCCTGTTCCAACACGACTGCGCACCAGTGCACAAAGCAAGGTCCATAAAGACATGGATGAGCGAGTTTGGTGTAGAGGAACTTGACTGACCTGCACAGAGTCCTGGCCTCAACCTGATAGAACACCTTTGGGATGAATTAGAGTGGAGACTGTGAGCCAGTCCCTCTCGTCTAACATCAGTGCCTGATCACAAACATGCTGCTAGAGGAATAGTAAAAAATTCCCACAAACACACTCTTAAATCTTGTGGAAAGCCTTCCCCAAAGAGTTGAAGCCGTTACAGCTGCAAAGGGTGGACCAACTCCATATTACATTCATGTGTATGTGAAGGCAGACGTCCCAGTTTTAATTCATCCCAAAGGGGTTGAGGTCAAGACTCTGTGCAGGACTCATTACTAAATAAAGTTATATATTAACATTATTTAGTAATGAGTACTGTGCTGATATACTTACCAGCCACTTGGTTACCCAAGTGTGTTCAGAGAGCTGAACACATGTACAGAGAACAGAACACATGTACACCTTCTCATTCATGAAATCAGTCACTCATGTGGCATAATTGTTAATGATCACATCAACATCAAAGTAGGGGAAAAAGCAGTAGTCTCCAAAATTTGCACAAAATGGTGCAAAAAACAAACAACATCCAGTGAGCAGCAGTTCTGCTAGCAGAAATAGCTTGTTGATTAAAGAGGACAAAGAAGAATGGCCAGGACTGCTTCAAGTCATCAGGAAGGCAACTGGTAACTCCAAAACTCTTTACCGCAGTGGTAAGCAGAAAAGCATCTCAGAATGCATTGGTCCTTGTGAGGTTAGATATGATACAACAGCAGAAAACCACATTGTCTTTTCCTCTTGGGAAAGATCTAAAATCTGCAGTTACAATGTACGCAATCACACTGAAAGTAGACAGGTGAAGACTGGGGAAACATCATCTGCTTTGACAAATGGCTCATGAGTTCAGCAGCATCATTCCATCTCAGTGTACTGTACATAAGTTATAGTAAGGGCTGATGAGAATATTCCTTAACATAAACACACAGGAGTTGCACTGACATTTGTGCCTTGTATATTTATGTATGCACACACACACACACTTGCCTTCTCTGTATATTGTTTATTCTAACACTTCAACAGTACCTTACATGCCTATAGGCAATCTTGTTTTCTACATATTCATGATTGTGTGGCAGTTGCACATTCAGAAGCCCAGTGTGAAAGAGTGTATCAGGAATCCAGAAGCTGCATTAATAACTTATCAGGCTCACATAGCATAACAGCACAAAGGGATTTCATACCTTTACCAAGTTCATCTCTCCTCTAAATGAAAATTGCAGTGAAAAGAGAGAGAGAGAGAGAGAGAGAGAGAGATGGGGGCAGTTTTAACCATAGCATGAAATATGTTTTTGAGAAATAATCTGTATTCATCCAACAGCTTTGGGATTAATTAACTTCTATAGTTGTTTTGCTCCTAACATCCAATTGCTATTTTATTGTATGTGACTTAAGTGACTTATTCCACTAGGAGCACATAAAGTCTTTGTATTTCCCTGCACTCTTTCTGTAGTAAAATAAAAAAATAAGAGTTTATCATTCATTCCTGGGTGGCAGAATTTGCCAGGTATGCTTTGAGGTGCTACGTAAGTTGCTTTGCTGAAGTAAGCAAAACGAAGGAAAAAAAAATCACAGCTCATGTCACCAAAATATCCTTCAGGGTATTCCAGCGAGTACAGCAGCAATTTGTGTTTGTGAATGTTCAGTAACATTCAGTGAAGGACACCTTCAAATGCACCCGTTTAACACAAGGAATAAATATAAATAAAGTCCCCATTTAGAGTGTGTTTTTAAATTTATCATCTCATTGTTCTACAGTGCATTTCTCATGTGAGCCAGTGTATTTATAGAGCCATGAACACAATATGGTTCCCGAAAGACTGTAATTAAAGTAACACTATCTCACATGTGCTGAGAGCCAGACTGGAGTTAGCTGGCCTCCAAAGCATCGTGGTCACTTGTCAAGTTTGGCAATGGGAAACTTATTGACTCTGGTCTCCATGGAAACTGGAAGGTCTTGCTGAGGGAGGCGTGTTTCAAAAGACCAGTGCCATTTGTAAGAGAGCAGGCGAGCTTTGAGTCACATTACATGAGAGACCGAGGGAGCAAATAAATTAACCTGACATGGAAACATGGCATCTCTTTGATTATTCCAATCAAACGGAAGTGCCTGTTTGTATATTTAAGCACATCTCCCATGAAACAACACTAAACTGTTTCTTCCAAGCTCAAATGTAAATGTGTCCAAAAAAAAATACTGTTCTAAATTCTGTTGTAAAAAAGCAATCTTTTTGGTAACAATTGTGCTTAGCTTAGCACCATTAAATGTCTGTAAATATTCATGTGAGTATCATTATCATTTATAAGAATAATATCCAGAATATCCATGAGAGATAATAATGCTTCCATTTGCATACTCCCAAACAGCAATCTCAGTCTTGTACATTGTAACACTAACATTTTCTGTTATCCAGATTTCTGCTTCTCCTGTACAGCATGTCAGTCTTTAAAAATTCATCAGGCTGCTTTATGAAGGAGGCAGAATGGACATAACCGCCCCCACAATGTCCTGCTGCTCCAACTCAACCATGAAGACTCTACCACAGCAGGCTGCATTCTAACACAATTTCCAAAAAATAAAGAGTATTTGTGTGTGTGTGTGGGATATGGATTGCAGGAGGGGTTCCTTCTCCTCTAATCTGTGTTTATACCCCTGCCTACGTGTGTGAACTGGTGGGACTGACTAGAATCAAATAATCAAGTAAAGGTACATTTTCGACCAACAGAGCAATGATATGGACCACTGTACCACTTTTCTTTCCCTCCCACTCATCGTCTTTGTGTACATCTTTCTCTCTCTTTCTGTCTCTCTCCAAATAAAAATTACCACCACTGTGTTTTCTGCCTAAGTGAAGAATTGTAGAATATTTCTGTGTAACACAAATTTGATTGAGCATGTTTTTTTTTTTTTTTGGAACTGGAACTAGAACTGAGAGACCCAAACCTGTGACAATGCCTCTGTGTGCAAAGTGAGGTCCATGAAGACTATGTTGGAGTGGAAGAACTCGAGTAGCCAGAGCCCTGACCACATCCCAACTGAAAACCTTTGGAATGAACTGGAACACCAACTATACCTGATCCCACATGTGGCTGAATGGGCAAATCCCAACAGCCATATTCCGAAGTATAGTGGAAAAGCCTTTACAGAAAACCTGAGTGTTTGTTCTGTTTTTGACATAAATGTCAAGAAAAGGTTTCCTTGCATTAATTTAAAGTCAGAATTACATTATTATTTTGAGCTACTAGGACAAACACATAGACACACACAATAACACCAATCTATTTTGCTTTATAAAATGAGGAAATCAGTCTGCTCATTTTTATTGATGTTATCAAATTTGAATATGTTTTATAGACACACAACAAAACTTTTAATAAATGAAGAGAATAACAACTCTCCATGCGTGTGAACAATTGCAATCAATTAGCAGTAGAATTGTAGCAGATTTTCGACACAGAACAAATCAACTAAAGCCAGTCTCCAAGTGTGTTTGCTTGTGTCTTTGTGTGGGAGTGAGTACAATATTCAATTACCTTTTTCACATGTGGCTCCTCCATAGCTGGGTAAACACAGGCATACAAAAGAGTTGATCTCATCAATGCAGGTGCCTCCATTCTGACATGGATTTGACTGACATTCATCGATATCTGACAGAGAAATGAAAACAAAGAAAGCAATGATTCAGGTGAATAGACTGACTCTTTAAAGACTGTAAAGACTTTTACTAGTCAATGTGAGTGTACAGGCACACATTTTGTTTTTTTTTTGGCTTTTACTGAACAAACTGTTTAAGAACAAAGCGATTTATTCAGAAGTAGTCTGAAAAATGGACCAGTTAAAGTTATCTGTTATCTAACAATATCTGTGTGCAAAGGAAGAAGTCAGCCACTCAAATACAGGAACATTTCCCAGATTCTTGCTAATTCATTAAGCCATGACTTACGTCTATGACTGCCTGGAACACTTTATATAAGCATTGCATTATCAAGGCTTATTGCTTTGCTCAGGCTGTAATTGCCACTGAAATTGCTATTTTAAGTTTTGCTTTTCAGGCTGTTCATTTAGTGTCTGGAACAATGGCATAAACCAAGGGTCTATAATATGTCACTGATTTCATACGATAACAAATGAGTGCCTTATAACAGCAGAGACCTCAGGCTTTCTCTCATTTACACTTAATCATGTCAAAAAGCAGTACATCAAGAAAGCAGTAATGAGTGATATCAAAGGCATTTAAGTTGATCATTTAGGCATTGATTAAGATTTCTGGTGATAAGTAGGACATATGATACTCTAGATAGATAGATAGATAGATAGATAGATAGATAGATAGATAGATAGATAGATAGATAGATAGATAGATAGATAGATAGATAGATAGATAGATAGATAGATAGATAGATAGATAGATAGAGTTGATCATATTACTTAGGTAAGATGCAATCTTTTACAAATAACTAATCTCTACTAAACTAATATCTAATCCTAACCCTAACATCAGTGTAAACACCAGAGGAAACCCTTTTATCCTTTTTGGTGTTTTCAAATAATGAACTAATTAATGTTAAGTAAATGGCCCCATAATGTCTAACTGTTTAATTATACTGAGTGTCAAATTAATTAAATGCAATTTACACACAGATCTACACACACACACACACACACACACACTGTATGAACTGTATAAACTATATAAATGAATAAATGATTGAACACTAAATAAATAAATAAATAAATAAATAAATAAATAACTTTTCCTTGTGGGTACCAGGCAAATGTCCCCACAATGTACTGGTGAATGGCATAAACATTAAACTCTTTTTTAATTATTTATATATTTTTAACTAAATATGAACCTCACAACTATGCCCCTGAAATAAAACGAGAGGTAGTAATGTTGGCATGTGGTATAGTGAACTCCAGTTCATGAACTGTCTTACCGCCCGGACAGTTTTATATACATGGCCGTATTTTCTAACAAATTTTAATCAATTTCACAAAATTATAAATAAATCAATAGCCCAATTTAAAGTACCACTATCTGGACCAGGCAGTATTTAAGGACAATGCAAGAGCATCATAATAAACATGGCCTTTGTTTGTCTCGCAAGCTTCATAACTGAGTGTTCACTCAGGCTCCCGCTTGCCCAAATCTGTTGCACAGGATCTCATGGGACCTCAGTCCTGACATACACCGGTATTGTCAACCACATGTCCTCTAAACCTTTCTGGCAAGATTAATATATATATATATATATATATATATATATATATATATATATATATATATATATATATATGTGTGTATGTGTGTGTGTGTCTTTATGCATCCATTTAGAATGCTAGCTATATATTCTGAACAGTGTACTCAGATTCATTTACGTGACGCTAAAGGTAAAAAAGAAAGAAATTTCATAAATATCTATCCTTGTTTGGAAATTTGGTATATTTTAAGAGATACAATCATGCCTACCTACCCACACACAAACACACCAAAGTTCGAAAGGTCTGCTTGCCAATAACTGTACTTTTTGTGCTGATTTTAGACTGGAGGGAAAAATCAATTACAGCACAGCTGGTATATGGGAGCCATTAGCCAACACAACATCTGAAGGTATATCTCATGGGCTGTGAGGTAAAGCCAAAGGTTAAAACCCACTGTATCATCTCCTTTTTTACCTAGAGAATGAACCTCCTACTGCTTGTCCAATGAACTTCATAGAGTTACGAGGAATGTACTAGGATGAAAGCAGCACTCTCCCATAATGACACACTGCAGCAGCAGGAGAAAGCTCAGAGTCAAAGAACCAGCTGATTTGATGTAGCGCAGGTGTAGCATGTCTAGACAGACAATCCATGGATCATGGACAAGGAATTATGCAGCCAATCCACAATATGTGTATTCTCTAGCTAATCAGAGAACACTATGCACTGAAAAAAGGGCATCTTTCATTCCTCCAATGCACCACAACACATCCACATACAAGTTCATAATCACATACTCTATTCTTAATACGACACAAGACTGCTGAAACACGTTATTCAGTTTTAACACCTTCTTGTACCATGTGGCAAGTTAGGGTTCTGCAATGTAATTACAGCAAATAGATGCAGAAGAAGCCTTTATTTCTCACATATTCATTAAAGCACAGTGAAACTCTTTTCTTCTTAAATTCCAGCTCGTTAGGAAGTTGGAATCGGAGCCTAGGGTCAGCTATGATACAGAGCCCCTGAAACAGAGAGGGTTAAGCACCTTCCTCAAGGGCCCTAAAGTGGCAGCTCAGTAGTCCTGGGGCTTGAACTCCTGACCTTCTGATTAGTAACCCTGAGCCTTATAGTAGCCACCACTGCATTTCATGGAAGAATATTCTGTCTTTCTGTTATTCTCATTGAATTTGAGATCTTAGAAATACAGTACAACTAAGATGTATGATTTTATCAGCACGATTCTGAGAATCACACTGACAGGAACCACACAGTAGAGCATTGTGTAAGCATAGGCAGATGCAAACTGATCCTGTGAGAGGAGGTGTAGTCTATTTGTCGGAGTATTTTGTTTTTTATTGAAATACATTGGCATATTATGGCATGCTTTTTGCGTTTTATTTTTCAATGCCAAAACAATGCTACACCAATTTCTGATGTCTGACCTCAGCAGTACGTGAAATAAAATGAATTAACATTATACTGCATACTCCACAGCCATTGGTCCAAGATCCTTTAGATCCTATCCCGCTAGACGAAAATACAAAATAAAGAAAAATCAGTGTTTAAATCAGTGTTTTCCTCTTGCATGGCAGTCATTTCTTATTGCAGATGATGATATTTACAATTCCCCCCAGACTACATCAAGGTTACATTCAGTTTTCAATCAATATGCTATACTGCAGCTCAGTTTCTGATTTTTGATCACAGTTCTACATGAAACTAGTTAGAATACACTAAGATGCTTACTTATCTAAAAAAAAAGAAAAACTTTGAATGAAGAATTCTGCATCAATCATGTGTCCAGAAATGATATGGAACACTGGGGATGTAATAGAGATTTTAATGAAGATTTTAATGACGCTGGAAAATCATGATTCATCCATAAGAGCAAATGGTAAGTAACATAGTGTAGGACATTAAAAAGAGGATATTTCAAAGCCTTAAATTCTCTCTGAATGTGTGTGCTCACAGCCATGAGATTAATCTGAGCGGTGGAGAAACGATGCAGCACAACCCACGTTATAACATTTGCTTCCATAATCAGCTTGGAATAGCATTTTCTACAAAAATCTTATATACAACAGCTTTGAAAATTATCTCATAATTAAATGGTGTAAGAGAGAATGCATGGAAATTTCTATGCTATAAAAGGAGCAGGCTAGTTATGTAAAGATCACTAACACTCCAACTTTACCAAAGAAAATAACTCTGCAACTATAAATCAAGATTCCATTACTAAATTCACTCCTCTGGAAAATCTCTATCTATCATCCTTCAGAACTCATGATGGTCATCTTTACCCACTTCTTTACCATGACTATGTGGTCATGCAAACGCTCTGTCACCAAGTTGCTGATGGCATTGCTGCTGTGTGGATGACATTCCTTCAGGATAAATTACTGTAGCTTGTGGGAACATGACAACCTGCCTGGTGCCTCGAACAACAACAACAATCTCCCCAAATGTTGACAAAAACAAAAAACTGATGACAGTTTTTGAAGAAAGTAGACAGGCATGCTGTCTATTAGTTTATTGACAGGTATTGAGGAAATAGCTCTTACAAACTCACCTATTTTATTTGATAATCTCTACCTTCCTAGTGATAAAGAAGCAATTGTGCGCAACAATTTTTCCAAAGCTATCCTTCAAAAGCCCTCACATTTCTCTAAAGCCACTGTAGCAAGCCCATTCCCTGACAGTTTCATGGTTTGGTATGGCAGCTACACCATATCAGACTGCAAAGCCCTGCAGAGGGTAATGAAATCAGCCCCTCACATCATCGGGTCACTGCCCCCACTCAGCTCCGACGTCTATAAGAAATGCTGTAAGAGGAAGGAGAGCAGTATCATCAGTGACCCTGTGCACCCCAGACCAGACCTCTTCACATTGCTGCCATTCGGCAAATAACACTAGAGTTTTTGGTCACGTGCCAGTCAGCAAAAGGACAGTTTCTATCATGAAGCCTTGAGAAATCTCAACCTGTCTCCAACGAATGATTTGCTCTAATATTTAATGTCTATTTGCACATTTCCATATTTCATTATTCCCAGCATCAGGTGTGTGCACTATTTTCTCTCTCAGTATGGCTTATCCTTTAAAACCTTTACTTTTTTACCTTTACATTTACTGCTTAATAGTTATCAATGTCTTATGCAATATAATATCCTGAAAGAGTAGACTTAACTGCAGTACAAGCATTAAAATTAAAGTGAGCTTTGTCTTTTGAGTTTGAAGAAAGCAATCTATGATTACTAAAAAAGCAGACAGAGCAATTACCAAAAACTGCTGAGGATGCACAGCCCATCACTTATGCATCACTTCTCCAGCATCACTACAAGCTGTTCCAAATAAGGGTCTGCTAGAAAAACAAGCTGAGTAAGACATGAAGCTTTGTGCCGTACAGAGGGAGAAGCACTTCTGGCTGCATATTTAGAAAAACAAGTGTCCTTTAAATCAGCTGCAAATAGCAACAGCTCCTGACAAATTGGGCCCATGATTGGGCTGAAAACATCTGTAGGCTCTGCACAAGAGAAATATGTAAAAGCAGCCTTGGTTATTGAACTACATCCCAGAGAGCAGCAGCTTGACATCAACTTTCCAAGCAGGGACCCATTTCTCAGTGCCTCTTGCAGGTCTTGGGGCCTGAAGTTGGGTCTTTCATTTCACGGTCTTCAGATTTATCCTTTCAATTTCACTGGCTGCCAAGGCATTTGTAAACGAGCAGCCATATAAAATGTAAACAGCCCCCATCTCTAATAAATGAGACCTCAAATGCAATCAACAATTTCACCGGCATGGCTCCATGCAGGATTTCTTCTGGGCTTAGTGTCCACTCGGTGGGATCTAATAAAGTGCTAAAACTTTGAGAGGAAAAAAAAAAAGATCAATATAATCACAAAAAAAAAATCTTTTGAAAGAACACAGAAAGCTCCCTGGGATTACATTCTATCAGCCAGTGCTGCTGGGTTCAAATGCTGACGATTAAAAATGTAAACGCTCCTGACAGAGGCAGGCAGAGCTCACTTGCTATGCAGTGGCAGTCTGCAGTCTTCTCTTGGCTGTCAGCCTTCTCTTGCCATCAGTGAAAGCGATCAAAGAGCGTCTCTTCTTGTCCTTCTTATAACACAAGTAACAGTGTTGACCACATGGCCTAATGCTGATGTGGGGTGCACTGATTCACAAAAGGTCTTCTCAGGACAGAAAAAAGAAAAAAAGAAAAGAGCAGGACAGCAAAAAATATGCTTTTCATCTGAACATTCATATTCTATTCCAAACATTTTATAAGTGACCTTAGAACCTGTGCTGACTGCTCCAACTTTTTTGTGTAGACTTTGGATTTTCAGAAGTACTGATGCATTTGTAGAAGTGCACACACAGCGTGTGCCCATGAAGAGTCACACAGAATGCTGTAAACATACTAATAATTCCACTCAGGTCAGAATGATTTGTCAGCAACGATGGAGTTCTGGGAATGCTCTGAATCCTGACACAGTATTTCTATTATTTAGCATTTATTATTTCGCTTTTGAAGGACAAATTGGTGTCTTTCAGGATGGCTTGTGTATCCCGTTGATGCTGATTGCCTTCAGTGTAATTGCCTTGGCAAGCTGAGAATAGTTTTTCAATGAAATTGGCTATGAATTGTAGCTGGGATCAGAAGTGTCAGGAGGGAGGGACGTGTGAGAAAGGCGAGAAGCGCTCAGCAGTGATTCGTCTCATGTTGCGTCTTGTTCAGAACGAATTCTTTGTAAATGTTACTATGCAATTAGTGTCTCTCAGTAAACAAGACACAGAGAATAACTATCGCGCCCGAGTAATGACAAAAACAATCATAAACAAATCGATTCTGCACAAACCTTCCTGCCTCAATCTTTTTCCTCTTTAATAGCACCTGTATGCTCAGGCTGAGATAACACAAAGCGGTAGGGAGGCTTGTCAGGGAACTATATGCCAATGTGACTTGATTAATTAAAGGCCTGAGAAATGCCAGCAAGAGAATTCTCTCATTACACTGGGTAGGGGTAAGGCTGGCCTGAAGTTGAGGATTAAAAGCAGAAGTGTCACATTAATCTCACAGATCTGTACTCTTGTGACAGACACAATAATTGTACAGCCACAAGCCATTATATTACAGTGCTTGAGAAACCTGTAAATCAGACAGGTCTGATCACTAGCCACTCGGTTACTTACAGTGATTTATGCAGTAGAGTGCCAAACAATAGGCCTTAAATGGTGATTTACTTAAGGCAGCGCACATCACCTTTAATAAGATCATCAGGGGTGGTCACTACTGTTTTGTGATTTGCTTAATTATTATATTTAGCTGTGTGTACTGAGTTATTAAATAATATTGTAGTAAATTTACTGCAATGACTATTTACACCTACTCTATTTGATCAAAGCTGATTGTAATTACTGAGACTTTGGGCTGATTTCAGAATTACGTTATGCATGTGTAGTGAGGCAATAATACCAAAACTGTACGTATAACGCTATTAATTAATTAATAGCAGCTCCAAGAAACTCAACTTAACCCTTAAACATGCAGAAGTGGAAAAATCATTTCATGCTACTTTTAATTCAGCCATGTAAGCACGACTCAAGCGCCACAAAACAATTTTACATTTTTTTTTAAAAACTATTTTCTAAAGACAGAAAAACCATCAGAAAATCTAGTGAAACTTCAGGAGGAATTCAGGAATTCTCACAGTTGAAGCAGCGGTCATGCTGTTGTATTGCCCTTCATATGAGAAGCTGAAGGCAAATGCTGGACAGCTTCCAAGAAATCATTGGCTTCACTCAGAGAGAGCAGCTCTGGAGGTTAGAGCAGCCATGGTTGTGGTTTTAAGCCAGACAGGCACAGGATGCTGTTGACACGACTAGTGCAACAACTCAGGGAGCATTGCAGAGCCTAATGAGCAGACGTGTCACAACATCTCAAACTGTTGCTTCTCTGATCTGACAGGCCCTCTGTTCTCTGCATGGTGGGGTGAGGTCAAGCTTGCTGACTTTCGGTGCTGTCTTCGTTACTCTCTTCAACAGCATGTGCATGTTCGCGTGTGTGAAAAGGAGGGGGGGGTGACGACAGAGACTGATACAAACACAGTGTGCCATAAGAGATTTGATTTGGGATCTAGGAAGCTATGCTGAAACCAAACAGAACAAATCTGAAATCACATGGGAAACAAAAAAACATTTTCGCTCTTGACAAGTTATTTTGAATACAGCTCACTCCTGGGTATAAGGATTATAAATCCAGAGGGTCTTGCTATTTAAAAACTAGGCTATTTATCTAGTCTGTTGTACTAGACAAGTAAAGAACAATAATTCTCATGGTTATTTAGTGAGAAGAATAATATAGCTCAGAAGGCATCGTGCCTTAGCCATTAGAGAGCTAATCACTGATTGGGTTCATTTGAGGTGTGCTTAAAATGAGCTATCAGGCAACACTAGTGGGCCTGTAATGTAGAGCAGATAACTGCGTCTGGAGGAGGTACAGCTTCATTGCTTTTTCTACCTCGCCAATTATTAGCAACATAATTCAACAAAAAAGCTATTTTGTATCAAACCATTTTTTTTCCATTTCTACCTAATTCAATTGTGATTGCAGCAAAATACAAATTTTGAACAAGAACCATTATACCATGACATACATATGCATTTTTACAGTGCAGATTAAGCCATTTATTAATCTTAGTGTACTACCATAATGCTTGGTGCATGAAATTCTAGCATTCTTTAGCACTCTTTTTCCTTCACCCACTAATTTACTGCAGGAAGCTGAAGACAACTGCAGCATTCATACATCAAGTGATCATAACTCTTTTGTCAAGATAAGGGATATTTTCTCATTTCGGGCTCATCTTCAAGACAGCCCAGCCACCAGGTAGGTTAATAAGGACTTCATGGAAACTACAGTATGTTTGTCTCCACATATACAGTGTGTGACACAGCTCTATGTTTCATTTATGGTTCATTTGGCTGCCACAGAGATGATAAAATACCAGCATCATCAGAGCTCATGTGCTACATCGGGAGAATCAGAGAAACATTGAAACCTTGTCCTTATTGCTATAGAGAAATTGGGAAGTTTTTGACAGTGCTTCTGCATAAAATGTGGTTTCCTTCCACAACCCCAAAACATGTCAATAGGTGGATCAGCTTTGCTACATTGCCCCTAGGAGTGAATGTGTATGCATTGAGCCTTGTGATGGATTGATGTCTCATCCACGATGTACTATTTCATCTTCATGCCCAGGTTTCTTAGTGAATCCAAAGAGACCCTTACCAGTATATAGTATAATAACTGAAGATGAATGAATGAATAAATGAATGACTGAACAATGGCATCAAAGACGAGGCAGAGAAAATGGTGTTTAGCTTTTGAAGTTTGATCCCATGTATAGGAAACATCAGGGACCAGCATGGGCAGAGATTTTTTTTCAGTGATGGACACTGCTTTTATACATCATTGTGCTTTCAAACATGAAGAAATGGCAGAAAACTCAATAGCTAGAGTTACACATGTTTCCATCTTACAGCAAACAAATCTTGTTCTTGTCCTTTAATGGTGTTGCTAAAAATTTTGCCACTACATCTGGAATCAGAGGATCGGGAGAGCTTTAACGGCAGTGACATTCCTCACTTCAGTCCAAGGTATTTTCAGCCCATAAGTTACCGTGCAAAATTATTAATAAAGCAGCCTGCATGCATCATTCAAATGAAATTAAGAAACTGGTGTCTAAGTAAAGAAGCCAGGGAATGCAGTTAGGAGAATGGGAATGGCTTCATATTCAGTTCTTCATCTGGAAATGTGTAAAATGTGGAGTTTGTTACCTTGTGCTGCCTGTCTATAAATTGATTTTGTGAGTTTACCTGAGAGGTATGACAGGTTAGGGGTGGAAGAAATATACCGTATGCTGGTGAAGGCAATGAAATGAATTTTGCCAGAGAAAAAGACCGGAGAGCCACAGGGCTGCTTTCACCTCATCTGTGCTGCATATAGCAATTTCCATTCAACTTCTGTGCAAAATAACAACAAGCCGGCAGGGAAGAGGAGCTGCAAGAAGAAAAGAAAATCGAGTTCTGCAGCAAAACAAAGAGAAAATGCAGTGGAAGAAGCAGTGTTCCAGCTTAGTAAATAGGCTGAGTTTCTATGAGAGATGAGAAATTATGATGAGAAACAAAAATTTTCAAGCTGTCTCAACATTTAAAGAAAACAATTTAGATCAGAAACACATGATGAGAGACAGATAAGACTTAATAAAGAAAAGTAAGGAAATAAAAAAATAAATGACAGCACTTTACAGTAAATATATTTTTATTTTTCTAAAAAATATATTTACATTTGTTGATACGTTTCACACATGCAGTGTAGTTGCCTTGGTAAACTATGTAAACTTATGGGTTTTTTTTCTAGAAGCAGATGCAGATTTGTCCTTGGGGAATGCTTATGAGGATTGATTATTTGAGAAAGTATCTAAGAATCCTGAAAAAAAAAAGTTTGCATAATGGAGACAGATAATATATTTGTAATTGAAAGTAAAAAGGCAAAATCTGAATCTGAATATGCCACACACAAATATTTGCCTTTAATTACACAATCAAATCATGAAAATGAGTATCGAAGAATTATAATTCTCTGTGTTTGAGATTTGGATTTAGATAGTGTGAAAGACAAATAGAAAGGGTAAGGCAAAGAGAGATAGGGAATGTTAGATACTAGAGGTGACCCCGCCAACCTTCTCTCAACTACCCCCCAGCCCACCTCCCCTCCCAACCCTATTATTGGCAAATGCAGTTAACTACATGAACAAGACCATCTAATAACATTCCCTGGCTTGTTGCTGACCCAGACCACTGCATAATGACTCTGCATCAGCACCTGTCATTTCCCCTGAAGGCACAGTTAAACTGATGGATAACATCTGCATTTCTTTTTCCATTGTCTCTAAGCACCAATAGACTTTGTACTGATTTCATCAGATATTTTTTGGCAGGACAACACAGTGACCCTCAGGTAACTTAATTTGGTTTCCTCTCAAACAAAGCTGATTTGTTGACTCAAACTCAATAAATAGTGACTGCAGCCTAACATAGCTTCCTCTGTGAAGTAACAAATGCCACGAGAGGAAGGAGTGTTGTTAGCTTAAATGGCCCATTCTTTAACTTCAGCACATCACTGAGGATTCCTATTCCTATATATCCCTATTACCTCATGTGTTTCCATCCTGGAATATTTCACTGTTTTACCGACAGCCTGATCCAGGAGAAACAGGCCCAGTCCCTGTGGAGACTCTCTGATTACCTCATAAATATTTCAACTGCATAGTAGTAATGTAGTCTATGCATTATGCAGGAATCCTAAACACCTCTTCTCAAATAATCGCTGAGCACAACTTAGGGAAACTTAGGGAAATCCTCTGAGAATAGCATGCTTGGTTTAGTTTTTTTGTACTGTGAAAGAAAGAAAGAAAGAAAGAAAGAAAGAAAGAAAGAAAGAAAGAAAGAAAGAAAGAAAGAAAGAAAGAAAGAAAGAAAGAAAGAAAGAAAGAATGGAAAGTGGAATAAAATGATTCATTTATATTCACCCCATCTCTTTCTTAAATAGACTGACTAGGTAAATTCGCAGCAAATGTGGTCAAGCATTTGTGCTAATATGCAATTAACCTACTTGCCATTCTGAATAATTAATAATATACAACAAATGTGCTCACAAAAGAGCTCTACCAAGAGTCAATTAAGTCTAATTATAGATTTCAATAGACAAGTTTAATAGCAACATAATATCTCTGTCTGTCTGTCTATCTATCTATCTATCTATCTATCTATCTATCTATCTATCTATCTATCTATCTATCTATCTATCTATCTATCTATCCATCCATCCATCCATCCATCCATCCATCTATCCATCCATCTATTGGTATGTCAGTGATGGTCTGGGGAGGAATATCGGAGGGTCAAGCAAACCAACAGTACCCTTATTGCTGTTAGGAACTCGCCTGAAATCCTCAGAGCCAGTGTCAGACCTTATGCTGGTGCAGTGAGCCCTGCCAAATGACAATGCCTAGTTTCATCTGGACAGAATATATAAGCAGTTTCTTGATGACAAACTCATTGAAGCCATTGACTGGCCCTCACATTCCCCAGACCTTGATATCCTCTAGGAAGTTATGTATTGGAGCTTCTAAAGCCACTAAGTAGCACCACAGACTGTCCAGGAGCTCACTGATACCCTGATTCAGGTCTGGGAGTAGATCTCCCAGCACACCATTCACCATCACTTCACCATCCCCTCCAGACTTTGTCAGGAGTGCACACAGGCGTGTGGGGGCCATACACACTACTGACTTACATTATGAGTTGCCTTGATGAAATTCATGCAAGTTAGATCAGCTTTTAATTTAAATTTTTTTACTTTTGTTTTTCAGTGAAATTCGGAATCCAGCCATCAGTTCAGTGGGTTGATGATTTTGGTTTCCAATGACCACTGTCACATCATTTTGTTCTCTATGAATTGCACAATGTATATATGTAGGTAACGATTTTCAACTTGAATATTTTGTTTAATGAGATTCAACGTGTGATATAAACCCTGTAATGAACCATATAGATACCAAAAGCTTGTGTGAATAGGATGTGATTTGAACCAATAATACCAATAATGAGCCCATACTCTGATTTTAACAATGTAATTTGCATTGTGAAGTAGCTAGCATACAGATGTCAGTAATTATCGGCGCACACGCAGTTTAATAGAAGGAGCATCCCTTCTGCCTTTATTAGTTAACATAATTCAAGTATTGATTGTGCAACTGCTGTTTCGAGGGATTGATAAACGTGACCTATGATAATGAAGCCTTGGTGCCTTTTGACAGAATGGAGCACAGCTGTGACCTCTGACCTCAAAGCATGTGCACAATTACACAGCATATCCGGACTTCATTGCGTGCTGTGCTTCATTTACACTGTGATGTTATGGATTTGCTGAGATGGAGCTGCTTCAGTAATATCCTGTGTGTCTGTATAAGGCATTTTGAATAGTCTCACTTTGCTGAAAACAAGTGAATTTGCAGGAATTTGCACAAATTAACAAATTACATGATCTCCAGGCCATCAGGACAAGGTTAGTAGTTATTTCTAATCAGGTTATAAAATGACAAAGAAGGTTTCTCTTTCTTGTTCTAATTCATAGAAATTCTTTCCACATTCTTTGCATATAGATGATATCAAAATTGACCTTTTTCTTTATATTCTTTATATACATCACTCATAAAATTCTTGTATTTACTCAATCTTTCATCAAAATGCAATATCTCTAAACAGCTTGTAATTTTTCAGTACATAACCATGCCATGCATAAGCTAGGAAAAATCTAATGTGAAACATCTGTTTCTATCTAAAATACACAACGTTACCAAAGAAAAATGTTTTGTATTTTCAGATGTCCACTTCAGGGTTATACCTGTATTAGCACTGACTAGGAAATCTGTTGCATTCACACTGTGCCATAAAAGAATGAATAGTGAGAGAATAAATAAAAAGAATGAATGAAAAAAAGGAATCGATATTTAGAATCGATATATGATCTTCAATTGTAAACTTGTGCAAGGTGAACATTTGGTTTACAATGAGTTTATATCAGTGGAGTGATTACTGGGATTACTGAAGAAGATCAATCTATAGTCTGTTCTTTCAGAGTAGTGCTCTTATGGGTGTGTAGGTTGTATCACCATTTCTCAGCTCTGTTCAGCTTTCCCTTAGTCACAGAGACACAGCAGGGCTGTATACTGTCAGTGTAGTCACTTTCTTCATCAAGCCAAAAGAGGCTGAGGTTGTTGAATGAGAAGGCTAGAGTTTATGTAAATGGAAATGTGTTAACTCTAACAGCTTCATGCACCACCTGAGTCGTCACTTGCTTTGCCACACACTGGTCTTGTTGTTATAATCAATCTCCTGTGATCTAACAAGAAAATTACAAGTGTGCCAAGAGTGAAGAAAGGACAAAATAAGCAACATGCTACATTATCCCCTTAAGGTAGCACTGCTGCATTGTCTTCATTGCTATCATGTGTGTGTACCAGCATCAGCAGTGCTCCAGATATCAGACAACCTTCATTCATAGTTTATTTTTTTCTTCACTCAACCCTTGACCTTGAACTGTGATCTTTGCACTCATTTGGTCACTCACCGATCTCGCAGCTCTCTCCGTAGTATCCCAGAGGGCAGAGGCAGCTGTACCCTTCACCTTCTCTCAAGCAGCTCCCCCCATGCAGACACGGATTCGTCTGGCAAGGCTCCTCCTCTGCTGGAGAAAGAAAACAATGGACAAAATACATTACAAAGAAAACGATGTGAAGAAATCTGAAATGCTGAATTAGTTCTAACAACACTCTTAATTCCCCTGACATTAAAATCAATGCTTAGCTGCAAATGCTGCTATCTGCCTTGCACAGAAGCTTTTCTTGTGCCAGATTTAAAAAAAAACTGTATATTTGGTTAAAAGATGTATCTGAGAGAGTTTTTTCTAAAATTATTATTTAAGCACACTTACAATAACCATATATATGACTCTCACTCATCAAAGGCGAGTCATTTTGATTTGCTGTGCTGTTGAGAATATAAGTTCCTCTGACTAAATAATAAGGTGCATATGTGATAATATGACACTATGAGCTAAAGTTTGCCCACATGCTAAAACAGGGGTGTCTAGTCTTATCTGGAATCCAATCTTATCTAGTGTGGGTGCAGGTCTCATTACAAACAAGCTGCAGTCATGTCTGAGTTTACTGACAGCACAGAGCAACTGATTAAACATGTGGAAGGTTTGGCTCCTGCTTGACTGGAATGAAACCCTGCACCCACACCAGCCCTTTCTGGATAAGATTAGACACCCCTGTGCTAAAAGTTAGCTATAGGGTTATAACATAACGGCACTGTATTTGTTTTTTAGTGCTCTAATAACCATATAATTTAAACACAAAGTGGGTGTGGCCTAAACCAGAATTGCCCCTGGATTAAAACTAACCTCCATCTATTCATATCTGTATTACATTATCTATTCATTCCATATTCATTCTCAGTTAATTCTCTATTAGCTACTTTTTTAAAAAAAATGTTTTTATGTTGCTTTTAACATCACACTTGTGTGTTTTGCCTTGATTCTTTTCATTTTGATGTTATGTAACATCTTAAAAATAACTGATGTAGCTGTACAGAGACCATTGTTGTAGGTTCCTGTATAAAGCTCTTCCCAAAACACAAAGCTGATCTACTATATCATGTGGCAGCTGGCTTCCATAAAAAAAGACCTTTGTAAACAGCAGCATTAATTACGTTTTGGCCATCTGATGTTTCATATTCAATATCAAAGGTCATGAGCTTCGATATAGGCAGCAGAACTAAGATCTATCCTTACAGGAGAGAAATGGCAGGTTCATACATGTTTTCTCTATCTGGTATTACTCGGAATGGCAGAGGGGAGTCCAGGCACATGACTTTCAGCACGGTGACAGATTGGCATGAAGTTGTTGTCGGCACCCTGCTTATCATGATGGATGCTCCCTGGGGAAGGACAATGTGATCCAGCTCTTCCCACTTCACTGATGTGCTCGGCTCTCATAAATTATCCACTCATCGCCTTGTGGTGCCACACACTGCCGTCTGTTTTCATGCTGCAATTTTGAAGTATTCTCATGTGGTGTAACTCTGTGAAATGCCTGCTATATGTGTTTTTTGAGGTCAGCAATAAATGACAAATGTAACAAATTAATTGCCGTAATTACAATCACAATAGGAGGAAACTTTACAAGGACAATGGCCCAGTGGATGTCTCACTCACTCTCTCTTGGCTTGTTCTGGGAAATTGATTAAGTGCTGTTGCGTAATCCATTTGTGTGCCCAGACCGCATCACACACTGTGCAGCCTCCATTATAATTTTGGGCTCATGTAATGATATACAGCCGGGAGGATAAATCCCAGCGTAAACCTGAAAGAACAGCATGCAGCATCTTGCCACAAGCTAAGACATTCAGGCTGACTCAGTAAAGAGTTGATTTGCCTGCAAAAATGTGCTCTGTTTTGCTCTTTTTAAAATCGGTAATCTATAAATCTATGAAAAACGAACAAAAAAAAAGCATTTTGAGATCAAGCAGATGGATTTGGTAACATCTATAACAGAAACTAAAATGCAATCATAAATAAACATGGAAGAAGCTCCCAGAGCTCAGGCTGCCATGACATGAAAAACCTTGTATTACTCTTTATGAGTTCTGGACCCATGCCCACCCTTTGGTTGTGAATTAAAGAAGCATGAGTGCTAATATCTAACACTGTGTCCTTTTACCACCATTAGTTGGCACTGCAGGCAGGGGTGACACTGTGCAGAAATGGACTGGGTGGACAGGGGGAGTCTGATGAGGACAGGAACGAGGTCAACCGTCAACATGCTCAGACTAAACATATGCCCCTAATACATAAATCTTACACAGTGGACAACAGTACACTCCAATTTGGTGAGAATTACTAGCATGTAACTATATTGGAGTAAAATATGTGTTGACAAATATACTCACCATCCACTTTATTAGGCTGCAGGTAATCACAGTCGTACCAATATTAAGTGTAATCTTTAGCCCATGTCTTTGTGTGGTTTATTTTTCAACATTTTGAAAATTCACTTTATTTTTCTAAAGCTAGCAGCATTGCATCACATGTGTGTTTGACGTCATTTAGCACTCACTGGGAAATTACTTCCACCTTGTAAAAAGGATGGACAGAACGACTATCAGAAGCTTCTAATTATCAAGTTGTCAAAATTAGGAAAATCCTTAGTTCATTAGTTTATGAAATAGATTATGTATTATGCTGCTGCCCCATGATTGGTTGAAAGGGTACAGTATCTCAGTGTCTATATAAATGTATAGAGGTTTTCATAATAAAGTGGTATGTGAAGGTAACTCAAAACATGGTGGTCCTTAAAACTTCACTACATTACTACATTGTTAAGCTTTCCCACTACAAAAGGTATTTGATTCACTATTAAAAGTCTGGTGTAGACTTTACAGGGGGATTCTTTAACAGGGATTTAAGTGCAGTTCTACTCAACAGTGAAAGGGTTATCGAAATTCTAACATTTTTTTTCCCTTTACAATATTCAGAACTGCTTTAAGGCCAGTGTGGTAATATGTGCATATAACAGTCTTTTGTCATATTGATCAATCAATCATTCAGCCATTCCACAGTAAATCACTTTGACTCACTCACAATATCTATCTTCACAGCAAAGGTGTTTAGCCATTTATTTTCAAATTGTTCTTTGGGGGAAGAGAATATCATTATAAGAGAAATTTAACAGATGAGCACACAGCTAGTGACACAAAGGTGCCCTAAGGACTTCAGTGAAATAAGCACCAACTCCTTTTATGAAGGCAGCAATGATATTCCCTCAAAAGGCAGCTGGTAAATTTGTATTCTAAGAGCAGGGCAGAGCCATACTGAAGGTTCTCTCTGCCCAGTTTAATGAGTCTTTCCCAGACCTGATCACACACTCCTTCACTCACATAATCATTCTTCTCACAGAGCATGACCACAGTGGCAGAGTTCAAGGGCTTCCTATCATTGTTATGATGAAATAGACTCTTCATTGCCTACTTGAGTGCTTTTCCCCCCAAAATCCTGTCAAATGGATAATTCTGTAAGTGGACAGATTGCTCTCAACATTAAGTAGGGCTTGGTGCAAGCTGCAGAGGAATAAGACATTGATTCAGTTTTCAAACAATTAGTCATGACTTATTGCTTACAAATGAGATTGGGTTCGGTTCTCTAAGCAGTGGATGATGTGTAAAATACACATATAATCAATATTCCATTAATTAAAACACAAACTAGCTCACTGTAGGCCATGAAATAAAATTAACCATGACTGAACCACAGCTCTCCTTTCAGACACAGATTAGATGTTAATGAAGAGAAAAGAGATATGCTGTACATCTATCATCACTTACTCTGTCATGTATGAATATAACATGAGAGGTGATATAAAAGGAAAAACATAGAAGGTGGCTGAAATAGGAAGCTGTAACAATGGTGATTTCTGCTTCGTGCCAGTGACTTATTTATTCCACAGGGTTCTTTATCCTGCTTTAATAATTATGCTGCTGTCTAAATCTGTTATTTCAACTGACAGCGAATGTATTGCCCAGCACTGAATGAAACTTCCAACAACAATTTACCTACATAACATTAACTTCAACATTCCCTGTCTACTCAACAAATGGACATGTGGTTGTGGTTTAGGACTTGGAGGCATACTGGTCAGACTTGTTACACACAGATAAACCCCCAAAATGCTCCTTTGTACAGACAGATCCCATTTCTCCTATCAGCTTGAATGGTGTTCTGGTCTATAAGTGTGTCACATTTGATTTAATGTATCACATTTTATACCACCCTTTTGCATCACTGCACAGGAGGGCATGATTACTAAGTAAGAAGAAAGAATAACAAATGGGCCCTTAGAACTTGACAAGTATTTCTCCTAAAAACCAGATGACTCTCTAGACGACTCACAGCACTGTAGCAGGAATGCACCGATCTGACTGTGGGTATGGTCTCAAACTCATATTAAATATATAAACTGTTGGTATCAGTTGGGGCCAAAACTGGCAAGACATTTAGGGCATCTAACTTGTTCACATCAGAGATCATTTCAGAACATTTGATTATAGACTACATATTCACTATATCAGAATCCCAGTTGGTCTAACATTTACACCAATTTGACTGTATTCAAACAGCCTAGGTATCTTTTAGAAGCTTCTGATTATCATAATTAGATAATTGGGAGTGCACTTGTGGGTGTCTACTTTCAGAGACAGTGATTTTTGCTTTTTATAGCATAGGAAAATCCAAGCGACCCAGTCAAATGTGCCTCTGTCATGAATGATGCAGTTTCTGTGCAGTCCCAAGATTTTTCTATTTGCATAGAACTGGTTGTACAGATGGAGGAGGAAAAAGGAAGAGAAAAAACACAAATCCAAGCTTGAAACAACAAAGTAAAAGCACTGGAGTGGCCATCAAAATTCCCTGACATGAATCCCATAGGACTGAACTGAAAAAGTGTTTTGAGGCGAGGAGGCCCACAAAGATGACTGATTTACACCATTTCTATCTGTAGAAATGGAAAGTAAGTCTAGCAAAGTGTTGTAAAGTAAGCTTGTCAATGGCTACCAAAAGGCTTTGATTCAAGTTCAAGCAATTAACAGGCAATATCACCAAAATTTAACAAAGTTTATGTTCTCAGTGTATCACACTGAGAATCTGATATAGTAAATAAAGCTGAAATAGCTTTAGCTTTAGCTATTAAGAGCATATGGAAATAAAGTAGATACCCTAACTGATTTAACAAGGTAATGTGTGGAGTTTTGAACTTTGAGACTGTAGTCTCTTGGGCTCAACTGAATATTGTACCTACAGTGCATAAATAACAGTAAATATATATATAAATAACATAAATCAGTGCATCACTAATCGCTGGGGCACACATGATGTACTTAGATTGACTTTGATTCTTGATGGCTGCTACATCCTGCCAGATACATAATGAGGTTTCATAAGAAGGAAATATTTAATTCATTTTGATTTGAAAGTTCATTATATCCCACATCTGAAAGATTTGCTTTAATATACTGCAAAATGATATTATTATCCCGTAAGGCTACACTTTACGCTCAGACATGTTCAAAATTAAATTCACTTCAGAGCACAGCAAGGGGTGCAAAAGCAAAGGTAGTGAAGAAAATTAGTGATAATTATGGGTAATTTCTACAAGACTGAATGCAGGGGAAAATTACTAACTGACTGGACGTAAAAATTGGCTGTGTCCAAGTTATACATGTATAGTTTATTCTTGAACATTTAACTGTATATCACGCCACTATAGATTTATGGAGATGAAAAAATGATGCTCTGCTGTCTGATCATTATCAGAGCTGTAAAACAACTTTCTGATGAAACAGTTTCGTTAGAAAAAACAGTATTTCACAGCATTGCCTACAACAACAAACGTTTTGGAGCACAAGACATGTTTACAAGTGCACTTACGTTAAATGTATTTAAAATGCTGAAAGAAATTCCTCTTAACGTAAAACACACCCCCTTATTTGACCACCGTCATTGAATCATCCATGCCATGTACTGAAATAATTCTTATAATTCTCACTTCAACATTTATAACCCTATCATAACACAGCTCTATTAATAGTAAGATATAAGATAGCACCTTTTGTCTGCACTGAGTGGAATGCAGCAGGCTTTATATCTACATGAAGGCAAAAAAAGAAACGTTATCCAGTCCTTTTGCTATTGTTAGCATCTGGAGAGCCTTTGACACTCTGGTTAACAGAAGATGCTCCATATTGCAGGTCTTGGTGTAGCCGCTCAAAGCAAAGCAAAAAGCTACCCTGCATGTCTGTTCACCCCACCTCTCTCTTCCACTCATCCCTTCACTCCCATCTTCCGCTAGGGTGAAACCCTCCCGTGTGCTCTGAGTGCTTCACCCTCTGGCTGGTAATTACCAGAAAATAGTGTCTTAAGTGGGTTCAGGTCTGGAGAGTGCTGTGAAAGGTTGTCTGTCTTGTCTGAATGTGCTTTGAAACACAGCTGCTCTGGCCAATCATAACAGAGTGAGCTGACTTCATATCAAGTGCACTTCTCCTACATTGTAGTAACACATGGTGGTGACACGGTAGAATGCAAATTTGTAGACGATTTAGAAGTTGTGTACACACAGGCAGAGTTAATCATGATTAATAATGAGTATAGCGAGGCAAAGACAAACAGCAGGAAATGCTAGGACCACAGAGGAATCACAGATCTAGGGAATGAGCTGCATATTGCTGGCAGAAATAAACCAGACTTACTGTATACAAAGTATAAAGTAAACTATATACGTGTGTGTGTGACTTAATGAGTCCATGGTCAAGGAACAGGTGCAGGTGATCATGAGCCAGGGCTGTGGATTTAGGGGTTAGGACTCAATCTGAAGATTCCTAAGATAGTATATATCTACACCGATCAGGCATATATTTATACTGATCAGGCATAACATTATGAGCAGTGACAGATAATAACACTGATTATCTCCTTATCATGGGACCTGTTAATGAGTGGGATATATTAGGCAGCAAGTGAACATTTTGTCCTCAAAGTTGATGTGTTAGAAGCAGGAAAAATGGACAAGCGTAAGGATTTGAGCGAGTTTGACAAGGGCCAAATTGTGATGGCTAGATGACTGGATCGGAGCATCTCCAAAACTGCAGTTCTTGTGTGGTATTACCGGTCTGCGGTGGTCAGTATCTATGAAAAGTGGTTCAAGGAAGTAAAAGTGGTGAACCGACAGGGTCATGGGTGGCCAAGGCTCATTAATGCACATAATGAAGGCTGGCCCGAAGGCTGGCCCGTGTGGTCTGATCCAACAGACAAGCTACTGTTGCTCAAATTGCTGAAGAAGTTAATGCTGGTTCTGATAGAAAGGTCAGAATACAAATACTGCTTTGGCAGCAAAAGGCAGGTGGTCATAATGTTATGCCTGATCAGTATATATATATATATATATATATGAAGTATAATGAAGAGGACTCAGCTCTGTAGCTCTGTTCATCTCACATAATACTGCACCTGGTGCCACAGCAATAAGGAACCTGAATTCACACAGACAGTCAGATACAAGGAAATACTCAATCATACCTCTCTGAAATAGTGCGCACAGAGGCTCATATTGCATTAGCCAGAACAACGTAGCTCTTTAGACTTGTGAGATATCAATCATTTTGTTTTGATTTCCCACACAGTGAGACAATGTTTTCAGAATATAAAAAGCAAAATGAGATGGCCATAAAAATATAAATGTGGACAGAAGATGTACACTGTGTGATTTCAGCAGTCTTATAAGATTATGTGTGTGTGTCTGAGTGTGTGTGTTATAACATGCTCTTAGATTATAGAGTGAAGATACACTAATGACTGACCTGTGATTATGTCTTATGTCATCAAGTCAGCATGATTTGGGTTTGTGCATAAGCATAAATATACTTCAGATTGAGCTCCATGTAATACACCTATTTCTTCTGTTCACTAACATGTTCCATTCACATGTAATTAATGCCTCTGCACTAGTTGTCCTAAAAGTTTCATAAAGTTTCTTCCTCCTCTTGGTGGCTTTTCAAATGAGTGCTGTATCTGCACTCACACTCTGAGATGTAAATCATATTTCTGACACTGCCTGAACTTCTGCCTTCACCATTTTCTCCCTAATTTGGTCAGTTACCACCCACCAGCCGGCTCTCGTGCGACAGGTATCAAGCAGGGAAAATGAAGGCTAACACATGTTTCATCTGAGTACATGAAGCCAGCCAACCACATCTTTTCATACTGCTGCTCATGCTGTGTCATATAGCAGCATTACACACTCAGAGAAAGTTCTATCTGCCCTCTTTCATATGCACTGGCTAGTGTCACTGCGACTGACAGGGTATAGAAAGTACTCCATCCCTTGCACCCAAAGACTACGGTCAATTATTCTATCTTACACTCATGGCTAAGAATGGTGTCTCTTTGTCTGCAATGGCTAAACTGAGGTGGAATTTATACAGCATAAACGAGACACAGCACATAACACACTGCAAGTGTCACACATTAACATTAATTGTGTGTGAGACGTAACTGACGTCTCCATTTATTTCAAATGAAATTATAGAATTTCAGAAAGATAAATTTGTATTTGTTCAAAATGCATTCCTAGGAACTTCTACTTTAAAAGTCCATTCTACAGCATTTACAAACAGCATCTAGTGGACCACACAGTGAATTGTGTAGGTGGTGCTGCAGTAAACAACAGTAAACCCTCACAAGGTGTCATGATGTCTGACAGAGGAGATCTTTGCAGACCTGTCAGCTGCAAGTACAACGTGTAAGCTTTCCTGCTAAGAGCAGTGCTACCATACCACACATTCTGTATGATCAAAGACCATATGTAGGACTGCTCATGGTGGCTGAGACATTGTAAGTGTTCACACTCACTTTCACACCTCGGGTGAGATCGTTATCTCCCCTGAATCTGGCTTTCAGCACCAGTGTGAAAAACTCAATAGACTCTGCAGGCTGTTGCACATAAAGAAAAGCTCAATCTTGTTCCGCTCCGTTACTCAATTTTTGAGCCAACAGAGGTTAGGGGAAGGGCAGGAAGTCAAACTGCAGTTTTTAGCTTCAAAGGTACTCTATTTTGAGCAGTATTTGAACCAGTACTCTGCACACAACGATGTGCATCCCTGACCTACCCTGACGACAGGATCGATATTAAATCCTGGGGCTCCTGAGTGGCAGAACTGGTTAAGCACCAGCCCTACCATCAGGCCATTAGGTTGAAGTGAAACAAATCCAATTTTCTGCTTTGTGAAACAGATCTGTTTTTTTTTTAAAGACAAAAATGGCATACAAACTGGAAAAACCTGAGCCACTTTTTTTTATGTGGTTCTAGATCAGATGGCTATCTGCTCCGTGTCCATGCAACATGAATGATAACAGTCAGATCGAAATCCAATGGAGGACAGGAACAATAGTGCCTATTTAAGTGAAAAAATAGGGAAGACAGGGGAACAAAGCCAAAGAGTCTCTGGTCTATGTGTGGGATGGATGACATTTCTGTCTCCACTTATTACTTCTACCCAGATGCAGGTGTCTGTGAGTTCATGTACACAGAAGAGGACAGTTACTGCTGTGAATGCATTCGGCTGAGGCAAGATGTTGGAGTTTGCATAATGTAGCATTACCTGTTAGCCTTCTCCCTCACTGATTTGTAGCTGTTGTGCAATATAATAAGAATCAGCTATTGAGTCAGAAATAGCAAGAAAGGGACAGATGAAATAAAGAATAACATATCCCACATCTCACATAGAAGTCTAATTGCTATTCTTGATACCTTCCCTTGGGGAATATTTTTAATCAAGATTGAACCATTTTGCATGAGATCTCAAAACAACATCCCTGCCCAGTTCTGCAATTAAACTTTTATTATTGTGTTTTTGTTTTTGGTTGTTGTTCTAAATGTCAAGACTAATAAAGATGCCAAGATACACAGCATAAACGTACTATAAATGTAAGGGGGAAAACAGGCACTGATAAACCTACTGATAGTACTCTAGAATTTCTAATAAATTTCACATAACCATCATGTGTATTTATGGATAACCCTGCAGTGATATTCAGAACGCAAACATCTACAGATTCTTGCTATATTTCCTGGATTCTCTACAAAACAAATGCTTCTCGCGGTAAAGCTGCTGTTTTTCTTTTTTAATTATAACCAGCTCTACTGCTCTCTAACGCGAATCCCTTCCCATAAAGTGCTCAAAGATTTTATAGGATTTGATACGGTGTGAATGATTTAGAAAACACAAGCATTTACAGTCTTTAAATCAAAAGAAAGGATATATGATGCAATTCTGCTTACAGATTTCTGAAATAAGACACTAAGGCAGATCTTTAACTCACTTTAGATTCTTAAGTGAGCAGAGGTGTTCATAAAGACCTGCGAGAAACAAGACATAACAATGACTAAAAAAATAAGCAGCAGAATGCATTTGTGAGAATAAACCTAAAAGAGCTGGATGTAGCAATAAAGAAAACAGTGCAGAAAATCAATAGCCTCCTCACACTGAATTCAAGGTCTTGTAGGCGGCTAGAAGCAGCAAAAAATAAAACAACAACAACAACAACAACAAAAAAAAAACACCACCACCAACAACATCCCAGAAAGCAGTTCATGTAGAGCTTTAAAGTCAAGCTAGATTTTCCCTCTCACTGGATTTAGCACACAGATTATATATTCATTGTGTTTTTCCTTGTAGGATGAGTAGGTGGCCTTAAAGATTAGCTGGAAAGTTATAACTCAAAGGTCTTCCATTTTCCATCTGCAGCATTTATTTTCCTGCCAGTGCCGAGAGCACGGGATTCTGACTTCACACAAATTACTTTTCCTTTTGGACCAAAATATATGTGCACACTCAAATTTATCCTGCCCCTGCATGGATTTGCTTGGATTATGCCCAAAACAGCATGCATACACTTGGAAATTATGCTGTTTCCAAGCATAATGTATGCTGAGTTTTGCCTTGACTTTTTTTTTGCATACATGTTGATATTTCCTATGCCTTACTCCTGCAATTTCATTGCAACAAAAATCATCCACCAATTATTCTAATCAACTCATCAGCTCATTCGTAAAGGAAACTGAAAAGAAGCTCCTGCTGCTCACATGCCATATTACTGATAACAGGCATTTACGAACAAGAGCAAAGCCCTAACAAAAATGTAAAGTTAGCAATATTACAGTATATTACATATTACAGTGGCTCTCCATAGACAGACACTAATGAGCTACATTCCATACAGAAACATTTGTTTACCGTGAAAAGATAATTAATGCCACTAGTATCAAGCTGTGAGATCCGAAATAAGATGACAAGAGAAACAAGATTTTCTTAATTTTCTGCAAAATGAGTATGACAGGGCAAAGCATCAAATCCAAACGATTGCTATGGCATATATTACCCTATATTTCCTACCTGCAAATAGTTCTCATTTATTTTGTGACACCAAAATGAAAAAAAAATTCTAACATTGCTTATCCTGTCTCTCATTAAAGACATTTCTAAATAAAAAATAAAGTTGGATAGAAGTAACAGAGATTGTTGGTGCTTTAAGTGAATGTATCCAGCGCGTAAGCAAAGCAAACAGGTGCATGAGCAGCCAGGATAGATTCGTTTTTACATTAGAACAAAAGGAAGCCACGTGAGAGCCAAAGGAATACTGTTCACAGCTATTGTGATTGATTAAGCTACCTTGTTCCTGACAGTTGGCAGTAAAATAAAGTGATACCTATCAGCTACTCCTGGGGTAGAGCCTCAGACAGAAAATTAAATTATAGTCTTGTGCATGTTTTACTTGACTTAATAAAAAGCTGCAGACCTGGATGCAGTAGAAGTGCACAGATTTATGGAAATTTCCCTCTGGGATGAAGAAAGTAGGAAAGAAATACTGAGATAAATATTTTTGAAAAAATGTCTTGATAATGGTTATGTAATTGCAGTTAAGAAAACGGATTAACAAACATGTTAATCTGTCCTATCCGTACCTCCCCTGTGCAGATTATTCCATTATATCTTATCCAAATTGTGTTATTGTGATTATACCACAGCGATTTGCCAACAAATTCAATTATCTTAATGGATGAAACAGCACATAATTTAACCATTTATAGTAACATATAATGTTATGGAATGTCCAAGTGAAAAGTTTTCGCTGTTATCGCTAACTTTACAGAAGCTGCAAAGACTCATTGCCTTTACAGTCTCCCTGTTGAAGTAAATACAAATGCAGCATGTCATATTACAGAGAAACCACAAAACAAAAACCCCCTCTGTCCGGAAAATCATAAGCAAAGTACTAACACTGGAGACTCTTTCCATAAATATTACAGTAATGTCTCCTAAAAGAAAACTTCAACATATCAACATGTATACATTTTTATTTCTTTAGCATGTGTTTATTATTATATTAGCTTAAATTATGTTGATCAGTTGCCATACAAGCCCATGTGAATTAGCTCTTATAATAGAAATTTTATCATATTAGAAGAGCACATTAAACTTATTTATGTTAGCTGTCAGAGCTTCAGTTATTTATAAACTTACTGCACACTTCATGACTCAAGAAATCATCGTCGCTATGAAATAACACATTAACATAAACCAGTGGTTTTCAACCACATTTTTCACATAAAAAAATCCCAGGGCACACCACCAACCAAAAAAATGTACAAAATGACACTGTAGCCAAACACAGTTTTTTTTCATTAAAGTTGCCTGTTTCTCAGTGTGTTCATGCAGGCATACAAAAATAGTCTTGTTTTGAAGTGAGGGGTGCTTCTTTTGGAGATGGTGTTTAAGCTTGCTTGGGACCAAGGCACTGTTGGATTGCTTTTCCTAACAAACCAAGCATAAGGAGTCAGTGCAGTCAGGTCCCTGGTAAAAGTAAATCCACAGTTTCACTGTATTGCCCCAAACTCACTGTTTTTCATTTCTTTTGACCACCACTCCATACTAGGTCTTTCATCTGGCTCAGAATTTTGTCCAGGGCCTGGTTTGGAGTTTGTACATTTCATTTTCAGATATTTATCCATTGCTGTCACCGCTACCTGTTGCATGTATCATTAATTCTATTGTCATGAATTAACAAGGTCATTATCGTGCCACATTCTGATGTGTAGGAGTATTTCCAACTACTCTGCCAGTTACTACATCAGTTAAGTGTTGGATCATTTCCCATGGCACACCTACGATCTCTCATGGCACAGTGGTTGAATATCACTGCGGTAAACAATAAGTTTTAGTTCATTCCTAAGAACAGTGTTCGACAGATTCACACTATTTATTTACTGATGAGCCTACCTGAGCCTACCTCCTATTCTCTATTTTAAGTGATTGCCACCTTTAACAAATCATAGTCATTTCTCCCCAGAGGAGTGCACAAAGGGAGAGAGAGAGAGAGAGAGAGACTGAATTGCTGTGAAAGAGAATTAAAGATTAGCAACAAACCTGCAGTGAAAGTATCAACAATTGCAATGAAATTGATTTCAATAAAAAATTTCCAGCCTACTACATTACATTGCAAATGATTTATGCCATAGCACTGCTGAGTCCTTGACTCAAAGGCTGTTGATTAGGTTTTTTTTATATCACCAATTCCGTCTGTATAATGCCAATGACAGGTTTATATTAAATGGTTGTTCTAATACATGATCATTTCTGTAATAAAATTATTCACAAGGACTTGTACGCTAGACGATCTACCTGACATAAACCTTATAATAAACACGTAAACAAAACATGTTGTCATTTACAGATTGTGCCATTTATCATTGTACTGTAACATTCATGGAAAGAATCTTGTATTTGAGTGTTTTACAGCAGTCAATAAGTTTTCCCCCATGTGAGACTTCAGAAAAGAGCACTTCTTGGTAACGACAGCTGTACTTTTTTGTCATTATTTTTAAGGAAGGATAAAAGAAAGGCTGGGGAAGGAACAACTTTTCTCATGGATGTTCCATAACGTTAAATGTATCCATAAGTGGTAAGAAAAACCCACACTGATCATTAATAAATTAACATTTATTAGTATCTCTGTGGTATAAGAGAAATAACACACTTTGGGGCATACAGTTATTGGAAAATAATCAACTTCAGGGTGATATCATTTCAACACAGCTTGGATGTTTTTCTTTACCAGCACAGTCCGTCATATTTGCCAAAGAGTAGATTTGCCAGATTTGCCAAAAAGTAAAACCATTCATAACGCATACAGGCAGTGTACGTGTGTGTGTTCTTTGTTACGATATCCTGTAGGCACACAACCTAAATACTCTATTACTCTATCTACACCTATAGACTCCTTGTTGTGCTCCTGGCTCTTGGCTGATATGATTATGTGGGAGAATCCTCTATCCAGTAAGTATGTTCTGACTGTGAATCTTTGCATGAGATGTGTATCTATTTATGAATATTGACTGACCTTTGTGAATGTTCACATAGATCCTGATCACATCAATAGGCTTGTCATCATGGTGAGACCCAGCACCTCTTTATCCTATCACGTGATGATGGCTATTTCCAATTAAGACCCGACGGGTACCGCACTGCTGTTTTGACTGTCATGAAAGCAGCCATTTTTCAAAATGCCCTTCTGTGATGCCTAAAAGGCCTCTTGGGAGAAGCAGATAGGATAAGCCTCTCCAGCAGCAGATCATTGATTAAAAAGGCCAATGAACTTCCACCTGCACTGGGGGGAAAAAGGAGACTATACAGGCTTTCCTCACTTTACTCAAAGCATCCGGCTGTTTCCATTCATTCCTTTACTTGTCAGGTCCTTTTTCAGTCACGGAGTGTCAACTGTTTTCTCTAATGTACAGCCAGGCTAAGGGGGACAATGATGAATAGAGGATGAGACTGATTCTTTTCAGCTGTCTGCAGTGCTAAAAATAATGTCATCACACAAGATGAATTTGACCAGTGTCCATTGCAATGCCCATTGCAGTGTAACAATATTAGGAGGAAAATTGGAAAAAAGGTCACATATACATGTCCATAAATTACTTAAAACACATATACATGTCCATGAATTACTGAAGTTAATTACTGCACACATTTACTGGCTTCTGTCAGCATTGATTTGTTCAGGCCTAAGATCTTTGCCTTAGCCAGCTGCTCTAATTCCACTACTTCTGACCTAATTAGATTGCTAGTGCTGCTTCTGTCCAGTGTCATGCTCCTTCTTTGTTTACATTTATCCCTGATGTTGCAAAGAGTGAGAGAGGGAAGGTAAGAACAGGGAACAGAGAGGAATGACAAATGAGGCGTTCTCTCTGCAAGTTGAAGGGGCTTAAAATAAATTGTGGAGCTCAACAAAAAACAAGTAAATCATAACAGTGTCCCACAAGTATCATTTTTTTTACATTGTAAAAGAAGCTCACCTGATGAAGCTGAAGAGTTTTCATAGTCGACTGTAGCGTTGCTTGTGTTATCTCCACTTGTGCTTGCTGTGGTAGGAGCTGGTTCAGTCTCTGCCTGCTGGGATGTTTCCTCCACATATGGTGTGGTCAGTATAACTGTGTTACTCATAGTCTCAAGTCTTACATTAGTCACTGTGGTAGACACGTGTGTCTGTGGTTCTTGAGTTTCTTCTTGAACTACTGGTAACCAAGTAACAGATATAGCAGGATCTGTAGTGGACACAGTATTTCCAGCAGTGGTTGTGTCTGTATTTTGAATCTGACTGTTAAGTGTTGTCATGGTGTTGGTAATTGGCATTTGGTCAGTTGCACTTGAAGCTTCTGGGGTGAGTTCTGAAGTGGTAGCCACATCAGGATAAAGGGTTTCAGATACATTGGGTGCTTGTGTGCTCACTTTCTTCTTGACCAAAGGCACATTGATCGTTTTAAAAGGAAGGTTCCCAGATTTTTCTGTAGGACGATGCATGTAGAGGATCTCCCCTCTGGCCTCCTCAGGACCCATGGTGTCTTTGGAGACACTGGGACTGTGAGAGGGTTGTCTAGTTGGTAGGTGTAGAAGCTCCCATTGCACTGTCGTTTGTATGAGAACATTTTGTTCTTTAGAGGCCTCCGGAGTACCCTGTTTTGTCGGACTGCTGATGATAAATAATTCATTTCCTCCACTCCCGTCAGTATCGTTCTCCTCTTCTGAAATCCCTGTTTGTGGAGGGGACTGTGATGTAGACACCTTTGGCAGTGAGTAACTCTGTTCAATATGATCCTTGCCTTCCCCAGAATAGTTCTCATGGTTGTCCCCGAAGACCGGAATTGTCATGATCTCCATTGCCTCTTGTTTAGTCTCCACAGGTTCACTAGTCTGGGTCGTAAGGATCCCATTACTGCTTGGGGAAGCGTATACTCTCAGAGACTGAAGTGCCCATTCCTGCTGGCTGCCCAGCACTGGCATGGTGCCAAAACCGCTCCTGGAACTCATGGGACTCGTTGCAGCTGTGGGATTCATCACCTCCATCCGTCCTGATGCAATTAGTCCTGCAGGAACGATACCATACTGCAATTAACATTGTTAGGGGGAGGAGATTGCTTTAAATGTGTATTTAATTAGCAAGCCAAACATGCTGCACCACCAAAACAGCAGCTATTAACTTTAATGTATGCAGCCATGCACACTACACTCATTATCTATCCATCAGACCCCTTCAAATATCCTGACATTTATACTGCACCTACTTTAGGTTCTCAAGGTATGCATTAACAATACACAGGCATAATTCACAAGTCTTGCATGTCATTTAAATGGCAATATTTGTACCAAGTTGATTTTTTGACAATTGTCCTTCATGCTATATATACATAAGAATTTCCCTTACTTTTATCAAAAATGAAACACAATATGTTTGTTTCCTGGTTTTCTTTATGGTCCCATAGAATTCCAAGTACAATAATATCTCTCTAAACGGCTCTAATCTTTCAGGAGCTGGTGTGCATACACTGTTATATACTGTGTGTGTGTGTGTGTGACAGCCTTAAATAATATTGATGAGATACCAGTACCTTATCCTTACAATATTTCTTCAAAAAGACAGCATAACGTAATCCTTTATTGCAAAACATTAAAATAAATATGCCGATATGTGTACAAAGGGCATCTTTTTTTTTCAGAGCTGATAAAGCAGGATTTAATGTTATAGCAGCTGGCTGCTAACAAACCATAAGTCATCCAGTGCTATAGTGTGCCATGATTTGTGCCATTTTTACTGTCTCCATTGTGTTTAGTCCAGCCCTAAAACACTCTCAGGTAAAAAAAAAGAAAGAAAAAAAAGTGCATTGTTCATAAATCGGCCCATTATTTACTACAAATTAAGACTGCATGGATAATTTGGCACACAGGTAACATGAGCTGCCCTGAGGGCAACATGCTGTGGGAACACCTCATTAAGAGATATTCGCACCACATATTCTGTGATCATGATAAAATATTTAATCAATAATGAATTATTCAGTGCTCTGCGGTTACAGCGTCACGTAATTGTAGGGCAATTTACATAGGCAAGTAGCTGTCTAATTAATGATTTGAATAATTAATTAACAACTTCAGTCACACATCTGAAGGGAGATTATACGTTCAACTGACTTCTAAAGCATTCATATGGTCAATTTACATTTATCGGTGGGAAAAGAATGGGAGATAGCAACATATGAAGTAAAGATATAAATAATTACCCTCATTGTCTCAGCGTATGTTCAGTTGCATGCTCACTAGAGCACTGGAAGCAGAAAAGGCCAATGGGAACATTACATGTGTACTGAACATTGCGTATACTATTTATTATTGATTTTTTGCTGAAACTTTTTTGTGATTACATTACATTATAAACTTAGATTGAAAAAAAACTTTATTCAGATCTTAAATTAATAGAAAATGTAACTGTTAAATAATATTATTTATCTGCATTTTACAGTATTTTTTAAATCAACTGCATATGGTTATGTATAACACATTAATATAATTTATAATAACAAATTAGTATTTTATTGAACACAACATGTAAATATTGCAGGATGGAAAAAGTATGTGAACCCCTAGGCTAATGACTTCTCCAAGAGCTAACTGGAGCCAGGAGTCAGCCAACCTGGAGTCCAATCAATGTGATGAGATTGGATGTGTTGGTTAAAGCTGCCCTGCCCTATAAAAAACACACACCAGTTTTGCGTTTGCTGTTCTCAAGAAGCACTGCCTGATGTGAACCATGCCTCGCACAAAAGAGCTCTCAGAAGACCTACGATCAAGAATTGTTGACTTGCATGAAGCTGAAAAGGGTTACAAAAGTATCTCTAGAAGCCTTGATGTTCATGTGTCCACGGTAAAACAGACTGTCTACAAATGGAGAAAGTTCAGCTCTGTTGCTACTCTCCCTAGACGTGGTCGTCCTGTAAAGATGACTGCAAGAGCACAGCGCAGAATGCGCGATGAGGTGAAGAAGAATCCTAGAGTGTCAGCTAAAGACTTACAGAAATCTCTGGCACATGCTAACATTTTTGTTGACAAATCTACAATAAGTAAAACATTAAACAAGAATGGAGTTCATGGGAGGACACCAAGGAGGAAGCCACTGCTGTCCAAAAAAAACATTACAGCACGTTTGAAGTTCGCAAAAGAGCACCTGGATGTTCCACAGCACTACTGGCAAAATATTCTGTGGACAGATGAAACCAAAATTGAGCTGTTTGGAAAGAACACACAATGCTATGTGTGGAGAAAAAAAGGCACAGCACACCAACATCAAAACTTCATCCCAACTGTGAAATATGGTGGAGGGGGCATCATGGTTTGGGGCTGCTTTGCTGCCTCAGGGCCTGGACGGATTGCTGTCATCGACGGAAAAATGAATTTTATCAAGACATTTTGCAGGAAAACTTAAGACCATCTGTCCGCCAACTGAAGCTCAACAGAGGATGGGTGATGCAACAGGACCACGACCCAAAAGCATAGAAGTAAATCAACAACAGAATGGCTTCAACAGAAGAAAATACGCCTTCTGGAGTGGCCCAGTCAGAGTCCTGACCTCAACCCGATTGAGATGCTGTGGCATGACCTCAAGAGAGCGATTCACACCAGACATCCCAAGAACATTGCTGCACTGAAACAGTTTTGTAAAGAGGAATGGTCCAAAATTCCTCCTGACCGTAGTGCAGGTCTGATCTGCAACTACAGGAAACATTTGGTTGAGGTTATTGCTGCCAAGGGAGGATCAACCAGTTATTAAACCCAAAGGTTCACATACTTTTTCCACCCTGCACTGTGAATGTTTACATGTTGTGTTCAATAAAAACATGAAAACATATAATGTTTGTGCGGTGTTAGTTTAAGCAGACTGTGTTTTTCTATTATTGTGACATAGATGAAGATCAGACATTTTTATGACCAATTTATGCAGAAATCCAAGTAATCCCAAAGGGTTCACATACTTTTTCTTGCAACTGTATATATTATAATTTATATATATAACAATTTTTCTTTTCTCTAATTAATTAGTTCAGTTCCACTATACCCTTTTGCTGAGGATTTGTGTAAGCTCATTGGGTTAGCTTGTTTGTTAAGATCATGGTTTTCCCATCATGCCACCATTCTCAAGGTGACAAACACTATGTGATCATGGATACTGCTCTTGTCTCGTCTTCACTCCTGTTCTACCATTGATTTTTTTGCCTGATTGTTTTCACCTTCTCTATGTTTAGGTCTGGTTTGTTTCTCTGTTTATGTCTTCTCTCTCTCATTACCATAGTACACATTATTGTTGTCCAGTCAAAGCTAATGGCAACAGTTCTAAGCCTTTAGTACGGTAATATTTTTTGGTATAAACTCTTGTAAGACATTTGCTTTCCCTGGATTTTTTGGTGTTATGGATGATCCTTGATTTGCTGTAATTCTTCTCCTGTTGACTTGCCATGAGTTATAAGCCATAATTTGACGTATCAGAATAAAAGTGTTGCTTTTATTACTTTCACAGAACCATCCTCTCTTGAGTGGCCATCAAATATGGTGACAGTTGCTGACCTTGTTCTACATTATGAACTGTCTCCATCTGAGCTAAATGGCACACTGGAGTTCATTTGCTCCTTGTGACTACATGATCCAGTTTAGGGAAGCACATGTTCGAACAGTTTAACAAAAGTTGTTATTTGACTACAAATATTACAGTGTCACGATGTATTATTAATATTAGGCTTTGTTTAATCCTTTTGCTGTCAGATATTTGTGCATGCATCTTTCAGTCACAGTGCTGAAATGTCTTCATGTTTCATGTTATCTTCATTAAATATGAGTGAGGTGTTTTTTTTTTCTTTCATCGTACTTTTATATAATATTCTTTCTTATTTAAATTGGGCCTTCTGTTTAAAGATGTAAAATAAGTACACATTATCTTACAAAAGCTAAAAGTGTTTTTTTTTGTTATTTGTTTATGATGAGCAAAATGTGCTTCAGAGTCCTAATATAGATTTTTGCCTTACACCTGCAGGGTTGGGGGTTTGATTCCTGTCTACACCATGTGTGTGTGAAGTATGCATGTTCTCCCTGTGCCTCAGGGGTTTCCTCCAAATACTCTGGTTTCCTCCCCCAGTCCAAAGACATGCACCCTAGGGTGATTGGCATCTGTGTGTGTGTGTGTGTGTGTGTTTGCCCTGCTGGCATCATATCCAGGGTCAACCGTGCCTTGTGCACTGAGTCTCCTGAGGCCTCCAGGTTCCCCACTACCCAGAATGCATTGATGGATAATTCAACAGATGTGTGCCTTTTATTCTAATAATTTTCTGTCCTTCTGACCTTTTTGTTTGGACCCCAAAGACAGACTTGATAAAAAGCAGCTCAGTCTCAGTAAGTGAAGTTTAAACTCTCCATTGTCTCTATTGAATTAAATGCAAAACTATACAAAAGATGAAAGTCAGACCCAGTGAAGGATGAAATAGCCACCAAAGCCCAATTTGCTTAAATGGCCCTTGCCTGAGAGAAAGCAAACTGAAGTAGCTCTCCCTGCAAACATTGTTTCAGAGAATTTCTAGCACTTCTTCACACAGTGTATATGTATTCATGTGTGTTTATACACTCACACACATTGGATATAAAGACCACTCACACTCTTATTGGAAGAAACCTAGAATGCTCTGGCTGAACTGATGGCTTGGCTATGGTGCATTAATTAGATTCGGGTGTAAATAATTCATGTTGACTAAAGCTATATTCTTACCCAGAATTAAATTTTAATGTTCCCCATAGAATATATAGCTTGTAGGAGAGGGATAGCTGCATTGATGCGGCCTTAAATGGGAATATTGTCCCAAAATATTGTACCAATCACAGCATAATTCGGAAAGCATTTAGATACCAATAGTTTCTATGACAGAAGATAATTTGCCACATTGGAGGGCTATAAGGTAAAAAAGGAAATGCAGAAATGCAGTAATAATGTAACCTCTCCAACCCCTCCCCTTCTCTCCCTAACTTGTTTAAGAATAAACTGGACTACATGCATGATGCTAAACATCCCTAACTTTACCTTTTTGAACGTATTTCTAAGGGTATGACCATTTAAGCCACAACCACCTCTGAAAGAAAGGCATTTTTAAGAGGCTGTTTATGAAAATTTGCATTTAAATACACATCGGAGAAAAAAAAAAACAGCTGGCTGCCAGCATGTACAATCTGTGCCTATTTATATCTATTCCTGCTAAGTGATGGCCATAGTCTGTTTTTAATGTCCAAAAATAAACTCAGTAGTCTTAATACTGCACACAGATGTCTATGTCCAATCATGCAAAATAGTGCACTACCTACCAGTATCAGCTATTATTTCACATCATTTAGTCTCTGTTCAAAAGGTTTTGCCATATGCAAAAAATTTAACCACTGCAGATGAGTTGAGGGAAGCTAAGTAGATGAGCAGAACTGGTGAAATGTTGAACCGAAGCTGAAAAATGAGATACGCTGTATGTGTTCTCTCTTGAGAGTATCAGTTGCTTGCTTTGCTCAATTCCATTTCTTTTCTGCACTGTTCACTTCCCATGTGCATCCTAAAATAAGGATTCCAGGAAAGAAAAAAAACGATATTCCTAATTGCATACTAGTAAATGATTTTTCATGTATCGTTATGCATAATGACATACTGTTTTGACCCATTGTTAGTGCAGGAAGGTTTGCACGTTGTATTTAAATGACCTACTTAGAACTGAAATGGTCTGTTTGGACATTCTGCTGTGAAAACGTAGCAAGCTTCAGCACGTGAGCAGAAAGTAAGAAATGCTCACAAGCGGCACAACAGGAAAGTGATCACCCTATTGTCCAGTTATTGCAAGTTTGAACTGAATGAATAGTCCAACAGAGCAAAAACTGGATGTGGGAGAAATGAGTAGATATATTCTCTCTAGGTGGGAGAAATGACATATACTCTCTCCCCATCATGGTGACAAGAACCACTTATGGGAGTGTGCAAGTTCATGTATTCAGAAGAGGATGTACTTTCCTCTATATGTGTTAGGCTGGCTACACACTAGACGATTTTATGTCTGATTTTGGGCCTGATTTGCTTCCTCCATTGATTGTGAGGATGTGGCCCGATTTGAGGCTTGTTGCAACTGATTACATGTCTAAATAATCCTCAAGTGTGTGGTGTCAGTATGATTATTTTACTGCTCCTGATTGAGTCTGAGCAGAAACATGTTTGATATTCACGATTCCTGACCGAGAAGGCTCAGACAGAATACCCACAGTAGCCAACGAGAGCGAGCAGCCCGGGAAGCGTCACCAACCCAGATGTGTCTGAGAAATCTCTTGCCTGAAGAATCGCGAATGTGAAATCGTTACTATGATGTGTGCTTTTGGGGGATTATAATAATAAAAATTGGTTGAAACTATCCTCATGTCTGTGGTCTCCAACGTGTTTCGGTGAAGCTCGGTGAAGATTTGAAAATCATCTAGTGTGTAGCCAGCTTTATCGTGCCTTGTGATGCAGCAGTTTGAAAAGACAAAGACTCTGTCTTCACCCTCTGTAGGTCTTGCATGACAGGAAGTACTGACTGGTGGGTGAGAATTAGCCAAAACCCAATTATAGTCAAAATGGAGTTGTGACCAGTGAAAACGCCATAAAGAACTCCTAATTAATTACGAAATGTTAAAATTATGTACAATAACATGACTACCCTAGCCCTATAATAACAGTAAAGCAACATATGCTGAGTTTATAGCAAATAAATCAGAGTATTCATACCTCTGTATGCTGTTGGTTGTGAAACTGAAGGTTCCATGTGTAATTTGCTGGGATTCTTCAGCTCATTTACCGGTACTGATAGAACCACCTCTTTCTCCTGCTCTAAAAGTCCTTCTTCTGAATATAGTGTGGAGGGTTTAGTTGGCATATTCTCAGGCTCCAAGATTGCATTATCAATACTTCCTTTAGTGCCTCTAAGCTCACCCCCTGGCTTCACTCTGACTGTCTGGACTTCTTCTGATGTCTCCTTCAATATGCTTGACTCCACTGAAGGGGCCTCTGTCTCTGCATCACTTTTCCAGTATTTCCAGGGCCTCATGATGGAGTCAACAAAGTTATAGAGCATACCGTTGCTAGTTTGAGTATCTGTGGATGAGGGTGGCGTGGTCACTGACGGTTCAAGGGACAATCTGTGGTCCTCAGTCACCTCTCTTTCATCAGATTCCTCTCTTGCTGTACCCCCATTGAGCTCCAAAACAGGAGGAGATTGATCACTGGACACATGCATTTCCTGGCTCGCTGGCCTCTCTTTAGGACTGAGATGGATTACCACATGCTCTCCTGATATCTCAGAGGACTCGTTGTCTGCAATGGAATTAAACTCTTCCTTATCCAGGTCTACCAGTCCAGTCCAGGTGGAAGGGTGAGGAAAGCCTCCATTCTCTTGGAGCTGTTCCCAGTCATCTGTGGAGTTTGAGGTTGAAGAAGTCTGTGAAGTCTGCACAAGTGCCATTGCTTCTGGCTGTTCCTCTGTAATAGACAAAGAGAGATGAGATGTAATCACCATTTTCTTTTCTGGCTTTTCTTAGCTTGAAAAAGTGGCATGCCGAAAAACAACCAAAATAACCATGATTATCCAAAAAAAAAGAAGCATAACAACAAAGGCAAAATTTAGACTGAAGTACCCTGCTTAGAATAATGGTACCAAATGAAAAAATAGCCAATTTAATGTGCCTGACACATTTGATAAGTGGTCTTTTGCTAGTGCTGAAATCAGTAAACTGATTTACACTCACAGTCCAATTTAATAGGAACACATGTAAACAATTTCATTTATGCAATTATCCAATCAGCCACACAATGTATATACAAGTAAAGAACGTCAGCACAGTTGTTAATAATAATAAAGTGCACAGTGAGTGTAGTATTATAATAACTTGCATATGGTGAGAGTGAATTCTATTTGATCCCTTCAAGGGGAATCAGAATAATCAAAATAACAAGTCGCTGATCCAGTTAGCAGCATACCCCTGTAGCAGTAGGCATCGAAGAGGCTGGCAGTGTCAGGAAATCCAGTGCGGTTGGGGTTATGGTAGAGAGTGCGTACCCCTGGCTCATCGCCTCCACAGTTGCGCCGTGGTTGATTGATGGGGTAGCGCACGCTACCGTCAGCCAGCCAGCCTGGGTCACAGCGGTCCAGTCCTGCCTGCCAGGCCAGGTAAAGCTGCCCCACTGTGGCCAGCTGAGCACCCAATGTGTGACAGTGAGTGGAAGCTGTGGCCAGACTCAACTTATCTGGTACACTGGAATGAAACACTTCACCTGAAACAGAGAGGAGAGTAAGAGCAATGAGTCACTATCGATAATAAAGAAAAAAGAGAAAAGACTGACTGGACATTGGCATAAAAACAGAATATTGTCCTTAAGGTGAAATTTGAGCCCCAGTATTTTCCAGTAGAAAAGTATGCTCATAAAAACGTTTAAAACCTTTTACATTTTGCTTCTTGGTGTTCAAATGAAACAACTCATAAGATATTTTTAGACATAAACATGTTCTTCTCTTTGTTCAAAACACCTCAGTGATAAATGTGAGATGAAAAGTGACCAAGGGTGTTAATATTATTTCAAAAGTTACAATGGATCTAATTTGTTAAAAATTACAATGTAACAAAGTTATATAATATCAGTACATTTTCATCTTATATATAAAAATTACAACCTTTACAATGCCACTGAAAACATAACTGACATATTTCACAGAAAAAAAAACTTAATTGCACAGCACTGAGTTGCAGATTTTATTACAACATATGGTCCGTTGGGATAAGTCTACAAGCTTGGCACATCTTTACTTATTTCTGAACTCTTCTTTGCAAAAATGTTCCAAATCTGTCAAATAGCAAGGGCATCTCCTTGTGCACGTCCCTCCTTGCCACCCCACAGATTTTATATCAGATTCAGGTCCTGACTCTGGCTGGGCCATTCCAAAACATTAATCTTTTTTTGCGGAACCCATTTTTTGTTTGGATGTGAGCTTTGGATCAATGTCATGCTGAAACCTGAAAGCTGTCTTCATCCTTAGCTTTATAGCAGATGCCAGAATGTTCTGTGCCAAAATTTACAGGTACTGGGAGCTATTCATAATTTCCTCCATTTTCACTACAGCCTGTGTTCCAGCTGAAGAAAAGCAGCCCCAAAGCATGCATGATGCTGCAACCACCATGCTTCACCATGGGGTATGCCGTTCTTTTGCTAATGTACTGTGCTGCTTTTGTGCCAAATATACCTTTTACAATTATAGCCAAAGTTCATATTTTTCAACCACAAAACATTTTTCCAAATGGTTTTGAGAGGCTGGAGGTATGTTTAGCCAGTGTTGGATGTTTTTTTTCCATCAGAAATGGCTTGCATCTTGCCACCCTGGCCCATAGTCCAGTTAAATGAAGAATATGGGAGATATCTGTCACATGTAGGGAGCAACCAGTAATTGCCAGAATGCTGCAGCTTGTTTAATGTTAAAGCATCCTGAGAGCCTCTCTTACCAGCTTTCTCTTTGTCTTCTCATTAGTTTTGAAGTGAATGTCCTGTTCTTGGTAATATTACTGTTCAGCCATATTTTCTTCACTTGTTGATGACTGTCTTCACAGTGTTCCATGGTATATCAAAAGCCATGAAAGTCGTTTTTTTTTATATTGGAACTATTTCTCCTGAGCAATAACTCTGAACAATGAGATCCTGTTGGTGCTTTATAAGCTTTTTTGTGGCCCATGGCTCTTGCAGTATGATGCAACCAGTATGTCAGAAAAATCCTCCAAGAACCATTTAGATTTATTTGGAGTTAAGAGTTTGATGACCGGTTGATTTTGAACACAGAAACACACCCAGTTACAAAATGGTGCGTACACTTATGCAATTAGGTTTTTCTAGGGTTTTTTTTTTGTTCATTTTTATATTTTTTCTCTGAAATGTGTCATTTTGGTTTTCATTGGCATTGTAAAGGTTGTAATTTTTCATTAAAATCAGGCAGTTTATTTTGATTTATCTGTTTAATTTTTTTTATCATCTGCTGTTTAACAGGGGTGTATAGAATTTTTATGTCCATTGTATATAGGTTCAGTTCTTAGTGAAGGGACACTTGCTTTTCAAATATTTTGACACAATTTATTCACATTATTAAAGTCGATTAAAGTTAAACTTGATTAAAGTTAAATCTCTAAATAATCCATTAAGGTGGACAGGCTTTTGCCCCATGGAATACTAAAATGAAATAGCGGTATTTTATTCTATTCAGCGTAGAGATTTGTAGTAAGTATTTTCTGGTGGAAATAATCCATGGATCATGCAGTATATGCACCTGTGAGTAGGGCAATCTTGTTCAAATGTACCCATTCAGGCATGAATGGTGGAGCAGAGCAGAAAAGATGGTGACCTAGTTTGACGCACAGTACAAGCAGCTGGGACAGAAGCAGGTGCATGAAACGTGTGTGTCTGGGTCATGACTCACATTTGTTCCTCAGAGAAGAGACTTAAAGAAATGGTTTAACAATGACTGTACATGACTAAACTACCCCTGATGACCTATCATACCTTTGAGGCTCTCCGCAAAGCAGTACACATCAAACAGCTCATCAGTGTCGCGATTGCCGTAGTTTCTCACACCAGGTGAGTCTTCCCGGTCACCAAAACAGCCAGGCCGTGGAGATTGGATGGGATACCTGTGGAGAGGACCAAATAAAATAAAAGAACTTCCAATTGAAGGAAACATTAAGAGACAATCATGAGCAGTGTCACTGTACGGAAGCGGAGCCAGTTTAATAATCTCTTAACCTCACCTTACAGTCTGGTCAGAGAGCCAGCCTGCATCACAGTTATCATATCCATCATCAAAAGTAGCCTGCAGCTGCCCAGGTGTTGCAATCACCGCAGAGTTTTCTACACATGCCTTCTTAGCTTCAGCAAATGACAAGGCGTAGCGGTCATGAGGCGCTCGGTAGTGAAAGACCGTACCTGTGAAGGTCATACATTGGAAAGAAAGAAATGTCTCAAAGTGGATGCTATCTTGTAAAAATAAAACAAAGATTGAGTGACAGAAGGAACAAATAGTGCGAAGTATGAAGTGTGAGCCAGGCCTCGTGTTGACTATGGTCTGACCTGGCAGTGGATGGGCCGCCACTCTGCTGTGCAGAGAAATAAGAATTGTGATTGTTTTTTGAAGTATCCTCCTGCTTTTCCCATCCTGTATCAGCCAGTTACATTACCAATCCCCCACTCTTCTTGACCTTTCTTCAAATCACCTCTCCTAGTTAATCCCACCTCAATTCCCAAGAGAACATATACACATGAAAGGGATGAGTACAAGAAGGCCAGGGCTGCATTCTTCTAAATGGTTATTTCATCTTCAGGAGCTCAAAATAAAGAAATGAGAAAATTGTCTAGGCTGCAGTGGGGTGGGGTGTGGTGTGGAGTAAAGGCGGTGCTATTTCTGGGGGAATGCTTGAGGCATTGCCTAGAAAAAAGAGACCCTATTCCTCAGAGGGATAGATGCCCCAACACTCTTTCCCTTTGGTCTCTGTGTCAGTTTTCAACAATAGACTACTTCAAAGACACATGGGATGGAAGCAACACTTTAATTTTTACTCCTACACAGTTACTCCACAAACTATGTCTGTTTCTGAATTAGCTCAAAAAAAGTCAGTAATTTTCAGTGATAAATTTTGTAGAATATTTCATTCATGTCGCAATGTTATAAGCAAGAGTGTAGGAGGAAATCAAATACATTGTACTTTTGACGGCAGTTAAACACAAACAGTTGCACAAAAAAAGAGAAACCAGAATACCAATACCGTTTTTTGGTGTGTTTGGATTGTTTTGGATTGGAAACTATTAGCAGTTGCATTAGTTGTTGCACGTAACTGCTGCATTCAATCTGGAATCAGCGAAAGCAGCAATTAGTGTAACCTGTTACTGCTGAAATACATGCAACTGACCAACATAAACCCAAGGAAATGGTATAAAAGGAACATAAAAATTGTCCCAAATTACTACAATACAGATATTGTCAAGTGATATTGATTTTTGTTAATTATTATGTTAGGCTGCCTTTGTGTTCTTTGACTTGTAATTAAGACTAAGCTCTCAGGATTAGAGACGGGGGATAACGCCTTTCTTTCCACAGAAGCGGCTTTATGTTTTGTTAATCGATTCCTCGAATGGGTGATCTCTTGAGCTCCTGAGCGTCTTAAAATTCATGGAGCTTTGTACTGTTTAGCTTTTCAGTGCTGAATTTCTAATACCTTGGTGTAGGTTGGGTCACTTTATCCATGTGGTCTCTAAGATTAAGTCAAAAGCAAGCTATCTCATCTAAAGAACCTGCTAAATCTAGGTTTTGGAACAGATCATGCTACTGATACAGGTTCAACCTGCTTTGTGAACTAGGTACCTTCTAAAAATATTCTGTAATGATAGATGACATAGCACACATATTGCTGGAACCTGTTGTGAAACTGTAGACATGAGGGAAAACAAACCGCTATGTTGTGCATGATATACAAGATGATTACAGTCATTTTTAAAGATGGAATAATAACTAGTGGTCACAGAAAGTGAATTTATTACACTTTGAGGTGCAATAAATGTTATTAAGCATGAGGATGCGCCTAATAGCAGTTGATTGTGATGCTGCCAGGCTAAAACCCTGCCTGTATTTACAGGACGACAAAAACCTGAAAAAGTAGGTCAGAGCTAGATAGTACAGTAGAGTACAGATGGTGATAGCTTTCATTTGACCTGAAGGCACCCTATGGCAGAAGGCTCGCATCACTTCATGGGTAAGTACAGACACATACATTAACATTCTACAGCTTTAACTCACCTATGACCTGGAGAGGCACCGTGTCTTGTTCGTCGTTAAGGCCCACGACTACCTCACAGCGGTACATGCCGGAGTCGCTGGATCTCAGGCCTATCAGAGCCAGGCTGGCATTGTAGCGGTTCTCCGTGTAGCCGGGCAGGGTGACGCGTCCCTGAAAGGCTTTCTTCACTTTCACCACGTTTCCTTTTGCCACCAATACAGACTGCTCCCTCTGTAGCCCGTCAAGCCCACGGTGGCCCCAGATTTTGGTCCACTTAATGCGCGGAGTGTCATGAGATTCATGTGATGGGCTGGGCCGTAGAGTAAAGATGCAGGGCAGCAGAGCAGTCCCTGACAGAGGTATCTGTTCTACCTGGTGAGTCACCTTCCGCATGTTCACTACAGTTTCACCCCATGCCATATCTAAGGAGAGTGGAAAAGAAAAGCCAAACTGTAGGATATTTTTTCAGGTTTAAATGGGTGTGCACTTATATAGTACTCAAAATTCACAGTCCAAGAACATGTAAAGGCTGGTATATCAGCTACCACACAAATAAGACAAATCAGACCACAACCAAATGCAAATGAAATTAGGTTTATACTCTGTTAAGCAGAGCGCAAAACTCACGAGAATATGCTCATAGAGGCCTACAGCTGTCGCACATCTGCTGCAAGATGACACTAGAAAGTTTTGCTTTATAAGATAGATGACAGACTACAAACTGGCTTTTACAGCCCGCTACAAGTACCTAGGTTTTCATACCTTCATTAAATCCACAAACAGCAACAGCTAGCGTAGGCGTCTTGACAACTCATAATGGATAACAGGCATTGCACTAGATTATTGGTCATTGATTCAAAAAGGCAGGAGGGATATGTACAGGCTTATGTGACCTATGAAAGATATACAAAGCTGATTTTCTGAGCTCAAAGAATGATGAATAATGTATTTCCTTGCCAGTACTGGGTGCAATATACATTCAGTGGAGCCCAGAAACAGCATTATCAGGGATTTTTTTCTGAAAAAGACATACTTTCCCTCTTACTTTGCAAATATACATATCATACTGATTATTTCTTATATTACACTACATATTTTTTAAAACAAAGTTTTAAAGGATATAGATGGTAGGTGAGACACAATGACAGGTTAGGCTAATCATCTCAGTATTATGCCTTATCCATAATTAATTTTGCAGTGTAAGGTCTGGAAGTAAAGGCTCACCTCATTTACAAGTCTGCCATTTCCCCCTCATTTTAGCCAGGAAAAGCCTTTGTTAATAGTCTGGTAACATTCACTAGTAGCTATAATAATATAAGGGAAGAATTCATTAGGTGTTCATTAGTTGGGGCATTGACAGAATCACTGTGCCTCGGGCCATCTCAGAATCAGATCTCGTTTCCAGCTGCACTTAAAAGCAATCCCTATCACATACAGTTTCCATTAGAGCCTATCACAGATTACGGCTGAAGTCAGAGACACACTGGATATGGCATCCACAATGATTCATTATATCATATAAACAGGGCCAGGGGTTGAAAAGAAGCTCTGAAACCATTTCCCCCCTTTCTCACATAAGGAGACTGGAAATGTAATTTCCAGGCAGATAGAGTATGTGAATTATGCCCTATATGAAAAGAGGAAAAACTGAAATGATATAAAATGCTGGATGAAAGCATTTCACTCATTAATTTCCATTCATTGGATATGGTTTTCTACCTCCGGTTTACATCTTTACAGCATTTATATATTTTGATTAAAAGTGAATAAGATGGTTTTAATCACATGCTGAAAGAAAGGCATGTCTCAAGGTTGTTTCTGTTTTAGTGGCACTGTATCAATGTTGGGGCAATTCAACATTTTGTTACATTTGCTGTACACAAAACAACAGCCTAAAAGAAAGCAAAAACTAAGGTATTGAATCAAAACTTCCCGACTAAAAATGGGTAGCAAACTGTACTCAATGCATGGGATTATTTGTACCTTTAGTATATATTTTCTACCTGGGAAAGTGCTTGTGGTGTATTAGAGAAACACATTAAATATATACCTTAAGCTCTTTAAGTTGTTTTAAAGGTATGCTACACCAATCAGCAAGTCATCATCAAAAGTGAGCTAATAAGTGATTTACTTTTAGCGAGCAGTTTAAGTCACCTTCACCTACAGGTATGGTTAGAGTTAGGCTTGGATGGTTACATGTATCCTACTTTACTCTGATGCACAATGATGAGAACAATTTCACTACACACATGCCTCACTATACAGTTATTCATTCCTTACTAACTGAGAATGCTGGAGATGTGACCTACTGTAAACAGCTCTTACATATTTACATCAGCCCCCTGATGTGCTAGCATCATACAGTATAAGCTTGAGCATCTCCTTCCACGGACTGCTGGATACTAGTATACATTCTTGCAGTTGGTACAGAACTGGCATTTTGTGTCAGGAGTATAATAACAGCAGCACAGCAATGCTGATTTTAAAATACCAGCATTTATAAGTAAATGAAAGAATGATCCTGTCCCATTAGAGTAGCATTCACTAACAATTTAAAGACTTATATGCAGCAGAATGACAGCTAAAAGTGTCTACAAAAAGTACAGACTGTGTGCATCTTATATACGCTAAATTAGCACCCCAGAGGTAAATGTGATTCTATAATGGCATCTGGGATGACATTTCACTAAGGCTTGACAGATAATGTGTTTTCAACCACATAACCTCCATAGGGATAATGGCTCAGCTCATCTTGGGAACGATGATGGCTGCCCACTCCTCTAAGAGCGGCTGAAGTAGCACACTCATCTCCTGTGTTTAAGGAAAGCAATGCCATATACTCTCAGTGAAAAGGCTTGGATTCTCACAAAGGGACAGAGCCTAAATTGTATTTCAGTGTTTTATCACTCTAGAGTTTTATCTGACCAGATGTATATTGCACTGTTAAGAAATAAGAAAACTACGATAAAGCAATCTACAATCTAGGATGAGTGCAATCCGTCCAATGAAAACACCACACAATTCTTCTGAAGTGTTTATCCTTTGGCATGATTACTTTTCATTTCTATTTTAATATAACATATAATGAAGCAAATTTATGCAAAAAAAAGAGAGAATAATTACACATGCTCTTAGGAATCTGTTCTTGCTCAACGTGATACGTATTTCCCAGTGGCAAAGTGACATTTTACCTTGCAGATGTGTGTTGAGCATGGGTCTCTGGGGAGAGAGATACTGATGCACACATACGCACACACACACACACACTCTCTCTCTCTCTCTCTCTCTCTCTACCCCACTCACTCACTCACACACACAAACAAATACACACACACACACCCCACACACACACACACACACATCCCCTTCACTATCTCTCTCCTCCCCCGGGCATAACCAAGTTTGCAACACACCTCTCCACAGAATGTCACACCTGTGTTCTGGGACGCATCCTGAAGCCAAATGCAAGGAACCACATCTACTTTCATATTGCTAAATTTCACGCTTGAGAAACACAAGCAATCAGTTATTAATTGTACCAAATATAATGCATGGCAATAACTGCCTCAGGTCTTCATATGTTCTGTAATCAACTGAATACACTATAGATTCAATGACAAAAGAATACTATTTATATAGTAACAATAAACCCCCACACACCGGTGTTAATTTCTGAGCGCAGATCATTCAACATTAAATTAAAAATCAAATGCAGATGCCGTCTTTAAAAATCAAATTACGGCCCAAAAGAATCCAGCAAAATTGCTTTATTCCCACACGGTTAAATAATGAATGTGTATTGCAGAGCCATGTCATAGCAGATATACCAAATCTGCATTTAGATGGAAATGTTTCAACAAGCTAAACTCCCTAGAGACTCTCCCTTTGTTTGAGAATCTGCTGCTGTTTTTTTCCTTAAATAATTCCTTCTTCAAATAAGACACAAATCAAAACAACAGTAGAGGAGATACAGTATGTAACACAAAAGAGAGAGAGAAAGAGAGTGAGAGATACAATGAATGAGACAGGGAAAGAAACAGTCAGTGTGTTGTAATTGTTAACTTTTGTCTTACAAGCATCTTCAAGGCTGTACATCAGAAACAGAAGCAAACCTGACAACGCTAAAAGCATCTCAGCAATAATAAAAACATCTTATATAGAACAACTTCTTCGCCACTCCACACTAACACCACTTATCCAGCTGCTGTGTTTATGATTGATCAACAATCACAAACACATCTGCAGTCAGTTCATTCAGCTACTGAATCTGGAGAATTCTTTTGCTGTGAATGGTCTGCCTTTTTTTATTGTCACTTGAGAGCTCAGACTAAATAAGTTATCCCTTTTTGAAAGAAATCATTATGGGGAAACATATTTACTGTCCCGGCTGCTCGGTGCAGCATCAATATTATGATTAGCAGACATTTGCAGCCTACTAAACATGTGGCCTTTTATTATAAAAGGGAGACAATAGCCTTTTAACACAATAGACCTCATACCCAGAAAAGGGGAGCAGATGTTAGCCCCCTTCTTACACATCCCTTAATCATTACCATGGCAACAGAGGTATGTATGGCTGGGAGGAGATAATAAGGGTGTGAGGAAGGGGAGTGAAAGTTTTATATTATCACTATATCTCTATAATAATATTAATTCATGATTTTTATATTAAATTATACAATTGTTTTAAAAATTGATACATTCTGATTGTATTTTAATCTGCCCTTAATTGTTTTTCTATTGATTTTTGACTATCCTGGCTAGGGCTCTGTTGTAAAATACATCTGTAACCCATCCAATTCATAGACCCCATCAATATTAACTGAGGATGTAGTGATCCACCACTGCTTCACTCTCACAAGCTCATAAAGACTCAGAGGCTGCATTCATGACTAATTTCCTCCCTTGTGTTAGGTAATAGCACATCTATCAGACTTGGCAGAGGATGGCTTTGTTCTCTCTGCTTTTTTTTTGCCCGTCAAAATACCATAACCTTCCGACACCACCACCCTTCAGCTCCAACATCTTCCCAAAGTCCCCTGTCATCCATTTCCTTATTCATTCCTGCATAGTGGAAAGGGACATGAGACAGTGGCACATCTTTGGGAGTATGTGGAAGCTAGACATGACTAAAAGGACTTATTTACAGACACCCTGTGGTGAGCCTACATGAGAAGGATGGTGAACTAAATTTATTTTCAATTTTTTTTTTATGTCAGGAAAGTTCACACTTCCACTAACCGAAAGCACATGTTTTTCTGTTCAGCATCCAACCAGATTCCACTGTTTAGCCCACCATACGGCATGCACAATGGCTACAGATGGCAGCAGATTGACAGAGAGATAGGGATGGCAAAAGATGCTTTTCCCCCCTGCACTTAGCATGAGAGATTGTCTTCTGAATGTCCTTTGACCCTGCAGCACACTTATGCAATCAGCAAACCTTAGTGTTTCCACCAAACAATTACATGTCCAGATGTGGAGATTTACCAACACACAGTCTAAAAATAACATTAATCGTGGAAGAGTTTACAAGTTGAATATATTGCTATTACATATTTATTCTGCTCACAGAAAGTTTATTGCAATTATCGAAAACTGGATGCTTTAGCATCAGAATACTGATTCATCACTGTGAAATTAATTAGCTTTTTTGTTATTATTTTCATCCCACTGAACTGCTCATGGAACAAACAAAGCATTGTTTAAACAACTTGATTTGCTGAGGAAACAGAATGAAGTCATCCACAGATATCTGACATCACCAGGTCATGGTTAAAAAATAATCACAGACAATGGTGACAGTGCTAGCATTTCTACCACTCTGTTTTTATCCAGTGTTACTCCCACATCATGTTGAAATCCAAACACAGATACAGATATTTGGATAACTATTCAAATACAGATAAAGAATATGACATTGTGTTACAGACGGACAGATTGATATAAAGGTGATAGATAAGTCTTAGTCAGATGTCCTTCTACAGTAGTATTAACATTACCTTTAATTCAGTGGTGTTTTAGTGGAAAACTATATAAAGAGTGTGTATCACGGATTTCTCTGTCTCTCTCTCTCTCTCTCTCTCTCTCTCTCTCTCATGGCTAGGTGAGCACACTCACAAGGACATAGATGAGTTGAGACAGTTAGCTATAGGCATTACGGTGACTGATGATAAGTCTTTAGGTGGCAATGCCGAGAAATGAGGCTTTCACAGATGAAAGTGTTCCTCATGCACTCTCTATTTACTGGCCGAGGGCCCAGGGAGACAGCCTGGGGAAATTTGTCTTTATCCCACCTACCGAAAGGCTACAGTAATTATTATTGGATGAAAGGACAAAAGTAAAACTTCTGCAACAAGAAGGCCAGGCTACAGCATGGCCTGATATGCAGTGAAGACATACTACCTTGAAGTTGAGCTCCTGTAAAGCTATGGTGGTGGACAGAGGATCGGACAGACTGCTACACAACTCTGCTAAAATCCAAATCCAACATGTCTAAACTGACTAAGTCTCTGGTATGCTCTGGATTAACAATGTCAGTGTGAAAGTTCTAGGGTCTAAATGAGCAGGAAGAGAACTTACCATGTTCCAGAGAGACAAGCAGAAACACAGTCAAGAGAGACTGAATCCCAGGCACACGACACTCCCTCAACATCCTGAGAAAGTAGACAGAGAGAGAGAGAGAGAGAGAGAGAGAGAGAGGTACATACCTGGTTAGTAAGATCAATTCATTTTTTACTCTGGCTATAAAATCTCTTTGATAAGAACCATTTTTTACTAAACATTCTTAATGATTCTAAAATATTATATTCAAATTAAATCTGTATAAATCTGTTTGATGAAATAATTAACCAATTCTGTTCTGTGGATGTGAAACTTACAGCTGGATCTGGAAAAACTGAACTCAAAATCAGTTGAATAAGTAACTGAAATTTGCAAAAAATATTCACAAAAATCTGTCTAAAAGAACAATACAGTATTGGCACTCACTCAATCAGGTTGCCCCTCTTTATAGAGCTTTTATAAAGTATAAAGTACTGACCAACATTATAAAACTCTACTGGCCAAACAACTTTCTACAGAGTGGCTACTCGCCCAACATCTGACTAATCACATAGACCTGAAAACATTCTCCTCCTCCAGAAATGCAAACAAACACGACAGAATAAATTTCACCCTCAAATGTTTGAAAAAATTAAATAACAGTTAATCAAATAAATATCAAGCTAAACTAAAACATTTGGAGCATTAGAAACATTATAGAAAAAAAAATATGACCTGGAAGTGGAGAACGGGCGACACGACAGAAGCTGAAGGTTGAGAGAGGACAGGCTGTGTAGGCTCTGTCAGTTTTTACAGGCAGAAGATGAAACACACTTTCTCCTCCTACTGCATGAAATATGAATCCATCTGAGACAAAGTCTATAAACTATTTGAAAGAATTAATAATGCTTTCCCTGTTCTTGGCGATTCAAAGAAGCTGAACAAAGCTCAATATGTTACAGCACTTCATCAATACAGAATTAGTGCATACAGAGTTTCTGTGTGATGTACACCTTTCATTTCTGTGTGATTTATTCTGATTAATTTCCACTGGTTTAGTCGATTGTACTATTTTTTTTCTCTCTTTTAAGGGCTAATTCTAATTATTATTTCTGGTTACTATTACTCATTTACTATATATTATTACTGTGTCAAAAGTTGCTTATCTATTGTATTTGGAATTGCCTTGGCAACACTGTATAATTACATACAGCCATGGCAATAAAGCTTTTTGAATGAGAGGTGAAAATGACAGAAAGGGAGGGAGAAGTGAAGGGTGGCAGATATACATAAACACAGACTGATTTTAGATTAAAACCATATTAAACATTGAGTGGCTTTTTTTTTTGTGTGTGAAAACCATTTCCTAAAGACGTGTGATTTTTATGGTTATAATGAGATGGTGACGGCCTCTGAATAAAATGCTAATTTTGTCTGTTTCCCAACAGCACCCTCAGGTATCAAATATTTGCACATACCCACCAAAAGCCAATAAGGGAGCAAATATAGTCAGCAAATTGATCATGATGAATACCTTTGTTCCCATGGCAATTGTCGGGTATGCCATGCCTTGACATTTTAACAGAACTCTTTAAATATCGACAGTGACAGGGTATGATGAAATGAACACCGAAAGGGAAAAAGTTCCATACGGAAACCTTTGTTCAGAAACGTCAGATAAAAAGTGCAAAGACTAGACCCATCTTCTTTTCTGGATGAAACAGAATAAAGACAATGGGTTTTCATTTTAGCCACTCAAGCAGGGCTTTCTATTCCCTTTATTTGAGAGGCCAAAGGCAGACAAATGCCTGACAACTCCATTCCACACTGACGAGGGCTTTGGAGTATTTAGTGAGCGCCATGTGCACAGAAACAAAAAGCCTCTCTGTGAATAATAGATGCAGTGGGTTCGACAAACTGCAGCCAAGGGCAAAACCAGAGCTGGAGGCTGAAAGATTGGCCACAGATAGCCGGTGTAAGTTACACCAGCAAAGACGAGCACAAGGACAAACTAAGGGAAACCATTCAAAAGTACATACATATGACAGTGAGTCAGCAAAGTCAGAATGTCAACATGAATTAGGTAGCATATTTTGATTATAATAAAGAATTAACAGGCACAGGGTGGCATGCTGGCTCAGTGAGCACCTCACAGCTCCCAGTTTTTCCTGAACTTCGGTTTCTTTCCATTTGGAATTTCTCATGTTCTTTCTATGTTGATGGAGGTTTTCCTCTGAGCTTTCTGGTTTCCTTCCACTGTACCAAAAATTGCAGGTGGGTGGATTGTACAGTATATGCTAAGTTGTCGTTAGGTGTGAATGTATGTGTGAATGGTGTCTTGATTGACATGTGTCCCGTCATACATGTGCACTAAAAAGTATGTACTTTATGTACCTTAAATCAATTTTTAAATGTATACTATATTTAAGTGAAAGATGCATACTAATGATACTACCCCAGTGACAAAGATATATAGCTGTTTTAATTCTCCCCCTGTTTGCTATTAAGATCGTAATTACTTATAGATTAGGTATTGCGTGATATGAAGACTATACAAAATGTCATTAGGCAATAGAAAAGGCACAGAATAGCCATAGGATACAACTTATTCCATGTCATCATCAAGGATTCATCAAGTCATTCATCAAGTTTTCAAAGAGTCAGCTCCATCACTGTGAGGATGTCAGTATCGGATATCGGCTTAAGCACAAACACAAGTTAATGTCATGCTGGACTGGTACATCCTTCTTTATTTAGTTTATCATGGATTTAACTGATGGGCTAATTGTCATGGAAAATCAAATTTCATTGCAGCCAAAGAAAACTAGCAATATGAAGTAAGGCATGTGCCTAAAACCAAAATCTCCTCTTTTAGTAACATGACTTATACCTTTTCACTGAGTGCTGTGTACAAACGAGCTGGTGTCACTTCCCTCTCTCTTGTCGTACCTGCCTCTCGCGTCTCACATGTCAGCGTCTCTCTTTTTCACTCTCCTTTCTGCAGCCTCTGCACTGTCGTGGCCCTATCTTCCATCTTTGCCTGTCTCAGCTGGAGGAACTCAGGCTCTATCTCTTAATTGTATCTATGAGTGAGGATTCACGCTGTTTTTGCTGGCCTTCACAAGCAGGAGACAGCCGAGTGACTGGGAGCCTTGGCAGACAGGCAGACTGAAACACGATATACACTCATAATCCACTTTAATTTGAACACTTGTACACCTGCACATTTATGCAGTTATCCAATCAGACAATCATGTAGCAGCAGCACCATGAACTATGCAGATACAGTTCACGAGCTTCAGGTAATATTCACAAAATAAAGTAAAAGTGTGATCTCTGTGACTTTTTACATGTGGCATGGTTCCTCTTGCCAGATGAGCTGTTTTGAGTATTTTATAAAAAGCTGATTTTCACATACAACTGTGTCTAGAGTTTACACAGAATGGTGCAAAAAACCGGAGGCTGAAACACATTACTGATGAGAGAGATCAGAGGAGAATGACCAGACTGGTCTGAGCTGACAGGAAGTCTACAGTAACTCAAATAAGCACACAACCATCGTGAGCAGAAAAGCATCTCAGATGCACAAACAATCAAACCTTCAGGTGGATGGGCTGCAGCATCAGAAGACATCAGTTTTCACTCCTGTCTGCTAAGAACAAGAATCTGGAGGTCCAGACTCACTGAAATAGAACTGTCCAGGCCAGACAGATCAGGAGTTTTTTATTCTTCAACTGGGTGAGCCTCAGACTGGAGTGGACCCTCCACCTCCAGGTTCTGTATTTTGTGCATGCTGAGATTTTTCTCTGATATATGCACACAGATTCATACATGCATATCTCAGATACATCTAATATCTATAACAAGATTTTTACCAGCATTTTTAAGAGTCTGCTGTCTCTCCATGAGCTCTGGCACACATTAAACCTCCCACTGTGTCTCTCTCTGTGCTTTGGCTCTGACAGTGACCCTCACCAGCTGATCCAAAATCAACATCAGTCTTCCTTCAAGAGCAAAAATATGTACACTACTACCAGGCTGAGAAATGAAGGGAGAATGTTATAAAACATTTCACTGCAGCAGTCATTTGCAGTCCTGTCACTGAGTAGTACAAAACATGCTCAGGCTCTCTCAGCCTGTCAACGCAACACACGCACAACTGTGCCATTTCCACTGGCCGGGATTTACACGCCTCTTCGACACTCCTTTCCTCAGCAGTTCTCACACACACATGCACGTACACACACACACCGAAGAGAAATGAGCACCATTTCTTCTACTTCTAGTACACACTTAGGTTTCTTTAAAATGTGTACTGCTAGATTCAGCTAAAAGCTTACTCATAAAACCAGATTGAGTCAAATAAGCGGTCTGCGATTCTGCATTATCCAAAAATGTTTGCTTTTTTATGAACCACCAACAAAACAACAATATGACTCACTACCCATCAGTTCTGTTCAGCTTTACAGAATGTGAGTGAGAAAAGAAAAGAGATGGCGCCGGAAGATAGAAGACTCAGTACCCTGTTCATGTGATTTTACATCTATAACACTCATAAATCACGATCTTTCTATACATTTTAAATAGATATTTTGATTCTGATAAATGGCTATTTTGATCAGATATGAGCACTGGCAAGAAGTGAAACAGATTGCAATCTATATGGTTCATATGTCACATGCATGATGCTGTAATTGCTTTTACACAACTTCAGTGCTTCAGCTTGAAATCAATATTCAGGTTGGTTGGATTGGTATAAAGTCTGTGTGTGTGAATGTGTGTGTGTATCTAAAATGCCACAATTAAGCAGGGGGCTGGTAGACAGGAGAAGGAGGCTATGTGACATGTTAGCTTTGCACTGCTTAAAGTGGAGCTCACTCACACTCACATCCACAGTCGCAAGTGATTTTCACATGGCCTGTTCCCGCTCTCAGTGGCCCTGATTGCTTTTAATGGAGCAGGATGTGACCAGGATGTGAATATGGGCATGAGTGCTTGTTTTGCTCTGAGGTTGTGTGACTGTATCTTTTAGCTTTTTAATGTCTTTTTTAAGAGTGAGTCTCTCTCTCTCTCTCTCTCTCTCTCTCTCTCTCTCTCTTTCTCTCTAATACACTGCTGTGATGGAAATAACCCTCTGCTCAATGTAGCCAAGTGATAACCAAAGAGAGCTTGGTGCGCCACAAAACACGCCACGTTCTATATCCTAGCATATAGTCCAAGTGTATTCTGAATGTGAAACAAAAATCAGTGTGCCATAAACCATGAGTAAAAACTATGCCAATACTTACACCTATGCTATTCAAAATGTTTTCAAAGCCCTTTCGGATACAAAAGTAATAGTTCCACAATGCAGCACGCATCAAAAGATAGTAGACTGTGTGAAACGCATTCAAGACACAGATAGAAAAACAGCATCTACAGGACCTCCCCAGAATCTTATCAAGGCTGAAATCGGCTAAAAAAACAGGTTCCTTCTCTATCTTTCCAATTCACAGGACCATCCTGCCAATGAAAAAATCCTGGCAATGACAACTAAGTGCCTGTCTCCTAAAGACTCTCAAACATATTGCTTTTATCCACCAACTCTTTTCAACATCTCAAAGAATGAAAGTGTAGACCCTTGCTTAGAAAAATAAAGTGACAAAAAGCTTATTCTGTGTGAGCCAGGCCACTGACAACACCAAATGTGTGTCTGCTTTTCATTTGTGCCCAAAAATGCACCAGTCTAAACTGAGTGCTGCGGCGCAGGGAAATCTTTAGGTTGCTGCTTTGACATATCAAGCTCCTTTCAACCAGGATTTTTAAATCCGTGATTTGTGGGAATGTTCAGACGGCAATCATGGACTACTTATGTGTCTATCCAACTTGCTACAATAAATTAGTGGCAATTTACATGACTCAGAAAGCTTTGAGAGAATGGAAGCATGCTTGTCTGTCTGGATAACAGCTGCCTTGGCTATTATTGATAAAGCCTGAAACCTAATGTTCTCCACACAGACTTTATAGCAATTGCTACAAAACCATGACAAAAAGTCCACTGGGAAACTGCACCAGTAGCGAGAAAGCTCGGTTCAGGAGCAGAACAAAATGAAAACCACATTCATAAACAGTGTCAGGGCAAATTACAAGAACATGAGCGCTGGCTTTTGTCCGGCGGGCCTGGACACCATGTCATCACTTAATTATTTTGCCTGGTCTCTGCAGCCTCGATGTGCTATATTTCACGCCACCCTCCCTCCCCTGGCTGCTCCAGGCTCTCGGCAAATGAACAATCCTGGCAGAGGATAAATCTAACCTCCACTGACTGGGAACTGTTAAGACCCCCCAACACTTAATCAAAGTTACCAACCTGCTATCTGTGCACTGTGACCTGCATGTATGGGCTTTGAAGAGGCTGCATTTCTGAACTGTTCTGCCAGACCCGATCTGTTAATTTACTCGGCTTGAGGATCTGTTCTTGTGTCTAAAATAAAACTGGAACTTATTTCATCAAAATAGACCAGTGGTTCTGCCAAGTCAGCATAGCTTCAGGGATTAAGAAAAATAAAGGCGCAGGATCAAGATGGACCCTAGGCAATGGCTACCTAAACCTGAACAAACAGGAACATGGTTTTGGCTTGAAGCCCTTTCCATGTCTCATTAAGGAAAGTTCTGCAAGATGGGTGCTCTGTCCCAGTGCTGGGGCCTGTCCTGGAAAAAGAAGAGAAACAGGTGGGAAAAGACAGAAAATAATGCTTGAGTCGCACCAGGCTGGGCAGGAGAGAAGCAGCGTTCTGCCAACAGCCATCTTATAATAAGCCTTCCTGCTCTTTGCCTCTCATGAATTGTTTCCTAGTATCATTTGGAGAATATACAAAGCATTATCTTGCCTAGAATACCAAAACCGAGGTATGTCAGACTGAAGCAATGTATTATGCAAACTGACATAGATAAAGGAAAAGTAGATGCAATTTGGAAGAGTGTATGTGTGTGTGTGTGTGTGTGTGTGTGTGTGTTCCTGACCATAGAAAAATATGCAAATGTGCTGAAGTCTCAGACCAGATGTCAGACCAGCCTCTGGCGCTCAGTCCCAGCCCACTGCCTCTGATCCCTTTATGAAAACACAGCTAGCTCAATTATCCCTCAACCATTATCCACATTGTGAGGTGTGAAGCATATGCTACTTCTACAGATGTCGATCCCTTCAAACCACAAAGACACATGCACAGCACACATAGCCAATCTGTCCCAAAACACTGTCTTGCATTAGAATTAGAAGTGGATATCACGACCCATTGAAAACACAATGGGGTTCCCTTCTAACGTATTATAAACACACACCCGAACACCAGCAGACTGTCAGAAACGGGTAAGAATGAAGCAACTATGACAAGTTCTGCTTCCGATGAATGACATTATAGGATTTTAATGCCTTTCTTTGGTGCAGATAGATCTTCAAACCCATTGCTGGCAAACAGGAAAAAACAAATTAAACATCAGAAAGCAAACATGATGCAATTTTAATATCGCAGCATAAGACTTGGTTAATAAGAAATTGATACCTAAAGTGGATTGAACATACTCGCCATACTTGTCATGCCTAAATTTAATTCTGCAGACATCACTATATCTGTTAGCAGTTCTACAGTATGATGTGTAGGACTTGAAACATTCAATAAATTGATCAGGCGGACTGATGAAGACATTATGAAGACATAATGAAGACAGGAAATTACATTAGAAAAAAAAAGAAATGAAAAAAAAAAAAAACCCCAGAAAATATTAAGCTCGATAAACAAAAAAACAACCAAACAAACAAACAGGGAATAAGCAGGAGAGATGATTTCATCTGGGTGGAATGGAAATTTTTTGACTGCATAGTTTCTTTAGCAGATGCATGACAATCTGAGGCATCTGCAGGAAAGTGAACTGTTTAATGCACGAACTGTATAATGAATGCATACACATGTGTTTATTAAAAAGTCACACTCAAAGAATTTATGGAGTCATGAAATGCTGCGGATGTTTCTTTTTCTACAGGACACCACCAGTTTAGAGATGGTGAAAAAGAAGAAATGGATGAACTGAATGTAACATAAAACAAGGGTCACATTGTTTCTTTACCTTACACATATAATGGAAACCTGGTGCCATTTTGATTTGGTGCTTCCGTGTAAAAAATATGCTTTTCGTTTAAATCTAGGTTTTAAGTAAAGCAAGATTATCGGCATAAGTACATCTTCTCCTTTCAATATAAAACCAACTAATCCTTTCCAAGAAATTTATATTCCTTATTAACAATATTTATTTCTTACCGACCATGATTCATGTTTCATCTGACCCAGTGATGGACACTTTGTTCATAATTATTTGGACAGTGACACAGTTTTGCCTCTGTAAATCACTACACTGCATATCAAATAAAGCAATAGGGATGTGATTGATATGTCGAATTTCAGGTTCTAAACTAAAGTGGACGATGGCAGAATTCTTTCGTTGGTGAAGAAAAAGCCTTTCATGATATCGAACCAAGTCAAGAACACACATAAGGCTACAATCGAAAGATGCCTTCATGAATGTAAATCAAGAGGTTTAACACTCAAAAACAGAAAGGTCAGATTAGACTTTGCTAGAAAAAAAACATCTAAAAAAGCCTGCCCAGCTCTGGGACAAGATTCTTCGGACAGATGAAACCAGGATTAACTTGTAACAGAATGATAGGAAGAGACGTGTATGGAGAAAGAAAGGAAGGGCTCATGATCCAACACATACCACATCATCTGTCAAACATGGTGAAGGCAGTGTTATGGCTGCCAGTGGAACTGGGTCACTGCTGATAGAAGTAGCAGGGTGAATTCTGAAGTGTATAAAGCTATACTTTCTGCTCAGATTCAGACAAATGTTGCAAAAATTATAGGATGGTTCCTCACAATACAGATGGATATTGACCCAAAACATACCATGAAGCCAACCCAAAGTAAAAAAAAGAAAGAAATGTTCTTAAATGGCCATGCCGGTCACCTGACCTCAACCCAACTTAGTATGCAGAAGAAAAAGGCCCAAACCCCACAAACAAGCAGCAACTGGAGGCAGCTGATGTAAAGGTCTGACAATGCATCTCAAGGGAGGACACTCTGCATTTGATGAAGTCCATGGGTTTCAGACTGCAAAGGATTTGCTTCCAAACATTAATAATACTTATTTTTATTTTTATAAATGTTAGCTTGTTTAATTAATTAGGAAGATTGAGGGTCTGTGAAAAACCAAACATTGTTAATGAAATCTTTTTAAGCTTCTTGCATTAAAGTTGAAAGTCTGCACTTCGTCCACATATTGCTTGCTTCATTTCAAAACCATTGTAATATTATATAGAGGCAAAAATATAAAAATTGCAAACCTGTCAAAATATTTATGTACCCAGCAATATTTTTTTTAAGCTTCACTAGCAATCAGCCACTGAGACACATACTTCTGGTACAGCTACTGTTACAGCATCGAGGTGTATTGCACTACATTAAAGCACACTGCAGTTATAATGGGTTCGTTTTGCAAAAGTCAGTACTGAGTATTTGTTTTTCTTCTCGGGTTTGTTAAACCTACTGGTCTGCCTGGGAACCATGAATAAAAAAAACTGCACTACATCTGCTAGTCCTTGGTGCCTAAGCTACTGATTTATCCACCCATGTGGCCACAAAGAAAGTGTACAATTCATCATACTCAACTTTTAAATACAGTGCCTGGTGTAACTCAGTGCCTAAATGAAGGTTGACACTTTAAATCTGCCAGAGAGCCACGGATGCTGTCTTAAATCATGCCAGCTCTACGCTATGCTCTATGATTGTATGCTGACACTCTTTCAATCTTTAAAATAAATATATCTTTATATGTATCTAGAAATCGGGTATAATTATGAAAGCCTATGGATTGCTCATTCTCTGCAAAAACGACTGCAATTTAATCAAGAATGCTTTTCAGTCAACACCTCCATTAATGTAGAATTTTCTGTTATGTCTCAGCATGAAGAATCCATTTCTTCTTCTTTCCTACTTCACCAACTGCACGGTTGAAACCAACAAAAGTGCTTGGGTAATTGGATTTAAACTCATAGTTCAAAATGTCAGCACCAGATAATTATAAATGGGAAAACCCCTGATGCAATATCCCATTCATTAATCATCCTACCCTGGACCAACTCTCAGGTCCAAGGGGACAGATTGGACATCTTAAAATAGAGGGTAACAACAAAATAGGAGCCGAAGTAGTATAAATAAAAAAGGAAACCTATTAGAGATAATGGCCATTTAACTTTCTGCATCCTAGGAAACCTTGCTGTGCAATTCATCTAACTTTAAAAATAATTTATATTATAAATGATATTTTTATAGTAGTTTTATACAGTAATAATTCAATTTAAAGGACTAAACATTTACAACACTAAAGACGATCTCTAATAGAATGTGATATGACTAAAATGCTCTGTTGTACATATTGACCCTATGACTTAAATGTATTTGTGTGGGATGGTTTGTCTTCTCCATTATCAATCAATATTTTGTTCTCTCCTTTACCCCTATTATTCAATGATATAAATTATAAGATGTCTCCGCAGTAAATCTAAACTGGACATTACTTCACTAATATAGAATGGATTAGTATCCATAAAAAACTAAGATCAACTATAAAGGTGAAAGGAATCTCAAATCTGATTAATTGTAAGAACGTAAAACTGGAGGAAGTGAAAAGTAGAGGGCAATAAAGTAGCGCTATAGTTTAGCACCAGCGTTTCTGAAGGTATAAAAAAAGAAATATTAAGAAAACTGAAAAAAGGAACAATTTTATGAGGCAGTTTTCATATATTCAGTGAATCCTCAAATTCATAAAATATATTGCCTGCAGACATAAATCAAGCACTAGGCTGCTTTAAAATGTGGTAAATGCACAGCAAGAGCCCACATTTACTGGGTCTTCAGTCTTGAAAATATTAAGTGCTATAATTGGACCACTCTCATAAGGGCATTTCAAGTACCGGTATTAGTGCCACAGTGACTCATAATCTGCCATCATATAACATCCCTTAATTTTAACATTTAGCATACGCAGAGCAAGGGGAAAACCAGACATCTCTGGTTACTGACGTTCAGTAGATAAGTGAGCAAGCTACGGTTGAAGTCAAAGTGATTTGTTTAAATGTTTATAAATCCCAAAGTTATAATTCTGAGGATTATAAATGTATTATTCATCAGATTGTAACTATTCTTAATTAAGACTTTCAAAAAACTCTTGATTCATCACACATCAACACATATCAGTAGTCAAATAAATCAATAAATAAATCAATAAATGATTCTATTAAGCCTCAGGCTCAGGCTTGCTCACTAGGGATGATTCTGTCTAACATCTAAGACTTTTTGCACTATTGCACTACTATATTTTATAACGCTGCTTTGAGACAATGTTCATTGTTAAAAAGCGCTATATGAATAAAATTGAATTGAATTGAATTGAATTCTTTTTCTTTTTAAATGTTTTACAGGATGTTTGAAAGGTATAAAGCTTCTATGTTATGGAGGGAATGTCTACTGGTGTTGGTTGAAATGGAGGCTCATTCTTTTTAACTTTGACCCTGAAAGCACCGCAATCTGTTTAGTGGTTTCAAAAAAGCAGGTCTGTAAAATAACTAGCACCAAACATGACATGCAAGGAGAAAGGTTTGTTATATTATTAAAAACTTTTATTTTATTCTGCTATTTACATATTTCATAGACTCCATACCTATAATCAATCTGTAACATCAAAATGAATAAGGTCATTTTTTGTTCAAAGACATTTACATTTATGGTATTTGGTACACACTGATCCAGTAAACTGACATTTTACATTTATCTCATTTATAGAATAGAGCAATTGAGGGTTAAGGGTCAAGCTCAAAGTGCCCAGCACTGGCAGGACTGAGATTTAATCTCATGACCTTATTAGTGAAGTAGTGGTCATAGTAGTAAAGAGTCAAACCATTTTTATTGCTTAGGAACTATAACATTAGGAAAAGATCTACAACTATGTCAACTACGTTGGGGCTAATAAATTAAGGAACAGGAATAGATTTGTCCCTGTATTCTGAGAATGACTCAGCAACAGTCTCAGGATTGCAAATTCAGAAGAATTTACGTGACGGTTGTTAAAATAACATAATAATTAAGGTTTAGTGGAGAAGGGGGGTTAAGTCTCAAAGCATCTGCTATACTTTCGTTCATATAAAATTCAGCAAAACCACTCTGGCTCTAGAATTCTGTATGGCGTAGGGCTGATAAAGTACTATTGTGAACAAATACAGAATCCTCTGGTTAAGAGACGCCAAGCTCTATTAGAGTGGCCAACACTTTCAAGCCTAACATTAACAGGAAACTGAAGAAGCTGTGTATCTCAAAATGGCAGACAGGCAGTATGTATTCAGTGGAGCAGCGTTATTAATGACTAACAGGCCCAGCAATTCCACTCATATTGTTGCTGCTGCTTGGTCCCACAACATGTGGGCTTAGTGATAATAAGATTTAAAACAATTGTAAATTTTATTCATCTCCCTTAGCCATTCCAATATGAAGTACTAAGAAACTCAAACAGTGAACCAAAAATAATTTTTGTACAAATAATGTACAGTGTCTTCTGTAAGTATTTACCATCCTTGAACGTTTTAAGATTTTATAGTGTTTTTTTTACCTGAGATTGAAATGGCTGTAGCTGGGATTTGCACAATGAAGTGTCAATAGCTCTTAATATAAATACACCTGTTCATATATTTATATTGAGAATGACTAATGCTCTGTAGCTCTTTAATGCTTTTGCAACTTCTCTTGTTTTCTTACTTTTTTTTTAAATTTCTAGCTCTGAGAAGCATGTCTGAGAAGTGTGGCTACTTGATGAATAAACTTTGCAAACTTTGCCTTCGACTGCCAGCTACTGTGTTCACCCCTGCATCTGGACTTCCCCAGAGAGAGCAAGAGAGTGAGAGAGACAGAGGGATGCTTTTAGCATAAAGGGAGCAGCAGATATTTCCCTAGCAGAAAGGAAGATAAAGGTCAAATGATATCTATCAGAGGTGTTCTAAACACTCACTATCACACAGTCCTAATCCTCTGGATCGTCTTCATTTGTCATAACCTCGCATTCAAAGATAACAAAGAGTCACTTGTATTCACTTAGTAAAGGATACACACTTCAGTTTCGCAGCACTTTGATAGTATCTTTTTTTAAAGAGAAGATTATATGCCTCAGGTTTGAAGACCGAAAGACAAAAGATGTGTCTATAAACTGCCAAAAATGAACCGCACTATTTTGCTGGAAAAATGCCTATACTACACCGATTGGGTACAACGCATCTATCCGGCAGCTCAAGCTGATCAGCACAAGAATGTTCATCATCTTTCACACGAAAATTCCCACTTCCACCTTGAGTTCCACAAACATCTCATCTGAGGTTAAGGAGCATAGTTTTGCTCCAATTCAGTGGCAACCTGAAAGCAATCCAACACTAACAGGTGTGATAAATGCCATCCTGTCAGAGACACCAACTGTTACAGACCCTTATGGGAGCATCTCAAATTTCTACTGACACCTCAGAATTTGGCCAATTAATTCATGTTAATGTTCTTTCCACAATTCTCCTGACTGCCCAGAGCGAGAGAGAGAAAGAGAAAGAGAAAGAGAAAGAGAAAGTGAGAAATCCTGCTACAGGTTACTGTAGCTACATAGACTATAGACAATTTTTAACAAGCTCATAATCCATCCTCACTTTGTGTCACAGTTCAGTTCATAAGCATGGACACACTCCATAATGAGCATGGACTAGGATGTTGACTGAAAACGTTCATCCATTAAGTCATAGTGCACAGCAAGTAGTGGAGTACAGACTTCAACTACCCAGTGCTTTATAAGCTCATAACTGGGCTGTTATTTATTTATCAGACGAGCTGCCGGACTCAGATATACAGTGCATAATTAAAGAAGGGAGAACCTCTCCTCCCAACATGGTGACACATAATCCTGGTTAGAGCAGTGAAGATACCACTACTTCCTGCAGCCTAATTAAACACAGAGAGCTGACAATATTAACAATGAGGAAGCTCAGATGAGGTATGTGAAGGGAAGAGAAAGGCATGGACAGGTGAGGACACAGCTATACAGTGTAGGCAGAACCAAATCCACTGAAGTACACCATCCTGACCTTGTATGTATATCAATAACGACACAAAAACGAGTGCAACACAGCCAAGAACAAACATTCCTGCTCATAACAAAGCTCTGCCATGACCTTTTCATATCCGAATGCTGGTTATCAAACATACTTTATCCACCAATTCAAAGTGTGAAGGCTGCTAGATTTTGCCATGAAATCAGGCTAAAACTCAACAGATTTAAGCACACGTGGTTGAAGAAATGTTAAAAATATTAGTTCTTTTTTGTGTTGTTTGCACCTTGATGTTCTGACAAGTGGCCCCATAGCAGCATTACTAATTAAAACAGAATTCATAATATTAATGGTACTTCAAAACCACCATGATTGTGAGCATCTAATATGCAAAAAATGACTCTACTTTGATTTCAAGGATCCACTGGCGAGAAGAGTGGCCTGAGGTTCTGATTATGAATGCCAGTGCAATCAAGCAGAATGATTGCATTTCAGATAATAAACACAACATTAAGTGCTGTTTGACCCTCTTGTCTACACTAAAATAACAAGAGAGAAGGGAAAGGCCAAATCTTTTTTGCTTTGCCATGTTACAAAAGTAATAAGATCTCTGAACAGAAGAATAATCCTTTAAATGAATTATGAACACGCCAGGAGCACAGGCCTTTTTAAATGTCTCTGCCACAGACATGACCACAAAGAAGCTTTAAATACAACACATGCTATACAGCCAGATTCACCTCAACGTACACATCAATTAAATGTAAAAAAAAAAAAAATCAACAGAGCGCATTTACAAAGGCTTTCATTTAAAGTGTTGGCCGCTGCAACAAAAGGCCATGCTTACTCAACATCCTGTGGATTCTATAATGCTTTAAATGTCACAAGTCACAAAAAGGGGGGCAATGACCCCTGCAAACAGGTGTCATGTACCAGTTCTGCAACACACTTTAGAATAAAGATGTTTCGCTGTGTCTTGACTGCAGACAAGGTTGAGACAGAGAAATAGATCCGAGAGCATTCAAGATCTGATCACTCTTTTTCCACTCCCAACACCACAGAGCAAGCCTGAGATGTGATTACAGCACAACGTGATGTCTGTGTTCTACAACTGAACACTAAAAGCAGCTACGAGAACATGTATGTGTACAAAATAATTTGTAAAACAAATATCATTTTGAAAAAAATTCCCCCCCCAAACCTATTTTAGAGTTGTTTTACTGGTGATTCAGAATATTATAACTGCAAACTGCTCATAGTGCTGTTTTTCATGCTCTTATGTCAGTGGTGTTTCTCCTGTTGAAAAGCATGATATCAAATTAATGCTATACATTTGCTGAATAACTCACTTATTTGGCAGGTGTCGTCTAGCTCTTGGTGGCTCAAATCGTCTTTAATCTGGTGTAAACTATCACTCACAGCTTAGAATTTGCATAACTATTTAAATAATAATTTGGCAGCTGCAGTAATCAGATAAAGCTCATGTTATTAATGTGCATATAAATGCACTCATTGGCTCTGACACAGAGCAGAGCACTGGTATTTGCAAAAGTTGCACAGAGAAGAGCTGTAGGGGGATTTTTTGTTTTACACTTATTTGTTGTTGCACTGTTTTGTTTCCTTATTCCCATTTGTTTATAGTTATTTGACCAGTAAAGGTTATAGGACAGTGTAAAAGGTTTTTAATCTGCTTCTGATGCAATGTTAAAGCTGTGATTAATGCCATGGGTGTTAACATCATCTCCCTCTCTCATTCTGATTCATGACACCACAGTTAGCGGTTAGCTAAGAATGACACGCAACAGTGGAAGAAAAAAAAAAAATCCACTTGAAGTGTCGCACTGCAGCAGGATTTAGCTGTAACCTGACTAAAAACCAGCCCTGGTGGGCTTCTCATTATTTTAATCAGTGGAGGTGGATGCCCAAGTACACTTGAGTAATGCACATCCAGCTGCATAAACGGAAGGTAAAATATAATGAGTTTGAATATTGTTTGATACCAGGGAATAGTAGTAGGGTGTGAAAAACAATCCTTTTGAAGGATCACGGACTTCAATGTGTTATACTAAAATATCTACACATTCAAGTGTTTGGCTGAAGGCCAACAACTCCCACATAACCAACAACACAAATACATTTCAGCCGCTGTTGCTTGTTCTGAGTCCCTAATTACCACTCATCAAAACTTCATTTCTCTGTGGAAATATTTTGCTGTCTTTCGAACTTGGTTTCTCAACATTCTATATTTATTGCACAAGATGACAGTTAATTGCAGAGGGGAACTGGTTACAGCCCCACCTGTTAAGTCTTAATGCGGAAAACAAAATGGAAAGGCAATTTCAAACCGCAGAGGAAAATTTGCCCACAGACGTCCTTTGTCAAGCTGCTCAATGCTAATTGTTAAACAGACTGCTGTCAAAGATGTGCTGGGAATGCATCACTTACACATTCAGATGTTTTCACAAATATCACTCGCATCTCAAGTGTGTTTTCTATGTATATTATTATTATTTATACATACAGTACATATAGGTGCTTCCATTGCCTCAAGATAAATGTAACCTTTGCAAACTAAGAGTGTCCTTCTCTCCCTATATTTTTAGCAACAAACACTTTACAAGCATGATGACTTGTTGATATCTCTCTCCTGAAGCTGGGGTTTTTAGCTTTTGCAAATGTCTTCACCAGGGTAGAGCCCTGGTATGACTTCTTTCTGGAGTGAATATGTAACCTCAGCTGACTACTTTGTAGTTTGAATTGATAATAAACTGTTCCTCCATGTCAAATCTTCAAGAAATTTGTAACACTTGTTTTCCGCACTCGTTTTCTATTGGCCTACGCTTTGAGACTCTTCAAAGAGCGGGTTAAAGTTCATCAAGATGAATTTGTGTGAAGTGAAATCGAAGTAGGTGGATGCAAAATTAACCACTAGCAGAAGAGAATCCTTTTTTTTTTTTGCGTACTGTGTCCACAGCATTCATGTGACCAAGCAAGATTTTATTTCATATACACAGTGACCTTGTGTCTGCTTGTTTATACATCAATGACAACAAAGCATCCACAGCATGTACTGTAGAAAGGCCAATTTTCTCCTCAAATAACTCTATCAAGAAAGCTATAGAAAACGTACAACCATTCTAAGACCATTTCATTTTTTTTCATCACTGCTGGACACCAATTCAGAAAAATGACACTAATTTTTACAAAAGAGGACAATAACTCATTTCTCTTTGTACAACCATTTTAGTGTGGCAATAAAAATTTCATTACCGGTTATACAGAAACAGAGAATAAAGTCTTCTGCAAGGACATCTGACCTGTGACAAACTGGGGTGAATTGAGAGACTCAAAAATGCAATCAATAGAGTGTGTTTTGGCTCAGAACAGATGTCTGGTGTGTGTGGTGCCTGTGCTGATTCGGGGAAAACTGCAGTGATCCAGTGCAGCACAAAAGGTAGAGAGGTGTGTATATAAGCTCCTCACCTGTATCCTCTCATTCTGCTACCCTTAGAACAGCTCAGATGCACCTCATAATAGGACCACCTGTTGTGAAGTGAGGTACATTTTGTACAGAGCCTGCAAGGCTGCAGATCCATCTGATTTAGTACCAGAGCATCACAGCCAAAATCAGCAACCTTGGTTACAAGCTGGTGTGCTAGGGTGTGTTTGAAACATTTTGTTTTCCACAAACATGCTTTCACCTACAGAGTCTGCTTTATTCTTTCCAGGGTCACAGTGAATCTAGAGTCTATCCTGGGAACAGGCATATACCCAGTGTTCCCACTGGGAGTTACACCCATAATGGGGTACTACAGTATGCACACACACCCATTCACATGTATTCACACCTAAGGGCAATTCAGTGTAGCTTAACCAAATATTTTTGGGTGGTGAGAGGAAACAATAAAATCAGGAGAAAACCCACACTAACATGTTTGAAGAAATCCACAACCACTTTGAGTAGCTCAAGTCCAGGATTAAATCATGGACCCTGGTTTTTCCCCAGGTAGCAACATGTTTCACAGTGCTGCCCAAACCCAAATCATGGTACAATAAAACATCCTAGACATAATTGTTGGTTTTAATGACAATTATTCTTTGGCTTGATCAAATTAGGATGACAGAGACCCTTAATAATTTCTCTCACCATGTAAATCCAAATGATCTGCTGAGAGAAACCAATATCTCATAATGCAATATTACATTTGCAAAGACCATGAAGGGAAACTGAAATACACCCCTGTGAAAAATAGAAGGATTTGTAGAAATGAATTACGCTATGTTACCTTCAGTACCCTTATAAGCCTTAGTGATTCTTTCTCTGACTTTTTCTCTGTCTCCCAGGATATGGGTGATAGTTATAAGATTAGTGGAGGTTTCTTTTAATATCCATCACGTAGAACAGAGGATTAATGAGGAAACTCTTAGGAGGATTTGGCTGGATGGAGAGGTGTGGGAAAACGTGGGAAGTAATTTGCCGCCTGTGTGATTCAGTTTCTGACCCTCCTTTTGAATCAGCCTACAGCAAGCGCACCTTTTAATGGTACAGTAACATTTATCTAGTAAATACTTCTGCCTCACCTCACACGGAGGAGAGGATAATCACAGACAACATGAAGCTTATTCAACTCAATACTATAATCAATAAATTAAACCAAAACAAGTCATATACAAGTCATGTTGAACCTTACAAGCTGAGAAATGGCATTTCTGAAACAGATGTAACTAATTTATTGCAGATGTTAGCAAACAGACTAGAAAAATATTGAGTGCGAGGGAACTGTCCAGTGCTGAATCTTAAAGAACCCATTAATAATCCCTTATTTAAAGGGACTACTAATGGGTCTGTGGAATATTTTATAAGCTTTTACAGTGTTTCTCAAGCTGTAATAATTATACAATTTCAAAAAATACCTAAGTAACAAGATCTGGATGGCTTCTTTGTTTCAGCCGTCAACTTTTCAGCATGGAGATTACCTCCACCCCAGCCCAATCAGAGAGATCTGCTCAGCTGTAACACTTTTCTCTAAAGGACAACTTCTGAGGCATGCATTGTTTTAACAAAGAGTGTGAGTTCAGTTTGGGGGCAGTGGGAAACTTGTCTTGATTTGTTTTTGTTTTTTTTTTGCATTTACAGGTTTCCTTCTATAAAACTAGGAAGACCTCAAAATATATTTAAAACTATTTGTTACCATAGAAATCATTTCACAAAACTACAGACCTTTTTTTAATAATGTAACATTACAAATACTGCAATATAAGCAATTCTTTAATGCTTTTGAAGAGAAGGAAACCCTTTCTTGAATAATGAAGCCAATCTCATGTCTGATCAATATTCATGATGGACAGCCACACACAAACCCTGACTGATTTGTGCATAGTCCAAGAGGGCAGACTAAAGGTGCACCCTTTCAGGGTCATAAGGCTAAACAAACATTGAAAAAAATACAGAATCCAATAGAGGTCATGTATGTCTATAGCACAACACTTTTGGAAAAATCCGAGTTTACACACACACACACACACACACACACATAGATATAAGGAAAATTGTGAAATCTGAAGGGAAGTTAACCTGATATACAAAAGACCTTGTATAAAACAGAGACACACACAGCCTTGCTGTGTGAATGACTGTACCCCAACACAATTAGATTTATGGATCCCAGTAGAAGCGACTTTGGTTCTGCAGTGAGGAAATACATTATATGATGTAGGCTTAGTAGCAACATCATTTTCACTATGTTGTGCTCAGCTTAGGCTTCCTGAGTAATTTCAGTCATCCGCACAGTAGACTCGGTCCATTAAGCTCTTTGCATGATAATTTACGACAAGGACATTATCTCCTGGAATCTGAAGACATTGGGTTGTTTGGATGCTTTTCAAGTACAAATTTAATTCCACCTGTCAACATTCCTCTCCTTACAAGTGTTGATGCTAAGCTTTGAGCAGCCAGGCGGAAATACATTACTGAAATAAGGGAGAATCAATCAGGCCCCTGCTAAAAACAGCATAATACCATAGGGTTGCTTTGCCAAAGCAATTTCCTCCGCGCTTTTAATGACAATATGAGGATGCCCTTTTGGCATTTATGTGTGCTGAAGAAGTAGTTTAGTTCTAGTGCAGATGAGGAATTGAAGATGATAAGCTAGTGTAGACAAAGGTCTGGCAGCATAACGCCAAGCCACCTTGAAGTTAAATACAGATGCACTGTTAGTGACATTGACAGGATTACAGAGGCGTGTTGTTTATCAGAGGTCTGATGAATCACAACAAGGTTCCCACGTCCTGATAAAACGTCAGTGACAGTGAATTTACAAGCACTCACCGCATTTTTTCAAGTGATGTCAAAATGTACATGTTGTCAAACAAATGATGAATAATGCAGATGCTGAAAGGTGTTTGATCTTACCAGTGGCAGGGAATAGAGAGGGGGAGAGAGAGAGAGAGAGAGAGAGAGAGAGAGAGCGAGAAAGAGAGAGAGAGAGAGAGCGAGAGAGAGAGAGAGAGAGAGAGAGAGAGAGGGAGACATGGACAGCATCAGAGAGAGCATGACTGAGAGGGACTGCTTCGATCACAACATAGTGATAAATACTACTGCTGAATGTAAAAGCAGTTCTAAAACATGTTATAGCAGAGTGCGAGACAGAAAGGATGAGCATGAATGGGTCTAGGTGAGAGGAAGATGACGATGGGGTGAGGATAGATATAGTCGAATAAGAAAAAAAGCAGAGCAGGAGACATGAGAGACATTGAAAGAACCAGCAAGCAATTTGCTACAAACAGCTGCTTGAAATTTCCCCAGGGCTCCTATAAACACAATGCGCTGCCACTCTCTATTTCAGATGCACTTTGACAAATAACAAGGGAACACATGCATGCACACATGCACGCAACATGGACAGATGATTCTATTGTATACAACCACTTTTTTGTCAGATACGAAGACATGTTCCAGACTGATGGCCCAAATGCTAGGGAGTGCTGTGTGCCTCTTTCATCAGCCCTCGAGCCTCCTGAGTCTGACTCATAGAAACGACGAAACCGCACAGACAGGCACGACAGCGTGCCATCATGGATCAACTCTGCCTCCTTCTCTCACCAGCGGTCCACTGTCAGTGCGACGAGCTTTAAAGCGATCATGCTCACCTCTTGTCAAACTTCACATAACCTAAAGCATCACAAAGCATGCAAGCTTCTAAATAGGATATAAAGTGACTGGAGAGCAGCATGGGGTTTCTCCCTGCCTGCCAGTCACATGGTATAAAGATCAGAGTTGTTTAAAAGATGTTGTTTTTTTTATCAAGCTGGAATTACAAGTGGCTTTTCAAACAGGGCATCTTTTCTAGCGGTATGACACAAAGCAAACAGAGAAGTCAATTTGATGGCACCTGGGGTCTATTGTTGTGTCGTACCTTTGCTTTTTGCTGTGGTGGTACCCTTATATTTTGTACCCTCAATATGTATCTTTCAGCTGGAAACATGTATATAATGTACCTTTAAATAAATAATTAATTACCTATTCAAGTACTGCATGCACCTTTGTCTGAAGAAGATGACAGTGACTGTTGAAAACTATTTTCAGGGTATAAAGATGTGCAGTATGACAATACTCTATTAATATTATCATAAATTATGGAGAAATACACTTTTTGGTGATGTCATAGCCAATCACTGACCAACTCCGATATTTCTCACTCTTGCAATGTTTTCTCTTTGTCTTTTGTTGATGCTACAAACTCTCTTTCACATGTTTATTGTTTTCAGCCAAATATCCTCCTGATCCTGATGCATAAGTTTTGTGAAATCACAAAATCCAACTCTTAATGCGCTCCAAAACATTTTTTTGCATCATGGAAAAATATCATTTTGGTCAAACATTTACAGTTTAATACCACTCTGGGTCTAGAGTATAATGACTGGCAAGATCAGTCTTCAACAAATCTAAGCAGGATGTTTAATTTGCACGTGCACAGCAAGTATAAACTAATTGACTCTCATAGTGTTCATGCAGAAGCAGTGAGCGCTGGACGTGTTCATTTAACACTGGCTTGTTTTTCATTGTCCAGTCCTTGTCGTCTTTTCCGTGTGGCTGCTTGTTCTTTCAGGGCTTTCTGTGCTAACGCATTTCAGCATGGAGTTTCCTGCAATAGAACGAATATTTAAAGGCAGTTGAAAAATTTCTCTCACCTTTTTTTTTTTTGCTCTGAGATTTCCGGCTTCTCAAAGTGCACAGGAATGTGAGCTAGCCGAGTAAAAGCTAGCCTAGCTCGAGTCAGCGCCGGTTCGGCTCAGTGCAGGTGCTCCGTCGCTGTTCCGTTATAGAGGTAAAAAAAAATATATAATAATATTAAGAATAAAAAAAAAACCCGCTGCAGCTTATGAAGATGGGGACAGGTTCACTTTCGGTGAAAAAAAAAATGTGTCACTTTTCCTTCTTGCGATCCGCGCGAGAGAAAAGAAGAAGAGCGCGGAATAAAAAAACAAGCGGCGCGCGCGTTCCGCTGGTCGCGAGGAGACAGAAGTGAACAAAAGCGCGCGCGGAGGCTCAGCGCCTTCCAGTGTCCCCTCCTCCTGCTTCAATCAGAAACCAGAGCGGATTTTCGTCCAAAACTGTAGCCACTGTTCCACCTCAGTCCAGACACCATTACACCGTGCATGCTGTTAGACAGGAGTATCTGCGAGTCCTGTAGCGCAGTTCGTGGGCGTTTGGAGTGTTTTACATGGCGGATGACTGGGTGACTTCTTTTAGCCACAGCTGCACTCGTGTTTCTTATTATACTGGGTCACAAAGTGGCCTCTGTGAATCATAGCCTGTCTGGGCTTTGAAATTTTGGGTGGTTATTAGTATTTGTTATAGTTTGTCTTGTCGTTTGTATTAATCCAAAACTTAATAAAGCAAAAACAAGTATGCTTATAAAGATGGGACCTTATTTGTTTCTTTGTTCAGGAATATAAAGCTTAAAAACAGATACCTTCCCTTCTGAAAGTATTTTAAGGGAAAGGCTTTATTTTATTTTTTTTTGCCATACATTGGGTTTGAGATTAAAAGGTGAAGCTATCAGAACCTGAGCATTACGTTCTTGATATCGACATTGAGATTGGGTTAGAACACCCTTGGTGGCAGACCATACAATTTTTAGGCAAGCAGAAGTATAGGAACAGATAGTCTTAAAGTTCATTTAAAAAGATTAAAAGTGATTCAAATTAAAATCCGTAAGCAGTGAATAACATGCAATGTAGGCCTGCGTAGCTCTTGCTTGTAATAAGTGCATCAAGCCAGCAGTCCACTGATATCACCGAACTGTTGCATTCTTCTTTTGTGATCCAGGTTTTTCACAGCTTCTTTCAGCTGTCGTGTGTTTTGGGGGATTTTGTCTCTTCAGGAAGAGAAATCTGTGCTAAGTTGATTTAAGGTCTAGTGATTGACTTGACCAGTCTAAAACCTTTATGGTGTTGTCATTGTGTTTTGAGCCATCATCTTGTCGCATGATGAAGTTACTCCAAATTAGATTGAATGAATTTCTCTCTAAACTGGCTGACAGAATTTCAGAGTTTCTGTAGCCTTCTGAATTTATTCTGCAGCTATCATGAGTTATACCATCAATAAAGATTAGTGAGCTCATTAAAGAAGCAGCCGTGCAAGCCCAAGCCATGACACTACCTCCACTGTGCTTGACCGATGAGCTTGTATGTTTTGGATCATGAGCAGATCCTTTATTTCTCCTCACGTCTCCTTTCTACTGGCTTTTCTTTTTCCTTGTTTCCTTCCTTAAACTTGGTTTCCGAACTTCTAGGCCCCTCTGTCTATTTCTTTGCGAATTCCCATCTCGTGTTCCAATTTTTACTTCTGATTAATGGGTTTCATCTTGGGTTACAGCCACTATATTTCTGCTCCCAAAGTCTTCTTTGAGCTGTGAATTGTGATACATTCAACCCTGCCATGTGGATGTTGTTGGTGATGTCACTGACTGGTGTTTTTGGGCTTTTCTTCACGGCTCTCCATGTTTTCCTTGGCTGACTTGTTCTATGTCTGGGTGTTAGTACACAAGTGGTTTCTTTCTTTTAAGTATATTCCAAATTGTTGTATTGGCTATGTCTATTGCTTAAGCAATGGCTGTCATAAAATTTCCCTCTTTTCCCAGCTTCAAAATGCGTTGCTTTTCTTCTATAGACAGCTCTCTGGTCTTTATTTGTCAGCGTATAATTGTTGATGTATAGTAAAATACTTAAAGTGTATGGCAAAAAGCAAAAGATTTGCCCTGCCATACTGCCATGCTTATCAGTTTATCATTGCACACAGTTTAATTAGCCTAATATTTGCTCACAAAATAAACCTGTTCCAAGGGGATTTGTTTAGTATTAGTTTAGATTATTCATTTAGAGTATTTAAGGTATTCATTTATTTTGCAATCAACGCTTTCCCAGGGTTATACTTAGTATAACGTAAATATTTAGATTTAAACAATTAAAGAGAAACCCATACAAACACTGGGAAACACTGGTAAAACTAAACAGACAGTAGTTCAGCATCAAACCAGGGACCCTGGAGATGTAATGTGGCTACAGTGCTTACGCCAACACCCCAATGTTTGTCTTTTAATTATGTGATTTTTTTTATTGATTTTCTCATGTAACCAATGGCTTAAATTGCAGCATACTGCTTGTTTTCACACTACCAAGAGCATTATAGATGTTCTGCGTCACCCGTAGGTTGCATTGTATTCGTTGTAGGATTGTGATGTATAGTATGCATTCAGACATGACCTTAAAATTATGTAGTGCAGTATATAATAAATATGCCATGTGGTTGGACATGTGTGTTATTTTATTACTGTCCTTAATCCAGTTCAATGTGAAATATTTGGTGACACACAGGGAGTGAGTGACACATTCATGGGGTATGTCCTCATTCTTTGCTCTCTGTAACAGACACTAGATTATTGCAAGGCAAAAGGCAAAGAGTGGAAGTAATCTAACATTTGCATCTTAATGAAATTTTGTAGATGTTAACTTTGCGGTGTTGTTAAACTTTTTGTGCTGTGTGTTTGGCAGCGTATTTTTCTGATATCCAAAGAAATATTTTCCACAGCTGCACATCCCCTAAGGCTAGAGGCTGACCTGCTCGCTTTCTTTACTCCAGAATAATGATGTCCCCAGAGATGCAGAAGGATAGCAATATGGCCCACTGACACACATTTCATATGACACACAAACGCCCACCTCAGTCTCTTTCACTTATTTATAGCTACACATACTAATTCTCTTGTTCACCCTGTAAAGTCCCAATTTCTTCTATATTTATTTTGACCGGAATGATCTTTCATTCATTTGTTCTGTTTATCACAACCTGCTGAATGAAGATAGCCAGCTAACTGCGATTTCTGGGGGTTGGGATTGGTTTCTAAGAAAAGAATTAACCGTAACTGTGATCTCTGTGTACTTGCACCTGAAGTGCTGATTCCAAGAAAATTGGCAGAAAATTATATTAATTTAACCTTTTTTGTGTGTATGTTGTACCCAACTCCTCTTCTGAAGAGAGCCTTAAAGCATTTTGTCATAGCACTTTAGTACACTAAATAATACGGTTAATGTTTGGAATGTTAACATCGAAGATAAAGTTTATTTTAGACACAGCTATCCATAATGTACATAGTCACACAACAGCATGAAAAGGAGATGTATTTAGTCACGTCTATTATTGCAGATGATTATCATTAGAAATCAATATGAATCTTCCCAATAAAGCAAAAAACAACACTGATGCAGACATTCAGTATTCAGTGATCAAATGTTATTCAATGTTAAAATCATTATATTAATATGGTGCCAGACTACAAATAATAATTGAGGCCATATGGCCTATTCTTACTGTTGTTTTAAACTGATTAAAACATTTAACATGAAACATTTGTGTTGGCTTTTTATTCTTGTTATCTTAACAATAAATAGCTGACAAATCAGACCCACCCTGACTGGTTGTTTTGACATTATGGTGGAAAAGGTATGCCTACCAGGGTTCCAAATGTGCACCACCAGTGAATAGCAAAATACTCCATCATGAGGTATATAATGCATTTTACTGTTTATTAGCCTGTGGCGGTATTGTATGTTCGGTGAAGTGTTTGACTCCAGTCACAATCGTGCACATGCGCAAAAGACCACACCGTCATTAGTGGAGCCTCATTAACGTGTGGCTTTGAGACTTTTACAGAAGCTCTGTCCGTGGTGCTGAAAGGTGACTGCCCTATACAGACCTATTGATATTTGGCCATCATGTACCTTAATTATCCATGCTCATTAGGGCATTACACATGTTTCAAGCTACAATTTTTATAAATAACATTACAGTGCAGAGGGTGGAAACAAGCAAGAAGCTTTGGTCATTTAATGTGGCTGTAGACTGGGATTTAAAAGGTCGATTAGCACCACACAGAAAACATTCTCTAATTAACAATGAACATGTTTTCTTTTTAAAAATTACTACAGAACTATATTTTAGAGCTTAGGGCTTGTACCGTTTTATGATGGACAGCATCTTCAGAAATGTAAGCTCACTGGGCAAGAGTCCGTCAAAATAACATAGCGTCAAGGTACATTAACCAAGACACCATAAACAGTCAACCATGGATCCATTACTCTGGCTGATGACAAAGCAAATGATTAAATGTCAATGGTCCTTCACATAAATGAACAGCAGAACAGAACCCCCGAAAACCTTTGCTGTGTCCACAGACATTGCTCTAAACAAAATATTTAGCAGTTTTTTCAACCTTCACAATATATCTTCAGTCCCAATGATTTATGAATAGGATCAAATATTTCTCTCTGAGGAAATGCACACCTCATTAAAATTCAGAGGGGAGTAGCATGTTGAAATTCTAAAATAAGTGCAGTCTAAAAACAGAAAGGTTTTCACTTTCATCTGTGTAGTAAGGAGTATTGATTAACTCACTGCAAACAGCAGCATGCTTACATAGAGCTAAACATGCACTTGAACTGATGCATACTGTAACATTTACAGTGTGTGAAGCGCAGTGAAACAATCATTACATAAAAAATAATAACTGACACTATTTGGGACTGTGGAACATTACCTTGGCTTGAGCTGCAAAAACAAATAATATACGATTCATTTCTAAGTGCAGTAACATGCACCTTATAATCCTTTATCTGTTGCTGTTAGTGTGGTCTAACCATACACCCTTGGGCTTTGCAGTTTCCTCTCCACAACCTTGACACCACTGCTATAGACTGAAGATGCGCTGGCATGAGGCCAGTCCTGCTTCCTGACCCAGAAACAACTGACACAAGCACTTAAAGGCAATTGGCCATCCTCTCTTGGCCATTTGCCATTACTGTGTATGTGTAAAAGTGGGCTTGAATTATGCAAGGAGAAAATTTGACCTGAGAAGGGGGGGAGAAAACAGAGCTGAGGTAATGATGCTGTGGTTGGTTAAAGGGCTTTGTGTGAGCCATGGAGGGACCATTGAGCACAGAGAAAATACATGAATCAGCAAGGGATCCAAATGAATGAGAAATGAAGACACTCAGGTGAGGTCCCAGCTGTTGTGTAATCGAGGGACCATCATACCACATAAAGAATTGGTCCTCTGTCTAGTGAAAAAAAAGAAGCCACACCACAGAGGATCTCTGGTGTAAATTTAGAATGGCTTGATCAGAAATAGAAACGCTGCTGACCATTGTGAGATAAAAATGTCAGTGTAATTATTATCCTTTTTATTCATGTAGATAATAAGCAGTCATCACTGAGGTGTTACACCAAAATGCCAAATTGATCTCTATTATATATTCCTTCTGCAATCAAGTATAGCATTATGATAAAATTGAATATGGAATTTTCTACATACTTTCTGGCACCACAATGCAGCTGCCATGGTAATTGATCATTACACAGATGTAGTGAACCAATTAGTAAGAATTGTAATAGGAACTATGTTGGTAAGTTCAGTGTAATAATGTGGTTGCAAATCCACTAGGACATTAGGGTTGATTAAGCATGTAGTTAATTAAGCATTCAGTGCTCTCATAATGGTGCAAGAACCACCAAGTAATTGGTGCATGGTCAAGAGAAAATATTACTGGACTTTTGAATACTGAAACTAAACTAAAGTCAAAATATCTGGCAATCATCTTTAAAAAGAATCAAATCCAATCACTCCCTGCTGAAAATAACATGCAAATCATTTAAACAACCAAATGTAAAATAAATAAATAAAATAATATAATGATTAAAATACGTGTGCTACTTTAAAATCTTTCTGCTATTATTATTATAATTATATACAGTAATTAAAGGAACTGTCTCAAACAACACTCTCACAGTAGTATTGTTCTCACAAACAGATCTTACAAGGAAACAAACAAAAGCTTATGATCACATTGCGCTAATCCTGCTAATGCTGGCAAGGTGTTAATTGGGTAGTATGAACAGTAGGAGTGTAGAAATCAATAGATAGATATCAGTTGGGAAAAATGACTTCTGGTAGCACGTTTTGCTATAACATGACTGTATCTGCCTTGTGCAGAAGGCGCTCTTCAATTTCGCCAATATGTCACGGAGGGGGTGGAAGACATTGTCCATGATTGGTATCAATTTGTTCACCATTCTCCATTCCAGGGGATCCAGGAAGCCATTATTTTGAAACAGCCCCCCTAATCTCATTTCTATAAGGAACATAGAGTAATGAAAGATTAAACTGCTTTCAAATCCAGTAATCATAAAAAAAAAATAATAATAAAAATACAGGCAACCATGCAGTGAGAATTTAGTACAGGTGAAGATTAGCTCTTGCTACTGATACAAATGGAAACCCAATTCAGACTTGTGTATATCAACCTGGAACAACAGAGCTGACAAAGGCTGCGCTATAAACTCAATTCCTCACTATAGCTGCAGGCTGAGATGATGTTAAGATCAAAGAGTGTCCTGGGACTGGGGTATATCACACACACACACACACACACACAAACGAAGAAACACAAATGGCAGGTTTGTAGGGTCAGTACCTGAGAACAAAAAGAAAAACTAAAACCTGGAATAAACCTGGAAAATGACACCTGACTTGAACATAAGAAATATTTCTTTGATGTTTACACTACAATCACCCTAGAATACCATCCACTATCAGATATATTAAAATACTAGAAATTCTGCCATTAAATTTTGAGTTTTGAGGCGTTGAGTTAGGGGCTATTGCCACCATGAGGACAATGTCAGCCATATCCAGCTTGAACCCTGCTGAACATATATTGTCCATGGTAATAATATATCAGTGATGTGTGTATGGTGCATATAAACAAAATTATATGCAATAAATAAATAAATATCATGTTATATTTTACAGCCTGGCAGGGTCTTACCTGAGGCAGGGATAGCTCTGTGGAAAAGATTCTGAGCTAGTGGTGAGGAGGTTGCACAAATCCTTGCATTGTCAAAGCTCCTTGAATTGTCAAAGCTCCTTGAGTCTAGAGTCATTAAACCCTTATTTATTTTTTCTATAGCACATTAAGACTTTGCTACAAAGCTGTTTTGGATTTAAATTGAGTTCATAAATTATCAAAAAAATGGAAGAAATAGAACTTGGCTCAGAAGAGAATTCTATCCTCTTTTGGGTGACACCAGGCATTGAAATGATAAACTGTTACACTATGTTGTCATATAGAAACCAATAAACTATAGAGAATGCCATAGTTCTCATTATTCTAGGTACTAACAAAGAGCCTGTACCTTTTGATCAAAACAAATCTGAAGGATCATGCAGTGTTCTGCAGGTAAATGGTAGTATTTTATAATCAATGCAGTTTAACTGGGATCGAATGTAGTATGAATAGAATAGAAAGCAAATGGGTCAGGATTTCTAGTTCTAGGATGCATTCTGGACTGGAGCTTGTATTCGAACCAAATGAAACATCCAGACGGCAAGACATAGTTTATTTCAGAGATGCAAAAAATGTAATAACATACTTCTTTCCATAAATCTTTCTGAGATGGAAGAAGTCTGTGTTATTAATGGTATCTACAGTCATGTCAAAAAGAAACCCCCCAACAATTCTTAGTTTTTATTTATGTGTAGTCTTCATCAACATTTATAAACAATAAACAAGGTGACATTCAGAAACCAGGTGGGAAAAATAAGTACATCATTCCGACTTCCACATTCATTAGTGTAGCAATTAGCAGTGAGGAGATACTAATGAAATGCACAGGACTCGTTAATTATTGAGAAGTCTGACTGCCATGGTGATGCTGTGGAAGGATAGTAAGAGAGAATAAGAATGCATAAACAAATGCCTATGAATATTTGGTGTACTTATTTTTCCTGCTTGGTTTCTGAATATTGGTTTATTTTTTTATATTGAGATCTGTTTTTGTTATTGCTGTCATCATCAGCTGAGGTTATTTGTTTGTTTATAGGAGTTGGTTATTTAGGGCCTGGTAAATAAAAACATAATAAAATCATAGTATTAAAGGAGAGTGTACTTTCTTATTCCCATTACTGTATATAAGCTTAAAATGAGAGGTCGCTAGCCACACCAAGGTCTTTAACTGCTACAAGTAAAGCAACTGAAAGACAGCCAAAAGAGTTACTGTATAATAATTGTGTGCTTTGGCTGAATTCTACCTCACGTTCTACCTTTGTATCTACATTGAAACGTTCACAAATGACCCTTCCACCTAATCAGTTCATTAATTAAATAATGCATAATGCCCAGTGATGCATACATGAGTGGGATTCATGCACATATGGTGAGAATGTCCTCTCCACACAAGAGCAAGTCTGAATAATCTGAGCGTGGTGGTATTGTATTAGGTCTCTCATCCACATCCTGGCTGACTCAACACCTTGTGGGTTTTTGAAAGGATAGATGTTTGTTGGTTACCTCCAGCGTGGTGGCACTATAATAAGCTTTGTCAGGGCACAGAAAAACAATCACTTGACACAAAAGAAGGAATGATTCGCTCTCTTTGGAAAGTCCATTTTCTTTGCCTGGACTTTGTAATCAAGACCAAATATCCAATCCTGTTTCAGGAGGAAAGAAATTGTATAAAAGCCATCTCTGCCAGTGTAGTACCACTTGAGGGCTTTCTGGTACCCACACTTGAACACAATCCAGAGTCACTTCACAATCTGAAGGCCAAGGCAGTAAATTTTCTTTGCCCGCTACTCATTTAGATTGCTTTATTAACCTGACTGTTTTTGTTTGGAGCACAATTTTCACTCGGCAATCAGACAACACTAAACACTAATTAAAACTGTATCCATGCAAAACATCAAGAATCCTCTCACAGCACAGACAGAGAAAATAAATAGCTTGATCATGATTCGTTGAGCTAAGAGATTTTAGATGAATAATGAAGCAAATGTAAAAACTAAAGGAGAAATGACATTAGGATGAATAATCATTAACCAAAAAAATAGTTAGTATGCAGGAAAGTGGAAATCTCAGAAAGGTGACCTGAAGCTGGAAGATGTCTGCCTTGTTTTCACCAACATTATTCTGATTACATAAATTTTCCTTGATATGTTAACTACCAAAAGCATGCAGAGATAAGTCCAAACTATTATTTCAGCATTAATGATAATTGCTGGCTGAAAGCAGTTAAAGTCTGGGAAAACCAGCCTATAATATGTTGTATGTGATCTGGAAGGAACTGCAGTCAAAATAAATCAAGATAAACTGCAACAGTACTGGGGAAAAGCAAACACTTAGTCTAATTACAATTTTTACAGCAACCCTCTCTTGACTATAAACAATAAAGCGTCTGTGCAACAGAACACAAAACTTACGAAAATAAGCTTATCTTTTACTATGTATTTATTCATCAATTTTTCCTGGCAGATTTTTTTTAAACACCTGCTGTTACCAAAGAAGACAATTAAGTGTGTCTAAGACTTTGATCCATGCTTTCGCAAGCTCGGTGTGCAGTTTTGTTTCTGACTAATCAAAAAGAATCTCAGAGATGAGAGATCACATGGTCTCAGGGGATTTATTTAGCTCTTTAATGGCAGAGAGGTGGACACAGCCTTTGCACCTCAGCAGCTTGTGTTTGGCCTAAATTGTGCTTCTCTGAAGGAATAGACAGTCTGCCATATCAAAAGCCAGAGAGTTGGGCTCATCCATTAATTAGAGCCTTGTGCTTGAAGCAGATCTCCTTTCTGTGCCTGACCCATTACCCAGAAAGCCATAGTTATCCCTGTCACAAAAAAGCTCAAAAGCATGGCATTTACAGCCCTGACCCCAGTTTAATTTGCACACAGTGCACCAAAGAAGCTGAGAGACTGAATTTTTTGAAGAGCAGAGCTGATTCAAAGTTCTCCAGAGCAATATGTGGTGATGCAGCTATATCCACCCAACATGTGCATATGATCTCCAACCATTCAAGTTGCAAGCAAAAGGGATTTACATATACACATATGGTGCACCATATAATGATCAAATTCCCCTGCCATGAACATTTATTTCACAAAAGAGTTTTCAGTGAAGCCACCTGTTGTTTTGTTCATGCAAGTGTAAAAGTTCTCTTTTTTCAAATCATGCCGGAGGTGCTATCTAGCAGAGTCGATAAATGTTAGAACTGAAATTAGCAATGACCTAAGTTAAATGATTGTGATTGCATTCCATTTACTACAAGCAAGAGAAGGCTTTCAGATGTCTGACATCTGTTCACCAAAGCTGTACTCTACTGCAGGTAGACCTTTAGCAGGAAAATGTAGGCATAGCTGACTCACTGCAGCACACTGAAAGATTATGTGGTTTAATTTGTGTGTGTGTGTGTGTCTTTTCCCTCTGCCTATCCACAAATAAAGGCAACATTAACAACTCAGCTATTTACCCAAACTCAATATCAGCAAATAATGCACTGCTACATTAACTGTATTCCCACTTAAAAGCAGTAGATAAAGAATTCGCCTCCTACTTTTTAATCTCAAGCCCATACTTTAGATAATCAAAACCTAAATTACAGTACCTATGCAGAATTTCCAGATGAAACCCTGCTCAAACACAGCCATTTTTTACACAAGCACCATCTTAAAGAATCTTTGCCAAAGATGAATGCATTTAGCTTACATCGTTCAGATTATCATACTTTATGCTATTCCAGGAAAAATGGGTATTAAGCTGCACCAGAACTTGACACTGGGTTGGCCACTTCAAGGGTACATATTTTGAACCTTTAGAATCTTGATTAGCCACTGTCTATACATGTATTTAGATAAATGTGTAAATTTGGAAAATTGGAAATTCCAACCTTCAATGTGGAAAAAGGCAAAGAAATTCCCTCAAGTGTAGTATTTTATGCCAGTCTACATGGCCAGGCACACTGTCAGTAGTGAATAAAATATCACTTTAAATAACTTAACAGTAGTATTTACTTTAGAGCAATCATTATAGGCACATTAGAGACCATGCTGTTTTAAGAAATTCATTAGATTTATCATAAATATAATATTATATTCATCATCAATTTATCATAAAATGCAACATTAATGATAAACAATTTACACATTTAAAGTATGACAGTAATCTTTAAAGAACAATTACAAAAACTAAATGAGTTTTAATCATAAACTCACTTTTCCAGGTGAAAGGTATACAGTATGGCGTAAAAAACAACAAAAAAACATCCCCAGCATCGGGCAGTGATTCAGTTTCATACTTTTCCCCGAAGAATGTAAAAAAACGCCTTTAGACTTTGAATAAAATGCTCATAGCCTGATCTTTCATAGCTTCTCCCACTGTTCAGGCATTTAAGAACGCCTTTGGAGTTCAGAATGGAATTATCTTATATTACTGAAGACATTTCATCACTCAGCCAGGAGGATTCATTAGTTGTACTTATATGATATACTGTAAATCCAGTGGCCCTGAGTTCCTGCTAAAAGCATTCAAAATTACCTCAATAACAGAAAATCTTATTGAGGGGGCTCTCATTAGTAAAACAATACAAATAAAACCTCTCTTATTGTGCAAATGCAGTGAAGATGCTTTAAAATTGTACTCTTATGCTGAAGAGAACAAAAAAGAGACTGTTCTCCAGAGATATAAAGGCACCCTGAGGCGTAGACAGAGGGACTTCTAAAATTAATTACAAAGACAGAGAAAGAGAACAGCATGGCTTCTCTCACATTCAGAAGAGGGAGAGAGAGAGAGAGAGATTATGGGGTGGGACTTACTGATCATTCTCTTACCTTCATATGCCAGTTCTCCAGGCGGTGACATTTCCACGCCAATGATCCATCCAGTTTATTCCAAATGTCAGCAGCAGTTTAAATGGCTGGGTTAACACAGGGACATGGTCTCAAAAGTACACGTTATTAAAGCTCACTCTGACTAATCTTCCAAATTGCACAAGAGATTTACACAAGAAGAGCACGTTTACACAAAAGTAGGAGAGCATGCAATGATGTGCACAAAAAAAAACAATAAATATAGAAATTACAGGCCATTTTGTTTGGAGGGAGAGGGGTGTACACTAGCTACCAAAACAGACTGTAAGCCTTTTCTTTAAAAGGTCCATTGACATTTTAATCATTTATCCTGATTGTGAGAGCTCAGAGACACAGGAGAATAGAGAGATCTCTATAGTGCATCAGTACAATATTAGAGAATGTTAAACTTTGCATAGTTTGAGACCACACAGTCAAATATACTCTGAATGGCATAGAATTGCTTCATGCTCCATACAAGAGGAGGTCCTATGGGACTCCATTTATGTAAGGGAGAGTCAGGAAGCTAGGCTTGTATGGTAATTAAATGGTTTATTGGGTGGAATCAGCAGCTTTATTGAGAGTGATATCACTTACACTGGACAATTTTGAGAAACTAACTGAACACACTGAAGCAATGACGTCATCACTATAACACCCCCCACCCCCACCGACAACCCAAAAACCACCAACCAACCACACACATACACACACAAACACACATACATTGGGCTCTGAAAGCCCAATTACAGCGGTGTTTATACCCTAGAGCTTTAACACCATGGTCTAACCACTAATAAAGCATAACAAAATGCCCACAGTGAGGAACACATCTAGAACACCTCACAGTGCCCCCACTGTTACAGCCAGAGTAAATGAGCACTAATGAGATTCAATCCTCCTAATTAGGGCTACTATTTTGTCATAATAGCTGTAAATGCAATTAACAGGGTTAAACCGAGACAGGTATCTAAACCTGAAAATGTTCTAAACCGTCTTTCATTTTATTTAGTAGCCAACCTTGGACAAGCAACCTTCCTTTTTGCTAATACTCACGGAATTTAGACGGCTACAGTACTGGACATATGGCCATGAAAACTAAAATATAAATATATTTATATATTTTTCAAAAAGATTTGATTTTTTTCCCCCATTCAGTATTCTGTGTTTTCCGTTACGTTTATAGCGACCAATTTTCAGTGCCAAATCAAGTTGGAATCAGTTAGGAGCATTAAACGAAGAGCATATTACTATGGTCAGAATGTTTAATTTTTTAGCTGTAAAATGAAAAGGTTCCAGGCTGTGTTGGTTGTAGCAGAGATCAATGTTTTACATAGGTATACTGTAACTGACATTTAGATGTTATATAAAACATTACAGAGCCGTTGGAATAATTAAGGAAACATAATGCGGTTTATAGGAAAATAATCACCAACATGGTTGTGTGTTATGACGGCAGATGCATGTATGCAGGTATGGACGCAAGTGCAGGTATAGAGACCTTTATAGAGAGCAGCAAACAAGTCTAATACCTATTGCAGAAACGATGTCAAAATGCTAACAAGGCTCAGACGTTCAAAAACAACATGAACTAAGGCAGGCAAAAGCAAAATAAGTGAACTAGAAACCAGATCAATAGACCAGAGAGACAATCACAAACCAAATGTCTTGGTATCGACTTGTTTGAAAACACTGATGTTACACTTCTCAACAAGTGGAGTGACTGAGAGTCCTTATATAGTGTAGTTGTGTGACTGGGTCCAGGCTTGTAATCAGTAATCAGGTGAGTTTGAATGTGTGTGTTGGGAATTGGAGTCCTTGGTGGCCATGTTTGTAGCTATGTTGTTCACTGGGAACTGTAGATTGACACTTGTTATGGCACTGACATGACCGTATGATAGAGGTCAATATAATGTGGAGTTACTGTCAAAAGTTTTTTTCTGTAAACACTGATAACAGCAGCTCTAAACAGTCATTTGTTCACTTTCTTTTGAGGTTTTTAAGACCGAGAATTGCAGCATATTACAAAGCAATCACTAAATAAAAAGTCCTCTGTCCTTAAACTTTCCGGTGGTTCAAACCTTCATTTTTCTAAGCCCCAGGAAAGAAAATACAATGAAGAATGGATAGATGGCCATGAAAACAAAAGACAACAATACTTCCAATAGGATTTTATCCAATTCAGTTCAGTAATGTTTTCATTACGCAAGGTGAATTAGTTCTTAATCAGACTACCTGGCTTATTAATGCAGTTACAAGCAATTATTGAAATAATTTGTTTATAAAAATGCTCAGTTAAAATCTATGCTAAATCTATTCATTTACACATAACGTGTATGCAATTATACAGTTGCATAATTTTTAAAACTATGTGCCAATGCAATACAAAACAGAATGTATACAAATGTCCTCTCATAAGCCAAGGGTTAAGTTTGTTTATGTATATCTTCCGGCTTAGAAAGACTATTTACTTCACTTAACAGATTTTAGCCCAAGCAAATCCTTCAGCAAGTTGCCTCTTTGACAGTTTGTAAGTCACACTGGTGCACTTCTAAGTGGGACCAGTCACACTTCATAAACCCTGCTGATGCATGTACTTTTAACTTTGTAGAACCAATAGCCTGAGGGGTCCATACTCCACAGCACATCATGATGACAAAGATCCTGTGAAATGGAGACCCATCAACACGATTGAGGTGCTCTGGTCAGCCGTTTACTGAACTGCAGTCTCAACCCCTCAGGCACATGTTTAAGATACTCCTGGATCAAAAACTGATGGCTTTCCAGCATTTAGCAGCATGCAGAGGCCTTATACTTATACATATAAACTCATTCCAGAAAATATTTTTGTAATTAAACCCTATACAAGGTTAATGTCTAATTCCAAACACATAATTAGTACCTCTAGCAGAAAGTCTGCAGGCACACATGCTACCACTGGAGGCAATTACAACACTATAGGTATGCTTCATCTTCCTGTCAATCTTACTTCCTCCATCCATCGCTCTTGGTGGTAATTTAGTGCACAGGCTGGCACGTCCACTATTCCTTTCATTATAGTAAACAGCCTAATGGATGCCCACTCTGCAACCATAAGCTCAGAGAAAAAAAGAGTCCTAAAATCTGTTTCTTGCTCTTGTCAATGAATAAATTACAACTGATTGTGCTCTGTAATGGAGGCAGCCAAGCATATTGTGCAAACGCTTTGCTTCTTAATGCCTTAATTAGAAAGTGCATTGAAAATCAAGCAGAACTTTTCAGTGCCAAAGGCATGCATGTGTCATGCCAGGTTAGCTTTTGTTGAACAAATCACAACACTTCTACTCAAACAGCAAGGAACGCTTTACACAATGTCAGATCTGCAGCTGAATAAAATATCTTAGCAAGAGAAACACGAGTTATGTATAAATTTTGCAAACAAAGAATGTAATACAAGAAGCCATATGGTCCGAGTTTATTATACTGCTTTGCTTCACACAAGCCGGCATAATTTTCCAGCTGGTCAGTAGTGATGGAAGCTGCTCTGTCAGCATGGTTAAAGGTTGTGCTAGCCAGACATTTCAATCTTCTTGCAAACCAAAACTGGCTAAACACTTGCAGTTCCAAAACACATGTTGTCACGAGCAAGCCATTTGATCCAATTCTTTTTGTGCTTTCTTTCCAAATGTTCCCCTCTTAAAATGTTGGTGGAAAAAGCTAAATATTGGCAAAAGTTTTGGGACAGCCCGCCAAATCATTGAATTTGGGTGTTGTTTATCAGGGGTTGGGCTCGGCCCCTTAGTTCCAGGGAAAGGAACTCTTAATGCTTCAGCATACCAAGACATTTTGAACAATTTCATGTTCCAACTTTGTGGAAACAGTTTGGGGATGACTCCTTCCTGTTCCAACATGACTGCACACCAGTGCACAAAGCAAGGTTCAAGGTTCATTGTTCTCACAAATTTAGGAGCATGAAATTGTCCAAAATGTCTTGGTATGCTGAAGCAATAAGAGTTCCTTTTACTGGAACTAAGGGGCCAAGCCCAACCCCTGAAAAACAACACCTGAAATCAGTGATTTGGAAGGGTGTCCCAAAACTTTTGCCAGTATAGTGTATTTTGTATGTCTTTATCATTTTTGGAGTAAGATAATTTGATTCACTGGCTATTCCAAAGTGACAGTGAAAATCTCTGAAATTTTCAAAACCACTAAACTAATGCATGATGTCACATGTGTCACTTTGTGCAGCCTTAGACTCTAGGACTTGTAGGGCTTTGTGTCTTCTTTGTGGTAACTAAATGTAACTAAACTAGACGTCCATGTTTGAGTGAAATACAGAACTCATTAAGCATTGTTAAACCCTCAACAGTGCTCAAACCAGTAGAGGCTCAACCACATGCCTATTGCTGTACTGCACAATTTCACTTCTTTAACACACCAATTCTGAACTCTTGAAAAGTTTGGTAATGAGCTGATGAAGTTGAGTACACTGAGTGTATTAAAGAAGGGAAGCACACTATAATGTGCAGTGTAGCATTACATCAGTAGTAGTTAGGAAGTAATGCTTTCGCCAGTCCTGGTGGGCTGCAATATTGCAATTCCATTTTCTTGCTCAATCAAACCCAAATCAACCATTGCCAAATTAGTCGAATAAAGTGTGTTAGTGTAAGGATGTCTCCTACAGTGGGGACAGCTATAGTAGGTTTAAATTACAGTGCTAGAGTAAAAAAAAAACAAACATAGCTTGGTTTTTTCAGTGAGGCTCTGCCAACTATAGCTGATATACCTCAAGATTTGTTTGTCTACTCAACACAGTTGTAAAGTGTGGTTATTTGAGTTACTGTAACCTTCCTGTCAGTTCTAACCAGTCCGGCCATTCTCCTCTGACCTCTCTCATCAACAAGCCGTTTCCAGCCACAGAATTGCCTTTCACTGGATTTTTGTCTCAGTCGATCTTCATCAGTTCCTAACCACATGTCTGCTGTCTGCGGGAGATTTCTGATTGGTGGAAGGTTTCTCAACACAGCAGTGACACAGAAATGTTTAAAACTTTAACAATAATATACCACTAACTGTGCTGAGAATGGTCCAGTGATTTGGTACAAACCAAATATGAGGCAGAATGTCAATTTTTTACTCTAATAAGTGTTCCTGATTATAACTCTATTAACATATTCTTTTATGCTCACTTGACCAGTAACTATTATATATAATCTTACATGATGGCTGAAAAGCATTCTTTTGCATAACATCAAATCTGTTTGGGAACAGGAGTTGGGCTTAGCCCTATTAAATGTCACTCTCTGACAGGTGCACTCCTCCACCATGTCCGCTTGTCACTCTCCACTCCGAATTAATGTAGCGATCTAAAAATACACCCAGAAATGAGCCCTAACTGTGACAAATGCAAGGCCATGAAGCCAAAGTGACGCATACATTACCTCCTGACTATGTCTCAGATTAGACCAGTTTAGTGAAGACACATTTTATACCCAGTCACAGTTTGTGGGCTGCGCAATAACACCTACCACACTAGTAGCTTTATTTGGCATTGGTGAGAACTGGGTTTTGTTTTAAAGCAAGCCTTACCTACCTTACCTTTAAAGATCAGATAAAATGTTTTAGAAGAAACATGGAATTGGAAAGGAGATACCCTATTTTAAAGGATATCTTTTACAACATAAATGGCTTTAAAAGGGCGACATAGTGGCACAGTTAGGAAGCAGTGCCACATCACAGCTCCACGGTCCTTGATATGGTATGGAGCTCATGGTATTGTCTGTGGAATGTTGCATGTTCTCCCTGTGTCTGTATGGGCTTCCTCCAGGTTCCCTGATTTACTTTCACCACCCAAAAAACATCTTCAGTGGATAGATTGGTTATACTAAATTGCCTGTAGGTCTTACAGCAGGTGTACATGGTGCCCTGTGATAGATATATGCTCTAGGTTCACAATGACTCTGACCAGGATAAAGCAGTTACTAAACATCCATCCATCGTCTATACCCGCTTAATCCTAATGAGGGTCACGGGGGTCTGCTGGAGCCTATCCCAGTGCACATAAGGCAAAAGGCAGGGGTACACCCTGGACAGGTCGCCAGTCCATCACAGGGCCACATATAGACAGACAACCACACACACTCACTCCTATGGGCAATTTAGAATTACCAATCAACCTGATGTATATGTTTTTGGACTGTGGGAGGAAACCAGAGTACCTGGAGTAAACCCACACAGGTACAGGGAGAACATGCAAACTCTACACAGAAAGGCCCCTACCTGTTTGAACCTGGGACTCGATCCCAGGACCTTCTTGCTGTGAGGCGATAGTGCTAACCACTAAGCCACTGTGCTGAAACAAACGAATTAATATTATTATGTATTGGAGGCATAAAGCTTTTCCACAGACAGAACATATTTTATTCATATGGGGCACAGTGGTCGGTGGTAGCTTAAGTGGCTCTGGGTCTTTGACAGGAAGATTAGGGTTCAAGCCCCAGCACCGCCGAGCTGCCACTGTTGGGCCCTTGAGCATGGCCCACAACCATATCATGGCTGACCCTGCGCTGTGACCCCAACCGTCCAATGATAGGATCTCTGAAGAAAGAATTTGACTGTGCAGTAATGTATATGTGACAAATACAGACAATCTGATCTGACTTTATTTATTCTATTCAGTTTATAAAGTTTGAATTGGACCCTTTTAATTAAAGACACTAAAGTATAAAAGCCTAATAATAACTTTGATCATCATGATTTGGGAATTTCAATGTTTTAGTAATCAATATTCTTTACAGATGTAGCATGTTTAAGATTCTGGCCAAGTTTCGTCAACAAATGTGAGATGCTGCCATCTAGTGGTTAGTTGTAATAGTTACTAAAATGTCGTAAAGAAAATGCCATCCTGCTTTTCGGCAGTTGGCAATACATGATTTCAACATGGCTGTATCACTGATATGTAGTAACACACAGAGCAGGTAAAGACGTGGTTCATTCATTGTTAAAGTTTCAGTAAAATAATGTGTGTTTTGAGCACATCTCTGTGTCTGAAATAGGGTATTGTGTGTTTGACAGGGTGAGCTCCGTTTTAAACAGAGATGTCAAGCAGTTTGGAAAAAAGTTCATGTTTGATTCCAGTGAAGAGACCTGCTGGAACTCTGACCAGGTATGTAGTAGTGTGTGTGTGTGTGTGTGTGTGTGTGTGTGTGTGTTATTTGCACTGAATGATCTGTATGTTGTTTTAGGTATGTACATTCATTTGCCCCCCCCCCCCTTAATACAGTGTTTAGAGTCACGTGAGAGTCAGTCATAGTAAGACTAAGTACATGTGTGTGAATGAAAGGGAGGGAAGTGGAACAGTAAGATTACAGGGTGAAGAGGTGAAGAAGTTACAGGAATTTAAGTACTTGGGATCAACAGTCCAGAGTAATGGAGAGTGTGGGAAAGAGGTAAAGAAGCGAGTGCAGGCAGGTTGGAATGGGTGGAGAAAGGTGTCGGGAGTTCTGTGTGATAGAAGAATATCAGCGAGAATCAAGGGGAAGGTGTACAGGACAGTGGTGAGACCGGCCATGCTGTATGGTTTAGAGACAGTGTCACTGAGTCAGAGACAGGAGGCAGAGATGGAGGTAGCAGAGCTGACGATGTTGAGGTTCTCTCTGGGAGTGACAAGGTTGGACAGGATTAGGAACGAGTACATCAGAGGGACAGCTCATGTTGGATGTTTGGGGGACAAAGTTAGAGAGGCCAGATTAAGATGGTTTGGACATGTTCAGAGGAGGGAGAGTGAGTATATTGATAGGAGAATGTTAAAAATGGAGCTGCCAGGCAGGAGGCAAAGAGGAAGGCCAAGGAAGAGGTATATGGATCTAATAAATGAGGATATGAAGCTAGTGGGGGCAAGTGTTGAGGATGCAGAAGATAGGGATAGGTGGAGAGAGATGATTCGCTGTGGCGACCCCTGAAGGGAAAAGCCGAAAGAAGAAGAAGACTGAGTCACATGAGAGTTTGGTACTGTAATAGGAAAGCATCACCCTGAACCTCCAAAACATTTGTGATGTTTAACAATTCTGAAGATTTGGAAGCTGATCTGTTTTAGCACAATATATACAGATAAGGAACAAACTAAAGTACTAACACGCTGCAATTGCACATTATTAAGGTAGAGATTCCTATTGCACTATTGTCAGCACATAAACAAACAACATTGTGGGTCATGTAAAGAAACTGTGAACCAAAGCAAGAACAGACCAGTCCATCTACAGAATTTCTAAAGAAATTTAAATCAAAACGTTCATTACCAAATAAATCTAGGATGCCTCTGAAGATTGTCATAGAGCTTAATGTGCGTTCAGTCATTTAGGTCGGCTTTTTCCTTTAATTAATTTCCTGTCTTTCAGTGAATTGATGCTGCTTAGTTTGAGCTTTCACTAAAGTCTTGAGCTGCACATTCCAGAGCAACATGTTAAATATGTAGTAAATACTCAGTTACAATAAGTGCCATGCAATTGTCATAACATACACTATATTGCCAAAAGTTTTGGGACACCCCCTCAGAGCATTGAATTTGAGTGAGTTTGTTGTGGAGGAACTTGACTGGCCTGCACAGAGTCCTGACCTCAACCTGTTAGAACACCTTTGGGATGAAATAGAGTGGAGACTGCGAGCCATTCCAAACCTGGGACGTCTGCCTTTACATGCATGTGAATGTAATATGGAGTTGGTCTGCCCTTTGCAGTTATAACAGCTTCAACTCTTCTGGGAAGGCTTTCCACAAAGCTTAGGAATGTGTTTATGGGAATCTTTGACCATTCCTTTAGAAGCGCATTTGTGAGGTCAGGCACTGACGAGAAGGCCTGGCTCATAGTCTCCGCTCTAATTGATCCCAAAGATGTTCTGTCGGGTTGAGTTCCTTCACACCAAACTCGCTCATTCATGTCTTTATGGACCTTGCTTTGTGCACTGGTGTGCAGTCATGTTGGAACAGGAAGGGGTCATCCCCAAACTGTTCCCACAAAGTTGGGAGCATGAAATTGCCCAAAATGTCTTAAGCTGAAGCATTAAAAGTTCCTTTCACTGGAACTAAGGGGCCAATCTTAACACCTGAATTCAGTGATTTAGAGGGGTGTCCCAAAACTTTTGGCAATATAGTGCATACAGTAGTTTTTCAAAGTAGCTTAGGACTCTTTCTATATAATCTAAGATTGAGTTATATACATAGTCATTAACAACACAAGAAATATAGATGCTAATCTTTAGAATACATGTCAGTGAAGTATTTTTGTCATTTTCTCTTCTTTTTCCACAGGGAGAGTGTCAGTGGGTGCTCCTGGAGTTTCCCGTGCCTGTCAGGATGTCTGAGCTCAAACTGCAGTTCCAGGGAGGATTCTCAGGCAAATCTTGCAAGTTAGAAGGTCTCTGTCAGAATACGCTACATTTATTACAAAACATTTATAGTCTAAAGCAATCCAGGACTCAGTGTTTAAACACACACTTTCGACATGAGCCATTAAGTCTCACAAGTTGCAGTACTGCATGTGAAATACATATTTTTGTAAATGGTCCTTTCTTGGTAGTTTTCCCAGTAGGACCAATAGTTTGTGCAACAGAATACTAAGTAAAAAATAAAGCTTATCCAGGCAGCATGCTCTTAAGTGTTATACCACAGCACTTTGCAAATATTCTCTCTCTCTATGTTAAAAGACAAAAATTGCTGACACAGTCCTCCAAGTCATATTATACTGGACTCTATACAAATACTTGGGCTTTCCTGGTAAATTTTAATGTTTTTTTTCCCTCACTGTCTCTGTCCCAGGCTGTAATAAAAACGGGAATCTGGAACACATTATGGACTTCTATCCAGAAGACAACAACGCCTTGCAAATATCCTTTAATAAAAGGTTCCAGAGATTTATTCATGTACTTAGGTGAGAAGTGTATCCATGTATATTTGAATGTAATTTTCATCTTGTTCCTCTGGGAATCATGGTGCTGTGAATTCCTGTATCCTAATTTTATAGAAAGTAATTAGGGTGGAAGTGACTTTTATTACTTGATACCTGTATATGGCTTAAAAGAAGCTGAACTGTTCCTTTAATCACATTCTTACTTCTTATATTTAAATTATATAAAGTTACCCAGTCGCTGATATTGGTTCATTGCCAGAAAGTGAACATCTTTCACTCGTCCCATGCTGATATTATGGCCTTAATCCCTCACCCACAGCTTTCCCATTCAAAATGCCCCACTGGTGCAGAAGCTTAAAATAGTATTTGAAAACAGTACAGACTTTTTTGGAAGAATAATAGTTTACTCTCTGGACATCCTGGGAGAACGAGCTTCTTGATGTTTGGAAAAGAGATCCAATGAGAAAACCAGAACGCAAACAGGCAACACGTCGCTGTGACAGACAGATTACCTGACTCTCTTACACTCTTTGTGCAAAGATGGACATTTTTCTTTGGTATTCATTTTATCCATTAAGGATCAAGTGTATTCATTTCTTCACCAATATATTTTTTTTAATAAATGGCTTTAACTAAGAGAGGTTTATAGCGACATTTTATTATAAAGGTACACAAAGAGAAGCTTTCAAAAAGATAGTAGTGACTCTTGTTGTCATGTGTGATCATCGAAGCAGGTGCAGTATGTGATCCTCAAGCAGCTTTTGCACTGGAAAGGATATTTGAGAAATATGCTAGTCAGGTAGCAATCAGGCAAACAGTCTATTAGCAATATACATCGATCAGGCATAACATTATGACCACCTGCCTAATATTGTGTTGGTCCCCCTTTTGCTGCCAAAAAGCCCTGACCCGTCATGCACTGTGTATTCTGATACCTTTCTATCAGAACCAGCATTAACTTCTTCAGCAATTTGAGCAACAGTAACTCATTTGTTGGAACACAAGAGCCAGCCTTCGCTCCCCACATGCATCAATGAGCCTTGGCTGCCCATGACCCTGTTGCCGGTTCACCACTGTACCTCCCTTGGACCACTTTTAATAGATACTGACCACTGCAGACCGGGAACACCCCACAAGAGCTGCAGTTTTGGAGATGCTCTTATCCGGTCGTCTAGCCATCATTATTTGGCCCTTGTCAAACTCGCTCTCATCCTTACGCTTGCCCATTTTTCCTGCTTCTAACACATCAACTTCACTTGTTCACTTGTTGCCTAATAACTCAGAATGTTATGCCTGATTGGTGTATATTAATAAATATAGCAAAAAGAAAAAATATATAGATGAATTGCATTAAGGATACTTACTTTTTTTGTAGCCAAGAGCAATAGCAAGTGCCACTGGACTGTATCCAGAGTCTGCTTCGAATGTAATATCAGCTCCGTGTCCTAAACACACACAGTTGTGCTTATTGTATTAGTAAGAATAAAAGAAATACAATTCTAATATTGAAATCTCTTTATATGTAATGTTTCCTGATGGCAGGTGAGAGTGTAAATAAAATATGAAGTCAGGAAATTAACTCACATTTTTGGTTCTGATTTACAAATACAGGTCATTAAAACATTTTTTCACCCTGTTCTTGGCTCAGAATGACACTAAACATCAACTCATTAACTAATATAAACAGCATTATAAAAAAAAACGCATGGATCACTTTGACTTGAGCCAAACACCAGAGGAAATGTTTGCTTGACAAAAAAAGAATTAGAAAAAGCGCTCCTGGCAACCCATGACAGGAGTGATAAAAGAAACATACATGAACTGGAAGGGAAAAGGAAAAAAATAGAAAAGTAATAGTGTTGAGTGAACAAAGATTATAGAAAAGTATACATATTGCTTTAAAAATGATATATATCATTCTAAACTTACTTAATAGAGCTTGCACACATTTCATATGGTTTCCACGAACGGCATAAAGAAGAGGAGTTCCTCCGTTCTGTGACAAAAATAAACGTTTATTAAAGTTATTCATGTTGAGATTCAACAATACACTTTCATATCATTTTGTTTTCATTTTCTCCTCACCCAGTCATAGGAATCCACATCGACGTCATGTTTTAAAATCATATCGACGATGTCAGCATATCCCCCAGCACTGGCTAAGGATAACGGACTCTCTCGCTCCCGTGCGAACATTTTTGGATCAGCTCCCTGATTTAAGACACAACTGGATTTGTAACATATACAACACTAGAGACTGGTATTCTACTCACCATGTAGCTTTATTCACCTTCTCTAGTAAAAACTGGACCATTTCAATCTCTCCAAATGCTGCTGCCCACATCAGTGGCGTGAATCCTCGTTCATCCTGACTGTTCAGTAGTGCACTGTCTAAAAAAAACAAACAAACAAAAACAAGCATGTCTATGCTTTTTCTTTTATGTAAAATGCATTATTGTTTGTCATTGTATATAGAAACACCACCAGTACACATTCCTGCTTACCACTGGCAAGTTGTGTCTTCACTTTTGAGATTTCGCCATGGGCAGCCAGTTGATGAATGGACAAATCTAAGAAATTAAGGAAGATAGATCATGTACACAACTGGTAATGTAAGATGTTGTGATGGTGTAGTTTAAAATAAGGCACCATAATGGGGTGATAATGATTTTATTGCTTCACACACAAATCTTTGACATTAAGGAGTTAAATCACCAAGTATATCTGTGTCTTCTCATTTTAGTTCAATGTAATATTAGTTCATTGATTTTAATTAAAATCAGTGGCTACATTAAAGCACGTATTCCACTTTACACACTGTCACCACTTGCATGTGATCTGTATTTGCCATTAGTGTGAAAAAGCCTTTGATTAATTATTCTTTATGTAAAAGTCACATACATAGAAATCTCTGATCTCTGGGGATTAAAAAAAAAAAAACATTGTGTGTGTGACAGCTCTCTATATTCTCATATAAGATTGTGTTTTTGACATGAGTATAAAAGTATATCGGTGTGTTTCCTCCCACAGTCCAAAGACATGCTTCTAAGCTGATTGGAGTCTCTAAATCATGGGTGTCCAATCTTATCCAGAAAGGGCCGGTGTGGGTGCAGGTTTTCATTCCAACCAAGCAGAAGCTACACCTGATTCTAACTGGCTAATCAGGAGATCTTGGCTTTCAGTAGACTCAGGTGTGGCTTCTGCTCAGTTGGAATGAAAACCTGCACCCACACTGGCCCTTTGCGGATAAGATTGGACACCCCTGCTCTAAATTGCCCGTAGTGTGTGATTGCGCGACTGAATGTGTGTGTGTGCCCTGCGATGGGTTGGCACTCCGTCCAGGGTGTATCCTGCCTTGATGCCTGATGACACCTGAGATACACACAGGCTCCCCGTGACCCGAAAATAGATCGGACAATGAAATGAAATGAAATAAAAGTATATCAGTAATGCGATTATGTGGAAAAATGTGACAGCACACAAAATCCTGTAAATAACACAATCATCTGAAAGTGAAATACGATGATCAATGGAAAAATTGCATGTACAAATACTGTATTCATAACACATGTAGATACAAGTGTGAGTGGCGTGCTGGTGTATTGGGTGGTGGTGTAAAATTGCTGCCTCATAGATCTACAGTCTCTGGTTTAATCCTTAGCTCAGGTTACTGCATGTATAGCGCTTCTGTTTTTTTTTTATTGTTGTTTGTTTGTTTCCCCCCAGCGTTCTCCGGTTTCCTCCAAATTTAAAATAAATAAATAAATAAATAAAGACTTGACCCTAGATGTATGGATGATGTCCTGCAATGGACTAGTGTCCCATCCAGGGTGTGTCCCTGCTTATAGTCCTCTTTTTAGCTTCCAGATCTATTTTAACCCTGACCAGCATGAAACGCTTACTGATGAAATTAATAAATGAATGGTTGAATATTGTGATTTTTTTTTCCTTTGTATTGCAGATGTATTTTGGGTATTTGTGAGCAGCTCTTACTGTCTAGAGTTGCGGGTCGGACTGTGAGCTCGTTCCCGCGCTGTTTGTTAGTGAGGGTGGTGGAGTGATGAAGCGCGCTCTCGTCACTTACATTCTCCATCACGGCTTTCTCATCACATCTGCTTCATAAATAAAGTACACAAAAATCAAATCCTGTACATTTGGCTCTCGACTAGTTACAAAACTGTATCACAAAGAGAAATCAGGAAGCAATAGAAACCTTTTGGAAAACTTATTCCAAACAGGAACATAAGAGAAATAAAAGCATTATCTTACCGGAACTGTAGCTCCAGCGTCTTAAAGCAATTTCTGTTTATTTCCTGATTTACTAGCCAACAAAAGTGAAACTAATGAATACCTCGGGATTTTAAAGCGGTAAGTGTAGACCCATATATTACACATCTAACACGTTTTGTTTAAAAATAACAAAGATAAATTAATTATAAAATTTGGCGAAGTTTGGGCGGTTTTCTTTTCATCTTGTAGTGAAAGCGCTTTTTCCCCTCAACACGTCGGAACTGTTTGTTAGGATCGATGTTGGAGGCCGAGCGAAATTTCCGGTGCATACTCCGTACGTAATCGCACATCCCACAACAGAACACTGTATGGACGTAAATAAGCTATAAGACTTTATTTCTATTAAAATATCTGCATTTTTTTTTTTAAACATGGACGACCAGGAAATGCAATTGAAAGTAAAGCGAGGTAATGTGGCCCAAATCGTCGTGTTTTCTGTCCGGCTGCGTGTTATATAAACAAAGGAAGTCCGTTTGTTCCGGATTTATTAATGTCAATATTAGTTCCCTGTCCTGTGCTGTCTGTACACCAGGTTATTCTGGTAATTGTCCGAGCTGTGGCATTTATAGAAATCATGCAGAGGCGTAGGAGCTCCTTGTAGAAAATAAAGCATTTCTTTTCTTTCTGGCAGTGACGGATAAGTTCACGGAGAGTATGTACGTGTTGGCTAATGAACCTTCTATAGCGCTGTATCGCCTGCAGGAGCACGTGAGGAGGTCACTGCCCGAGCTGGTGCAACATAAGGTAAGGTTCTACTGCATTTTTAGTCCAGTTCTTGTTTAAACATCGACATGAAGTGGCTTATGAACAGGGACAGACGGTATCAATGGGCTAGCAGGGCTAAACCTTCTCCGTTTTTCAGAGATAAATAGATCTCGGTCATTTTTTGGCATCCACATCAGATTATTTGCAGTTATCAAAGGCGTGTATTTCTGTGGAATCAAAATCAACCGTCATTAAAATGCACAGTACAATATGAGGAAGTGAAACTTGAGTGATTTATTTCCAGCCCAGACTGTTGATTCAGTTGACCCAGTCCTTTTCTTAGAACTTTGGAGACTATTTAAGCAGAAGTTAGTGAGTGCCCTGCACTTGATACAGCTCTCCAGCTCATATATCACCTGCTGCTTATGAAAGCTGAGAGAGCAGGTTAGGTTGATTCATCACCAGCGTGTAAAACCTGACTGAGATACACTCACATAAGCCAACAACCAATCACCGAACATCACCGGTCCTTTAATTTAAATCTATTCACCAGGGAACTCCAGACATGCCAGACGACTGCTTCCAAACTGTTGGTTTTGTGCTGTTTAACAGTCTGTGTCACTTAATTGTCTATAGACGGACATGCAGAGCTGGGAAGAACAAAGCCAAGGAGCAATCTATACTGTGGAGTATGCCTGCAGGTGAGAGATTTATCACTCAAAGACAATATAACTATGGTAAATAATGATGATAATAATGTGAAATGTAATTTGCTTGTTTTTATTCCAGTGCTGTGAAAAGCATGGCCAACAGCAGCCTCTATTTTAAAAACATCGATGGATTGCTGAAGCAAGCCATTGCAACGAAGGAACACATCAGCGGCACTCAAGGACGCAGGTAGAGGTCGGGTTCACTGTGGCTTTTTGAAATATCAGTTTACATAATCACACCATTTCACTGTAACGCACATATGTTTTGCTTGTTTTTGGTCTTCAAAAGGCATTTTTTTAGTATTCACTTGTGCGACTTATTATGGTGTTTGCTGTTTGCTTATTCTGTTCCAGTATCGTGTGATTTTCTTATGCTTCTTATGTTTAATTTTTGACAATTAAAGCCTTTAGAGTTGCATTTTTTTTTTTACCAATGCATGCTGCTTTAGTGGTGTACCTAATCACAGTGACCCTCCACCACATGACTCTTCCTCATCATCATGACGCATGGAAAACTATAAGCAAGGTTAGTGCTGCCTCCTAAGAAATCACATCAGTTATATTCAATGTGAAATAATCTCACAATGTGATCTACAGTTAGACCGGCAGTGAATAAATCCAACTGTTTTTTTTTTATTTAATTTTATTTTAAATGAAAGTAAGGTTTAGTAGAGAGTGTACAGTTATGTTTATATGGCAGTGTATTCATTTATTTACCACAGTCACATAGATACTCAGCTAAAAGGTAGGGAAAGTGAAGTGTTTCATGATTCATTTTGTCAGCTTTTGGTTGATCTTTTTGATTGCTGTGTGACAAAATCAAATATAAAACTGCAACTTTAAGCAGACCTTCCTGGTTTCTAAGTATTTTGCATCAGAGATGTATCAAAAGAGAGAGTGCCTTTTTTTCTGGCAATTAAAATGGCAGAAGAGCCAACTGACAGGAATATGGAATTATTGATGTTGCACAAATGTTGTGATCTCTTCAGTATTAACTGACATCCTAGAAGCTGTGCCCTACATTAGTAATCTTTTGACCGCTCCGCTCCTGTCAGTTTGGTTTCCTACTTGAAATGTACACTGATCTAACATTCCTTCTTTCACTGTAAATAAAGAATGTTTTATATCCATTAATGTGAAATAAAATCTATCAACATATGTTTAAGTATGTAGTTAACATAAGTTAGTTTTACTTATTAGAAGTAACACTGAAAGCAACTGTAATCAGAGAGTGGTCAAGATCAGACATATTTAATATGTGACAAATAATTGTTAAGGGTGATGATAAATATAAAGAGAGAAACACTTTTAAATAAAATACTTCTGGTTTTGGAAAAAAAAAATCTATAGCCTACATTAGGATTTCTCTCACTTTGTCCATTTGCTGCTTTTAAAATTATTCCATCCATTATAAAAAAAAAGCAATTTTTACAGAATAAAAAATAGTCTACAACACAGTATAAAAATGCTAAAATAATGTAGCCTTTCAAGACAAAATCCAAAGCATCTAACAATCAATGACTTTGCCTAAGATGAGAAGATTTTAAATCCAGTTGCACTTCATCAGTAGACGTTATAAGATTTAGTTGTTGCATTGTTATTATTTGTGGGGACTGAAAAGGACAGTCTACAAACTTAATATTTTAAAATAAAAGTGACGAGACCTACAAGTACGATCTTTACCAGATAACAGTATCTATGCAATTTTGTAATTGTAGGATGAAGCTTTATTGTTTTTATTTGTTTAGTCTGTGTTCTTAGTGTTTGATTAGACTTCTTAATCTGACATTTTGGTGAAGTGAACAGTAGCAAGTCTGTAGCAAAAAATAGTACAAGGAGTAGTTTTATTGAAAGCCTCTCATAGTAAGGGTGCTCACACTAGCGTGGAGTCTTTGCCTGTAGCTTTGCGAGTCAGCACAGTTCTCATCTCATTGTTGATGCCTTTCCAGGGCTTTGTGTGTGTCTGAAGCAGACTGGATTCAGTAGACAGGGTCCTGTGTATGCGTCCACTCCCACCATAAGCTTCTCTTTCACCAGAGTATTGTTGTTTGGGTTCTGTGTAGGTGAACAGGTGGTTCATGCCGTCTTCACTGCGTAGTCTTGTGGTCTTTTCTCTGAGACTGAGCTCTGACGCTACTGTGCAGATGCCAGCGCTATTCTCAGGGTCGTTCTGGTACACGGTGTTGACGTGTGGGTTGTGAAAGTGTTTGTATGTGCACGCAGCACGGATCAGTGTATGAGCCACTAGAACCAGCAGCACCAGTACACCAGAGGAGAGCACGCACACGCTGGCTATTCCTGTCTCAATCTCAAAGACCAGCAGCATGTAAATGGACAAGGCTGTAAATGTACAGAGAAAATAGAAACATTTACAGGGAAAACAGACCAATACAAGAAAATCCTGTACAGATACTTTGTATTTGTCATCTTTTGAATGCTAATGTGTATATTTCTTTGGTTTGTGCAGAAGAAGAACTGTGGATCCTGGAATAATGAGAGAGACTTCTGAAAAGCAGAATTCTGGGATATGAATTACAGTTACGAGTGTCTTGAATGGATTCCAGAGGTGAACCTCACTCTGTCTGAGTGTGACGGCCTCTTGAATTGTGACTTTGGCAACATGACAGAGCCTCGAGAAGAGTGAATGCAAATGCTCTGCCAGGTTCTCCATTACAGTGCTTTATCAAGTGTGTGAAGGAAAGGATTATTCTCAGTCGTATGTAAATATATTCAAGTAGCTTTAAACCGTACTGTGCTCTTGTATTACAATGGGTTACTGTTTTTTTTTGTTTTTTGTTTTTTTTTAACGGATTTTACATTTCTTTGGAGATTTTACATGTAAATGTAGTATTAAAATCTGACAATGTTTGTTTTCAATTATTGTGACTAGAAGTATTATTGTTGCAGAGCTTTAGCTTTAACACTGATGGCACTTACCACCCAGGTAAAAAGAAATCCCGGCACAAAACAAGCCGATAGCGACGTGCCGAATGACCCTGCTGTCTGACAAGAACCACTCAGCCCTGATGGAGGAACAAACAGAGGTCAAGTGCAAAAGATTTCACTCCAGTCACTTTTTGGGTGAAAACATCATTAAACAATTAAATAATTTTTTTTTTTTAATTATGGAAGTTAAAAATATAACATTTGTGAAATAATACACCAATCAAAAACATTAGGCAAAGTTAACAGGAAAATAAATTCAACATGATTTCATCAACATCTCCACTGTTTGATTTTGTTACTTGCAAATGAAGGAAACATTTATGAAACTACACCCTAAAGATCATGGTTGAAATAAACGATGAATGATCTATTCTTAGTAATGAAACTGACCTTTTTTTTATGCTGAGGGCACACCTTTGTTTCTTTTTTTTGCCCTTTACTGTAATAGTAGGTTTGATTTCTTTTAATTTCTAAATGAGTGCGCCTGTGTGTTTGCCTATAGGTGTAAACAGCTTGCACAGTGGGGTTTCCAGGGTGCAAAGTTTAATCCTGTACTGGAATTTCACTGGTTCTTTATGGGAGACTTTGTGCAGTGACAAATGATCTGAAGTCTGTACCACAGGCTAGATTTTAGACACTGGAAACCTTAGTGAAGGGAGCTGAAAATGTTCCAGTGTCTGTGTGTATGTGTATACCTGTACCTGTGTGTGTGTTCTCTCCACATCTCGGTGGTGAAGTGTGAGTGCAGCAGGCAGATGATGGCCGAGCTGGAGTTGAGGGTAAGAGAGAGCGCAGAAAGCACGGCGCAGAGCGGCTTTAACACGGCCCACATTTCCCCCGGCACCGCGGATCCAGACTCCTTCATCTCGGCGTTCAGCTGGAAAATCAGACTCGCCGACATCAGCGACATGAACGCAGACAAAACCCCTAACAGTGCCAGGACGAGAAGAGCTCGATGGCTGTAGCTCATCGCCCTGAGAAATGTTAATGTTAACTGGAACAAAATGGAGTGAAAGCGAGGTCTTCACGGTGTCTTGAAAAACTCCGGGGGTTGTGTTATCAGAACAACTAGTTTCTCCCTGTGTCCGGGAATGCGCGCTCTCTCTCTCTCTCTCTCTCTCTCTCACACACACACACACACACACAGTATGCTATGTCTCCTTACAAATCCCCAGATTAAAAGAAGCCTGAAACAATGAGCTTTTCAGTCGCATTCCCCTCAAACAAAAGTAACAAAGAAGTCACCACTGCTATATAAACCCCTCACTACTGTACCAGTGAGCCAAACAGTACACAAAAATTACTGTACCGCCAAACTATTTACTTAATCTAGTTTCAGTCGTAGCTAGGAACCATAAACAAACCGGGTAATTACCCCTGCAGGTGCAACAGTCTGCCCCCATACCCCCCCCTCCCCCCCCGACACAAGAAATCAATGGACGGCGTGTGAAAACGTCTTTTGGTTTTATTTATTTCTCTTTTTTAATGTGTGTGTCATCAAGTACACGCAGCTTATTTTTGTCTTAATGAAAGAAGAAGTGAACAGTTGTAATACAAAATGACCACAAAATCTTACAGTCTGCTGGTCCAGCCAGGTGGACATCGTATAAAGTCACTGTGGTGACATTCCCGAGCCCAACCTCGTAATTCTAATATTTCCACAAATGAGGATTTTTAGTGTAACTCTATACGATCAAAAGTTTGTGAACACCTGACCATCATATCAGTGTGTCCTTTTTGAACATCCTGTCTCTGATTTAGTCCCCACTTTTGCTTTTATAATAACCTCCACTTTACTGGAAAGGTTTTCCATGATTTTGAAGCGTGACTGAAGATCACACTGATCAGGCATAACATTATGACCACCTGCTTAATATTGTGTTGGATTCTCTTTTTGCTGCCAAAACACTGCTTCACTCCCCACGTGCATCATGGCCGCCCATGACCCTGTCACCGGTTCACCACTGTACCTTCCTTGGAGCACTTTTGATAGATACTGACCACTGCAGAGCAGCAGTTTTGGAGAGGCTCTGATCCAGTTATCTAGCTATCACAATTTGTCCCTTGTCAAACTCGCTCAAATCCTTACACTTGCCCATTTTTCCTGCTTCTTACACATCAACTTTGTGGACAAAATGTTCACTTGCTGCCTAATATATCCCACCCACTAACAGGTGCCATGATGATAACGTGTTATTCATGGCACCTTTTAGTGTTCATAATGTTATGCCTGATCAGTGTATGTGAACTGACGTGTGGGGAGGCCTGGCACACAGTCAATGCATCAATCCTAAAGGTGTTCACTGAGGTTGCAGTCAGAGCTCTGTAGAGACAAAGTTCTTACACTCCAACCTTGATAAAACCTGTCCTTTTTTTTTGTATCGGAAGCGTTTTTGATTAACCGTCTAACAAGGATTGAGATTCAACAGGTTATGAAGTCACAATATAGGCATAGAAGTGAAATCTAAAAAATAATGCATTTCATTTACTGTACACGTGTGTTTAATATATATAAAAAAAAATGAATAAGCATCCTGCCCAAACTTTGTAATTATATACTGTGTAGGCTATAAGTGGAAACATAAGCACCAAACCGTCTCACCTCAGCTCATCTAATTTAGTTGAGGTAATATATAATATTTAAATTTAGTTTCTGCTACGTATTACTCTCCACTGACCACCTGAATACAGCAGGAGAATGATTTTTTATATTCTTTTATATTTTCTTTGCACGCATGCTTATTTCCTTGCTTCCATTTTTGCATGCATGCATGCATTCTTGCCTTCTTTCTTGTTTTCATGACTGAAGTGTTTTATTCATCCTATTTGCCAACACTTAGAATTTTTAAAAATGTATTAAGTAATGTGATGTCATGCTTTTATCTGTTAATAGTTTAAATACATAAACACATAACATGAAACAAACATGAAGTTAATAAAAACAAATGTTATTTCTACTATAATATATTACATTTTATAGTACATAGTATAAACTATGTTACATTTTTATCACATTACCATAATATGAGTTATTTTTTTATAAAAAAAAAAGTGAGTATAATTCTGGATATACTGTCTGCTGTAATATATGTGATAAATACACATTAAATATATATTATACACTGTGCAGGTGCCTTTGTTCCTGAGTGCCTTATCTGTATGTTTCTGAAAAACGTAGCTTGCAGAATCAGTCAGCAAGTAGGTTTAAATGCTTCAGCCTCGATGGTGGGAACTTGCAGGCTACCTTTGCACTGTTCGGAGCAAGTCAAGCCTGATACTAAAAAAAAGTATACACAACGAAGAATCGCTTGAACATATGCATACTGGCCAGAGAAGCTATTTCTGAATTCAACAGGCTCACCACTTGCTCAAAAACATCAAAGCCACTGATGTTGTTAAAAGCAGAAGTGAGAAGTTTCAGGAAAACAAAAAAAAAATGTGCATTTTCCAAAGGTTCCCTCACTCAGTGTGAGGCCTAGTGCAACTGTATTTTCTTTGTGTGGTGACAAACAAATGCTTAAAACTTGTCTAAACCTTCCAGACCATGTAAAAATTTAGTGTATCAATATTTGGGCAATGCTGTTTTGTTTTCTCTTCCAGTCATTCAGATTTTTTCCCCCATGAAGCCGTTTACAGGCAAGGATCCTCTAGTCTCGATTCTCTACTGGACTAAAGGGAATCCAGATGTGTGCAGCATGGACCTGTTGCTCTGGGACTTTAGCAGGAGGTTGCTACTTCTTGCATCAGAAGTCATATAACCCAATTTCCCTAGAGAGAACCCTCATCATTGTGCACATGTAAGAGAGAAAGTAGAAAGCTCAGTGTACAATATCCTTATCACCTTTTCAAGATCTTTTGCAATGTCGTCTATATTATTATCTATTTTAATTATATTAAAATCTTTCTTTTATACTGATATTTCAGTTTCATTTTTTTCATTTTTTTCATTTTTCATTTCATTTTAAAAATTTATTTCAGTTGATATAAATTATCAGGACAAATTAATTCAGCAACCAATCATTTTACTGTGTATGTGAGCTGTGTCCCACTGACATTTCTATCTTTCTACTATCTATCTATAACGTGGTTTCCAGCACTATTGTGATTATTGTCTACGGTATCTTTTCAAGACATCCTTAGGAATCCATGTGTGATTGTATCTAAACATGGATACTCTGTTGTCCAGTTGGTTGCTTAATCTTCTCATTTCCAGTTCTCACTATATTAATGTCTTTTTTTTTCCCTGCTAGATTGGATGACTTGTATTTAGAGTATGTGAAAAGATACAATGTTATTGCAAAATATCTAAATAATAATAATAGTAATAGTAGCAATAATAATAATAATAATAATAATAATACTATGCAAAATATGCTGCCTCCCCTAACTTCTCTGACACTTCACTAATTTATTTGTAATAATAAATAAAATAAAAAATCTGGACAAATTTGTTAAAGAGTAACTGCTTTTGTGTGTCTTCTGTCAGACTAAAGAGTGTATCAGAGTGGAACGAAGTGGTGCATGAGTGAAGTGGCTTTCAACCAATAGTATGGCCAGTGGGTGGAGCTATGCTAATTACTCTTCTAAGCAGATCCTAGTGTATGAACAGCTGGAGGATGAAGCATAGTAAAGCATCGCGAAGACAGAGCTACTGACTGCACAGCTCCTGTCCTGCTCATCATTTCAGCATCAGGTGAGATTTAAATTCATTCAACTGTTTACATGTCTGTAAATTAGGAGCATAGGGAGTACATGACTTGAAATCTTGCTATATCTTATATCAGTCTCACTATGGAAAATTGCTTATTCAAAATTCTGTTTTATTATGCTTAATACATATGTTTTGTAAGTAGTATGCATAAACAGTTCTGTGAAAATGAATGGAGCTCAGGTTTTGTAATGTCTTAGTCTTCAAATGCTTTAAAGCAACTTATTTCAGAGCAATGTTTGTGAAAGGAATGTTGGCATCTTCCAAGACTGGAAAACAGAGTTTAACAGACTTCTATTCTTTGATACAGTTTCTGTCCACCAGTTAGAGTCTGGTTTTCTGTTAATGGTAACGAACATGGAATTGAAATTGGTTATGATTCAGGTTGTAAAAATGTTAAACGTAAGGATGTAGGTATTCTACATCTACATTCACTATACTGTATGTACTCATTAGCCAGTGTATATTGCCTTTGTTAATCTGTTGCACATATGTAATTGATGGAAAAGAGCATGTGACAATCTAGCTATCTATCTTTCTATCTATCTATAAACGCACATATATTATATATATATATATATATATATATATATATATATATATATATATATATATATATATATATAGATAGATAGATAGATAGATAGATAGATAGATATAGATAGATATAGATAGCTAGATATAGAATATAGATGTAGATATTATCTGTATATACACATAGTCTTATCATGTACAGTTAATGTAAATTTCTATAAATCACCAAGTCGCTTGTACACTTTTTATTAGCTGATATTTTCTTCCACTGAGTGAAGTTCTCCAGAACACTGTATCAATCTGAGGAAAATCTCCAAAAGAATTGAGCATTGGGGCTATCACTATGAACCCTAAATTAAAGCATATTATTTAGTAGCTACCATGAGCTAAAATGAAACTAACAGAAACAGTAGTCTATATGGGCAAAAGTATGTGGACACCTGACCATCATACAAATCTGTGCCCATTCCAAAAAAAAATGGGCATGAACTCAGAATTGGTTCCCCATTTCTGTTATAGCAGCCTCCACACTTCTAGGAAGGCTTTTCACTAGATTTTAAAAAGTAACACATTGGCCCATAAGAACATTACTGAGGTCAGGCACTGATGACCTCAAAGAGGAGGCGTGGTGCACAGTCTGTGTTCCAGTTCATCCCAAAGATGCTCTGAGGTTGGGGCTTGGACCACTAGATTTCTTCCACCACAATCTTGGTAAACTATGTTAACATGTAACTTGCTTTGTGCACAGGAGCATTGTCATTCTGGAACTGGTTTGGGCCTTTAAGGGAAACTGCAATTCTACAGCATACAAAGACATTCTATACAATTGTGTGCTTCCAACTCTGGCAACAGTTCAGGGAAGAACCGCATATTGGTGTGATGGTCAGGTATCCACAAACACTTAGCCATGTAGGTGTACTTATTTAGTGCGCCATGGTTCCTATAAAGATGATGAAGTGTTTGTCTCACTCTTCTCTCTGTCTCAGTCATTCTGCACAACATTGTAGATGTATGCATTTCATATGCAAATGGTAGTCTAGGTTTCTATTTCTGGCCAAGTTTAGTTTCTCATCTCATCTGTGTCTCTGAGGACTTGAACATTTGATACCTGAAATTAGCTTTCTGTCTGCTGAGTTCAAATGACTGACACAAATGATCTATGTTTTCTATTCTACAAAATCAACAGTTGTAAATAAAATTTGCCAAATCAGTCCTCTGATCCAATTACACTATGTAACACGATTTTTGTTCCTGGGTAGTGAATGACATTTTCCATTACTCTTGATAAAAAAAATAGCCATTAAGTCGCTTGAAGTTTGGGTTTGGGCTTTTAATAGAACGAAAACCTCAAAATTAGCCCATTTTACTAAAAAAAACCTGCCCAAAACTAACTCAAATTTTCATGGCTAAGATGGGTTTTTTAAGATGGGTCTCATTATTTGGGTTACAAATAACGGGAGATAACTCTTATTTCCCAGGAACAAGAAAAAAGTAAAAATTTGTTACATAATGTTATTAATTCACACACATAACCTTCAGGTCTTTTTGAATTATACACAAGATCCTACAAAAACATTAGCTAATATTATTCAAAACAAAACCATTTACTGTGTAGACTATTATAGTATAATCATTAATTACTGATTAGTCGCCATAGCCAGTACTTTTACTGTTTATACAAAATGCTTTTGCTACAGCTTTAGTTTACGGGCTGCATGAGCTACAGCAGAGGCCATGATGAAACACTGTTTTTTTTTTGTTGGTACTAAGGCAGTATTATTCCTATGACAGTCTTAGTAATTAGTCTCCTCCAGGCCCTATGGGAGAAAAACGCTGTAGTGCTGAAGCTCCTCTATGTTTGCGCATCTTCTTTTCCACCGTCTGACCTTTGGGAGGTCTTCAGAGGAAGCTGTGCTGCTAAAGGCTACAAAGAAGAGGTGAACAAAAAAAGAGCAAGGGTTAAATAACTGGGTGATAAAATCTTCAAATCTAGCTTTAGATATGTAGTGAGATTGCTGGTTAGACTTCTACATTGGTGTATTCACTGCTTTTATTAAAGTGCAGCTTTCAAAGTCGTTAAAGAAGTTTGTACAAAACGTAAACTGCTTACGCAGCTTAATTTTATTTCAGATTGAAGCTTTACCTGTTGATGTACACTTAAACAAAATGTTGTTAAAAGTTTCCTGGAGTATTTAAGGGTTCTACATTTTCCGAATGGAGTTGAATTGTAGCTGTCTGTCATAGATCACACAGCCGTATGTCTCTATAGCACCATTAAATGTTCTAGCTTAGGAACAAGTGAAAGAACTTTAATAAGAATATAATGTAGTGTTACAAAATACTAATATCAACAAGCTACATTACCATGTATTAATTATAAAAATCTATATGTTTAAATTCAATTTTCATTTTTTACATTTAACACACATTTCTTCAAATTCAAAATAGAATTTATTGGTACACTATTTATCTCCATTTACAGTGTGTTTTTGTTAAATCGGCTACCTATTAGTAATTTAAAAATATAGCTGCACTTATACTGATGTATAGCCCTGACTATGCGAGTAGCTTTTGATGATGCATTAACAAATATGAGGAACTAGGATTTAAAGCGACAGATGTGGAGGTTTGTGATAGAGATCTCTTGCCAGAAAGACCACTTCCCTGAATTTCTATTCATATCTGTGCACACTAACTGTCCGGTGTGAACACGCTGTCACCTGTGAAATGAACAGGCATGAACATTTATGCTCTACACATGGTAGGCTAGCATCTACTTTATAAGGTAAGAATGGCGCAAAATATGGAATCCGCTGGATTCCTCAAGCTCTTGGGTGCCAGGAGTGGGCGAGAGGGAAGCGGGCATTGCTGGGTCATGGGAACCGCAGCACTGTATCCGCTTACTATTGGGTTAGAAATACTAAAAATAGGCTAGGTCAAACATGTTTAATATGAGAGGCCGGAGGGAAGCAGTAGTGGATGTCTCAGAGATTGTTTTGTATTAGCAGATAGATTCTTTTAACTACATAACAGCCTCTGTGCAGAGAGAAACAACATAATTATACAAACATTTAAAAATGGGACCAATATGGATTTAGTAAGGGCACTCTCACCTGATCTCTCTCTCCATTGAAACTTTTCTGTATCACTTTTTATTTGTACAAATGTATGCATAATAATCAGAAATAACCTAGATTATTACACTGTTGCATCATTCTTTACCAGGCTTCAAACATTCATTTAGTTGTCTTCATAACCACTTTATCTTGGTCAGGGTCCTGGTGGTTCCGGAGTTTATTCCGAGTATACAGGGCATGAGACCGGATGGGGTATAAGTAACCACACATTCACATACTCATTCACTCCTTTGTATAACCAGTCCACCTACATGAACTGCAGAACCCACACAAACATGCCACATTCCACGCAGCTAGTAACCTGAGCTCAGGATTGAAGTGGGGACTGTAAGGAGAGCTGTGAGGCAACAACAATACCTGCTGCACCACCATGTCCCTGTAGGGTTTAAACATCAAATTATAAATTGCTGAAGTTAACTATAGTGGACTTTCTATATTATTAACCACTGAGTTTCACCACCCAACACTAATCTGTGGTAAAAATGGTAAGCATTCTATGATTGATTCTCAGAGGGAATCTCAGAGAAACAAGAGAGAGAGAGAGAGAGAGAGAGAGAGATTTTATGCAGAATCCTACATCTGGACCTTTCCAATAAGAGTGGGTCAAACTTGTTTAAGGAGCCAAGAACTATTAGAACAAGTCTGTGTAGATTAACTGTATATTCTACAGTTTCTTCATGATGCAATCTCCCTCTCTCTCTCTCTCTCTCTCTCTCTCTCTCATTGTGTATTTGCTGGCTGCAGTCCCTCAGTGCACAAACTTACACTCGAACCCTTTCCATCCACTGTTTGTGTACAGTTTGCTCATGGGAGAACAGGGGGCGGACAGGAACTCAACCCGCACTGAGACGTGCTGTTATTTTAACGGTGGCTGCAGCCCTGCCTGCTGAACTCCTTTAAATGGAGATGGCATATATAAATATACATACAGTATATATATATTACAAAGGCCAGTGGAAATGCAACGCTTACAGTGGGATAGCTCAGACTTTGTGGGTGTTAATCTGCACTAACTTTAACATCCTTTCTCTCTCAGGGGTGTAGATAAACACCCGCCTGTCCCTGACAGGGGGGCAGTGGGACCAGTTGCATCATGACCAAACACCATTTCCCATCCCATTTGTTATGAAATGTACAAACAGTATTATGAGCCTGTGTGTCGTGTCTCAAGATAAGACATATGGGGCTGAGTAATATTATTTTTTCAATGTTTGTTAAATAATATTTCTGATGTTAGAATCCAATAAAGGATTACTAGAATTATTCAGGCTCAGTTTTTCCAAAATCATCGTAAGATAGATGATCTAATAATAATGATCTAATAAAGATTTGAGGAAACTCAGCCCATCTTATTTACTTACAGGGATTACTAGAGCATCAAACAGGTATTTGATATTTTGATATTTTTACAGAACCATTCTTAGGAAAAGAACATCATGGGGCGAAAGAAAATACAGATCTCACGGATTCTTGACCAACGAAACCGTCAGGTATGCTTGAGATACTTATTATTATGGTTGATGGCCCTTGTGCTAGAATTTCACACAAAAAAATTATATACTGTCCAAGGCAAACTTCTTCTCCCTTATGGTATACAGCACATGATTATTCTATATACATATTTTGAACTTATAATATGATAATATTATACATATGTGTAATACGTACATATACATATGTGTAGAACATATGTGTAATCTGATAAAAGCACAAAAATATCTTTTCGGTATAAAGTACATTTTTTTCTCTATACTGTGGTACTTTAAGGGTATGCAAACGTTTGCACTAGACCGAATAGTTAAGACTTAAGTGTAGTCATTTTTCTATCAAGGCGTTACATCGAATCTAGTTTAAGCTAACACTCTGAAATATAGATTGCCCACATTACTCACTTAAATTTGAAAGCTGAGCCCTAAGAGCTGATAAAGCCCAGAGAGCGGCTAAAATGGATGCATCAAGACGCTTCTCTGTTCTAGTATCTGCGTGGAGGAACTTGCCCTAGATGTCCGAGTTACTGGCAGTGCTCAAATGATGTCTATAGATATACCTCTTCCTGATATACCTAAAGTAGCACTTGTACTTGTGTCGTCTGTGTGCTATATTACCTACGAAATGAGTTTTTAGACTGAATGTATGCGTAGTCTGTGATCTAGGAAACCAGTATAAAGTTGCATTCATTGATAGAGACTTCAAGTCAATCTGGTTAAGTGTGTCTGCCAAATACTGTAAATTCAATTCAATTCAATTCAATTCAATTTTATTTGTATAGCGCTTTTAACAAAGAGCGTTGTCTCAAAGCAGCTTTACATAAGAAACAACATACGAAACAACAAACATATAAACAGACAAACAGTCCTAGATGTTATCCCAAGTGAGCAAGCCTGAGGTGACTGAGGCGACTGTGGCAAGGAAAAACTCCCTTTGATGGTATGAGGAAGAAACCTTGAGGAACCAGACTGAAAAGGGAACCTATCCTCATTTGGGTGACAGCGGAGAGTGTGATTATAAATTATTCTAAACACCGGAGAGTGTGATATGAACAATGTCCTTTGTGCATTTATGTATAGTCAATTGTGTGATGCAGATACAGCATGTGTAGAATATATAAATTCGAATGTAATATTTGAAATGTGAGCATTCTCTTCAGAAGCGCTGTTATGTCATGTAGCACTCAGTAAAACTGAAAAGCCATGTCTGTGGTTTCTCAAGGTGACGTTCACCAAGCGCAAGTTTGGACTGATGAAAAAGGCCTACGAGCTGAGTGTGCTGTGTGACTGTGAAATTGCTCTCATCATCTTCAATAGCACCAATCGTCTCTTCCAGTACGCCAGCACTGATATGGACAAAGTGCTCCTGAAATACACCGAGTACAGCGAGCCTCACGAGAGCCGCACAAACAGTGACATATTGGAGGTACACACAGCCTGCCCTGAACTTTTCACTTTATAAACACATCCATACATATGTTGCGTACAATACTATCCTTAGCTGAAAGCCAAGAGAGCAAAAAGTATGATCATAAGTATTAAGTATTAAGAATTATCAATATGTTTATTAGAGATAATATGTGGATTTATAACAATGATTGTAGTCATTATTAATCACTTGTGCCTAAAATACACACAATTATCTAAGCAAACAGGGTATTAAAATAAGTGAAGAATAATACTTAATAAGTCGTTCTGTTATAGGAAAATATTCATAGCCAAAGTTGATCGATTTATAGTATATTTTCTATATACAGTGTGTTTTATTCCTCTCATACCTCAGCCAGTTTGGCAGCGCTAATAATTACTAAAGTTTATGAAACAATGACATGTCATACTTTTTATGTTCCTAGCTACATTTAATGTTGCGGAGCAGCAAGTTAGTTCCTGTTAATGCTTATGATATAACTTCTACAAATAGTAGTTCCCTGAACAGACTTTTTTTCTGTTGAAGACAACTTCACAATGTCCACAAATATACATTTTTAAATCCATACATATGCAGTGTCCATTTTGAAATAGTGTCCAAAAGTACCTGTGTTAGTCAATGCTATAAACATAATACTGTAAAAACTAGTAACATAATACTGTATAAAAACGAGCGCATGTGATATATAAACCTTACAGCCAGAGCTGCTATCAGAGCTGTTATTATAGAAACAGGTCAGATTTGGAAGTTCAACACCACTGTGGTATGGCACATTCAAGAACTAAGTTAAATCTAAAATGAGTTACTAATGGTCACAAATTACCTATACATCTCTGAGAGTCTTCAAGAACTGTCTGTTTAGTATTTAGTACAAGTTTCAAAACTTATCTTATTTGAAATGATCGTGTAGCTATCTTATTTAAAATGATCATGCAGCTATATGTGACAGAGTTATACACATACTACTTGTTTTTAAATTATTCACAGTGAATAATAATAATCACTTGGATGCCAGACATTTCATGTGGCCTCGAGGACTTGAAAACCTCCATGGATATATATATAGTATGCATGAACATGGTCATGCCTGTTATGGCTACTGAAAAAATGTTAACTATTTAAAAAAAACCTTAAAATAAACCAAAAGAAAATTAGATACTCATTGTATGTGTAATTTGTAATTTAAACAGATTTCTTCTATTTTTTCCCCTCTGTGCTCCGTTCACTCGTGACTGAAGACCTTACGTAGGAAAGGGCTGGGCCTGGACACCACTGAGCTTGATCAAGAGGACAGCATGCAGGCAGGCCAGGAGAAATATCTGCTGAATGAGGGCGTGGATCTGTCCATCTCCAGGCAACGTTACTATGTCAGTAGGAATAAAGCATTTTTTACATTACAGAGCTTCTTTATAGACAAAGATTTGGTGTGTTAACCTACATTTAGTTAAATAAAATTGTCTATGTCTATATAATCCACAAATACACTGTAGTTTATTTCATAATGCATTATATGAACTGAGAATATATTGGCTATATTTTTGCTATTTGAATTGTCATAAAGTATTAAAGCACGTATTGTTAGTATTTTGCCAAATTTGTTCTCTGTGGATAGAGCTCTTCACAGAACAACAATCATCCAGCTTAAGATATTATTATATCTTAAGCAACTGCTAGACACACTGTTCTTCCTTCACAGGCTCCCTCTATCCTTCCTTCAGAGGCTCAGATGCTAATGGGTGTTGGCTGTGAGAACGGTTACCCATCGAACGCGAATCTGGGAGCAAACCGATCTTCATCCTTTAAACCTCTGAGCTCCAGGCCTGGATCTGCTGGTCCTGCTGTAGCCAACACACACTCTGCCCTCATGGGAACACATGCAGGTGAAGAAAGAACATTTTTTTACCTCCTAGAAATGCAATTTTATTTCCAAAGATGCAAAATTCTATTTCAGATAATCAAGTGACTTTGACAAGGTGTGCTAGGAAGACATAATACACCTATGGAAGCACTATGCTGATATTCATTCACAAATATCTACTTACCGAACCTGTATAACGTTTTGATGAATTTAGGTCAGATGATATTCTGGGGCATCTCTGCAATCTGTCCTGTATGTCAGTGATGATTAAATACATTCTCTCTATCATTTTTATAACTGGTATAAAAAATAATATGTCTGTCTGTTCACTGGATATTTATAACTGTCTATGGAACTTACCATGTATACATTAGTGAAGTATTAGGGCATATAACCTCTGACATGTTTGCGCTTGTCACACAGGAAGTACAGCTATGAAACAACACCTCTTCACACTTATGCACACAGTCACGATATCACATGTGAAACAGTAGTTGAAGGCAGAGTCTGTGGTTTTGATGCAGAAATTTTGCACCTGCTGGACATCTTGAAGCCTCCACATAAACCTCTCCACTGCTATTAGTAGTAAAGCACACGTATCCACAGAGCAAACCTGAGTAAACCGTGGCCAAGCTGCTATGTTTGGAAGGTGGCTAGCTCGGACTTCGGTTTAACCTGTGAGACATTAAACCTGCGTGCCGAGCTCTAGATATGAGTTAACATGTTTTCTTGCCTGTGTAGTGCAGGCTGAACGTGTATTTGACACTTCTTGCTGGTATCACCATGTACACAGATGTGACTGAACAAAAAAGGTCAGCTGTTACAATGACTTCTCCTTTTGGCAAGAGAGAACATGAGAGGTTGAGATGGTGGGTGGATAGGGGTGAAAAAGAAATTCACCCACATCTTGTTTTCACTTCTCAATATGTCTGCGCGTGGGCGAAGGCTTCGGCTACTCGATGTTTTCCCATGGCAACCTGAGCCGTGCACTGGATATGAAGACTCCGCCTCCACTGAGTTTGACCAACGATGGGCGGCGTGGGGAGGTCCACCCTGGAGTGGGTGTAGCCCGCAGCAGTCTGACCAATGCGGTAAGGGATTGTGCTAAAGAAGTCACATATATCTGTTATTACAATTTATACCCCTGTGCTCATTTTAATGCGTTATTGTTTCTATAGTAAAACCTGAGTGACATGGTGGGCGTGTCACGTGATCTAAGCCTAATAATAAACTGTAATATATGATCATTAATACAAAAAAAGTGATAGTTATTACAAAAATATGACAGGAGTTTCAGAATCTTACAAGGTTAAGCCACAGTTAATGCTTTTTTTGGTTGTACTGTAACAAGCTTAGTAACTTTGTAAAAAACCTGGCTGGAGATGGAATAGAAGTGCAAATGATAATAACTTGTCTTGTGGATGTTCCACAACATTAAATGCTACTATAAACAGTCAAAAATATGATTCATCTTTCTTTATAGTAATAGCAGTTGTATAAGTGGAATAAAACATTTCAAGTCAAGCAGCCAATAGAAATAAATCTTTGGTCATATACACCAATTAATCTGAACACAGAGTGAATTAAAACATAACAAATGTACTATATGTGTATAAATTTGTATAAATCTATAAATGTCTACAAAAGACTTGATTAGTTTCCTCACTTTGGGCCTTCAGTTTGCCATAGAGCTCTGCACCTAAAGTTAAAAGTAAAAAGAGCTTCTATCTGATCATTACATCTGATAAACTATCTAAATTTGTGATCCATCCTTTGCGCTGTTAGGTCAGACAGCCGACTCGCATACCTGAGGCACTTATTATTATAATTTTTTAAATAGATGTAGGCAGTGATGCTACCCTTGCAGAGTAATTTATTTAAAACTCTTCTAGTTGACACACTTCCAGTGTCTTAATTAAGTGGTGTGTGAATTTGTCAAGTGAATTAATAAACATTAAAAGTGCAAAGAAATGTTATTTTGTTGACTGTACACAGTAGAGTGAATAGGTACTTAATAATACCGCCATAGTTAGGTCAAAATATTGTGACTGGTTTAGTAAAGAAAACTGGCAATAAACTCTTAGTCATCTCTTAGTGGTGAGACGAATCAAATGATTTTACTTTTTAAGAAGAGCTGGAATTACTATTACTATTCATATATTATTTCTGAATCTAATGTATAATACCTTCATCATGCAGTAACTGTTTTAGTACATTTTGGTCCCTCACATTAGCATGCATTAAAAGACTGGCCTTATTAGTGTTCCTAAATACACCTGATCTACAATTTCCTGTCTCTAAACTACTCTAATTGCATTTGTTTATTTTCAGAGAGCATTGTACCAGAGCATGCACTCTGGAGGTCCCATGGGTCCCATGGGGAAGCCCTGGAATTATGGGCCTTCAGGTAAACACCCAGCTCTTTTTAAATCAAAGTTCACACCTCCTTACTTCTGAGGATCTTATCAGTAACAGTACACTCTCTCTCTCTAAAGAGTTTTGCCACCCAGGATACACAGTGGGTTTTCAGCGCAGTTCTGCAAACACCTGGCAGCCGCCCACACATCACGAACCACAACCATCTGCGACTAATGCAGGGTGAGACACTGAGGTTTTCACTAGAGAGCTGAGCAGAAAATACGTTGAATGTTTAAATTAAGCCTGGAAAGACACATCTGTGCTCAGCGTGGTATGTTGTATTTGTGTCTCCATTTACAGGATGTCTACAGGAGGAAGCTGCTCTTACTCTTCCCAAGGCTCCTCCCCTTCATCCCCACCTCTGTCCTCCCTCAACCGTCATATCAAGTCAGAGCGCGCCTCTCCTGACCACACGGTCTCCCCGGTCACACCTTCCTCCCATCATTCTCCAGCAGGTGGTCCTGACAGGATGAGCCAGCCACAGCCAGGGCCCTACGTGGCCGTGGACAGGGAGGAAAGTGACCCGACTATGAAGCACATGGAAGGTGGTGAAGGTTGGCAGAGATAACTGTGCACACAGCTGGTCTTTTATTAGTTGCACTGTTAAACTATGCAAACCCAGCTTTGATAATCAAAATACATGTATAGTACATTGTTAATGTAACAGTGTTTCCAGTTTCCATTCAGAAATGCAACTTGAACCTGATTAAAACACATTGTCTTTTGATACGGAAAAAATGGGCTTGATTCATAACAGAGTTATGAAGAGTTGCTTCATGAAAGAGCCCAAAAATAGTACATAATTTTGTCCTTCTTATATTAAATGCTCACAGTGCTGTTTTTTGTTCATTAATTTCTAATTGTGGTTATAAATAATTTGAAAAAATCACATAATATCTCACATAATAAATCACATAACTTTCTAAAACTGCAAGACTTTCTAAAAACATTTCTCAGGGACTCCTTTAAACATTTTTTCATCTGTACTGCAGCTTGTGTACATCTTTGGTCTCTTGGTGTGTGTGGGAAGGGTTTCTCTCTGGATGGTCATGAAAATATTAAAATTGGTTGAAATATGACATCCATAACACATTTTCTTAATTTTCTTATCATTTTTTAAGGCAATGTACATATACGTGACAAAAGCTGAACAAAAATGGACTGAAATTCAATATCCAACTGTTTTATAACTGTGTATTGTCCAAGGCTAGATTATTTTCTTTTATTATAAAATTCTGTTTGAGAAGTTATACTTTGCATAATAATAGTAGTTATAATATTTTTTTCTCCTCATTGCTCACTTTCTACAATTTATATGGATTTACAGTATATATATAGAGTTGTTTCTGTCTATGAAAGTTTAGGACCAGATTTTTTTTAATCACTGTTCAGGCTGTTCACTGTATTTTCCACTAGAGGGCTGCACATATCAGCCACTGAGCATCACTGAGGCTCAGGTTTTGGTTCAAGTCCTTGTGTGGATTGTTTCCATTAAACGTTTGTTTGTGTGTTTGGTGTGTGACTAATTTCAGTATTTACACGAGTGTGGGAAGCACATGTTTTTTTATTTTTTATTAATATTAATAATCTGAAATTCTGAATCCGTTCATTGTGGTTGTGATCGCTGTAACAAGCAAAACTTATAACACTCTTTAAAGTGACAAAAGAAGAAATGTTACACAAGATCCACATGTTTGCTGTCTGAATTTTGATCCTTCAGTTTTGCTCTGAGGCTAATGTAGTGAACATGTGAAACCTTTTTAGGATCATGTAAACCTCAGGCCTCAAGCGTTTGCATCAAATTAGGTGGAGTTTTTCAGTATCACAACTTCACTTCAGTGATTTTTTTGCATTCTGTGGGTGATTTCACAGACTTGATTTCAACATTAAATCAAGAAAACATAAAAGCAGACACCTCTCATTTCTACATAATTGCATTTTGCTCTTAGATAAGTAACACGTTCAGATTTCAGCACAGAATTAGCAATTACACACAACGTGGTTAACTAGCATTGAAACTAATAGCATTAAGGAAATTTGAATGGTTTGCTCAAATGTTTATTTTGTTATTCAACTAATTTACTTTCTCTTATTTCTCTAAGTGCTGATCTCATTTGTTAATATCACTGAATATAAAGTGGAAAATTCTTTCCATGATCTTGAACAGGAAATTCGGATGATGTAACTGCTTGTCGAAATATTTATCTAAGGGTGAATGAATGTTGTAGGGACATTTCTCTTAAACTTTAATGTTCATAGAAATGTTTCAAGCAAGAAATGTTAAACGGATTCACCAATAAAAGCAAAATGAATGAGATGTTTAAGTATTTTTATGACTATTGATAATATGATAATGTGTAGTTATAGTTGGCTTGGACAGGCAAAAAATGGGGCTTTCAAAATTATTTGCCTAAAGGTTTTACCTAGATTGTTGAGAAGGAAATTGTACTCATGTTTAAAAGGTTCTTATATCTTCATACATGTATTTGTAGATAAATGCTAAAATATCAGAGACACAAATTGCTCCCAATCATAGAAACACCCAAGAGGCAAACTGTATTTACACACTCATGAGAGTTGGGATGCAAGTATAGACATTACATGCAAATACTCTAATAATCATTGTCATTATTCCTGATCATTCAAATTGCATGCTAATAGCCATTCAGGCCATAGTGATACTGCACCATGGCAGTGTAGCTGTTTGTTTTTGTCTGGCTGGTCCAGGCCTGCAGGGTGTTTGTCTGAACAATGACATGATTTATGTGATGATGTTTTAATCAGACTGGAATGATGTACACAGTGGTGGGTCAGAGTGCTGGGCTGTGTCATTAGCTGGCTGTGTCTCGTTGGGTAACATTTAGGCACGTGTAAACACAAGAAGGGGATTAGTCACTAATTAGTGCAACCACTTTGGCTCACAGCAGAACAAGCCATTGTCCATCACTGTCTATACACACCATCAGCTATGACTTTGTGAAGATTCTCCATCATTCAGGTGTGGTTATCTGGAAGTCATGTCAACTGGACTGGATCATATCTAACTAAAAAGAAGCCCAATTGACATGACTCAATTTTCAGACATCAGCCATGACATTAAAACCACTGACAGGTGAAGTGAATAACATTGATTATCTTGTTACAAACATTATGCAGCAATTGAACAGTCAGTTCTCAAAGTTGTTTACTTGGAAGCGGGAGGAAAAATGGACAAGTGTAGTGACTTTGACAAGGACCAAATTGTGATGGCCAGACAACTGGGACCAAGCATTTCCAAAACAGCAGGCCTTTTGGGGTGTTTGCATTATGCTGGAATTAGTACTTACCAAAAGAGGTCGAAGGAAAAACAACTGATAAACTGGCAATGGGGTCATGGGCACCCAAGGCTCATTGATGCATGTAGGGAGTGAAGGCTAGCCAATCTGGTCCAATCCCACAGAAGAGCAAATGCAGCACAAACAGCCAAATGTCAGAACACACAGTGCATCACAGATTGTTGTGTATGGGGCTGGGTAGCCACAGACTATGCTGACACATGTCCATCACTGAAAGTGCCTACAGTGAGGATAAGAGGATCATAACTGGGCCATGGAGCAATGGAAGAAGGTGGCCTGGTCTGATCATGAAGACACCACCTTCCTACCTTACCTTGCCACATAACCTAATTCACTTCACTCTCAGTTATTTTAATGTTATGGCTAATCAGTTTATATAAGATGGTCAGTGAGTGTATAGACTAGCTGAGCTGACTGACTTGGTGTATTCTCTTGATTCAAAATGTTGTACAGATACACATAAAGATTAGCAACAGATTTTGTAAGTGACTCAGTGATTTGGATACCATTTCTGTCTCACATATTACAGGTATGTAAAGTAAATGTAAAAGACACTTTAGCCACAGGTCACAACAAACTATGAGCATAAAAATGTAATAAAATCCTATCTAAAGAACATGTCTCAGCTCACTATAACTGCACTTTAGTAGATTATTTCACAAGTAACATGTTCAAAAAAATGTTGCCAATATTCCTAAAGATCATAGGAAGAATTTTCATTTATAAAAGCTAATCTAATATTAACTGATGAGGTCACTCTGAAAGTATACAATCTCTCACACAAAGTATAGACTGAAAGTATACATTTAAGAAAAAAATCAGTTGTATATAAATCATTAGACTGTCCTTAATTTCCTCATGCCTCAACTGCATTTTGTGGATTTCCTAATTCTATGCTCAACATCTCAACATTTTTATTTTCAGCACTACTTTATTTATTTTATTCTCAGCACAGTTTACGTGCGACATTTTTAATAGTTAGAATCTCCTTTAAAATGTCACTACATCTTTTAGGCCCCGATCACGATTTGCATACATCTCCATGTGTTCCCAGTTGTGTCAATAGGCGTCCTAACAAACCCCCAGCACCCAGTCAGTCTGAACATCTTTCCCACATCAGGGCGGTTGTTGACATGTCTAGGAAGTGTGAATGGCGTGATGAAGTAGAAGGCGACGTTGACGTATCTGTATAATCACATTCATTATCTGCGAGGAGGCCATGGCTGTTGCTATAGGGACCAGTCTGAGGCCTATTGAGCCGACGGGCCGCGCAGACAAGCCCCTGGCCCCTAGGGAGGAGCCCAGACATGACCTCTAGAGCCCCTTGAGCTGCTGAATGAGCACAGGGTGGAGATGCTGATGAGTTACAACGGTGTAAGCCCTGCCCGTTACCCTGCTTCTGAAACCGTGGGAGACTTAGCAGTGGTCAGATGTGTGTGAAGTGTAATCGCATCTAGTCTCTGTGGGGTTCACGTGTGCTTGCAGAAGGTTTATTGTGTGTGGAGTGTGTCATGTTGGTTTCTGTGCTTATTACGAGGACACTATTATTTCTGTAGTGTGATATAATAGACTGAGGCAACAGCTTTGTAATGTGTAATATTACCAGTGAATGGTTTGAACCTGCACTTTTACCATTTTTTTTTTTTACTTCTATTAGACTTTCACATTATGTGTTTTGTGATTTCTTGCTTAGTATAATCACAACTATATCACAGATACAGTAAATTAGGTTAAAAGGCTGGGCTATTTTTTGAAAAACAGTGAAATAATGATTCATGCTGATCTCCTGCTCACACTGCGATTAGGAAACCGTTAGAACCATAAAGCTTTCGTCACACCTACTTCATTTCACAGAGCTTATGTAAGCTTATGTTTTGCATGAATTTGGAGTTTTAGTCTCATACTACATAGCATAAAAGCCTACAGGAAATAAATTCTGACTGGAACTTTCCAAATATTATTATGCACTATAGGATATAAACAGTGCACCAAAGCAATATCTTTTTCTCATTTGAAATTTTGTTAAGGGTGGAAAAAAAAAAGCAATGCTAAACTGCAAGCACTATTGAGGCATTCGGAATTTTAATAAAACACACACTCTCAGTCAAACAGTACTGTCACACCATGCATTTCATTAAAAAAAAAAAAAACTTCTAACAAATCACCTTATACTAAATTAGCATGTGGTCATTCAATGGGACCAAGATAAATAAATTAGAACTACTCAGGGAAACAAAAGTCAAACTAAACCTTGATTGGATTGTTATTATAGCATGATCCAAGACCTGCAAAACTGGATAAAATATTGTGCAGGCACCAAAACCTTTAATACATCAGCACTGAAACAGGAGAGTCTGAGCAAAACTGCAACCTGCTACTTTGTGCCTTTGTGCAGTTTATAATTAGTTCAGTGCTGGTAGAGGAAATATTGTGACTTCAAATCCCTGAGTTACCAGGCACTTAGTATTACATCACAAACTTTAACTGTTGAATAACAGCAAGTTCTTCAAAATTATTAAGTGATTCAATTTGTAGCAACAGAGTATTCAACGAAAAAAAAACCTTTCCTTCTGTGCATTGTCCATTTGATTTAAGTGTAGCAAACAAATTCTGTTTTAATACAACTGCGTCAAAATCAATACTGCAGCATTTTCTTTGTCTTGGACCAAACACGTCACACTCTTCAGTCAAGATCAAACCCTCAGAGGCATAAACATGCCTGGTGTGTGTTGGTGGAGCTCAAGTGTTCTCCTCAGGAGCTGGATTAGATTGTCGCAGTGCACACAGCCTGCACACAGGGGCCATTCTTTAGCTCAGCTCAGCTCTGCATCAGATACTGGTGAAAGTAAATGCCGAACAGGCTGCTGATGAGCTGGCAGGCCGCCACCCACCAGGTAAGAAAGGCAAAGATCCCTCTGAAGAAGATAGGGGTGAGGACGGAACGTAGTGCAGAAAACACCTCAGCCAAGTGAGCCACGGTGACTTGGATGTCCTCCTCCATGTCCTCTATATCGTCCTCATCTTCTGACCTGGGTAGTGGGGGAGGAGTGGTTGGAAGAACTGGTGCTAGCGTCACACCTGGAGTCTCAGCGCCCAGCCCCCATGAGAAGTCTCCTAGGTAGCCAATAAGAGAAAAGCATGTCTGATTTACAGAGAGACAGGGAGTGGAGATCCGCATCATGATGTCAACATTTGCATTCTTTGCAGTCAATTAAATATGATTTATTTATAATGGTGCTGAATATGAGCTTATGGTGCAGATGCAGTACAGAGCCCTGAGGGACACCACATGGTAACATACAACACCCTATCTTACATTCGCACTAACAAGAGTCAGAGTCATTCATTTTCTATGTATGTGTGCAAAACTATCCCCCCATTTCACCATCAGTGCAACGTTTGAATTTGAAGATTTTCTAAGTTCTATGCAAATTATATGCTATATATATTTATATAAGTTTCGCACAGTTGGGGTTAACTCTCTGTTCTTAACAGACAGAAGTCGAGCCTGTCATGGTTCTCAGCTGTTGTAGCCCATCCGCCTCAAGGATAAACATAAAGCTGCTGAATTGTATTTGAATGATTTCACACACTGCATTGCGATTGGCAGATTAGATAACGACATGTGTTTTTAATAAGGTGTGGATTGTTCCTAATAAGGAGCGTATATAGCAAGTATAGGTAGCTAATCTGCCACAAAGCTAACAAGAAGCCTAGAACAACATGTAAATCAAATAACTAATGTTCACACTGAACAGTGCATTATTCAACTTGTTCTTAACTAGCCGGCTTTATAAGCTATATACAAAAACTAAAGTTTTATATCAAAACTAAAAAGAAAATGCTGGACAGTACATGCCAACAAATGACATCACTGGTTGTTACACGTTAAAAGAAAGTACAAGAAGGAAAATAAGTCATGTGAGGCTTATTAATATTAACATAATGTATTTATGTTTATGTATAAACATATAAATGCACATTTTGGATTTCTTTGCAGAATCCCTAAACACCCAACATTCCTATCTATACACATCTGGTATAACCTCAATTTTTAATATTAAGATATTGTTACTTTTTTGTTTACACACTTTTTCCACTACCTAAGCTAGATGTTGCACAGCACTGCACTGCACATATCTGACCTTTATTCCACACAGTCTACAAACACAGTCTTTGTCTACGCAAGTAAATTTACTCTTTATGTAAATTCCCTTTTGTCATGTTGTACTGTGTATGGTCGTGTGTGTGACCAGTAAAACCAGTTTAAATTGGCCTTTAGTTTCTAAGTACTTCAGGTCCGAGAGCTTTCTCATAACGAATACATAATATAGACTTCCAAATAAAATCCTTTTTCTTCTGTGGCTTCCTTGGACGGTTAGAATGTAGCTATAGAGGTACATACAGCACATACTTCAATAAATTCAATAAATAAATTCAATTATCAACTGCCTTATGTTTTGCTATTATCAGGTTACCTATGTACATGTAAATGTGTTGAATAATTTATAGCCAAAATTAGCATTTTCATATTTTTTGATTTGCAGATTATTTTCTACATATAAACTCATTTCGCATTGAATGGGAATATATAGTGCAACCAAACTGAGGACATATAGATAAACTAAATACATTTACCCAGAGGTCACATGCTGATATTCACATTACATTTAATGTTTAAACAGACCTAAATGATCTCCAGTAAGACCTGGAAAGTTAATGAAAAGCTTAGCCATGTGACAGCCTGACCCATCACTGATCACACTGGGTCAGTACATTCATATCTTAATATACCGTCAAGTATTGTCATCACACACATAGTCTTGATGCTAACGGCAGAATGGACTTCTGTGCTTTTTAAAAGTCTCTGGGGGGGTTTTCTGACCTATAGAAGAGAGGCTAGGTCTGGTCTAAAGCAGTTACTGGGCAAAGTACGCTTGTGTGTGTGTTAGCAATAGACATTTACTCAGGATTGCAGCATTTTCAAAGACCTTAATAGTACCTCAGGGGCAAACTGCAGTTGAAATAGGTCGACCTTGTACCCACAATTGTGATAAAACAAAGCTGGCTGTTTAAGCTTTTCTTTTTTTTCTCCTTGTAGTACAACCCTTGCATGCTGACCAGTTTGTCAGTGTGCTCTATTTTGTACACTGTTAAAGAACATGTAATATTAAATAATATAATACTAAATACTGTTAACCATCACCACTCAAACTAAATCAACTGCACTTGCATCAACATACCAGTATCTATCTAATTTTTACATTATTTATTTAAATGGAAAAAGATTATAATAGTGGAATTATATATTTTTTGGATTATTACTGTGTAGTACAACAGTTAAAATAAGACAGACATTCTCGTTGTTTTAATCGGTGCAAAGCTTTCCATTTTATGAACCAGACAGATGGTCACTTATGACGTAGACTCAATTCTGACCACACTCTGGTATCGTCAATTGTACTGCAAGGCATTTTATCACTACAATGACATACTATATTGCCCAGCCCCAAGAGCAAGACATAATTTTGAGAGCAAATCTATGCACCAGACTGCCCTTCTCCCCTAAACACATACGCTGGACTCAATCTTTATTCTGTCAAAAATAAAATGTTGTAGATTGATAACAACTGATGAAGAAATTAATGTCTGAAAATGCTTAACACTCTACCTAGAGCCTTGAGGGCCAGGGTTGAGAACAGCACAAGCAGAACAGGGATGAGGTACTGTAGTGTTACTACAGTCAGGTAGCAGTACACACGGGTCACCTGCAGAAACAGAAGTAAACGGAAAAGGTATAATAATGACTCAAAGCACTTAAAAACAGATTTTTCTTAAATACTTTAAAATCTGATTTAGGCCACATTCGCATATTTTAGTAAACAATCAAGTACCTAAAATAGAAATATTAAAGTACAAAAATACTGAATGACAAAGTATTGCTAAGTTATTGCCTTATTCTTAAAGGGCCTCGACCAGCCTTAATGTGCAATCAAAAAGGTAAAAAAAAAAAAAACAAGCAGAAACTTTTAAGAACTAGATACTGCTTTCAGGGTATCTGGTATTCAAACTAGAAGACAAGTAAATCTGAACTGTAGCAGAGTTCATCTCGCCTAACTATCAGATTTCTTGACTTATATATATATATAGAGAAAATGTCTAAAAAATCTGCTTCATGCCTTTCTCTGGATGTCAACAGCAGCAATACGACCCGCCTCCTTCTTCATCTGCTCCACCCATTTGGGAGCGAGGTTCAGGTAAGCCTGCAGGTGGTGACGGGTGAGCAGCAGCCTCAGCACACACAGCCCCACGATTATCCACAGACGCACTGAGTCGAAGGCTGAGCTGGAAAGCCTGAGGAACGAACAAAAACACACACACACAGGGATTAAAACACTGAGGTGGGTGTAATACTAAATCAACATGAGTTACGCAACAGTGCATGGCTGTAAGAAGACATGATCTTGGAACAGAGTGGGTGGATCAGAACAGTGTGGTACAGTGAAAACACCAGAGCATCTGAAACAAAGCATCAGACATCAGGGTTTGCTGCGGACATTGCTTCAGAACCCAAGAAGAGGCAATATAAACCTGATCACATAAAAAAAAGAAGTTATGGGTATGTGGTGGAAAATAAAATATGCTAATATGACATCATGTGACCCAGTGCAAAGAGGAATTACTGTTCTCGGGATATTTCAGTTTTATTAACTAAAGAATTACAGGTCATACTTTTTATCCACATATAATGTAAATAAGTTCATTCCTGCTGTGCCCTGAACTCAGTGTTTAACACCAGCCTTATGTGCCGAACCAGATGCTAAATGCTGTTGCTGAATGGGGGTCAGTTCCATCTATGTTGGTTAAGTATGAATAAGTAATTTGTTTATTTATCAGGTAATATTAGGGTAATCCTTCTGTGTTGTGAGGATTTACTTGTTAATTTCTATCAATGTACCAATAATGTTGAAATATATAGAGACATGTTTAACTTTAAATGAACTGCTCTGATCTTGCTAACACTAACAAAGATGGATAAAGCTCTACCTTTTATAGCACTTAGTCTCAGGTTTGGCAATTTTCAGCATTGTCTTGTAGTGACATCTGTAACATGTGACCTACTGGTGTCAAGACTTGAACAGACACCATGCTTTATTAATTTTCTCTATTATGGTGTCAAAAAACAACCAACCAAACAAAAACAAAAAACCCACAACACAAAGAGCGTGCAATTCACATACAATGATTTTACAGTGAGAGTGTTTAAAGCGCACATGCAATAATGGAGTGTGGAACAAAAAAACTAAAAAAACAACTAAGCATTGCTCAGGTACGAATTTAGGCCTGTCTAACGGTTTCTTTGTATTCTAAACAGCATGTGATATTACCCCAAACACACACTTACAGTGTGACTGAAGTCTTTCCCATAGGAGCATTTCCTAAGAAGTCACGTGCAAGAGGCTTGATCCATAACACAAGTATAACCAATGGGGACAAGAAACTGACGTGCAGAAGGATTCTGTGAAAACAAGGGACCCAATTTATTTATACAGTTGCCTCAGGTGTATTTATACGTATATTTATATATACATACATGCACACTGTACATACAAACTTTGTGATTTCTGATTTGTTCGTATAATAATACTTCTTATTTCTCAAAAATGTATTTGTTCTTACTGCATGACTGGCCTCTTCTCATTCATCTGTACAGCATCTAAGTGAGTTTGGGCCAGGCGAAGTCCAGGGAAAGCCAGCAGAGCTCCAAAGAAGGCACAAATGAAAGCCAAACCCAACTTTATTCCCAGTTTGGTGAAAGGAATGCTAAAAAAATAAATAAAACAAATTAAGCAGCTTCAGATACAGTACACACTGTTGTTGTGTGTATTACAGAGACATTAAAAAGTAGACAAACAACTTACGACCACTCAAATCCTTGCTGTTTGGCAAAAGCTTCAAAGTTGTCAAAAACACTAGTGAAACCTGAAATGTCAGAATGTGACTTTTAAGGCTGATGGCAAAGTAAAGGCCTGTTTGATTGTGAATAAGTAAAACTCAGACCATACCAGACTCAAGGCCAAACTCCAGATAGTCCTCCCTCACCACTAGAACTAACATGGCCACAAGCAGAGAGAGAAAGCCAAACGCCAAACACACAGAGCGCTCTCCGCCCTCGTCTGAGCGGAAGTAGTGGCTCATGAGCACATGCAGAGTCCTCCTGGGAACCTGAGTCAAGGATTATACGAGAAAGAGAAAAGCAACAGCACCCATAATGAGGAAAAAGCCTGGAGTCAAAACAGAAGATGGATTTTAACAAGTCAATAAAAATTCAGGATAATTATCCGAAGGCGTAGCATGTAATTCTACGACTTTCCACACAACACCATCACCATTCTAAAAGGTTATCAATACTGATGGACTGTCAAAGCGTTTAGATGAAGCATTTTCCTTGGCAGGAATGGGTTTAAGGATACAGACAGAAGAACACCATCAAGACACACCAGATGGCCCCAATGTTGATTTCTTTACTAGCATCCACAACAAAGTAGTAGCCTTCAGTGAAGAGGTAGATGCCCATTGCATAGACGGCAAAGTCAATCAACCACTGGTACTCCACAAAGAAGCGCAAAACTATAGACACACAAAAAAAGAGTGTTCATCTGAAACATTGCATACATTATGCTAATCTTCTTTTGAGTCAGGATGCATTTTTCTAACATGTTTTTTTTAATTATTAAATTAATATTTTAAAATAAAAATTGACCAGACATTTCTAAACAGAATCATTAATGACAAAAAAAAAAACCTCTTCACTTCTTTGGTACTAAACTAACTTTAGCTACATGCCACGCTCTCAAACAAATCATGAGTGTTTTATAATAATGATTTTGATACCCAATATCTCTTTGGCCCAGATTCTTTTTTACTTTTGCTTGTAAACGGAGATCTTAAACAGAAGGCTGTGCTTAGGGTGAATGGAAACAGCTTATTTTGAAGTAATTCATTTGTATTGATGAAAACAGACATGTCTGCAAGCATGATCTAATACAAAATCTAATACAACCTTACCCAGAGCATCTATAACATTCACAGGGGTGCTCTCCAGGTGTAAATCAATGTCCTTTGGAACGGTAAGTGGCTTGGGCTCCCCGTGACCGTTCTGCCTCCTAAAAACAGACGAGGTTAGAGAGGGCAAGACTGACAGACAGAACATACTGCACAAACTAATCAAGCCAGCTCAGCTCACACCTGTCTCTTCTGCCAGCCTTGTTGGGTATCTGCTTGCCTGCTAGTGCACAAAGTTCTCCCTCTGAAGGATGCTTGAACCTCAAGAGACTGAAAGAAACAACTGTCAGCAACAGCAACGACGAGAAATGAGAATCATCCGTAAAGCTGTGACACTCACCTGCCATTGCATAGGAGCCAGCGTGCAAAAGAGCAATGTGGGGCCATTTTCTGCATTATGCTGACTGCCAGCAAGCTGACCACCAGCTGAACTCCCATCAGTGCCTGACCAAGAGGAAACAGAAAACAGCAACAGATCAGTAACCAGTAAAAGAAAAGCCATCAATAATTCTGCTAATCAGTTAAGAGACTAAACTAATGTAAAACTACAGTCTACAGTCTGTACTAAACTTTCATGTTTAATTTTAATGTGATAAGCTGAAACAACTTTCATGTGCACGTGATAAAACTATCAGAATTGAAATACTGATAAGTGCAACAGCAGCTTCCGCATCCCGAATAGCTCCACATTACAAACGGAGTGCACTACCTAGTGTACATCAGTCATTATTTTAACAGCCTAGATAGTGCACGTATCTAGGAAGCTAGGCACATTTAGCCTTAGCGTACTGCAGCTTTCCTCTATCTAGTCTCCATGTGCTAACTACGCTGCTGTTGTTGGCCCTGTAGAGACTTTAAAGAAAATAACCAAAAAGTCTAATTCTATACTTGTAAATATTGTTCAAATTATTTTTATTTGACTTAACAAGCTACCGAGCTAACCAACTAGCAGCTAAACGTCTGCTAGCTAGCATAGCCTCCGTGCAGCTAACACAGGCAATGGTAACTACATTTCAAAAATGTAAAATGAGGAAAAATCGCGTCAGAAAAATTTACTTTGTTGTACATGCACTCACCATCTTTATTAATGGATTTGATTAGCGCGCGCGGTCCCATACAGCTCTCAGCAGCCACAGCACTGCTGCCACTTGAGTACTAGAAACAGCTGAATGAGTTTTGAATGACATTTGTGACCTATTCTGACCAGCGCTGGAGGGCGGGATTTGCAAGAGATATGGAATCCTATTGGTCATAACCAGTCACTGAGCTGAAATCCGATTGGTCCAAAGATACACATCAACGTTTTGATTAGCTCACTTCGTTGGGGGACGAAAATGCTGGTGGACAAAAATAGGCACTTACAAACGCTGCTCAAGTGACTACTGAAGTCTTATTTATCTTGCAGGAAGTTACGTGTTATCGGTTATATCTTGGCGTTGGCTTTCCCTCTGCTGTTAGCCACCTGGCTGTACAGGTGAACCAGGTCACCTCTGGGTCATTTCTATAATTCTGTATGAATTATAGAATAAACACACACACACACACATACACACACACACACACACAGGTATTGGAACATTTCCAGCTCCCTTCACTAAGGTTTCCAGTGTCTAAAGTCTAGCCTGTGGTACAGATTTCAGATCATTTGTCACTGCACAGTCTCCCATAAAGAACGTGTGAAAAACACACACACATTAAAAAAGAAATCCCCCCCTGAATAACTTGCAATGTCAATGTTTAACAAAATCAATAGGTGAAATGATCTCCCATTGTACAAAAGATTAAGTTAATATAAAAATCTGCTCTCTACCTGAAGAGAGTGCTGCAGCAGTGCTTTAGACTTTTAATCTGTCTCAATGCCTATTTTGTACACTCTGATCAAACAGTTAAGATTCCAAAACTTAATATTTTATAATACATCTATGGCAGATGCCCTTATCGAGAGTGATTTACATTTTTTAAAATCTCATTTTATGCAACTGAGGATTAAGAGCCTTGCTCAATGGCCCAGCCATGGCAACTTGATGGACCTGGGATTCAAACTCACAACCTACCATCAGTAATCCATCACCTTGACCACTATGCTACCACTTCCCCTCATTGCTGTTGTGCTTGTCATTTCAGACTGCTAATTAGCTGAGCCTGCAGATGTATTGCTGCACTGCATTAAAAGGCATTTAATGGCAAAACATTAGATCACAAAACTTTCAGTAAAAACATATTTAATGTGTTTTAGGGAAGAGTTTTTTTTTAATACGATTAGTGCAACATAAGTCTCAGGTCTCATCTACACAAAGCAATGTTGACAGCACTGGGAACTTATTTTTATGCAACATGGACATACACATACAGTGGATAAAGACTCTACTCTATATAGATATAAACTCTACACTCTCCTTTTAAAATGATGGGTTTGTTGTTGGACGAACGAGACCAAGATAAATCATCTTTTCAATCTTTTTTCTTTTCATAAAAATCTATCATTTTCCACCTTTACTGTTATATAGTGACCAATAGATGCATGAGAAATTCAAATAGAATATAATGTAATGTAAATAAAATACTTACAATAACCTGGCTGCACAAGTGTTAACATCCCTTTAACCAATAAAGGGCTTTGGTAAAGTATAGCCTCTTCAAGTCCTTCCATAGGCTTTCAAAGGACTTGAAGGACTTCAATGGGCTGGTCCAGTCCAAAATGGCAAAATATTCTTATGAATCCTTTTGTTGACCTCAATTTAAGGTTTTGGGTCATTATAATGCTGGTGGTGAAATTGTTCTTCATCTGCATCTGTCTTACAGAGGCCTACTGGCTTTTTGCTAAAACAGATTGGCATTTGATGCTGTACACAATTCCCTCTATCTTGACTAGATGAAGAGAACAATACCAGTTGTGTGTCTTCAGCAATCAGAGGAAACCAAGAAGATGCCCAAAAAATCTTACAACAATGGCTGGTCTTCATTTTTGATTAATCACAGTCACTTCTGAGGACAGATGTGTTAATTACTTGTGTAATTGTTTATTTCTGAGCACAGGCACATGTCCCATTATAAAGTGTGCAGTCTTGTACAACCAGGTTATTATAGGTTTTTTCTTTTTCTTAACTTGTTACTGTTTGATTTTCACTAGAATTTTGTTGGTTGCTATATCACATTAAAGGTGGAAAAAGATCAGTCATGGTTTAACTTTTTATATTTCTATTAAAATATATAATATATATATCCACTAAACATTCATAATTTTTTAAAAAGTAGTTGTCTTTACAAAGTTGGGGAACTTCTAATGGCAGTGTAAAGAGTTGTCTTAAATATCTATAAAATCTATCAGTGGGGTTGTGAGCTGGTGACTGTGAAGGCCAATGCATATGATTTACATCATTTTCATCTTCATCAAGCCATTCAGTGAGCCCTCATGCCCTGTAGATGGGGTGGAGTTATCCTGGAAGAGACCACAGCAAGAATAAGGAAAGAAATGTTTTGTTGTAGGATAAAGGTGATCAGTCAGAAATTTTTTATATTGATTTGCAGTGATGCTTTCCTCTAAGAAGACAAGTGGAGTCCAACCATGCCAGGAAAATAAGTAAATGCCTCCTCCATGCATGTCTTGACATTAGGTAGGATCACAAAATGTCATCCAGTAGGAGTTTGGTAATGTTGCAGCCCTGTTTTCTCTGTACGCACTTTCACTTTTTATGTTATTCTTAAATGAAAAGACCATTAAAGCTTGAATCTAAATTCAACTTGTAAGATTGTATACTTTATATCTTGGCTCATAGTTCCATGTCTAGAGCTTGTAGAAATCCTGAAAGCTTGCACTGTTGTGTTCGTTTATGGCTTTCTCTGTCCTTACACTGACAATTACATATGTACGTTTTTCTTGTCAGATGGAGACTTAACCTTGCATCACTCATATTGCAAACATTAAAACATCTGACAAATGGACAAATTGAATAAAAAAGAAGTAGAGAGAGAAACACTGTACAGGGCTTTGACATAATTATATACAGTATGTATATAGGAGCACCAATATAATTTTGAAATTATCTAATTTCCGATGAAAAATGGAAGTGGTAATTTTACTCCAGTAAGCTTCCATATTGAAAATAGGTAATTTTGTTACAAACATTGCATTAGCTCTACACCGTCATCTTTCAATGGTGCACTGAAATCGCACTGAAAAATTACACAAAATGATGTAGGGAGTCCACAGCAAAAGCTTTTCCGACATTGTGGAAAGTGATTTTAGACCACAATTTCTGAATCTCAAACATATTATACGCACAATCCAAATGTAATACTTAAATGTGCAGAAATGCTGCACCCTTTATTCCATCCTGAATAGGAAATAGCCTACTTGGCTGCATAAAAGAAAACAGCAGCTTTGCAGTGAGCTCTTTGTTTCCGTGCATTTATGTGCTAGCTCAAACCCAGGCTGTTTTCCTTCACTGATGCGCACAAAAGTAACCCCCCTATAAGTCTGCCAGCATGCCCAGCTTTATTGAAATCAGAATCTCGCATGTGCCTGCATTTGTTTGGAGGATATGGCTTGGGTTTGAAAGGATGTTGCGTCTTTGTTATAATTTCCTCACTTTTGTCATATTGCTGATATATTTAGATATTTTCTCAACAGCAAGGGAAACCAAACCTTCCATTACAATCCATTACAAAAGTCACAGAAATATAGGCAAGCTTCATTGTATTCACACACAATGTGGTTATTTTGTAAATTATTATCAGTTCATATTTACAGTAATAAATTTGCCATGATTGGTATCATACATATGCCACATTATACACAAGGTTTAAATTACACTACATGCATGCATGACAATGATATTTCAGCTGATATAAAGCTGCAAATGAATCTTCATGTCTTGTTCTAATGCTGTAATTTAAATGCTTAAATCATGGATTATTCACCCTTAGACAAATTTCCTAATTTCATTTTTTCTCATGGAATTTCATGTTGTGAATTTTCAACATGGTTCATGTATTTTCACATGGTGATGTTTCCCATGTAGAGCTTTTACATTTATTTTGCAGCTGTTCATTGTTTACATTGGAGACCATGTAGATTTATTTCTTTTTCAGGGCATAATGTGGTGAAGTGCACCTTGGTGACATTCTAAGAATGTGCTTTGCCTCACCATCAGCTTTTTGCCAGATAATATTGCATACTATAAACTACATTATGTATACTGTTATATTATATAATGTTTCCAGCTTTAAAAATTAGCTCAGTCTGATACACTAAGCTTTTGATCAACAAAGTAGAGCAAAACCTGCTGTCTTCAGCTCCGTGCTTTCCTCTGATTGTTGGTTTGTATACTGGTCCCCAGTGTATCCACACACCTCCACTTTTGATTTATCTATCTATCTATCTATCTATCTATCTATCTATCTATCTATCTATCTATCTATCTATCTATCTATCTATCTATCTATCTATCTATCTATCTATCTGTCTGTCTGTCTGTCTGTCTCCAAGATGTCTTCTTCCCCTATCTGTCTCTTTCAGCTGGCTCATGTGCTTAGAAATGTACTGTGAGATTGGATTATGCCAAATCATTGTTATTTATTGTCACAAATGTTATCATCATGATGCTATAAAGGTAGAAACTGGATCTACTATAGCTACAATTTTATGTTTAAGCTTTAAGATATATTAGTACGTTTACTTTGTTTCACTTACTCCCTCCAATGTTGTCCAGTTTTTGCAGTAAAGGCAGTAAGTTCAAATCCATACCTCTTTAAATGGTAACATGTTTTGCAAGCCACACTCATGGCCACCCGCAAGCAACGAGAACAAAACACGTTATACAGTGTACAAATGAAACCTCACACGGGCCTCACTTTTCTCACAGGCCTTTCTTTCATGGCTGTAAGCTTGGCCTCTAAGGAGAAAGATTCAGTCTGAGGCGCTGGTGGGAGTCAGCATCTATTGTTCAATGGTTATGCATTTTAGTCACGCTTTATTTGAATATATGCAAACAAGGACACGCCCACACGTTCCCACACATCCAGGATCCCTCTCTTGGTGGAAAGCTGTCTAAGTTTATTCATGAGATTTGAAGATGATGAGGTTTGTGGTTGCCAAAGCAGCAAATTGCAGACTTTTCAACAATTTTCAGAAAACGAAAGCTGTGTGTGATGATATGTATTTTCATTCCAGCTCTTTGTAAAGTATTAGAAAAAGTGACTAGATTTGTATGGTTTTGGGGCTTTTTGAAGTTGATCACATCATGAAAACAAACACAAGACCATTAAACTGGAATTGATGTTTTTTGGGGGGATAAACTGTATTATATATTGTGTATAATCCACTACACTGTTGGAATATAATAGAACAAGCTTCTGAAAATGTATAATTTATACAATAATCATTTATATTTATAAAATGTATACTTTCTTGGAAAGGTTCTTTGTTTCCTCATGGGTTCTTAACTATCTAAAAGGTCTGGAGTGCTTATTTATAGATTCCACCAGAGGTACAACTCGTTCAGGCTGTAGATCTGACATCTTTTCTCACCCATTATAAAGCCTTTGATTAATTATTTTGGAAATATTTCTCAAAATGCTAAATATTTCGTTAAAGAAAGGCTTCCTGCTATAATTCTTCAATTCCTTAATTCAATAGTTTATTGTTTAAGAAAATATCAGCAATATATTTGCAATATCGTAGCCAGACTTCAGAGTTGAATCTAAAGTTCATTCGTGATACATAAAAATTTGTTGATTGTAGTAAGTTGTAGCAATGACTTTCCAATGTTATAAATAAAGGGATAAATATAGTACAAAAACACTGAACCGTATCAAAATAAGGTTGAATAACACTAAAAATGTTCACGCACGTGAAAGGGCTCATCATCTCTCTTTTCAAACGCAAATAGCGCAACCGGCTATACGAGCAATCTCCCAATCTGGCAACCTTGGAACTATGAGACTGGAGCTATGCGCTTGAACTTGACCGAGGAGAGCTTCAGGGATAAAGAGATGGAATTTATTTGCCCCCCCCGTCTCGTCGTTTATTTGGGATAAGTCTTTAAGACACAGTGTGAGTGCTCATTTCCATAACATGTTGCACAGCGCCAATTAAAGCTCAGTGCGCGACTTTTCTCCCGGAGTTACAGCTTGGTGATGCACAAAACGCACTGAGGGTGAGTAAAGGCCTATATTCAGCTGCTGAAATCTAGTGTGCTGACTGCTAAACAAATAGTTTGTGATATTGGTCTATTTACCACGAGGTTCCTTTATTATTATTGAATATTACCAATGTCTCGCCATGCTTTTGGTCTAGCTAAAATCAGAAAGAAATAAGAAATCGTTCAAATTAAAATTGGGCATATTTTAAGACTAACAAATAAAATGTTCATTTATTTGTTTGTTTGTTTGTTTGTTTTATTTAATTGTAGGCCATTTTGCTTTCAGATCTCCAGCTGTCGCAAAATAGCAACTTTAAGTGCTGAGAATCTGATGTTACATAGTTAACTAACTAATTAACTAAGTTAATCTAAGTAGTTTCTATCAAATAAAATCTTAATAATTAATAAGAATTTTTTAACGGTAAATTAGAATGAAGAATGTGTTTTTTCGAGCTTTCTAAAAAGAAAGGAAAAAAAAATCTGCTTTTATTTCCCTGGTTGTAACGCATGAAAGAGACGAAAGAGGCACTTTTACATGTTTATTGATTATTTTATCTTGTGTAAACTGCCTTTAATTGCAGAGAAAGTTTATTTCTGTAGAAAAAAAAGAGTGTGAGAAAGTGTGACTAAGCTCTTGATATAGTCTAAAAAGGTAACTTATAAACAATAAAATATCTATCTCAGTGACTCTTATAAATATTAATGGGATTTAATGGGATCTGCTGCATCGTAGAGTTTTCTCATAGTGTTATTTTTCCCCAGCGTTTAAACCTAACACCTGTTGCACAGTGCGTTCAGCTCTACACTGTATCTGTGATTTCACTGTATTCGTGCTCATTCTGGTCATATAAGCTGATCTGCTGATAGCTCTAACGTAAATATTTAGGCTGTGCTCTATTTACATGCTTGATTTTATGTCCTAGAGCAAACAACAAATGCAAGAGGTCAATTTCATTTGTATACGAATGCAATTATTATTGCTAAAAAGTCTGACTGATTTTTAATGATTTGGAAATGTTTTAAAAACAACTTATGCGTTATTGGTGAATAAACTGTAAATAATCACATTATGCATTACCTGAGCTACATAAACAGAAAAATATATAAGGTTGCAGTAAAATGTTGGCTATATATAAAGTCGTCCTTAGTAGGCTGTTGAAGAGGTTCTTGGAACATGAGGGGTTCCAAAATAAGTTTTAGTTGACATTTAATTTACTAATTATGAAAATCTAGTGAATCTAGAGATTTTAGAAATCCATTGAATTGAAAGATTTGCTCTTTTTATTAATGAACTCTTACTGTATTCACTTATTCCCAGTTGGACTGTAAGCGTTAATTCAACTCTGTGGGTTTTGCTGTGTACACACTGATTTGTGTGATTACTAACATTTAGAAGAAAATAAAACGTATTGTATGGGTATAGTCTTTCTGTGCGGCTTAAATATCTAAATTCGGATACATTTTATATAACAAATTATATTCGCGCAAATCGTTAAGATCATTTGGGATTAAGTGAAGGGATTAATGTGTGGTGTTTGAGAGCCTTACAACGAACTAATTGTGTTATAAATGTGGTAAAGCTGGTTAATAATATTGTCTTCAAGAAAGACCAGGTTTCTGACCAGCTGACCACTAGAGATGCGAGATGATACATGATCACCTGAGAAGCAAAAGCTCTCAAAGCGTTACATCATGGCTTGAAATGTGATTGATACTAGTAACGTTTTGCGGTCTTAGAAGCTTCGTTTGTGATAATATGTAGGTAACAACACGCCGTCTTCCTTGCTTCCAATAAATTCATCACTTCGCTGTGGCTATCTGAGGACAGAATCAAAATCATCTGAATTATATGCTCTAAACTACAGCATCTTATAGGCTCATTATGGAGTATTGTGCCTATTATGGCATTGGCAGGTGAGCAGTTATTACAGTTAGTGTTACAAATACTGCTTGTGTATGCCTCAAACTGATTAAAACATCACCTGACATTGCACAGTATTATAAGGACCCTTTTTCAACCTGTAATTGGCAAATTTCAAATGTCAGTGTCAAAGATTTCACTAGATTTTTAGAACATTAAAAGTTTCCTCTTTTATTCTTACAGTAAATCTTTAAAAAAAATTAAAACATATTTTGCACAATGTGGCTATTTTTATTTGGTCTATTTGGTTATTTAAAAAAAGAATTTTATATATATATATATATATATATATATATATATATATATATATATATATATATATATATATATATATATATATATATATATATATATATATATATATATATATATATATATTACGTTATGCAATTTTTTTTTAATTAAGGAATTTGTTTGGTTGGTTCTTTGAAATAACTCGATTTGACCCCATAGGTGAAATACAGTGATTACAGAAATACAGTGATTACAATTATTCATTTAATTTTCCTGGTTATGTGGAACATTCATTTCAGTACACTGGTAAACGTAGCATCATCGTTATTTAATTGTTTATTTATATATTTGATTTTTTTTTCTTTACTAAAAGTAAGTAAGAAAGAAAGAGATAGATAGATAGATAGATAGAGAGAGAGAGAGAGAGAGAGAGAGAGAAAGAGAGAGAGAGAGAGAGAGGGAGAGAGGGAAGGTTCACATCTATCTGTCTGCAAAAGATTCCCCAAAACAGAAGAAGGGGGCAAATGGGAAGATTAATGCAGACTTGTTTCACGTGGTTATATATATATATATATATATATATATATATATATATATATATATATATATATATATATATATATGATTTGATTTGAATGCTTTCTTGAAAGTTATCATCAACACAACAAATGAATGATTGTGAATGATTGTTTATATTGTTTGGGCTTAACTCATCATACAGTAAAGCTGTTCTGCATGTGATCCGGGATGAACATGTGTATAATGTGACAGCTTCGCAGCATGGAGGTTAAGCATTGATATTACGCCATTTCGCCGATGAGTGTCGCTGTGTCTGTGTCTCTGTCCACACCTTTCACAGACATTTCGCTCCGCATAATCCCTGTATGCAGAATTTATACTGTTAAAATCTGCAAAGCCTGAAATCAATAAAAAGTGAATGAAATGAAATATTTTTTAAGAAAAAGTTGAATGAGAAATATCAGTACTAATGAAACGGAACTCATTTTAATCTCTTAATCAGAGATAAATGTCTTGAGGGTCGAATTCCAGATGAAAAAGTCAACACTGGGTATTTTTCTGTGCTGTCATAATTCCACTTTACTGTTGAAAAGGAGTTTATACACTAAACAGGATACAAAACAACAACTACACAGGAATGCTTTAATTTTACTAAACGAAACTTTCTTATACGCTCTTTAAATAAATCCAAGGAATCTTCAAGGATTCTACTTGCATTTCACAACACATGATATCGTCTAAATCCTCAACCAACTGCTTTACTATAGCTTGCGTGATCATATAATTTCAGACTCGGAGTTTATGATCAGCTTTTGCTGGTTTACTAAATGGTTTCAAAAAGATTATTATGTCAGTTATTTTCACTTACTCCACATTCATCCCACTTAACTTTTATTTATTTTTAAAGCATTTTCTTAAACAAAATAAGACACTTAAAGAATTGTGAAGGAGAACCATTTTTATTTAGCAAAAGGGTAGTCTAAGAGAAAATGAACAAGACACGACTTAAAAAGAACGAACCATATTATTATTATTATTATTATTATTATTATTATTATTATTATTATTATTATTATTATTATTATTATTATTATTATTATCTCGTTCAGTCCCAGTTTAGTAGATGCAATTTATTACCGAAAAACCTACCTCATATACTACGTATATGGGGTATGTTTCTTATTTTCTGTTTTCATCCAGAAACAATACCCAAAATTCAAAATTTCGTTCAGTTTCGTTTAGAATCCAGGGCATCACCCTCACTGGTCTATAACAGCCAATGAATAAGACAACCAATTATTATCTACAATCATTATTTTAGAGATTGTGATTGTATAATATCATTATTTACTGCATCATAATACGAAAGCTTTGAGTGAAAAACGTGGCCCTTACAAGACATGTAATTTTGACATCTGAGAATAAGCTGCAATTAATGAATTAGTAAAAATTTCAATAAAATATGCTCAGTAAACCTGAAAAATATTATTTTTAGAATTTATTTAATTGGAAATGATTTTAAAAACAACAAGCAACGAAAATACAAAGCATGGGCAAACCAAAGAATAGCAAGCAAAAAAATTCTGAGTTTTGTGAAATTACAACGTAAAAGATCACGCTGAGGTCAATGACGTCAAGACGCAGGCGTACGTACGGCTAAGAGGAGGCAGTCAGCCAATCAGAGCATCCCTCGCTCTGTGTTTCGACGTATTGAGAATGTGCAACGTAGCAACGGGTTCTGGGCGCGCGCCTTGTGGATGCGGAACTGAGAGCGCGCGTTTCCGAGGCAACGTAACTCATCCCTGCGTTTTATTTCACAAACCTGCGAGTTCCGTTAAAGATGTGGCTCTTGTTTTGGGCTCTAATCCTGCCCTCAGTACACGTTTACTTAATATCGGACAGCTTATCTGTATCAAAGGATAATCTTTTTTGACTCATCTCGTCTGTGATTTAGAGCAAAGCAGCAATGAGGTGAAAAGGTGTGATGAGTAAGTTATTTATTAGCATGATTCTTCACCTAGCTAAAAGTTAGTGTGTCTGTGTGTATGTGTGTGTGTTAACTAGCTAACTGTTGGTTAATGCTATAAATAAGCCCCAGCTGTCGGGCTGAAATGGGTTACAAGTTGTTTGGTAGTTTCGTAAGCTCCAGGAAGAAAAAAGGTCTATGGGTCGATACATCATTAATGGATCTGACTGCATCCCTATAGTCTGCACAATTTGACACGCCGTGGTGCTTTTTTTATTTTACTTTTCTCTCCATTGCATAGCCTATGTCAAATGAACAATAGTCATCACTTCACAATGCTGGGGTTGTTTGAGTTTCTGTACCCAAATTTGCATGCTGTAAGATGCTAAAAGAAACACAGACAAACCTGATCTCAAGCCCAAACACCCAGGTTAATGCAGAAATCAGAAAGAGGTGCTATATTATACAACATTTTGTCGCTTCTTGACGAGCTTTAGAAACATCAACAAATGCATGATGACAGAGGATGTGGATTAGTTGAAGCTTATCGGAGTGCCTGTGAGTGTTGTATCTTTGATACAGTATAATAATCTTCAACAAAATCGACTGCCTCTTCTTGGAATGAAGTCATTATGCAGCTATTTAAAAGTTGCACAACTGTTATCTGTCATGGCCTGTACATTAAATCAGCGTTTATTTATTATTAGTCTTTTACAAAAAGCCTCTGCTGGTCATCAATTTATAATCAGCATTTTTGTAGCTCACGAAAGTCTTTTGCTCAGAGTTAATGTGCCGCATTTTAACGAAATTGTTCTCATGATTTCATCTCCACGGGTGCTCAGAATGAAATATTGAGCCATAGGGTTGTGGAGGTAATCCCCGCTCCTCCAGAAAAAGCAAACAGTTGTGCGATTGTTGCAGGAGCCTGGGAAAATGTCCCGGAGCGCATTGACGCCCGAGTCTGTTGTTCAGAAAGACTTTGTGTGCTCTCAGACGCTATTGTCATGTTAATGAACGCCTGCACGCTGTTGAACTTGATGTTGACTTCTTTCTTTTCGGCCTACATGTTTTTTTCTCCTTCTCGATCACTTGTTTGTGGGAAAGAAATGTTCTGCAGAACTACGGTGTGAAATTCATTAATCAGTGTTTTTTCCCCTTTGGGACAACAATAGGGAAGACACAAAAGTCTTATTTTATCGCTTCTTGAAATAGGAGAGGTAGAATAGATAAACTGTTTAAGTTCTCGGTAAATTGTTAAATTGTAGTTGGATTTATTATTATTATTATTATTATTATTATTATTATTATTATTATTATTATTATTATTATTGTTGTTGTTGTTGTTGTTGTTCTTCACTTTTGTTTTCTGTGATACACTTTTAGATGTCTATTAAATGTAAAGAAAATGTAACTGACAAATGTGTGTGTGTGTGTGTGTGCTATTAATTAATATTACTTGTTAATAAATTGTGTCAGTGCTTAATAAACTCTACACCTGGTCAAATTTGTTAAAGTCCCACCAAACAAAAGAACTTATAACATTTATAACATATGGTTCACGTTTCTAATATGTTCATTTGAAAATATCAGAGACAGTGTGAGACATTAGGTGGTATATTAACAAATTTCTATGCCAAAATATTGCCATTTAAAACCTTAACTAATGTATTAAAATTGTATTGTTATTTTATTTTTCAAATACAGTTAGTATAAGTATACAGGGTATTATTATTATTATTATTATTATTATTATTATTATTATTATTATTATTGTTGTTGTTGTTGTTGTTGTTGTTGTAATTATTATTATTATTATTATTATTATTATTATTATTACGCCTCCAAAAACTATTTAAGTGTTAGAATCGCATTGCTAGTTAATGCTTTTGCTATGGTTTATTTCATGTACATCCTCTGGAAATACATGAAAAATTGAGTAAATTTAAATTTTGCATGAAACAATTACCTATTGCTAAAGAATTTTATCATAGAATGTTTGATTTTAAAACTTTTTTTAAGAACCCATTAAGAAAAACATTATTTAAAATAATTTTAGAAGAATTTGGAGATAATATTGGTAGTGAACTCGAGAAGACCGAAAATGAAGCTGAGCGGAAGTGATTTCAGCACCACGGACAGGGCCATGTGAGTTCCGCGCTTTACTGTCCTAATGAATGCAACGCGAGAGAGACAGAGAGAGAGAGAGAGAGGGAGAGGGAGAGATCACGTGACCAAGGCCAAGGTTTTAGCTAGAACCTCAAGTATTTAGCTAGAACCTCAAGGTATTTGCAAATGTTGGGGTGCGCATCCATTAAATATTATATAACAATTTTTAGACATTATATAACAATTTATAGACATTTTACTGATATTGACAGTTTATTTGTAAAAAATATTTACAATATTTGCAAACATTTCTTAAGTAGCTTACCCATTTTGTCATACTGTTATATCATTTGCAGCAGGACTTAACGTGAGGAAAGTATACTGCCAGCAAATTTTAAGGAAAGGGGTGTGTGTATGTATGTGAAACAGAAAGAGAGAGAGAGAGAGAGAGAGAGAGAGAGAGAGATTCCCTACTGTTCTTTCTTTCTTGGAATACGTTCATTTGTTTATATTTTGTTGCACGTCAAATATTGTTATTGTTCTATTGGTTCTATTGTGGCTCTTTATGTACAACTGAAATAGGCATGTGAAATAGGGTAAGGTAAAAATACCGAAAACAGGCGAGTAAAACCATCTGTGTTTAAATCATGAAATAGATCGTGATTTGTATTTGATTCCTTTATAAGAACTGGCGTGGTTTTAATAACATCTAAGCCCAAGAATTGATTAATTTTATTATTATTATTATTATTATTATTATTATTACAACAGTGATGACGACGACGACAACAACAACAACAACAACAAGAACAACAACAATAATAATAATAATAATAATAATAATAATAATAATAATAATAATAATAATAATAATAATAATAATAATAATAATGTTCTTATTTATGCCGCAGTGTTCTTCTTGCATTGAATGTGTAGCAACGGTACACAGTCCATTGCTTAATTTTTTGTTTATTTGTTTGTTTGTTTGTTTTTAATATAATTGGAGGATATATTTGTTTGATTTATAATACCAGATATAGAATCTCGTCAGCATATTTTTGAGGCGCTATTTGCCCTTTGCCCTTCCACATAGTAAATTTCCCCACTCAAGCAGGTGACCGAGTCAGACATACATCTTCAAAGAGTCTGCACTAAATGACCAATTAAGATTCATTATTAACAACGTTTTACATTGGAGATTAGTTAGCTAAAGCATCTCTCTCTCTCTCTCTCTCTCTCTCTCTCTCTCTGTCATTGGCCTTTACAGCACACACAGTCACATCTTGCCATACCTTCCAAAACATGTAGACCACATATATAGACTTGACTGCATTCCACTACAACATAATAAATGCACTATAGACACATATACACTCACCATTAAACAAAATTTCTTCTTATACAAAAAAAGTAAATATATAATCTGTATAATAAAGGGTGTAGCTGTAGTACAAACTTGAACTTCCTTGCTCCTCATATTGAATTTATGATTTCGTTTAATAACAGCACCGTTATCTTCTTAATATCATTAATAGGAACATTTAGCATATAGTCATACTACTAAATAGTCTATAGTTTATGGTTATGAGCAGCACTAAATATTTCCGTAAATTAGAAATCAGCCCCACAGCTGAAGAAGTCTTTGTTTAAATAAATGTTAAAAACCTAACGCTGGCCACATGGGTAAATATATAGCATACATATGCTGATTTTTTTTAAATAGTACATATCGAATACAGATTTAAATCCTTGAATAAAAATAAAATAAAATAAAATCAGAAAACGATATAGTGTGAGTTTTGAATGCTTGGTGAAGGCTGTACGGTTTTTGAGTTTGCTCAGCCATGTGTTATCAATAAGCATGGCGAAATCGTGATGACATCACAGCGTGTTGACCCCCAGTGGCCCAGTCCTGCCCCCCGGTGATGGCAGTTACAGCTCGAGTCGCTTTCTCTTCACGTCGTCGTTCTCCAAACTGCCTAAAGATGCTCAAATCTCGGTTTGTGCTACCCTGATGGAGAAAATAAAATAACAAATACCGTAGAGAAAGGAAAAAAGAAAGGATGTAGTCTAAAATCGTGCATTCCGGTGGTAAATAGGATAAACAGGACCCCATCAGAGTGTTAGAGCGTTCATATCGAGTACCGTTTAACATTCTTACATTCTGGTGGCTTACAATTTTTACACCATGTTTAGTATAAAAGCATGCGATCGTCGGAAACGAATCGTGGGTCTGTAGAATTGTGTAACTTCTCTAGAGCTTCTCTAGCCTGTTCTTACGCCTGGACATGTGGAGTAGGACATACGTGGAAAAGAAGGAATTAAAAAAAATATACAAAAATCCGTAAGTTATTATTATTATTATTATTATTATTATTATTATTATTATTATTTCTAGTACCAGGCTATTGGAGGATCTATTAGCTCTAATAGTTTTACCAATAAAGGTTTGACCAAAGAGGCACTCGTGTTTGTTTTTACCCCTTAGTTTTAACATCGGAAAAGAAACCAAATTCTTCATATTCTTCTACTTTATTTCATGACTGATAGATTTTATTTTGCAGTTTATGCGTTTATGCATGTAAAGCTTTATGAATAGGATTGAGGTGTGCCTGTATATATCCCACGTGTGTTGTCTAATGTGCAGTGAATTGTTTTGACAATTTTATGGTCTTTGCAAGAAGGCTGCTTGTGTGGTGCACCTTGTTAGAGAAACGCTTTGACCCGACCCAACTGAGTAAATTTGGAGCTGTTCATTGATTGGTTGTGAATGGGAATAGTTAACGGTTACAGCACATCTCCCACATGCACACGTATATACAGGTTATCTACGTTTTTCTATAACAGTATTCACCTTTTGCATTATTTTTGTAAAAATGCCATCATATACAATTATATTATTACATAATTATATTTTTACTATAGTCGGAAGGCCTGAGGCAATTTATTAGGGAGATAAATTCGGAAGCTATCCAGGGACACGTTTTATTTAGGTACGAATAGGGAATAAAGCGTTTCAAGGCCTACTGTACCGGAGGGAGCCTCTCTCTCTCTCTCTCTCTCTCTCTCTCTCACACACACACACACACATACACACCTGGCTGTACTGCAATAAGGTCAGCGTTTAACATACAACGTGTGGAAGCTGTGTGTGTTTACAGTGGTGGGTGTATAATGTAATATCGAATGGTTTTGTGAGGAGCATTTTATTTTGTGCTCATGTGCGCATATGATGTGTGAAAGCGCGGTGTGTGTGTGTGTGTGTGCGCGTGTGTCGGCGCTGCACGCGAACGAACGCGACAGCTCCATGTGACCACAACAGAAGCTGCATATCCGGCACGCGGCGGTGCCTTTAAGAGCCTTGGATTAGTTTTTCTCTTTGGTTATCTAGCTGTATGAGTTTTATGCGATATCATAAAGCTAGAGAACCGAATGTAGAAACTAATTCCCATCACTTCGGGCCGTATAGGCGACTCGGATTCTCTTGGAATCTGGAGGAAAAGAAGGAAGAAGGAAACCGGAGAACGAGGCGCTGAGCTCCGTAGATGTGCACGGGAGAAACGGCGGTGCTCGCTAAAACAGCATCGCGGAGGAAACGGTAGGCGACCCTGGGACACTCGGTTCACTTTTATGCCGTGTCTGAGTCATCGTCTGAGGCAATCCGTATGAGGGGAATGTGTTTTTTGTATTGCATGGTGCGTAAATGCAGGTGGCTGCTTCCTCCAGCCCCCGTGTTAGAAGCTCGGCATTCGCAGTGGATGGTTGCGCTTGAAGAACCGTGTTGCCAGATTGATGTATTTCATAGCTGTGTGGCATATTTTTTCGTGACATGGAACTGGAGCTCGATATACTTTCATTTGGACGTACCGTGGTTGATTGCAGATGGGTTGAATGAATTACTCTCTTGTGGGACTGGTTTTACACCTTATTTGGGTTAGATAGCGATAATCTGGCAACCCAGCTGTTAAATTCTCGGTATAATCGTAGTAAGATATTTGGGTGATGAAGAAGTACAGTCCTGTTCTGCAGGGTGTGTGGCATACATTCCACCATAGACCATGCTCATGTGGATTTTTAGACGATGACAAAAGGGTTAAGGGTGTTCTTTTAGATGATTGGTCCGTTCCTGGGTCACGTGGTCTGGCGTGCAATCGCTCATATGTGCGTCCATATAGAGATTATGGAAAAGCAAAATTAAAACCCAACGTGTGTGTGTGTGTGTGTGTTGTGCACACTGTGTTGGAGTTATACTCTAATATGTGTAACTGTTGTTGCTTCTCCTGGGATATTTTGGACCACAAAACTGTTGACAAGTGAAATAATGTAGACTTACATAAGCTTGATTGGCTGGTGACAGTGAAATATTAAATGAAACAGTATGATTTGTTAAAATCATGTAGAATAATGCTGATTTAGCAAGGAGCAGATTGATCAGATTCAATGTTATTGGCCTATGTACTGTAAGTTTTAACAATGGACATTTTTATAACATGTAGTTATACACAAGGTTGCATGTAGTGTGTGCTTGTTACATTTTAAAATGCTTCCCTATAATATGAATAACTGCAGTTGGTGTGTATGTCATTGGATATAGAAATGCAAGGTTACTAAACTAACCATCATACTTTAAAATGAGTAAGAATTTACTCAGTATGAAGATTAATGTTAGTACACAGCATTGTAGCAAAATGGCTCTGGTTATTTCTATGCTATCGTCACATTTTCTATCTGTGATATAAATGAACCTTTGGTTATCTAAAGATCTTCCTCACCTTTATATGTCATGACAGACATGGCCTTTTATAGCATTACTGTACTCACTGTTCCATTTGGAGCATGGCATGCAGCTTACATGGATCAAATAGATCAGGGTAGATCCTGCACTGTGGGAAGCCATTGTGTAAAAAAACAATCAGATGTTTTAAGATCACAGTGACATTGCATTTGTCCATGACCTTGAATGGATGAACACATGTGTTTTAAATCCCCTATTTTCTTGTCATTATGAGCTTTGTAAGATATCCACAATTTATCATCATGATACATGGTTTTTGTTTTGTTTTAATCCGCCAACTATTCAGTATGAACAAAGGCGTTGTAACCTTGTCATGAACATGAACTTCTGAGAAAGGGGATGCTGGGAATTGATATGAGTGAGAAGCAACACAGCAGGTTACTTGCCCACCATGCTGTCTAGAGCAGTTATATTATTTGATAGTGAAATACTAGCTTTGTTGCAGTAAGCTGCCCAAATACATGACTTACATTACAGATTTTGTTGCTTTGATATGGTGCGTGTGAATCTCCTATGACAAGAAAGCTACAATGAAAATATAAAATATAAAATGCAAATATAATATGCACAAAAACACATTCAAGTTCAAAGTGAAGTGCTTTCGGCTTAATGCCATTAAAAGACCCACTTTAACTCCCCTTTAGCATTGCTATTTAGCGTTCTCACATAGACTTAACAACAAAATATTATGCAGGTATTATGCATATGTTCTGTTCATAAAGACTGATGGAAATATGCCCCAGAGATGGACGTCCAGTCTGAGGCCTGCCTGTCTGAATGAGGGGTGTCCCAGACGTTTTCCCACATTAATATGTGTCTGGGCCTGCAGTGGGAGCCGGCAGATGGAGTCTTGTCTTAGCACCTGGCATATGCAGCACTACCATTGTCTACGCCCATGACTAATCTCAGTTATATGTAACCAACTCCGCATTTCAATTTTGCTGCAGATTAAAAATATATTAGAAGGAAAAGAAGGGCAAAACACATGTGTTCAGGTTAGAGAATGAGAGCCTCAATTCAAGAGGATCTGTTTATGGAAACACTGTCTTTGGCTATTGCTACGATATATACAAGTGCAACTGCTTTTTTTTTTTTCTTTTTCTTTTTTTTTAAAGAAAAAAGGAGCTAGAACTATTATCATACAAATTGTGCATCTGATTCAGTTCATTGTTAAAAGAGGTAGCCTGAGTGTTATACCTTCCCGGTGTGTGGCCTGCTGTAAGAGGATGGCTAACAAAGCTGCATTTGTGCTACATGCTGTTAAAATGCTCTCTGAGTAAAGGCTTGTCAGAATTCAGCAAATACAGCTGTCACCAGCAGAAAAATGATATTTTGGTGAAGTTTTTTTTTAAGTAACATTATTTAAATAACTCTGCATAAAGTAGTCAGTATCTTACTTACACCAATCTCATACAGACCTGCTATCTGAATGTGAAGTTGAATTATGCCGAATTTCAGAGATGGTTCATTTACAGGCATCCATGTGCTATTAAAACATCTCCTCATCCACCTTCCCCTATTTTTGGAACATTTTGATACAGCCCCTATAACTGTCAGTTCCATGGTAAAATATTACTATTATTTGAAAGAGCCAGCACTTTTTGTGTTTAACTGAATTTACAGTTTCAATAATAATAATAATAATAATAATAATAATAATAATAATATTACAGTACAGGCCTTTAAAATCCTTTGTTTACTTTGTATTCACAAGACTTATTGTAAGAATAACCGACAGAAGATGTCCGGCCATTCAATAAAACACACACACACACACACACACACACAGTAACAAACGAATAGTGTAAAGTAATTAAATAATTTGCACAATTTAGATATTTTAGGCTGCTTTGTAAAAGGCTTGTAACATGTTTCAAATAAAGCTGAAGGACTCCAGCTTGAAATAAGTTTCATATTCTTTTTCATATTTCATTTAAGACTCTAGCCATTAAATATTATGTTTGAAATAATAATTCTGCCTGGGTTCACTGCCTTCCTGCACACACCTCTCTGATGTATGAGGGCATTTCTGGCACTACTGCTTTGTAGGTACTTTCTTAGCAGTAAGCTATGGTATACATGTTTATTTAAAACAGATATAATTATTATTTATACTGCAATATTAAATATTACGTAAACTAAACCATGGTAAACCAAGGTTATAGCTAAACTGTAGCAAATTTCCTTCCCACAGTGACCTATATTACTGTCATGCGCATCACTCCAGTGTAACAGGAATGAATGAATGAATTTCACGACATATTTTAAAGGGGCTAACTATTTTTGGCAATACGAGTTCGAAGTGGCGTGGTGAAATGGACTTCCCTCTCTCATTATCATTCAGTTTTCATTTCTCTCTCTCTCTCTCTCTCTCTCTCTCTCTCTCTCTCTCTTTTGCTTCAAAAAGCAAATGTCACTCATTTCCCGTCTGAGCTCGTGAATCCGGAGTGTGGTAGCTTAGCAACCGCCTCTGATCCATCAAATGAAACAGGAAGGAAAAGCTGCCTTGTACATTATTACAGCTCGAAGATTCAACAAGAGGCGCATTAAACTACACATTTTAACCGACTAAAGGTGGAGTTTAATGCAAAAGACAACAAAAGTTTTTTTATATAACCTTTTTAATCGACCGGCTATTTCATATTACCTTTTGTAAGCGCGAATCATCATGGTTCAGACTTCTGTTAGGCTCAAAATGGTTGTTGGCACTGGACTCGTTTTTTAAGTATGAAAAATTCCAAAATTGTTCAAACAAAATAGAAGTCAAAATGCATATGACCAGACCATTAAATGATAATAAGGCAAAAACAAAACGTTAATTTTTCCTCAGTTCTTCCTTGATAAACCTTCTTCTTGATGCCTTTTTGCAAGGGGTCTGTGTTTATCTTTATTCATTTTTATTTTTGTCTTTTATTTTATTTTATTTTTTTTTCTGACAAGCTAAATCAGGTTTAAATGTCTTACATTTATAAAAGGTTGACTACACACACACACACACACACAAAAGTTGTGAATACAAATGCAGCACCTTTTCTTTGCTGCAAATGTGAGCTTTGTAAAAAGATAACTTAGTCTTAGCTTTGTCTTCACCTTCTTGTTTATTTCTGTCAATTTGTGTTGTAGTATTTAGTATTAACTAAGGGACTACAGATATTATTTATTTGAAATGTCTTTCTCAAAGTCTTTAGGAACGAAAGAAAATATTTATTGTTACGTCAGAAATCCCACTGCTTGCTTGTATGTGTTATGAATAGTTATTTGTTTTATGTTCCATGCAATTATTCTTTTTCATGCAATTATTCTCTTATAATTTTTTGTGAATTTATTTATTTTTTTTTAATAGAATTCAAAGCCATAATGCCATTTGCTGTGTGTGTGTTTATGTAAGACAGCTGCAGACTGGGTATTAGCCATTCACTGCGTAATTGTTAAGGTTTACTTGACCTTGTTGCAGTAGATATGACAAATACATAATAGCTTAATAAATAGATAATCAGAATCAATGAGCAACAACGCAAGCCTTTTCTGAAAATTTCTTCACAGTTCTTGGAACTTAATATATGCTAGTTTAAATACTACAAGTAGCCTGAAATTGCATATTTTTTTAATATCCATAAACACATGCATTCTTTTGGTGCTATATGTATTCACCAACAAATACCTCTGTTCTGTTTTGTATAGGAGATGTGGAGCATGGCCTGAGTTGTGGAAAGTCAAGGCCGAAAACACAAAGCAGACACAAGAGTAGAGTTTAAGGTGAGTATTGCAGTCCCTGGGGCTTTAATATATCTGGCAATGTGACCTTGAGTTCCACTCTGACTTCAGTTATGCACAGAACTATATACAAACATAACAATGCATGTTAACTCACAAGAAACAGATAGAAATAAGAATCTGATCAAATTGCATAGTTTGTGCTAACAGCACCATAACAGTTCATGCTTGAGAGATGTAGAAGTAGATTTGTTTTATTCGAAGTGCAGCATTTTAAATGATGTGAGAAAGCAGCCATCCTCTTTCACGAAAAAACCTCGGTGCCGGATAGCAAACATACAGGGGATTACTATGGCAACAGCATTTGCCCTCGTTCATTGGTGGCAAACTGTAAGGCTGGGGAAAGTCACGTGTCTTGAGTCAGAGTGAAATTCTTCATGGCGGCGGCTGCTACGTTATTTCATGGCTTCTGTTTGTGCTCATCCATAAAGAGACATGGTGCACTCCTGCGCTATACCCATAGCCTGCTTGTCATTTCTGTCACATACTGCAAATCTGTCAGGATTTTCAAGTCAGGATTTGCACTCATTCTCATGCTCAGGTTACGATTTAGGAACTGCCTGTTCTGCTTGCATTCACATATTTTGGTGAATTGAGAGATCATTGTGAACACACGCACACACTGCAAGCCTAAACTGTAGTAAACTGAATAATTCTTATTGGATTCTTATGAGACTTCTGTAGTTATTTGTAGTTCATCTGGTTTGTTTTAATGACATTAAAGAAAAAGTCGTTTTAATGTCACATATCTATTTGGATGAGTTACTAGTAAGATCTCTACACTTTATGATTATGAGATGAAGTATATCACCTGGAATTGCAGTGACACGCATTTACTTTCCCTTTTCTTCCTTACTTCTTTGCTTTGACACATTATGCCCTGATCCAATTTGTTAGTTCCCTCACTGTTGGCAGATAAGCCAGTGTGGAGGCCATTTCTGTAATCTATATTTTAATTCTATTGTCCATTCCAGTATCCCTTTACGATTTTGCATGGGGTGTTTATAAGGTGTGCTCATGTGGAAAGGCTGTAAGGGTGGCTTAGTCCCTCACCTTCCTAATTCCCTTGCCTCTCTCTCTCCATTCCTTGCGCCCATCTTCCCTCCCTCCCGCCCTCCCAGCCTCCCTCCCTCCCTCCACTTCATCCTGAAGCTCTCTCCCTCCAAGCCACTCCAGACTCGCTCTCTCCTTTTGCCTCACAATCTCAAGTCAGAGTTCAATGGCACATTTTTCCCTCCTTTTTCACTCCCCCACAACTCTAGTGGTTTTTTTGCAAGATGGGGGCAGGCACCTAGTCTGAACTTTAGCTGCAATTCTCCAGGCACACATGCATTGTGAAACAGATTGAAAAAGAAATGAGTACCTTTTTCCGTCTTCTGCCAGAACATAAAACTCTCAGACTTACACACTTATTCTCTCTCCCTTTTACACTACTGTTTTCCTTTTGAGCTAGAGCAGTTTTACATTTTGCAGTTTTTAATGGCTAGTACATTTTTGGTGCAATTTTAAAATCATTTTGTGTTGTTTTGGATGTTTATTTATTTGTTTGTTTGTTTGTCTATTTATTTATTTTCAGCCTTCAAACCAAAACATATAGTATGTCCCAGTCCCAGCCTAGTATATCCCACCATAGTAATTTGCACAAAAAAATAAAAAATGAATACATGAAACCTTATGATTTCAATATCCCTAAATAAGTCATTATGAAGTCCTGATGTGATTGTATGTGGTTCCCACTTTTGATTCCTCTAAAGCGGTGGTTTTCAAAGCAGGGTCTGGGGACGCTGACTTTTTTTTTACTACAGTGATGGAAATCACAACCCTCCAGTGTCAAAGCTATTGTATTTTTTAAGCTATTTTCATTTCATTTATATTTACAGCATTTTTACCTCAGCATGACTTACAGAAATACTCGGTATCAAAATCATCCCCATAATAGTTAAAGCAGTTAGTTAGTTAGTAGTATTTCACCATTCACCTGATTTAAAAACCATACAGAGGTTTGTTGCTGATAATTTCAGGAATTAAAAAAACTCTAATATTTAGGGTACATACATTTAATTAGCCTAATATTTCAATACTGCTATTAGGTTGCTAAAAAAATATTGAGATTCTGTGGAATCTTAGTTTTGCAGTGATTATATATAAAGAGGTCCCTGGTTGCAAAATGTTTGAGAATTGTACAGAACTGTAGTGTGATCTGATACTACATACAATGTAATATTGTACTATTTGGTAAGCTACGTTTCGCAATTCAAAGTACATATTGAGACGTTGCTGTGGTATCGATCCACTTTTGTAATGGAAGAATATGTTGTGATCCATTTTCCAGTGTGGCTGACAAGGCTCTTGTAAAATGGCCAGACATCCTAATTCTGTCACATTTGTCACGATCGCGACAGGAATTCTCCTTCTTCATCCTATTTCTTGAAGAAATGGAGGAGAACGTTAGCAGTGCAGATCCATTGATCACCTACGGTATTCTAGCACATTAGTCACTGCAAAAGTGAAAGCTGAGAGTAGAAGAGCACAAACTTCAGCACACAGCAGGCTTCAGCTCAGAGTGAGACCTATCATGAAAAGATGGCTTTCCATCATGGAGAGAAAGAAATCTCTCTCTTTTTTTCACTTTTAGGACAGAAAAACAGTCTGTGACATTGGCCTAGTTCTAGCCTAGCTTTGCCCAGAGGAAGAATTGAATTGAGGAATCAGAGAGAGAGGATCAGAGGGGACTCGGTTGCCTGTGGCTATCTCCCCCCACTCTATAGCATCTAACTACCTTTCAGCCTCAGCCTCTTCTCTCCCTTCTTCTGCCTCACACATCTGAGCTGCCTGCTTCATATTAGCTCACCAAATCGAACACAGAGAGTACACAGATCAATCAAAAACAGCATTTTTGAAGCAATTAAAGTGAGAGAGAAGAAGCGAGAGGCTGCATAGCTAAACAAATTCTATATGAAAAGGAGAATCTATAAAATTGAGTGCTTTTGAAACGCTGTCTGTATGAAAGTACAGTTACTGGACGCAAGTGCAATAAACTGTGCCTCATTATGTTTAATGCGCTAGTTCTAGTCATGTATCAGGAATTAAATGTTCAGTGTAAAATGACACTGAAGAGAAGTACCATGTGGCAAATTGTGGATTCATAGGGTGTCTTACTGAGAGAAGAGGCACTTTCTCTTGAAGTTCATGTCCTCATTTTGTACATCACACCCTATTTTATATGTGAGAAGAGAGAATTTCATAGAAAAGATTCCTGTTAAGAGAATTTTACTTGGCTCTACAATTTCTACTATTACTACTACTACTAATATTTAATTATTTCTGGCAGTTTCTGTGCATGAAACCTTTTGCCTAAAAATAGAGAGCCAAAAATTCCCAAGATATTTATAGCTTAAATGCCTGTACATGGCTTTCTCTCTAAGTTGATTTAAAGTATAGCTGTTGCACTATAGAGCTTGAAAGCAAATAAATCTTTTTAAATGAATACGGTGATTGGGTGAAAGGCAAAGCTGGCGAGTGGCTGCTGCATGCAGAGTGAGCGAATGCTGACATAAATTAAAGCCTGCATATTTCCCCTTTCTTGCTTAAGATAAAGGTTTAAATAATGTCTTTTATTCGTTAAAGGGTAGGACAAAAACCTATTTTCCTCAGAAAAAGCTAGCCATTTTAGGCTGAAAAACATCTCCAGTGGCTGAAGAGGCAGTTGATTTTCTCAGGAAGAGAATGGCCCAGGCAGGCCTCTATGACAGCACCATGCAACGCGCTGCTTCAATAGCGAGGTGTATTTCTGAAGATGGAAGGGGTGGGTGGGGGTCCAAGGAGTGAGGGAGGAGGGGGAGGATGAGGGAAGCGCTGTGAAAAGGCAGCAGGCTGCAGCGTGAATGGGGGCAGCAGGGAGGGGGTTGACGGGCTCCGCTCCTTCATTGGCCGAATGCAACAGCCGCAGCGGCTGTGAAAAGAGGTCTCCCCTTTTTCCCACGACCCGGCAAACGGGCCCAAACAGTGGCCCAGGCCCGTCAGGGTCAAGTCACAGCGCTAATATATACACTGGGCTTGTGTGCGCACAATGCAGACACACAGCTCATTTATTCGATGTGTGCAGACAGACATGTGCGCACACAGCCACATCCAGACCAAGACAGGGAGGGGGCAAGCAAGGACCCTGACACTAATTTTGATCACATTGAGGCCATTGTCTAGTTCTATTCCAGTTCTAGATTTTGCAAATTAACAAGCATTTGGTAGGAGTGACACACACACACATACAGACAGACATACACACACACACACACACAGTCTGATGCTTGCCATCTAGCCTTGCAGTTTTTTTATAAATATGTAGCAGCTTCTTATAGGTATTATACAGAGGAGGCTGAAATAAAAAGTATTTTGAAAAAATACTTTCATTATAATCTTTGCTATTGCAAATATATGCCCCAAATGCACTAAATGAAAATGTTCTTTAATACATTTCATAATTTGTGCATTTTGCTCATAAAGTAAAAATTAGTTTTGCTTGCATTTGAAGGTACAAAGCCAAATCCCCTTAGCTTTGTTGCCTTGAAGACTAGAGGGCTTGGTTGTGAAGTTGCTCGACTGTCAAGGCCTTAGACGGAACTTGACTGTGAGGCCTGTGTGTGTGTGTGTGTGTGTTGGGGGTGGGGGTGGTGGAGGGTTCTGCAGAATTACGTATGTCTCCTCCAAGACTGAAGTGCAGCAGAGTTTAGAGCGCCTGCTTTGACTGAAGCGTGAAAGACAGCTACTTTAGACAATGGCAAAGAGAGGGGACGGCAAGAGCACATAGCAACTCTCCTAGCAACTCCTGCACCGACAGGAATTTAGATGAGACCTCTGCTCTGTCTATAGTAGCCTAGGAGTATAATAAAAGGCGAGTATAAAACAAACAAGGCTTTCTGCCTTCAGTAAAAAAAAATCTAAAAACAGTTAAGTAGTAAAAGAAATACCTGTATATGATATGCATGATAGTGATAGAAATCAGTGCTTTATTTTCATCATATTATGGTTATAGTGTGTGCAGCAAAAGTATTGATAATTTAATAACATTTGATAGCATTTTATGGATGCATTAAACATACGTAAATTGCATCATTTGTTTTCCTACTATGGGTAATCTGTGCTGTCATTGTATGCTTTATTATTTTTATTATTATAAGGATTATGAGGAAGATGTCTAGTCAAATACATGTTTTTACGACCTCACAGTCCATTAGGAAACACAAACCTAACATTCCCTTCACAATAATGGGTGCCATCTTGTTAAAACAGGTCATACACACTTTGGCACTGTGTATAACTCTGTCCACACCACCCCTACCCACCCACCTCGTCCAGTTTACACCCTTTTATGGGACATTTGTCCCATAGTAAGCCTCATTCTTTTGGTAAACAAGCACCAGCACACCAGCCGTCTTCCTCTCTGCATTCTTTCTCCTGTTCAAAGGCTCCTGGAGTGCAGCGAGACAAAAGGGGAGACTCACTTAATTAGCTGGGCGAGAAGATGCATTGTGGCAATTACCCAGCACAATGAGGGAAAGCTCACGGCCTGTTAATTTGGTGTGGGGCTAGAGAGCTGTTCCTCAGGCCCAGAATAGCCCTTTGTTAGATACAGAGGTCTCGTAATAGATCACATAGACTTCGATTAAGGCTTGGAGAATCTTATGGCAAGGTTTTAGATGTATGTTATGCATCTAAAGGTACAGCTACGGGCAATAAATTTTATATATATATATATATATATATATATATATATATATATATATATATATATATATATATATATATATAAGGGTTTCATCTTATATATATATATATTATCTTATATATAGGGTTCTATATATATATATATATATATATTTATATATAAGGGTTACAGATACAACCTCAACCCTCAGCTCCACTTTGAACTGAAACTGAAAATTTAAATTCCAAGGTCGAGATGCTCATGTACAAAGTCCATGTTAAGTAATTACAGAGCTCCTGTTCAAGCAGCTGCAAGGGTCCCTACCCTAAGCAAAATGTTATACTTCCTCAACACTGATCTGTTTTCTTTTTTTTTTGTAGTGGGTTTGAGTGGGAGGGTGCTGGTGGTCGGAGCGAGATGGCGCATCGAGGATGCCTCTCTCCCAGTAGGGCCCTCAGGCAGTCACTTTCATGAAGTCAGATAACATTCTCCTCTCTTTTTCTGGAGAGTTCTTTAACCTTGATGAGTGCGATGATGGGGTCGGAGAGGACGCGAGTAGTGGGCAGCATGGTGGAGATGGTAGCAGAGCTTGTGCTCACTTGCAGAATCAATACGAGAGCAGTGCGTGTTGGGAAGCTGAGCACTGAGGGAGGTGGGAGTAGGGAAGTCCCACTGAGGCCTGTAATAAGTCGTCCGCACTGCTGCCTGTGTGAGCATTCCTACAAAGACTGTCCTATTACAGAGTTACAGTTTGGCTTGCATTACAATAACTGCACAAAATAGAGTTTCAGGATTTCTGCAATATATGAAATGTACCACAAGATATAGGCTTGGCTATAAAAATAGTTTTGCTCTAAAAATCTACAAAAATTCTTTCAGTTACAAAAGGAGAGATAATACTATGTTAAGTATATATATATATATACATACTTTAGTAGTTCTGCATGTAATGTAAATTATTATATTAATCCAAAAAATATATAAAAAAAAATAATAATATATTAATCCATTTGTACTAATACATTATCATTTCTATTGAATCTGGTCAGTCACAGGTAAATGTAAGCTCAGTGTTACAGGAATAACAGCTCAGACTATGCTGTTGTAGAAAAATAATCATTCATAGCTGTTTATCCTTATGTCGGGCCCTGTCACACTACCATGACCTAGATTATTTTCCTAAAAAAGTGCAGCCCATCATGTATTGTCATTTACATATTGCTATTTCTTAAATATAATTTTGTATGATCCAAAATATAATAGCAAACAAATTCAAGGCATTTAAATGTGACACCTCAAAGACATATTGCAGTTGCAATGTATAGCAACATAATCTCAATATTTTATTTTTATCCATGTCATGCAGCCCTAGTTAGGGTTCTTAGACTGCATGCCATTATCTCTGACTTCTCTACGGAACCTGCTCCTCATTTTCAAAAATGACTGCATTTATCCACTCTGACTGAAACAACATTTATTAAGCATCAAACTTACCAATAAAATAGCATGCTTCACCCAACCACACTGCACTGCTTACATTTTTAAGAATTGAGGAACCTGAACCTCACAGAGCATTTGTACAACTTTGACTGAGTCAAGTTGGATTTCATTTCATTTCGCATGACTGAAAGTGCTAAAATAAAGTACACAGGTGGTCACTGACCGACTAAAGTACTAATTCCTAATTCCTTTTTCCTAATTCCTTTTTCACTACACAGCTGTGTGCTCTGCTTTATGTCTCATCCATAATGCAAACATGTCATATTCATCTGGCAAGACATGTAACCACTTTTAATCAAGGTTTTGGCAAAGGATTCTAAATTTCATGTTTATTGTACAGTCTTACAAAACTTACTGTCACATCCTTAATGTCGACAAATCACTTCTATGTAATTGTAATACGTATAGGTATGTCTGGAATTTAAATATCGGCCTGCTTTCTCCCTGAACATGCAGATGCTAAGATTGTGTAGGTAATATGACATCCTATGCCATCCATAACTTTTGGCATATTTCTGAAAAATATTAAGTCCCATTATTACATAGACTTAGAGGTTTGTAATGTTGTGTATTGACATGTAGTAAAAGCCATTTAAGGTCATTAAGGACAATCCTGAGCTAAATCCCACATTATTAGTCCATCTACTCCCGTTTACACATCTTTTCCTGTCCATCTTGTCTGTTTAGGTCTGCCTTCTTTCTCATTCTTTCATCATCACATCCCTCCTCTAATCCCATGTTAAACCTCTAAATCTGTTACTCTGTCTCTGTCTGTCTGTCTGTCTGTCTGTCTGTCTGTCTCTCTCTCTCCATCTCTCTCTCTCTCTCTCTCTCTCTCTCTCTCTCTCCCCACCTCTCTCAGTTGTTCTTACCCATATTACCCATTTCTCTTTTCTCCTGCTTAGGGCTCTTTACTCCTGCCCAACTTAGCTAATTGAGTTGGTGAGAAGTTAACCGCCCCCCTCATTGGCAGGGAAGCTTGCTAACCCTCCCTCACAGGAGTGTCACATTGTTGGGTCCCTTTCGCCCCGGTGTAATCCCCTCCGCTGGGACAATGGAACAGCCCACCGGCCACTGAGATACATTATCCCCCCCTGACCAGAGAGCTCCCGGATCATCGAGTCCCACTTCATCCAGCTACACTCACGGCTTCAAAGCTCCGGGCCGAGTCTGTGCACCTCGTTACTTATTCATGTGGGCCTGGGAGAGGCGAGAGGGTCCGCTGAGATGAAATGGCAGTGCTGAGGAGATGTGGAGAGCTGAACAGCTCCCTGGTGAGCTCCAGCGGCGAGTTTGGAGAGCATGAGCCACCGCCTGCCCTGCTCTGATCTCCAGCATCTACATCAAACATCTTGTCCCAATAACGTGGCCTATTAGCAGTGATAACCACAGCTGGGCTTCGCTGCTGCACACCTGCTATAGGGCTTTTGGTTTGACAGGGTTGGACATTCACAGTTCTCCTTACAGTGATTTTAGCTGAGGTTTAAAGCTTATAGTTAACGTCATTATATGAAATCCTAGACCGATGATTGAGACAGTACAGTCTAACACAGTCATTGGAAAATATATAAAAGCAATAATAACGGTAGTGTTAATATGCAAAATGAGCTCTGTGACATGAGCGTAAAGAATTGCTCTGGGTTGTCCTGAAACCAGGGGCGTGGCTTTAGCTTCATGTCAATCAGAGGCAGAAAAGGAGGTTGGGTTGCTATGGGAACAGATGCTGAGTGTTAACCAGAAAGGAAACAAACAAAATAGTGCTCATAAAAAGCTCATAAAGCAGGTTGAATTGGTTGTGTGTGTGTGTGTGTGTGCGTGTGTGTGTGTGTGCGTGTTTGCTTCCAACTTGTCACAGTAGAGAATATTAAATGAACCTGTCTTTTCTTACTTGAGTGTATACCACATGACTGTTCAATCAGAGAAAGATTTTGTAGCTCAATAAAATCATACGGTTTAATATTGCTGTTGTAAAGCTCACAGTGTTACTTTGATAGTCCACACTGCAAGGACGTTTCGTACAGAGGTTGATGACATTGACATGATGAGCACATAGCCTGAAGACCTGAATAACCATGGCAGTTTTCATGCACTGGTTATAAAATTATCTGCATACTCTGTACTGCTCTATGTACCCTCTCTGAAACCTTTAGCCCATGAGTGAAAGCACACATTTTTAATATATTCTAACTCTGTCTGATGGTCCTTGTGCCCAGAGGCTGCAAGAAGACCCCCCCCAACCACCCACTCATGCCAAACTATAATTATTACCTCTGCTTTTGTGAAGTGAAAGCATGAATCTGCTTGGTGTTGTGTGTTAGCATTCATGTCCCCATCAGTTCTATCCTGCTTTTCTCTTCCTCTTCCCTCTGGTTTTTTCTTGTTATAAACTCTATCCCAGAACTCAAGACTGGGGAAATGGAGCGAAGTGACATGACTCTTGTGGGAGACAGGCCTTATTTGCCTGATTTCAACCTTGAGCCCACTGCATCAGCTGCTTTCACTCCCTGTTTTCTTTCTTTACTTCTCCTGCTTGCCTGATCCCTGTCTTGCACGCACTTCTATGGTCCCTAATGCATACTAACTATGGAAAGATATGATATATATTTAAATAGCCTGTTCAGATGCAAGCTTCACAACCTTAATTTTGGATTTTTGGTTTTCCCTTTTGTGACCCCCGCCTCCATGCCTCTTTAGCTCCATGCTGGGCTGCTTCAATAATATTTATAGCGCAATCTTTATCTCTCCAGCCTCTCTTTTCTTTTCATTTTTTTCCCCCAAGTCCAGTGCCATGGGGCAAACCCTCCTACCCTCATTTCCCTCCAACCCCCTCTGTGTTGCCCCTGGCCCCCCTTTCCTTCAAGCTGACAGATAGACAAACGCACCGTTCTCTCTTTCTTTGCCTTTCACCTCTCAAGCCTCCCTTCGTCCATTCTGCGGCTTGGACACAATGCCGGCTCTTTCTCACGCAGCCGGCCGACCGCAGCCCTGAACTAACAGTATCACTGGGGCTGTCTCAATGCCGCCGAGCACCATTGTGCACAGCCAGAGGGGAGTTAACACCCATGTCTGAGCCCAATGAATAGCATTATTGTGTCTGAGACACAACCCCAGTTCCACCCTATGCCCATCTGAGCTGTGCTGCCCCCATTTCCCCCCAGCTCCTAACCCACGTGTTACAACTTTTCAAAATTTTTTTAATTCTTTTTTTTCTTTGTTTTTTTCTTAAAAACTAAGAGAGGGAGGAATGCTTTTAGAAACATAAATGACTCTGAAGTCTATCAAACAATCCTGCTCAACCATTTGCATGATAAGAGACCTCTAAAATAATGTAAATAATTCTGAGCACAATAACAGCCTAAAAGAAGAAGAAATTATTTCAGATGTGACAAGCATATTCTTTTTATATTCTATTTACAACACACATTATTTTTGGCCGAAAATCTTTTTACTGCAAGCAAAGAAACATCAGAGGTAGTGGCAGTAAGTGCACTTGGCAGACTGTTTCTTTCACTCTGACATCCTAAACTCAAAAAATCTTCAACTTCAGCATGTTAAAAATCCGAGGTCAGGAAGTTCACCTTAAAAACTGTGAGAAGATGCCAAAACATCCACCTTACACATCTTTCTGATCAAAGTCACGGATTGACACTCAGATTGAAAGTTAAGCTGAACTTGTTTTTTTTTTTGTTCTCCCCCCATCTGTTGTTGTTTGCTGGCAGGAGGCAGAGAACGAGCCGAGAGTGGGAGTAGGAATACGGGATGATGTAGGACTGAACTGAGAGCAGGTGAACACAGCTGTGGACTGCCGCCGGCTCTCTTCATCCTTTCCTCCCTCTCTTCTTCCTCTCCTCAGAGGCTCCGGCTCAGTGTCTCGGGGTCTCGTGGAGACAGCAGGGGCCGACCAGGCTTCAACGGAGTGGGCAGCAGAGGCGGGCAGTTGCACCCACCGGGCACAGGCTCCTCAGCAGAGCAATCAATACGGAGGGAAGAGGCTGCCAGGGGTCAGGCGACGCAGCCCCAGGCCATGGTGCCAAGGGATCACCAGCGCTCATCTCTCCCTTTACCAGTCAACTTGCATCAGCCAAAGGCAGACCATGTGTGAGAGCAAGAGAGTGTGTGTGTGTGTGGTTCTGCCGGAGGGACCTTTAGTCCCAACACCACTTGATAAAACTTTGTCTGCGGGAGAATGAACAGAAAAAGAGTGTCAAAGGTCTTTTTCCCTCTCCTCAATTCCTTTTTTACTGTGAGTGCACATTCCCAGTGACTGTTTGAATGAGGGCTTGACGCACAATCCCTCTTACAGGCCCTCCTCCAAGCCTCTACATCAGATGAGCTGGCAAGAGAGGACAACTTGAACTTTTGTCTTTTTTGGAGGACATTTTTTTGCCTTTTCTGTTGTAGATTAAATTAGATGATTTTTTCAAAATCCTCGCCACTGTTTGAGAGCTTCTAAAAAGGCTTTGGTTTTAATCCACATGAAGAGGCTTGGCACTCTTGTCTACGTACTTTAATACTGCTGGACCTCCACAGTACCAGGTTTTAATAAGATGATGCTCAGAGGGATTCCAAAGTAGTGGAGGCTAAGCTCCAAACCTAGGACCAAAATTACTTAATAAAATTTCCCAGTATGTCCAACATTGTTTTCAACCATTCCCTGATCCAGAGCTTGTGATAAGGAAAGCTCCATTTACTTCCATGAGACACAACGAACATAGGTGTATGCCATGCTTTTGTTGCTAAAGGTAGTGCCACGTCCTGATGGATTCTTTAAGGAATGAAGTTTACTCGGATGGAGGGCGGATCCTCTGAAATGGTAAGCGCACTTCTGTTCTTTGCCTGTTTTAGTCGTTGGTTACAATTCAGTCAGAATATTCTGCAGAGAATGACGCTTAAATTCCGGGTACACTGTCTGTGTACTTAGTTAAATTGCACCATCTCATCAAGGAGGAGCTGTGGGAGAAATCCAGGCTTCCCCTTGGGTTCACAAAATCATCAAACTGACACAAAACCACAATGAAGCACCGAACACTGTTTCCTTTTTGCTTTGATTAACATCTGCGTTTGTCATGTTTGGGTAATCTTATTTGTAACCTAGCTATGATCAGCATATTAAATAAAGTGCTGTTAGTGTACTGGGCACAAACCCCACATTAAATCACGCATTAGAACAACAGCGTAGCATCCACACACATGCCAGGCAGTGTCTGAGCTTGGCAGTGCCGTCGACAAAATGGCCGCCACCGTCTGCCAGCTGTCTCCTTACCCAAGATGGCGCCACTCTGAACACCAGCCATCTGCTTAATCAGTGCCCGCATGTAAATTGTCTATAATTGCATTTGCATATTCACCCAACTGTTACTGTAAGACTACACACACACACATACACACAAACACAAATCACACTGATTTACTGCAAGCGGCTTTTGAGCACTTTGGAGCATGTACCTGCCACTCATGTCTTTTTTTCACTATTTTACACTTTATTTGTCCTTATATTAAGCCACGTTAGCATTCTGTGGCTTTAAATGAGAGAAATGTGGCTTTTCCCATCACAAAGCACCTGACGACTGTACCATCTGTGACATCTGTGCCTGGACTAGTTGAACTAGCTGGTGCTACTCAAATCCCTCTGTCGCCTGGCCCAACTCCACACAGCCCCACATAATAACCTCATTAGCATGCGCAGCACTCGCCAGCATAGGCCTTGGTGCGCTGCTGCATCGTGGGACCCAGCATTGCTCGTCCTTCACACACATACTCTCACCAGGCAACATTGTGTTCCTCCATACAATACAGCGCTTTACATGTGCATTACCGTGCTGCAGATCAGGCAGTCAGGGAGATGATCCGTAGCAGTTTATGCAGATCAGCTGGGCCTCTGCAATTATAACTTGCAATTATGTACTATGAGGTTCAAGGGACATTTCAGTCAAGAATAAATGGTTTTGAATTGTTGAAAATGTATAAATTTTCTTCAGTGAAAATTATGTTTGACTTTTCACTAATCAGAAAATTTATGTGGCGATTAGATAGCATTCTCTTTTATTATGAAATGCATTGATTCCACACACGCACTGTTTGTACTTGAGATCGTCTCTTCATTTGATTTCCCTTTGACTCATCTAATGTGGAAACACCAAAACTCTAATGTTTTTATACAGTAACATTCAATTCAACCAACAATATAATGTAATAATTAAAGATTTTTGAAAGTGCCCTTAATTATGATTTTAAACACATAAAATCTGTAATGTCCCATTATTTCAAAAACCTTTATTCAGAAAATATACATAATAAAAACATTTCATGTTTTAATGGCAAACCTTTTGAACTGGCTTGTAAGGGATGATCACTTTTTATTAATATACAATATTTGTATAAATTGCGTAACTAAAATTAGGAAAGAACACCTCACAAATGAAATAAATCTTTATTTTGAAATCATGCTCACAGACATTTAATATACTAAAATGGTTCAGGTGCTATGTTTAATTTTATATATAAATATATAGTTTAATCTAGCTCTTTACTGTATGTCATCTGTCACAGACCAATCACATTCTCTCCTGCTTTTTGAAGCTGTGAAGCTGTGGGGGTATATGAGGTTGTAATTGCATTTTAAAATTGGGCTTTGCATGGTGCGTATGTCTGGTCTAGGCTGGTCCCAGTCATGTAGAACTCATCTGGGTCAAACGGCTGGCTCTCATCCACCTATTTACATATTTACAGCAGCTGGGGAGCCCATATGTTTTTAGTTGGGGTCAGACAACGTTATATATCGCCTTATAAGCTAGCTAACACACCCCATGGCCTCTTTATGTGAACACACACACACACACACACATTTACCACAAATTACTGGCCATTCTTTCTGTCTTGAAATCCCCCCTCCCACCCCCACTGTCCTTCAGAAAGAAAAAAGAAACAGAGAGCTTTTATGCTAATCATGCTTGTAGCCATGTGTGCAAGTACACTAGCGCAATTATGCATAATTCAACACAAAGCCAGGCAGAGAGGCAACTACTGGAAATCCTGTTAGTAAGCCCAAAGGGGGCAGAGACTCAAGGGGCCTGAAAATAAGGGGTTTCCGCACCTTTAGGAAGATTCAGGCAGATCTTTGACATTTTTTGTCCACAGGTGCATAACAGAAACTTTGTCTAAGGCAAGTTCCATAGAACAATTTCCATAGAAAATGGTGAAGTGGTCTTGTGAATGGTCTGTGTGAAAATCAGATTCTTTTCTACTGTGTTAGTGCGAACTGCATGGAAATGTCTATATTGTACAATAATAAGCATAAGTATGATAACTACTCATAAATTGCATATAAATATTGACTCTTGTATTGATCACTGTTGTACAGTGCTTCTCTTAATGCAGTCTGTGGAGGTTTGCTGGGGGTCTGTGAATTTTTTTAAATTTTATTACAGGATCCACTATTATTAAAAGTCATTATATTTCTTATTGAGTTGTTATAGTGATTACCCTGTTTGAATGGTTACATGAATCGAATCTGTTTTAATCTTAACAATTCGGATGATAAATAATGGCGAGTAGGTATAAGTAGGTTTAGTGTTCTGGCAGTGGAAAGTTCAGGAACAAACATACAAAAAAAACCTCTAGGTCTCCTATAAATAGCCAGAATATGACTCTGTACTCTGAACTGAATATTTTTTTATAGTTTCAATAAAAAGAAATCTGTGCTGAAATATATTTTCACAGATGAAGGGCGTTTCTGAGAACGCCTGGTATACACACTGTCCACTTTATTAGGAACACCTATTCACCTGCCCATTCATTCAGATATCTAATCAGCCCATCATGTGACAGCAGAACAATGCACAAAAATTATACAGAGACAGGTCAAGAGTTTCAGTTAATGTTTTTGCTGAGATAATTTTCTGCTCATCACGGTTGTAAAGAGTGATTATTTGAGCAGTTTGAAACAATATGGCCATTTTCCTCTGATCTCTCCTTTCAGCAAGGTGTTTTCACCCACAAAACTGTCACTCTTTTTTCCCCTGCACCATTCTGTGTAAACTCTACAGACTTTTATGTTCAAAATCCCAGGAGTTTCTGAAATACTCAAACCAGCCTATCTTGTACCAACATCCATGCCATGGTTTAAGTCTCAGAGATCACACTTTTATATTTATGTCTGATGTTTGGTGTGAACTTTAACTCAAGCTCTTGACCTGTATCTGCATGATTTTATGCACTGTACTTTTGCCACAGGATTGGCTGATGATATAACCGTATTAATGTGTAGATATATCCCTAATAAAGTAGATCATTGGTTTAGGTGAATACCAGATGTATTGACATATATATTTGGCTTCATTTACATTTAGTATATTAAATTATTTCCAAACCATTAATCTGCTATTTTGAGAATTCCTTATAAAGCTTTTTATGCCATGCTGCACTGCAGAAATACCCAATGAGTTCAGTTTCCCTTCAGTGTAATGTGAGGCACATATATTTAATGTTTGCGGTGTTTCAGTGCAAGGGGTTCCTTAGCTCTGAGTGCTCAGTGCTTTTATTTGCTTGGATATTGATTGAATGTAGTTCACCCACAGAAGTAATAGTTGCTGAATGCATTTATTGCCATTGCTCAATTCGACCCATGCTGCATTTGCCTTTTCCTTTTTTATGCACCTGATATGACAAGTGGTTTGATCAGCTGTTTGCTAGATGTCTAAAACAGACCTGAATGATTAAAGTGTGTCAGTGCTGTGTGTGGCATAGATAGGAATTGCACTTTTTTGAACGGAATATTTGACAGGTGTGCCAAATTGCGTTTCCTATGAAAAAGTAAGCTGTTGTTTGTTCACTCACTTGTTACAGTACACCTCTGAAACGGTAAAGCTGTAATAACTATGATGTGTATGAGCCATGGGGTCTGGAAACATGTAGAGCCTGCCATCTAAACTCTGTTCAGTTTTTCTATGAATAGACCTGTGTGGATTTCTAATGTGTGGCCTGAAGTAATTTCCTGTGTAGTTTGTAAGGAATATATAGGAGTTATTTAATTTAGTTAAGCCTAAGATGATCTACCCATTGTCTGGATGTCTTTCCATTATAAAAGAGCTTCGGTAAAATGCAAGGAGAAAGAGGTTTAAAAAAAAATAAACAGTGCTGCCTCTTTAAAAATTGGGAGCTGTGTTCACCAGGGCTGATTACAGTCTAAGGGAAAACAGTCGTACATTTATCCAAGTCACTGATTTTGTCATTTTAAAGCCCCCAAAACATAGGCATTGCACGAGAGCATGTAGAGCGCAGAATTATGAAGCGGGGAGTGGAGTATGTGAAGGAAAGAGGCGGAAATGGGAACAGAGTGCTGTTTGTATGATTAAACTGTCGGCTTGGTGGCACAGGCCACGCTGAAGAGTCAGGTCTGAGATTTAGCCATAATGAAAACACTCCGAACCCTCCTCTCAGCGCAATTCTCTTTACAACACAGTGCCTCAGCCTAACCCAGGTCTGTCCATTTACTGAGTGGAGAGGGGTGCAGATACACAGCCAAGCACACGCACACACGCACATGCACAGAAAGAGCTAGTTGTTTGCCAGAGGCTGGTTTTGTGCACATCCAGGCCAAGAAAATCAGTCTGGGGGAGAAGTTGTCCACTTGATGAGAGGCGAATATTTGCATCCCAGTGTTCTAAAAATGGCTGCTGCCTCTCACTCAGCTGCATAAACACCAGTCCCGCCCTTGGCAACGACCTACTCGTCAAGCGTGGGAATAGACGAAAGTGTAAAACATTCTGTCAGGCACTGGCTAGACGGCCCAGCTGCTCTGAAGCCCCGTTGAACAGCAGGTGAAGAAGGACCCTAGGGGTCAAGGTCAAAGGGGGCTTCTGTCTGCTCTGTCCTATGATGTCTGGTTGCACCCCCTGATGTGTTTGCTCTTATTTGTATAATCGGACGTGATTATCGATGACACACACTGAACCCATCCCTGTTGTTCTGGGATAGTTCTTAGCTCATCGACTGTGAATCCTCATCGACTGTGGTATTAGTGGGTTATTTTCAGTATTTTATGTAGGTTATGTAATTTCAGCTGCAGTCCTCCAACACGGTATTGAGGGAGAAATGTGGGTTCTGTAAGAGCGACTAGCCGGTTGTTGTGTGGTTTTATGGTTTGTTTTACGTTCGATTTGTCTGCACATCGCTTTTATTCACGCCGTCCTCCCCTGCTGTGTAAACAATGATATCCCTTTAAGAGGAGGGCCCTCTCTCTGTCACGACACGTCTCTCCAAAGGCACCAAGTTGGTGAATAGCGGACGAAGACAGCGGCCCACCCTCTGGAAGATTCCATTATTCACCTCAGCATATGCTTCATTAGCTCATCTGAAAGAGAGATCCCCCTCTCGCAGCCATGGCAGCGTCTCAATGGAGCGTTCCCCGTCTTTCACCCTGTCGTTTCTCCCCAGTCCCCCTAATCGTCTCAGCTCCTCCCGCTGAAATCAAGCTTAGTGACGGCACTTTTGTGAGCGCCCCTCTCTCTCTTTCCCTTCTGCTTCAGCTCATTCTCTCGCCTGGCACACACACACACACACCCACCCACCGCTTAAGTCCCTATCAGCATGCCAACAAAATGTCCGCCCAGCTGGGGTTGACACTCGCCCGCCTCTGGGGTTTCGCCTCCTCTTTGCTGAACCCACTCAATCCATTCAGTCTCTTTTCTCCCTTCCGGTTTATGCTATTTATTACTTGGAATTAATTCCTTTATTATATGTGTAAAGCTTAATTTTTTAGTACAACAACAACATATTATTATTATTATTATTATTATTATTATTATTATTATTATTATTATTATTATGCTAGATTTCTAATTCCTTCCGTTTCCATTTCTATATTATTTTAATTGTGTAATTATTAATCTACATTTGTTCCATGGTAAATATAGTGAATACCTTCTGATTCATCACTTCTTCTTCCCATATTAGCCTCATTTTTCTCATATTTTCATGTATGGAGTATTCTCGATGGTGCAAACTATCTGCCAACATGGCACAATTTGCATGCAAATATATTCTGATGAGTGCTCACAGTGCGATCACCAGCTCTGTTGGCTTTTCGCTGCTAGAAATAAGCAGTGTGAAAGCTACATTTGTACATTGTTCAATGTATAAATGTAAATATGTCTGGGAAGCATCAGGATCGTTAAACCTCAAATGATCCCTAGTTGGATGTATATATTGTATGAGCTTCAACGAGCACAATCCAGCTGTCTGTATGGCTACAGGAGCCTTGGATTAGCTTTTGCAGTTTTTGTCAGGCACAATATAGGCTACAATGGGGTTGGAACCATGGGTCCTTGTGTTTGTGTGTCAACATAGCCTGCAGTGTGTGTGTGTGTGTGTGTGTGTGAAGGAGGCAGAGAGCTGTGAGGTTTTCACCTCGGTCTGCCACTGCCATCTTATGAGCTGAGAATATAGCTTTGTGACTATGGAATAAAAAAAATGAAAATAGATCATCTGTGTTTACCCTCCCAGCGTACACACACATACACACACATACACCTACACCCTTGTGCGCACATGTCTCGTAGACCTGTTTGCTCAAGGACTGTGTCTCTATTGCCACAGATGCCACTTGGTTATGTGTTGCATTGTTATTCAGTTTGCACTGGGAGCCTCACACAAGACTGTCCCTGTTCTCTGGCACGGTTTGTAATAACGGTGTGCCTTATATAATTAACGCTTGTACAGCTCTTATTTACTCTTAATTATACTTGTTATGGCTGATTAGTGGTATGAAAAACCACTTTAAACAAAGCGACTGAATCTCTCATCAGGTCAATCAAATGTGAAAGGATACACACTTTAATATCCATGAAATATTTATAGCAGGCTTTGTTGCAACACCACTTGCTATAGAGGCTATTTTGGACATAAAGGTTTGGAAGAAATCTTTTACAATACATGGCATGCGAAGTATCAGCAAAAAGTAAAGCTGTATTTAGAAAATATGCTTTGAGTGGTACAGTATTTGTATTAATTGTCAGAGAAATAACACATTCACTTAACACATACACTGAAGCCCTTAAATAAATTTTAATGATCAGTCTGCTACATGGGTGTAACTATCATTGGAATCGTGGTATACATAAAGTACTGAAGATGTCTGTGACATTTGGAAGTGTACTGTGCTGTAAGTTATCACAATATCAATATTATTGCATTATATCACCCGGCCCTACTGAATACCGAAGGACGTTTCAGACATAATTGCTATTTAAAGCGTTTCTTTTGTTACTCAATAAGCCTTCCTGTACACAGAAGCTGTGTGTTGAGGCAGTATGTGTAGAAACAGTAACCATTTAAATAGTAAAGTAACAGCAATTTCATTTATATCAAGATATTTTAATCATAATTTTCATTACTTTATTAATTTATCAAGTGGACAGGAGTGGAACCCGGTGTGGCCTTCTCCTTTCATAGTCCACCTTTGATTGTTATGAATTCTGAGACGCTTTTCTATTCATCATGGTTGTAAAGAGTGTTTTTTTGAGTTACTATAGCTCTCCTGTCAGCTTAAACCAGCCATTTAACTTTCTGATCAACAAGGCATTTCTTCCCTTCGAACTGATGCTCACTGGATGTTTTTTGAGGGTTTTTTGTGCAATTTTAGCTAAACTCTAGAGCTGGTTGCACATGAAAATACAAGCAGATTAGCAGTTCCTTAAATATTCATGTCTACCTGGGATCAACAATCATAACATGATCAAAGTCACTGACATCACATTTTCCTTCCATTCTATATGTTTGATGGTAACTCATGCTCTGGACCTGTATCTGCATGATTTTATGCATTGTGTTGCTTGCCAGATGATTGGCTGATTGGATAATTGAAAGAATGGGCAGGTATCCCATAAGTGGATTTTCCTAACTGACTCTGGACAAGCTATGTAGATGAACAGGTAACACTAGGTCCACAATAAAATACTTCGTATTGTTTGTTTCTATACCAAGAGATCCTTTTAGCTCCTAGTCTCGGTCCTGGTCATTTGGCCACACGGTCAGGTCTCTATAGGTCTACATTCAGGAGAGCTGTGATTTAAAGCCATCTATTTTTAATGTGACTTCTGCTGCCTTTCCTGGATTGATGCAGAACTTCAGGCAGACAGACCGACAGGACAAACTGTCTCTAAAAATCAACAAACTGTCCTGCAACAAAACCTGTGTGTCCACAGCCATCTTATACAAACACTCTCTTGTAGCCAAATTGTGATGTTTCCCCAGAAATACTGGCATTTTTTCCCAAACATTTTGAACACTTTCAGAAAGGTCTTTTTGCAGTAGAAATAAAATGAGACAGTAACATAACATTGCAGTGTTTGAACAAGTTGAAATCTGATTTTTTTTACCATTATCACAGGCTGTAAAGTGTGTTGAAGGGTCAGAATAAAAAATTAGCTTTCAATGGCACCATGCTGGTTTTCAACCTTCCAACCCCATTCTAAATAAGCAATACTTATTTGCTACCTTTGTTAATATACATCTCCTGTGCCTCCATTATTTTACAGATTTGATTCATGAGTGTGTGGAGCAGAATTAGTATGCCGCCAACCGCCTGGCTTAAATAACAGTCTGGGAGGCAGGGGGGGTTTAACCAGTTTCCCCCAGCAATGCGCCCAGTTCTTAATGGGACATCAGGCACGACAGGCTCAACTGAGGCCTAGCAACCTCCCCTCCTCTTCAAAAAATGCCCATCACCCCCTCCTGGTGGGTAGACGCACCCTTTTCGAAGCCCCCTTCTGCCTATTGAGAGGGTCTCAGACAGGGTGCAAACCCCCACTCTCTTTTCCTCAACCAAATAATGCATACATTAAACTCATCTCCTGACGCAGCGTCTCATTTCAAGTCTGAGTCTACTCTACTAAGTTTTTTAATTCCACAACCAATTTAACATGACATCCATATTTCCTAAAATGTGTTCTTATGAATGGAAGGCATTATGCACAAAAAACACAAGGATGTGATAAAATATCAGAGTTGGTCATTAAGAGACATTGCAATAATTAAAAAAAAAATGAAGCATGTAGAATATTTAAATACATTTTATACTAAAACATGTACAAATCATGTCGCAGTTTTAAACATTTTCTAGTAATAACTGTGCAAACTCAGATTAGATTATTGTGATAAAAGTTATTGGTCAGTGAATACAACACAATGCCCATGGCTGAATTAACACTTACAAATGGACTCAAATAAACACTGTGCAGTAGATCAATCACTTCAACATCTCCTTGGTAAGAGGCTGTGGTGCTTCAAAGGCTCTCCATGCCTAAATACAGCTTGACTCACTTTTTGGTTTGGTACAGTCCACGTTTTATAACGCTTCATCCACGTCATCAGATCCCATTCCATTCTGCTGTAGGCTGTGTGTGTTTATATGGACATTTTTAATATTTCTTGCTCTTAAAAGTTGTGGATTTTGCCACAGAATTGTGCTGCACATACCCTTCATGACTCCACTGTATTTTGTAACTGCTTTGTGATTTATTCAATGATTTGTTCTGCTGCTATATTTGATCTTCTTGAATTATGGATCCACTGATTGTGTACTCACATACACACACATACACAAACACACACACTCACATACATGGTGCTCACTCCATATCACAGACATTGTGTTTGATTTTAATCATATTGCTGCGTGCATGCATGACTGTGCACCGTGACAAAGCAGACACGAGCCTGTGGTGCTAAGTGCTGATGAATAAGCAGCCACGGTTATTCCCTGTCTGCTTTCCAGTCCCCAGAGGAAACATTAAGGGCCCTAGACTGGAACCAGGAGTCCCTCCATCCCCCACTCGTCCCATCCACACAGTAGAGCCTGGGGTCAAACTCAGTGCCCAGACAGTCTTACCCCTGACCCCTGTCTGGCTCTAGGCTCAGGGTCAAACTACACAGCTGATAAACTCTGCTTCCCCGCCCCTCGACCTCTCTGCTTGTAAACACACAAACACACAGACACATCCGCATCCGTTTGGGTTTTGGCGTGGCGGTGGCTATAGACACGCACATATAGCATCATCTAAGGCTCCTCAGCATCCATGTGCTGTCAGTCAGCTCCCTGCCCCCACCTTTATCTGCACTGTAGCCACACCTCATCCATACACACACACACACACACACACATACACATTTAAAAGCTACATAGCCAATAATTTGGATGTTATGAATACTATTATTCTGTATATCTTCCCATTGCTCATCACCTCACTGGAAGCATCTTGCTTATTTTTTTTAAAAATTATTATCTCAGTAATGTTTTATTCCTAATGTGCCAAAACACAAATCAAAGCTGTACTAGATATGTATGGAGGGAAAATAGAAAGGAGGAAGGAATGCTTTGGTTAATGGGAAAGCCCATCCAGTCACCCAAATACAATCTATTAAATTTTGTCTGTAGATAATGATATTTATTGTTTTATTTATACACATACAGTGTATTGTAAGGTATAGTGTATTATTATTAGTTGTATATCTATACAATAATATATATGTGTAAAGAATAAAACTCCAGTGTGTGCTGTTTATAGGACAATAATCAACAGTGGACACCCCCAAACATGATTAACAGCATGTTTTATTCTCCTTATACCTCATGAAAAATTGCTAATATGAAGCATTATTTGTGTAACATATTACAATAGAAACAATAATATTTTAGAATAAGTACATTAATATAAATTCGAATCTATTGTCAGATCTGCTGTTATAACAAATGAATCACCTTATGACTGATCAGATTTGAGAATTCAACAATACTGTGGTATGAATTTCGATAAAAAAAAAATAGATCTAATCCGTACGTAAATATGCATGCTATGCTGATGCAGATAGAGAGTGTTTTATGTCAGCACATATTATATGTTTCGCTTTTGTCTTTCCAGGAGTTTGGAGTGCTGTTCCTAGCCACTCCCTGGACGGTGTGTTTCAGATCTGTAGCTGTGACCCACTGCAGGAGGAAAACGATAACATAATTGATGTTTTACTGTTAATGATTGCTTAAAACATTTTGCTTGCGCTCCTTTTATACCGGTGAGTATTTCAATAAGGTAAGTTTCCAATTATCCCTTAAGAGCATTAATAGAAAACGCTGTAATTTTGCTTCAAATCATTTCAAATGCTTTTTGGAGAATTTTTTAATCAGCAGCTACACTGAAAAAAAATCATGGTATGTAGGTCTCTCTGACCTAATAATAATAATAATAATAATTTTATGTTGTAAGATTTTTTTTATCGTTTTCAGTTTTTCTATTAATATGTATTTTTATTGTATGATGTACAGCATGCTATGGAAATCTGAAATATTTATAGAATTAATATGAGAATATACAGGTATAGATGGTGATATTATCTGCAGACATATTTGCATTTTGAATAACAGACAAATACAAGACGAAAAAGCAAAACCTGCTTGTACGAAGCATAATATCTTCATCACCATATTTTAATTATAGCCTAAGCTCGGCTTCTATGGCAACCATACTGTATATTTTTATTCTGTTCCACATATGATTGTGTGAAGTTGTATGCTGTTGTATGAATAATGTAGTAATTAAAGGATTATGCAGAATGAATGAACAATAAAAGCGAAAAGTGAATTTATTCCGTGTTGCGTGTTTTATTTTTTATTTGTTGTCCGATACAATTTAAAATATATTTTATTATTAGTGACAGTGAAACATAATTAAATGTTAATTTTAATGGGTAAACAAAAGACAACATTTTGAGTTTTTATTTTTAAATGTGTTTCATTGTAATTAATTTAAATGCATTTTTAAAAAAGAAAACAAAGCATGGTCTAAAATTATTTTTTATTATTATTTTATGTGAAATGTTTCATGATTTTCTGTTTTATTTTAAAAAATATTTATAAACCAATGGAAGAAGGTTTGTGTACTGATGAATCGTATAAGAGAAAATCATAATGCACTGAATTGATGTGTACCAAGTATTATGTTTGTTAAATAAAGAGTTCTCAAGCTGTCATGTTTGTACAACGTAGCTGGACACACACACACACACACATTCCCTCCTGCCTTGTTTCAGTGGCGATCCTGCTTTCAACGGTGTTTCCTCTACTGAAGCTGCCTCAGTGCCCTGCAGCACACACTCCAATGCTCACACTCAAACCTGCCCCTTGTGTCCAAACCCCCCACATCCACTCTCATCCTGTGTCTCGCTAACACATCCTGACCCGGGAGCGTGGCTCTGGCCTGAAAACATCGAGCAGGAGAGATTATCCTCCTCCAGGCCCGGGTCAGTGGAGAGTGGAGGGGAGTTTGGGCCACCCACCGAGCGTCCAGTGGGCCGTGAGATGGCCTGATACACGTGCTTACCAAGCATGGCAGATTCTCTTACTCTCAGCAGCATAAAGCCACACAGCACAGGCCTTTTCTTCATCATGGCCCGGGAGATTAGGGCTGAAACATTCAGCCTACACTCACACATGCACACACCCACACACACCCCTCCCCTTGGTTATCCACTGCACAGATATGGAGCTCTGAACAGATCAGTCTGGACACATCTTTCACTATTCTTTAGTAATTCTGCCACACGGTTTTACTGTCTCTGCCATTTCAGGTAAGGGAGGGGCAAGTGAGAAAATCTCACAGATTAGCACCATGTTATTAGCCAGGCTAGCTCACACTGGTGATGCCAGGCAAAAGAAAGACGTATCATCATAATAATTAGTACTATTCTGCAGCACTTATGGTCCAGTTTATTTAGTCTAATAAAATTGAGTAAATAAAGTTTAATGGTTGCACTTAAGTAATTTAAAGAGCTGGTTCATTTCCATCTACAGATTCACACTAAAATATTCTTAAAAAGCATGAAGAAAATAAAAAATACTAGCATTACATCATGGCATTTTTTTTTGTCATGTTTTTCTTCAATTTTCCCATATTCACAGTTGATTGACTGACTGGCAGGATAAACAGGCTTGTTTATTTTTCTGGTGGATATAGCTGTTCAAATGAATAAAAAATGTTGACCATCTTGATGACATTATTCATGGCCAGGTTTTCATTTTCGAGAGAAAGTGGAGAAGGGAAAATTGTTGGTTTTGGACTTTTTGCACTATGAAGTCAAAATGTAATATAAATGTGATTTTAAACATAGCCATGAAATGAAATGACACATTTCTCCCACATCGCACTTGCAACAAAATGTCACTAAATATATTTAAGAAGTTTGTTTATTTTATGGGGGTAGGGTGAGAGGAGAAGGCCTATGAACTTGAAGGGCAGTTTGTCATGCTAACCATGCTGTTGCTATTGAATTCACACACACAGGGAGCAGAGGATTCACAGGACCCCAGCTTTTCTCATGCAAAACCATGCAGGCCTGTACGCTCTAATACGCGCGCGCCTCTGAATGGTCCCGCATTCACACACACAAGCGCGCGCGCACACACACACACACACACACACACATGCTTTCTTGAGCTCTGTGGAACACGTCACTCTTACACGCATTAAGGGAAACGCCTCACCTTTCTTTACTGCATCGAGCAGTCGCTCTCTCTCTCTCTCTCTCTCTCTCTCTCTCTCTCTGTGTGTGTGTGTGTGTGTTTTACAATAAGGTGAAGACTACGTATTGTAAGCAGACCCTGTCCGCTCAATCTTGTCACGTGATCTTAGCTTACTTACTTAATGTTACGTTCTATCTATGTAGCTATTAAATAAATAGCTTTTATATCAAATTTATATAAAACGAAAGCTTTTGCTGTTTGTAAATTCTGCGAAGTATAGCCTAAGGGAATGTCAAAGATGAGAAAATATTTCTATTACACATAAAATGTTGGATTTTAATGTCACATCACTTCCACAAGAAGTCGACTAATATAAGAAGTTTTGATGATTCTTTAAAGGAAACTGGATGATTTAGAAGCAAGCATCTCGAAATGAGGTTCTTGAAGTAAAAAAAAAAAGGAATTTTTATTTATTTTTTATTTTGCATTTGGTGTGGGTGGAAGTGGGTGAAAGCATTTCCAAAGTCAATGTCAGCTAGAGCATAGGGACTTTTTAAAAAAAAAAAAGAAAAAGAAATAAAAAATAAATACATAAAACGTTCAGGAAATACTTACTTAAATACCTAAAATATTGTCCATGATCATAAAAAGGGTCTGTTTTTCATTTTCATTTATTTGTTGTTGTTGTTTTTTTTTTCATCTTTATTTTGTAAGAGATGTCCTAACTGCAAAAAATACATAACCCCTGATTTTGGATGCAATTAAAATGAGCAACTTCTTAGACGCTGATTATTTCTCAGTCTTTAGAGACTTGGTGCTAATGTATGTACATCCTGTCTAAAGGAAGTCGAGGTCTTGACCTGAACTGACACGAGCAAAGAAAGGAAAAGAGTGTTAATGTCAACACATCACGAATAAATATGTAGAAGCAACATGATTTATGATCATATCAATTTCCCTTAGGAATCAGTACAGTAGACCAATAAGACAAGAGGCTGTTTTTAACTCAGAAACAAGGTACTAAGCTCTACCTTTTCTTGTTTTTGGGGTGGTTCCCCATGCGTGCACCTTTTGTGCACTTGGAATCGTTTCTTTTTCTTAGAAAGATGCATGTTAAAGCTCAAAATTCACACACAACACACACACGTATATATATATATATATATATATATATATATATATATATATATATATATATATATATATATATATATATATATCTATATTATATTTATATATATATATATAATAACGTGTGTGTATATATATATATATATATATATATATATATATATATATATATATATATATATATATATATATATATGAGTAGGTCAATGAGAGATTTTTCTTAAAAACCTGATGCATGCCCCACTTTGCTTTTATTCTCTTTTCCTCACTCTTTGTCTAGCCTTTTATTAGTGAAATTGGAGGCTCTTCCCCCCTTCACTGCCTTCATCTGAATGGCACATTCTATAGGGCATCCCATTTCTTCTTAATGCATCTCGTATAATCACTGCTTGTCTTGCGGGGAAAAAGGCGCAGTGAACGAAGGGCGCAGTCGCTAAAAGCTGGCGTTGTCTATTATCTTCAGATTTTAATTTTATAAGAGTGTGTGGAGAGGGTTTGTCAATTATGTGTCATTTATGTCCAAGTCATATGGGCTCTATAAGAATGTAGGCCGCCTAAAGATCGAACAAAAGGATGGACGATGAGCGCGTGACTGGCTGAGACCGGCTCTAATAACGGCGCAGATCCCGGTTCGGCAATGCGCGACACCGCCGCTTTTACAGTACCTCCACCGTCAATATGGTCCAGCTTATAAAATTAACGAGAGTACTGGAAAATAGAGAGTGGGCTGAGGGGACAGGAACAAGTGTATGGAATTATGGGGCTGCATAAAATGAGGATTTCCCAGAATTTAGTGTCTACTGATTTCATGCACCTATTGGATTGTTTTTGCTGCTTGCTTTTACTTGCCGGCTTTAAAAGACTGTTTATGTTGGCCCATAATGTCATCCGGGGCGTTTAAACTGGTCAAATTTATGAATGCCGGCTGGAGGTTCGAGCCAGCAAACCCACACTTTCCGGGCTGCTTTGTGAAAAGCCGGACTGAGCTGTGAAAAGACTTTTCTTTTTCTTTTTTTTCCCTACTTGCAAGCACAAGAGCTCCATAACTTTTTCCATCATTTCCACTGCTTAAAAAGAACTTTAGCAAACAGGTGTCAATGACAGCTGAAAATGAAGGTAGACAGGAGGAAAAGCCAGGACAATGCGCGCTGCTGTTTCTCTTCCAGAGCCGCATTCCAACCTTGACTCTTTAAAAGACTCCTTTTCCGCCTCCATCCTTCCTTAATGACCTCCTCTCAGTTCCCACAGAGGCAGTGGACAAGAGAAATGTGGTCGCGTGTGTGTGTGTGTGTGTCTGTCTGTCTTCCTATTGATGCCCGGGTTTGAGGCCACTCTAGTAAATTATTCATGCATCATTTAAATACATGCAAATGGCTTTTCATACCTCTTTGGCACGATGCCAGGTACCTATGGCAACCGTCCCTCCTCTATCAGCCTCCACTTACACAGTGACTAAGGATGCACCCCAAGAAAGCAAAATCAGCTTCACGTCAATATTTAGCACAAATTGATGATTATAAAATATACAAGATACATGTAAAATGCATTTTTAAAAACCCATATATTTATATCATATATTTATTTGTTATTAACAATAAAACAATGTACAATGTATAAAAAAACAGACACAGATCTATCCCATGCTGAAGCAGGCGTGTGTAAAAACGACGGAGAAAAAGATATGTGATACGGATTATTTCAAGATCTTCAAACACCGTTCATTATTGTGAGCATTATTTTTAGCTCGTCACTGTCCGGTCGAAATTAACAACACAAACACACACAGGCTATAATTTTATTTATTATTATTATTATTATTATTATTATTATTATTATTATTATTATTATTGATGATGATGATGATGATAATAATAAGAATAATAATAATAATAATAATAATAATAATAATAATAGCTGGGATTAATGAGTATTTTTACATTTCTATTTAGGTTAAAGTGTAATAAAAAAAATATTCCATACTGACAGTAAAAAGGAAGTCATACTCGGCCTGTTTAAAAACAAAATCTTATTCATTAAATATTTGCTGCAATACACTGAGTTACAGTATCGTTTTGGTATTCCTGTTCAATCTGGATTAAAAAACGCCAAAAACAGGGCATTAATAAGAGTTAAGGAAGGTTAAAAGGTAAATAATCTCACCACAACTAATTAATTACAAATATAAAATATTAGGGTTTTGTGAGTGATCACATAAAGGAGTCTTTTTGATAATAACATCATCCAAAAACAACCCCAACAACAACAACAACAACAACAACAACAACAACAACAACAACAACAACAATAATAATAATAATAATAATAATAATAATAATAATAATAATAATAATAATAATAATAATAATTATTATTATTATTATTATTATTGTTATTATTATTATTATTATTATTATTATTATTATTATTATTATTATTATTATTGTGTTTCCATTATTAGGGGGAAATGGGAACAAAAAGAAAACAAATATTTAGATTTGAGTACGATTTTGAAAGGGAACTATGTAAATCTATTCTGGAATGATTTCCAGAGTCTTTAACACCGAAAATTCAGTTTTTCCAGATCACCACAGGAAGATTAGCAGCAGTGTGTGAGTGTAAATGAAACACCTGAGTGTAAATGTTAAAGTGGGGTATAAGGAGGTGGAATCTTATGCTTAATTTGGAAAGACACAGACAGTTAGATGAAAGATATGTGCACTATATGTGCAGAGTGCTTGAATGAGGTTTATATGGAGATTAACAAATTATATTTTACTGTGTTACTGAAGATAACACATTGGAATATTTGATCATGAGTGGTGTAACACGCAATTCCCATCACACAGCGTGGCTGCATTGTTCTTACAAGGTCAAGTTCAGGGCAGAGTGTGATGCGGATGAAGTGGTCATTAAACACACTGCACTGCCCCCTAGCGGAAATGATAACAAGGTCTACAGTTTATTGTCGAGAGTGAGGTTAAAATAATGTGTTCATTTACCGGCACTGAAATCATTCAACAGCTGAATGAATTTAATTTTTAACAGTGTATAAATGTTTGCACTTCTGATAACTGAACGGTTTAAGCACAGTTTTACAACAAGAGGTAAATAAAAACTAATTAATGGGTTGGAATTTCTGATGATTTAGTTAAATATAATAAATATAATAGTAATAAACAAACAAACAAAGTCAGTCAGACAGACAGAAAGACAGACAGACAGACAGAAATTTATAAAGTGTCAAATTTAGGGATATAGATAAAGTACAGATTTAAAGAAAACAGAAATATAAAACTAACATAGTAACAAATATTAAAAATAATAGATTACAAAAATCCAATAAGATATCAGAGATGCATACTTGACCTGCCTTGAGAAACACGGGATGACACAGTCACAGGTAAACACACACACACACATACACACACACACACCCACACACACACACACACACACACACACACACACACACACACACACACATATATATATATATAAGAGACCACTGCAAAATAATCAGTTTCTTATGTTTTTTTCTTACAGGTGCATGTATTGGTGAGATGAACAGTTTTATTTCATTTTTTTTGTGAACTGCTGACAATATTTCTCCTAAATTCAAAATATAGCTATTGTTATTTAGAGTGTATATTTAAAGGAAATGACAACACATCAAAATAACCCAATATCATGCAGTATTTGCAGGGCTTTAATAACTCAAATCAAACAAAATGCAAATAATTTGTAAACAAATTGTGTTAATGCTTTGGCTAAATAACATTAAGAAATCAGTATTTGGTGGAATAACCCCAATTTTGCATGCATTTTGGCTCCATGCTCTCAACCAGTCTTTCACATTGCTGTTGGGGAACTTTATACCACTTTTTTTTTGCAAAAAACTAAACAGCTCAGCTTTGCTTGATGGTTTGTGACCATCCGTCTTCCTCTTGATGACATTCCAGAGGTTTTCAATAGGGTTCAAATCTGGAGATTGGGCAGTAGTCTCTTATTTTTTTTCAGAGAAAAAAGATAAATAGAGAGATAAATAGTAAGATAAATATATATAAGACATAAATATAAATATCCGGGTATAACAGGAATGCCAGGGGGTAAAGTGACGGTGCAAAAAACAAAGTATGCATATAACAAAATGCTCAGACCTGTGCAGAGAAGTGCAGTTATTGTATGTGCAACAATCTGCTGAGGAAGTCCAGGGAAAAAGTCCAGAAAGTCCAGGTTCTAGGTATTCTGGTTGAGGACCCGAATGGCCTGTGGGAAGAAGCTCCTACTCATTCTCTCTGTGTTTGCCTTCAAGGAGCGGAAACGTTTCCCTGACTGCAACAGAGAGAAGAGTCCATTGTTGGGATGGCTGAGGTCCTTCATTATCTTCCTGGCCTTGGTCCAGCACCGCTTGCTGTATATAGTGTCCAGGTCAGGAAGCTCAATGTGGATGGTACGCTCAGCTGATCGCACCACCCTCTGGAGAGCTTGCCTGTCCTGCTTGGTGCTGTTTCCAAACCAGGTTGTGATGCTTCCTGTCAGGATGCTCTCAGTGGTGCTTGTGTAGAATGTCTGTAGCACCTTTGAGGGCAGTTTAAAGTCCTTTAGGCATCTGAGATGGTAAAGACGCTGCTGGGCCTTCTTCACCAGGGTGTTGACGTGACAGGACCATGACAGGTTCTGTGTGATGTGAACACCTAGGTACCGGAAACTGTCCACTCTCTCCACTGGGGTCCCATTGATAGTGGGATAATTCTTCTCCTGCTTTGTACTGAAGTCCACTATCAGCTCCTTAGTTAGACGTTCAGGAGGTGATTGTTGTCCTGGGACCATGTCTCCAGGTTTCAGTCTCTTCTAGGTAGGCCGTCTCGTCATTGTTGGAGATTAGGTCCACCACCACAGTATCGTCCGCAAACTTAATGATGTTGGTGGAGCTGGAAGTGGCCACACAGTCGCATTTGAGAATCAGTGAAAAAGCACTGAATATACCTACACTAAAACACATTTCTACTCCTGTATCATACTGCAAGTCACAGGGTAATGCCAAGGGTTATGCTTCTAAAATGCAGGACTGGACACACACACACACACACGCACACACTCACACACACATACACACAAACATGAACGAAAAACGGTAATAAATCTTATCAGCTGCACATTTGATCAGGATGGAGGAAACAGAGGATCTGTCTCAAAAGATTTCAGATTACAGCACATGGCCATATAATCACTGTTGAGTTTCCCAACATTGTTCAAAAATCTTTAGATTTATGCAAAATCTTCTGCTAACCAGAAATAATAATTGTACCTACAATGGTAAATGTTTTTGTTTGTTCGTATCTTCCAGTTAGTATATAATTTATTCAATCACTCATTAATTTATTTTCTAAATTAGTGTATAGCTTGTGGGCAATTTCTGATTTATTTATTATTTATTTTTATTTGCTTCAGTTTTAAAAAGATTATTTTGCTTGCAGGGATAAGCCAATGTTCCCATAAGGTCAGGCTTTCAGAGATTTCTGTCGCTGGAGTAAAATGTCCTCAAATATATAAAAATATTGTTCCGTTAAATACATCTCTGTTTAAGGACTTTTCAGTTTTTAGAGAATCTTCAAGAGAAGACTGTAATTTACTGTAAGTCTGTTAGTATCCACAGAAAGACAGATATATATTGTGTGCCAGTGCTAAATAGTGCTAGTTATGTCTCAGTTCATTTCTAACTATTTTATTAACAATTTCTGTTGTAAAAAATGCAACCAATCTAATCCATGAAAACCTTTTTAAATTGGGTTTTGATGCATGTAATGTATGTTTCTGTGTTGAAAAAATTATGTAAGTACTATAGTCATGGATCGTGAGACGATCTGATCAGCGGAAGAAAATTGCGTCTATATAAAGTAACCAGCAGGGGGCAGTAAAGTCACATGGTGCGCCGTCACCACTCCAGCGTCTGCTTCTGGGCTACATATGGTGAGTTTTTTCTTCCTCATGAGACACTTCAAGTGTGTTGACGCAGGGAAAACCCTATAATGTGAAATGTTTCAAGATACAGGATACTGTGGTTTGTCTGGAAAATTTTTTAAATATAGGCTCAAGATTTCTATATAAATAGACACTGATCATGCCTAATATTGTGTTGGTCCTCCTTTTGCTGCCAAAACAGCCCTGACCCATCATGCACTGTGTATTCTGACACCTTTCTATCAGAACCAGCATTAACTTCTTCAGCAATTTAAGCTGCAGTAGCTTGTCTGTTAGATTGGATCACACGGGCCAGCCTTCGCCCCCCACGTGCATCAATGAGCCTTGGCCACCCATGACCCTGTCGCCGTTCACCACTGTTCCTTCCTTGGGCCACTTTTGAGAGATACTGACCACTGCAGGCCAGGAACACCCCACAAGAGCTGCAGTTTTGGAGATGCTCTGATCATCACAATTTGGCCCTTGTCAATCTCACTCAAATCCTATTTACAGTTACCAATCCAGCTATAGACCTGTTTTTAGAAAATAGGAGGAAACCACAAAACCTGAAGGAAACCCATGTGAACACAGGGAGAACATGAGAAACTCCAGACAGACAGCATTCACCACAGCACAAGATCAAACCAAGAACCCTAAAATGAAATAGGCAATACAAGGAATATATACATACATGTTTATACAATATAAACATATGAGGTACAAAGGAAATGTCCTGCAGTCATCATGCTGTAATCCTTTCACAAACACTTTTACTTTTGTGTTGCAATCACATACGGTAGAATTAGGGGGTAGTTTAGGAAATGAAAATAAGCATAAAGCAAAACGCAGTACTCAAGGCTTTCTCCATTCTCCATAACTGCTTGCTACATTCAGCACAGGTGTTAAATTACTATTTTTCCTCAAATGCTTACAAACACACATCAATGAACAGTCCCAGAAGAGAATGAAATACAATATCCCATTTCTCTTTTCTGCTTTTCTTTTTCCACACTGCATAATGATCAGTGGAACAGGTGTGCAAAAGCAAGACACATCTCAGGCATGTAAAATAAATCCTGTTCATGATTCACAATTATGTTGTGGATGAAAGATATTAATAATGAAAGTACAGTCGCGGGCCAATTTATCACAAATCAGACAGGATAAAAGAACACACAGCAATTATTACTGTTGCTGTGCACGGTTTATCAGCTCCTCAGGACCACCTCTGTCCAGATGTTATCATGAGCCATTCTCAGCACAACAGTGACACAGGTATGTAGTCGAGTCTTATGGGGTGACTGTGCATTAACAGCTGTTTCGGTTTAACTGGGAGTTTAACACACACACACACAGACACCCACCCACACACACACACACACGTTAATAATTGAATCCCTGTTTCTTGAACTGCAGGATATTTTTGTTTGGGAACTGTTTCCCAACAGAGCAGTGATATTAAAGTGTTTAAAACCCCATGAGCATTGCCATAGCTGGTACACATGTACTTGTATCTTTGCTTACTGAGGCTCATCCACAAGGTCAGAACTGCAGTCTGGTGGCTCATCCATATTCAGGCACACACTTAACTGGATCCTATGATTTATTTTATAGCAATTTAAATAAGTGGGCTAAATCCCTCTCACATTCATTAAGACATTCATCATGAAATCCAGAAGCAGCCTTTATAATTATTTGATACTCCGCCCAGTATTAGGGAATGAAAAAAGAGTGATTTCTTTATTCACACATGCATACTATTTGTGATGCACACAGGGACACACAGAGGATGTGAAGGGGATTTTGAAGCTACTAATAATGGGAGTAATTGGTAAGTGCAAGAGGATGATCTAATCATGAATCTCTCAATCCTGCTCTGGTTCCCTTCTTCACAGTAGACTGAAAACCTCAGCACTACCGTTGATTATCTGAACATACGTAAGGCAGCTAATTACATGCTGACTTTTGTCACTGACAGTGAAACAGGGAGAGGTAAAACATGCACTGTAGCACAGGATGACTCTGGGAGCAGGACTATAAAGTTGTGAGTGTAATATTTAAAAGTGTACATTATGGAAGTGGAGCTGTGGATGAACTCCGAACTGCTGTCATTAGAAACCATGTTGGTTTCAATTCCTTTTCTGCAACAAATCCCTCCTCTTATGTTTAGCAGTGCATGATGGGACAGTTCAGTAAAAAAAGTGTCTGTTGCTCAAAAACTCATTTCATCAGCTCATGCATTGTTTTTATGTTATTATCTTTTTTTCTGTCATACATAAACAAGTCTTTTCCCCCCAAAATGAAAATGAAATACACTATATTGCCAAAAGTTTTGGGGCATCCCTCCAAATTACTGAATACAAGTGTTGATTTTCAGGGGTTGGGCTTGGCCCCTTAGTTCCAGTAAAAGGAACTCTTAATGCTTCAGCATACCAAGACATTTTGGACAAGTTCATGCTCCCAACTTTGTGGGAACAGTTTGGGGATGACCCCTTCCTGTTCCAACACGACTGCACACCAGTGCACAAAGCAAGGTCCATAAAGACATGGATGAGTGAGTTTGGTGTGGGAGAAAGTGTCCTGACCGCAACCCGATAGAACACCTTTGGGATGAATTAGTGCGGAGACTGCGAGCCAGGCCTTCACGTCCAACATCAGTGCCTGACCTTGCAAATGTGCTTCTAGTGAAATGGTCAAAAATTCCCATAAACTCACTCCTAAACCTTGTGAAAGGCCTTCCTAGGAGAGTTGAAGTTGTTATAGCTGCAAAGGGCAGGCCAACTCCATATTAAATTCATGTGCATGTAAAGGCAGACATCCCAGTTTTAGAATGGCTTGCATTTTCTCCTCAAATTTATCCCAAAGGTGTTTTATCTGGACTCTGCGCAGGCCAGTCAAGTTCCTCCACACCAAACTTGTTCATTCATGTTCATTCAGGACCTTGCTATGTGCACTGGTATACAGTCATGTTGGAACAGGAAGTGGCCATCCCCAAACTGTTCCCTCAGTTGGGAGCATGAAATTGTCCAAAATGTCTTGGTATGAAGCTGAAGCATTAAGAGTTCCTTTCACTGGAACTAAAGGGTCAATCCCAACCCCTGAAAAACAAAACCTGAATTCAATGATTTGGAGGGGTGTAGAAGTTTGATAAAGGAGCTAGTTATGTTTTGTGAGTTAAATTAATTTTATTTGTAAATTAGCTTAGTCAGTTAGAGCAATAGTTAAGGAGGTTAATAGCTAAACATCAGCCAACCAGCTAGTCAATTTCTAGGGTTTTATCAATTATTAATTTCCTTGTAATTGCTTAGTGATTCTTTTTGCTCACTAGATATGTCTATTCAAAAATAGGAACACATCAGTAATATTATTTTCAGACTGGCTGTGAGCATGAGTTCATGTGTTGTGGTAATCATCAACACTCCTTGCACTGCACCTCGCTCCCTCAGATCTACTAACACTGCCCGGTCCCACTATCTTTCAGGGTACAAGGTAGGTATACATCTAGACTCTTCTCTGTCTGGGCATCGGGGTGGTGGAATGAACTTCCCCTAGATGTCCGTACAGCTGACTGACCTACCTTTCATGAAGCACTTTAACTAGCTCTTAGTTCTCCGTGTTTATTTTGATGTATTGTTGTATGTAGATTAAAAAAAAATCCTCCGTCTGTGACCTATTGAACCAGTGTTAATGTATTCATTGAGACTTCAAAACACTTTTGTATGTCAGAGAGAGCATCTGCCAGAAATGTAAATGCAAACATACTGATATCCATACTGAAACAAAAATGAGAAACTTATTATTAATCATTTCACTAAACATTACTAATTATTATGTATTTAAGGTTTATGGTGGTTGGTGCCATATGCTGCTAGTGATGAACTGCTTGTGGTGAGTTTTATTAACCCTTATATTGTGTTAGGGTCAAATTTGACCCGTTTTCAAGTTAAGATATGTAAAAAAACACTACTTACTTTTTTCTGTTGGAACAAGGCTTCATGACAACAAAAGAAACTGTCACCATTTTAGCAAATTTTAAAGGTCTTCAAAAAAGGTGACGTGTGGTGCTACGGGTCAGATATGACCCGGCGAGAATATTGACTGTTATATGCATATGTGCATCATATAAAAGTTATGGGTTGAACTGTGAATCAAATTTGGCTCAATTACCCACCACACAGACACAGCTTACCCCTTCCCCCACCCACCCTGACTTCCATGGGGACACCTGACCGCAAGGGAACACAGAATATTTTATATCATTATATAGCCTCTGTCAACTCAGTGAGAGAGCTTCATACTACATGCATACCAGGGGATGTCAGGGGGATCAAGAGAAGGAGGTGCCAGACCTGCCCCACTAGCAAGGATAGAAAAACCAGTACCACTTGCCACACATGTGGGAAGCATATATAATAAGGAAAACACAAAAACACATTCTGTGGTTCATGCATATGAATTTTGCACAAAAAAATGTTTGATTATGTAAAAAATGACTTTTTACCTCTTAACATAAATCATGCGCGGGTCAATATTGACCCGTAACACAATGTATGTCACTATGGTTAATAATATTAAATTAAAAAAAAAAAAAAAACAAGCAATTTTTTTGGAGGTATGTTCTAATATTAATCTATTATGGTCAGATAACATAAATACCCATTGTCTTCACCATTACACATATAATGAGTGAATTTAAACATGTTTTAATTGAGTGGTGTATTCTTAGATAAATCATCCATGTGGCCAAAAAAAATAACATTTAGAACAGTGTTTACATGGGTATCCATGTATAACAAATTAGCTATGAGGTTAAAAACAATATTGGATGATGATCATTGTTCTTTCAGCATTTTGGGCTGAGTTAAGTCACACAAAAGACAAAACATGTGGGCAGCTTCCTAACACATTACATGGGTTAAGTTCAGAAGCATGAGGACAGTGGGTCTGAGTGCAGAGCAGTATCAGGGAGTGTGGTCTGTACAAATGAAAGCTATGTGCTGAAAATTACACCATAACTCATGTAAGCCTGAAGTGTGTGGTCAGTGCTCGCAGAACTGAAGTGTACTCACTTGTTACAGTGTCTCTCACTCCTCCATGCTCGCAAATACCTTTGTTGTTGCAATATATAGCACTTTGCACTCATTTTTAATGAGCACTCACACTGATTCTGGTCTGTGTGCTCAGTTCAGTTGTCCATAGCATGCTCCACTTTGCAAACCATTAACATGTATCTAAATGTGGTTATTAAATCCATTTAATTGTGCAAAAAGTTATTACATCCAGTGATCTGACCTGAATTTCTACATTCCACTCTCTGAAGGGTGCAACCAATAATGGAGATCCAATAAGCTTTTCAGATGAACCATGCAATTGTGAGGATTTCGTTGTCGTGTACTGAAATGTTTTCACTGAACATCAGAATCCTCTTAATTAGAAAGTCAGGATAAGAAAAAAAGAGAATTAAAAATCTAATGAAACTTTATTCTATAGGTAATAATCGGAATCATATATAAATATATTCACCTCAGTCCGAGGCGAATATACACAAAGATGTAGCATTTAACTTGAGAGTCAGTTTATTAAAGTTTATCACATTATGAAATCTTAAATTTTATTTTATATTACAATAATAACAAAGATTGCATTCAAGACACCATTTGTCCTTGATTTAAATTTACAGTAAAAGAAATTACTTTAAACTTAGATTTAAGTCAGGGATTCATTGTAATCTTGCAGCTACAGAGGTTTCTTTTTCAGAATTGCAGTATATGTTGGTTCCTTTTATTAATCAGATGAATCCATTGTGGGAGGACAACAAGAGATTTAGTTTATATTTTGAGAGTGACATTTTATTTGATTTGTCTTATCTTGACAGTGGCACTGTCTCTGAGACTTTTATTTACAGGAAGAAACCTCCAAATGCATTCGTCTTTAATAAATCACACACTTAGAATAACAATAGGATCTGAGAGTAGCCACTTGATGTTATTTAACACAGTAGTATTTTGTATTTTCTTAGTTACTTTACATTCTGTGTATTTTTGTTAATGCATATATTTTATATTTGTCAGCAACTTACAATTTATCTCATTTTATACAACTGAGGGTTAAGGGCCTTGATCAGGAATCCAACAGTGGCAGCTTGATAGACCTGGGATTCAAAGTCACAACTATTTGCTCAGTAGTCCAACACCTTAACTACTAAGCCACTGCCTCCCTTTGAGCTTGAGTATGCATTTTTGTTAACATCAAAGTTTATGTATGTTGTACAGTGGGAAGTTTCTCTGTCTCACAACTCACAGTTCCATCCTGAGCTCAGGTTACCGTCTCTATGGAGTTTCCTGGTGCCTTGCACAGGTTTCCTCCAGGGTCTTCAGACTGGTCTCAACACATAAAACATGCTAGTAGGTGAATTGGCTATGCTAAATTTCCCATAGGAGTGAATACGCATGTGCATGGCGCACTGCATATTCCATCCGAGGTGCATGCTCGCCTCACACCCAGCGTTCCTGTGATACGCTCTGGCTCAGATGAATGACTGAATAGGCATCATTATTTATGGATACAAGCTATAACTGTATGAAAACATAATACATCCAAGTGTCTTGAGAAAATAATTGGAAGAGTTTCCCCCAGTTTTCTCCACAATTTGGTCACTTGCTTATTCCCACACACCAGTCAGCTCTCCCCATTACACAACAGGAAAGGTGAAGGTCCATTTGTGTACTTTGGGACACATAAAATTAGATGACTTTATCTTTTTTAAACTGCTAATCATACTGTGTAACACACTTGGATTAAAGTGCTTTCTGCACTCTTACACAAAAATAATCTCATAGATGCCTGTGATTAGCTAGTGTTGCCATGATTGACAGGGTAGAGAGTATTGTGAGAGTATAATGACCCTGGCTGTGGCATCATCAGCTGTGGCATTGTCCAGATTCCAATCACGAGCTCCAGGCGATAAGGAATTCAATATATTAATTAAGAATGTATAAGCTCTGTGAACAAAATACAAATACGGAAAATCATTTATTCATATTGCACTTTAGGAATGGCAGCTTGGATTATATGTACAAATTCAACAAAGCTCATGGCTTTTGGTTAAATCTCAGCGAACCTGACCCAAATGAAAAGGCAGAATAAAAAAAAAAAACGCAAAATAGAACTGATAGGACACTAACTTGTAGTTACAGGATGTAGAAAGACGCTGTCTTGTATCAGTGTCTCATGCTGCATTGCCCTATTTCCTCTACTCTGATGCTGGATGAGTATATACTGTGCCATGACAGTGACTTATAGGCTTTCAGCGCTGCACTGTAATATTGTATGTCCTTCGATTTTTCAAAGACACAGTAGCAGCAGCTCTAGATGAATGGCTCTCAAGAGAACAGTGACAGTTATGCTCTTATTGCTGCTGGGATGATGAGCACCTTTCGCAATGATGATGATCATGGAAGGTATCATCATCTTTGGTGGTGGTGCGGCAGAGAATGGTGTCCAAATTGACGCCTATTGTGGACAATGTCTCCCAACCTGTCTATAGGATATGTGTCAAACTGAAACAGACAGCTTCAACAATAAGATGACCCAACCACAGGGCAGCAAAGAGTGCTTCAGGAAACTCACAAAAAGGCTGTGACCATGAAAACAATGCATCACACTTTATATTGAATTATCATCTTTGTGAAAATGAATATCTATTGAGCCTGTATGTATCGCATCACCTACCTTTTACTACTTATTTACTACTCAAGGTAAAGAGTTTAAACACCTGTAGTTTCTAATGTCTTTCTAAATGTTAAATAGTTTTAATATGCCAGGAATATAACCGGGTGTAAAGTTATAGGGAAATAATCAGCAAAGTAGATGCAAACTGATATAAACTGTTTTATTCTACTTACACCACAGCAATGTGCCAATTATTTCAGTTTTTATTTATTAAAGAACAATAAATCATGTTTTAAGCCTCTATGTTGTTAATAAAGTGCATTATTAAAGGCTGGTACATTTGGAGTGTAAGGCAGTTTATTCTATAGATAAAGTGCCCAATTATAGTGAGAAAGATTTAGACCTTTAGTAGTTACATGTAGATTATTATGTATTATTATTATTTATTTATTTATTATTTATTTTAGATAAAATAAGCCCATTGCTCAAATTTTCATACACTCAAGTTTTTTCAATCCCACTTATTTCCATAGGACCTGGTTATGAGAAGATCTGACATTTGAATGTTCATGGCATGTTCATCTGGCAAATATATTTATACGAAGTGATTTACAAATAAAATCTATTTCAAACATACAGCTGAACAGACAAGAGTGAACATCTTTGCTCAAGAGCCCTCTTAAGTTTGATATTTGATTTCAACTAACAACCTCTGCATCACTCGGACAGAACAGTAATCGCAAAGACACTACTACCCCTTGCTTGCCATACGGTCATCTGCAGGGGTGCACGCTTTCCACCCTGACATACTAAATGATCTTGGGTGGCCAAACCTGTTCCAGTAGGATTTAGCTTAAACAAACATGAATTTGATTTTACTGAAGGTGTTGATTAACTGGATCAGGTGTGTTAGAAGGCAGAAACTGGCTCACCAGAAGCAGGTTGGGTGAGCTACAGTCTACTGGAAATACAGGTATATCAATCATATAGATCACATGTTCACTAGAGTTCACAAATAATATTTAAAAACTGTAAAATATGACCATTACCTGTTTCTGAGTGTCAGATATTAGCATAATACCCGTATTGAATAAACAGTGGTGTCGGTATATCATCTGACTTGGCCTAGCTCCCAGACACAATCTGTTTTTGTGATGTGGGTGGATAATTATATTCTTTCTAAAAAATGGAAGATGATCTGTATCAGATCTCTGTATCAGGTATCAGCTGATATTCAGATCAGAAGTCACATGTTAACTGAAATACTGATTAACACATAATGTATATATAACACATTTTTTTTGTTTTACAAAGACAAACTAGGTCTGTGGCATATACTGTAGCTGCACTGAGACTGTGTGCTAGCTATCTTCATCCTCTTGGATAGGTCATTGATGTAAAAATGGAGATTTGATCTGAATACTGAATCATTACATCATACTCTGGTAGATCACATACTGTGTGTGAACAAGCGTGGCAAATAGAGCTTCATGTTCTGGTACAAGTAAATTGAAAAATTTACCCTGTCAATCTTCCAGACTTCGACCAAGCTTGTAAAATTTCTATATAATGGTTATTATTATATTCCACTTGAAGGTTAAAGGAGTTAGTGTGTGTGTGCCTCTCTCACATCACAAGGTATCATTGCTAGCAAAGTTACAATGGAACAAAAAAAAATATTGTAATATAAATGAATGAGTTTTGGCAGAGACCTGGCACTGCGAGTGATGACGATGCTGAATGCGGTATTCGCATGATGGTTGAAGCTTTGGATCCTTATTTGTTTGAGAACAGGGTACATATGAGGAGGTGAGAGAGCTGGGCAGACTACAGGACTAAAGCTCTGCCTCATTATTGCTTTACGTAGAGATACATTCCCACTCGGGCCACTATGAGCAGGTTGTGGAAAGCCTACTGTGGGCAAAGTTGAAACATTTCATGAAAGAAGTTTGTACCAAAAATGTCAACCTGGACTTAAATCATGAAATTAATCTGTTAAACAAATTGGTTACAAATATGTATATGCAAGTCATTTAGGCTGATTTTTCTCCTTCAGGTTTTCTATTAATGATGGAATGATGATTCCATCAAATCAATAATATAAGCATGAGATTGATATTTAGATAATCTCAATGAGTTTGACTGTTTTTTTAACGATAAGAGGTTATAATATAATGATATTCATAATGACTAAAGTTGTCAATGGTAAGAGATAACACTTAGTCGCGCACTGTTATCCAATACGCATGCGCAGTACCATGACGCCGCTGTTCCGTGGCTGAAATCCAAACAGCTTCCTATTGGACATATAGTGCACTAGATAGGGCGCAGAATCTATTATCTCATGCACTTTGTAGTGCTCCTCCATAGAAAGTAGGAAGCCGTTTGGGGTTCAGTCCATGTCTAAGCAGCGACCAGCTTATTTGGCAACCGGAGAGGCAGCGGGCAGGGCTGCGAAGGGATCTCCGGGAATCCTTAGAAGACTTACAGGGTAAATAAACTAAACCTCAGCGCGCGGAGGTCCCAGGAAAGGCGGCTAGTGAGCATCTCCCCTTCTCAGTAAGTTGTTCAAATGAAGAATTTGGGGATGAAAGTACGTTTTTCGTGAGTTTCATTATTCCGAAGTTGTTCACAAGTTGGTCATCGAGCTCGCTGGCTAACAAACACCTAGACGGCTAACAAGACTAGAGATTGCAAAGATAAGTTAGCATACTAAGCTAACCGGAATAGCTCAGCTAGCTGTGAGTCGGTGTTCTTTAATTAGCCGCGCACCTTAGCATGTCGGTAATTACCGCTAGAAAAATGAAGGTAACTTTAGGCACTCTTATGGAGTAACTCATTGTTTAGTTTTTTAGGCGAACCGGTGGAGGTAATTTATTCAGTAGTTGCTCAGAGTAGAGTCAGTATTGGCTTTAATCTGTCTCATTAGAGAATTGCGTGGCTAAGCGGTGTTAGCCGCTGTCTTTAACGCTTGTGTGACTGAACATTGTCCGTCCGTCAGTCTGTCCGCTCACTGCTAGCTAATTGCTAATGCTAACTGTTCAATGGAGTTCGTTAGCCTTTCAGCAAGTTGGCCATATTTAAGGTGTTATGATGATTCGGTTGCTAATTAAGTTAACCTTACACCGGTATAAGTTTAATACCGTTACATGTTGTGTTGAAGTATGAAAGGGGAAGATGCATCGAAATGGCTTTAATTTTATTGCGCGTGTCTTTAAAAAAAAAAGTTCTGTATTGGTAAAGATGAACAAGTTTGGATAGCTAGAGCATTAGCTGTTAGTCATCTCTGCTAGTCAGCTAACTGGATGATCAGTAATACTCGGTGAGGCAGCAGTTTCAGAGGAGCGACTGAGAGACCTGCACCCACGTCTGTGGAAAAGTTTTAGATGATAGAGTCAGACATCTTGTAAGATCCAGAGGAACACCACATTGTTTATCATGACCAAATAACTTCTCTAAACCGCGTTTTGTTTTTGTAAAGTGATTAATCAAGTTAAATGGGGGTGTATCTGTAGTAATAAGTAATTAAATTAAAGATGAATGTAGTCATAACAAACATATTTATATATGAATAATATACCGACCTGGCATAACATTATGACCACCTGCATTATATTGTGTTGCTCCCCCTTTTGCTGCCAAAACAGCCCTGACCCGTCATGCACTGTGTATTCTGACGCCTTTCTATCAGAACCAGCATTAACTTCTTCAGCAATTTGAGCAACAGTAGCTCGTCTGTTGGATCAGACCACGCAAGCCAGCCTTCACTCCCCACATGCACCACTTTTGATACTGACCACTACAGACCGGGAACACCCCAGAAGAGCTACAGTTTTCGAGATGCTCTGATCCAGTTGTCTAGCCATCATAATTTGGCCCTTGTCAAATTCGCTTAAATCCTTAAGCTTGCCCATTTTTCCTGCTTCTAACACATCAACTTTGAGAATGTCCACATCTGCCTAACCGATCCCATTTACTAACAGGTGCCATGATTAGGAGATAATCAGTGTTATTCACTTCACCTGTCAGTGCTCATAATGTTATGCCTGATCGGTGTGAATGTATATCTCACAGTTTAGTTTATTTTAGCCTCACTTCTGATTTTGTGCCTTATTGTGACAGATCTCATTCTTCAGTAGGAGAACAACAACAGTGACTATATACACTGGAAGGATGGGGAATATTTGGGGGACTGATTATGAATAAAACCAGAAAAAACCTCCGGAAATTGATTACTGTTTCGACACAACTATTGAAAAAATCTGTGTGCGCATGCTGTGAGTTTTAGGGGACAAAGTCTATGCTCAATTAAAGACAGATATGCATCTCTTAAGGTTGTGAAGGTGAACCTGAAGAGCCATCATCTGAGCAAAGAGTTAGAACTTGTTTAAAGAAGCTTGTAATATGAACAGTGCCATATGTATATTCATATATCATACAAGATGGAGCGTAGTATTGAATATTGGACCTAGGCCGTGTTTGTTCTGTCATTTTAAGAGAGATTTTTGAGTATTAGGTTAAATATGTCCTTAACTAATGAACACCACCATCTCTTCCCTTGCATTAGAATAATTTAAGTAAGAAGTAAATTCAGTTTTTTGAGAGTATTTGATTGACACATGATTTGTTGAGGTTCTGAAAGCTTGCCACAGCTTGTCTTGCATTTAATGATCCCGTCAGATTCCATTGGTGCCATGTATATTAATCTCCATAAACTTTTAAAGCTTATTTTTTAAAATTGGTATAAGGTGTCGACAAGCTTGAACAGTCGTCCACTCATCAGTTAATGTAATCATTTGTATTACAACACAGATGCTCTTTTTTTTTAGGTTAATTACTTCTGTGTACTTGGGTGTCATTGTTGTGTAAATTTCCTATTTTCTGACGAGTCTAACAGGTGGTGTTGATTCCTGGCAGTCCATGTGCTGTGCCTGTCCAAACACCAGTGGAGCTGCATGGTAGTCCTTGATGCATAGTAATTATAAGGGGACGTGTATCATTGAATCTCATGTAGTGCATTACCAGTCCTACTGAGTAGTCTATGACAGAGCCATTGAGGAATAATGAAGTCAGACAGGCATGACTTTGCTGACTAAAGATGTACTTCATGGCAGTAGAGTGCTGATGTAGGATTCATGTTACTGATGCTGGCATTGTTCTCTTAAATTTTGGTGCACTTTTGCTTAAAGTGCTTAATGTGAAGCGAAACAGTAAAAGTGTCGAACGTGAGGAGTAATTAGACATCCATCTTGCGCTTTTTGTTCTGAGGAAAGTTAGTCTGGTTGATAGCTAGTAGTCAGAGATCACACTTATTCTGACCTTTGAAGTGAAGAAAAACCTTGAAATTCTAATCTGAGCTAGTGGTGAAGCTGCTGCGTTAGATGGCTGCATTATGCTTTGCCTTGGAAAAAGCACAGCAACAATCAGGTGTTTTAGTGAACTGAATCTTCAAAAATGGAGTCTTATAACAAACAGGAAATGCTACTGGCAATCTTTGTCTTCCATCACACCACACCGAAGTGTTTGCATATGTTTAGAATATTGGGCTAAGCCTTAAGCACCATGTGAAATTGAAAATGAGCCATTTTTAACCTCTAGTTCATGTTCTTAGTCCTATTGGTAACCTCAGTAACAGTCTATTAAAAGGCAAAAATCTTGTTCACTCTGGGTAATCGGATCTGATACATAAATAAATGTACGTAAATGCACAAGAGGTGGTTAATTAGTGTCAAGCAATAGTTTCCCAGCCTTAGCAGTCATAGACTAAAACCACTTCATGATTTCTGTTTTACACTGTTTTAAGGACTGCTCTTTTAAGGAAGGCTGCTCCTGTCACTCAGCGAGAGGACCTTCATTTGGTCCAAAGTACAATCTGATCAAATGTTAAGTAAATGGTTGAAAGTGGTGAATGAGGCTTCTTCTAGAGTGGACTATATGAAGGGATGTATCTGCACATGTTTTTACCCAAGCCCAAATATAAGAAGAGTTTAAGCATAGAGTTAATCACTTGGGCTTAAGTGGTCAAGAGTGAGTCTTTAACTGTCCTCGAACTCACAACGGTTACAAACTGAATGGAAGAAGCTCTTGTATTAAATCTTTAAGTTTAGTACAAGAGGTACAGTCCGGCAGTTTTTTAGCCAAACTCCAGGTCATGATGTATATTATGCATCTTAGGGCACTTATTCAAAAACATTTCTAATTTTTTTTTGTCATATTACCTACTTGTAACATTCACCTGTGTTTAAGTTTAAGTCTGACTCCGACCTCTGATTTGAAAAAGAGCAGCTGTGGAAGATTCCCACGCCTGAGAAATTCTGGAAAGAACATGACAACAGCTCAGCCCAGCGTCGTACAATAGGGTTTTGCTGATGGAGCAACTCTAGAACTCTCCGTGTGCTGCAGTGAGATGAATGCAGCACCAAGGTATTCATCAGGAGGGAACAAACTTATCGTGTGCTCTTGTGAAACCCTCTTTGAGACATTCGTGTTTATGGGGCCTGTACAGCAGAATGCTTCAGCAGCCGTCGTGGTGTAAGCCGCTGGTTTATGAGAAATCAAAAACTCCAAAAGCTTAGGTGTTGTTTTTTATGACAGGAAGAAAGAAGGCACTAGGAAAGAATTGTGGAGGTGATGGCAACCATTTTAGATTTTGATTGGCTGTTGATTAGCAGTGTACTTAAGATATGGGTTCAATTTGCCAAAATTAGCTCTTGTAAATTGTAATTATTGTAGTACTGTATATTGCCTCTCTTATGGATGTCTCAAGCCTGACCCTCAAAACAGAAATTCAGACTCCACACTCAAAAGCTACAAAACTCTTCTAGGTTAGGCCTGTACCTAAACATGTGGAAAAAAAACCATAGGTGGGAAATGACGTTGTCTTGCTAATTGCCTCTTGCAAGGCACCAATAGCACAGCACTAGGATTTCCTTCAGCCATTCCTGCAGATTGGCTGCAGTCCACAGCCAGTCAACTCATCACTGCAGTAAAACAACTAACCTGAATAACGAATAATCTGACAATCTTCCGTTTAGTTCTCTGTCTATGTGTTTATAGAAATCACATACCACTGACTGCTTTCAGCTTGTCAGCAAAGCATGTGATCTGTCACTCATCAAATCTGAAAAGAGCAAATGTGTATAGGTGATTTTATAGCTCTAAATCAAAGTATGGAAGTGTGTTTGTTACAGAAAATATTTCTTTTAAAATATCACGTGAATACTGTGGTTATTGTCTCAGACAAATCAAATCTGATTAGCACTAATGACTTTTGTGGCAGCAGGACAGGATCTGTGCTGGAAAGGATTTCAACTGCTTTCGTAAGGAATTGTTACATTTTTCCCTTTCTTCATTTGGGAAATGCTCTTAACTCTTTAAAAGTAAGCCTGAACCCCGAACAGTTGATGTTTAAGTGCTTTGCTCAAGGGCCTAAATGTGGTTCTGTGGCAGTCCTGGAATTTGAACTAAATCGCTCTTAGGCTATACAAATAATCTAAAAACAAATCCTGAAAGATATTTGCCTATGTATAGGCTCCTTTACAAAGCTCCTGAAATGAACTCTATGGTTTATATATCTGGTTACTCCTTTATATAGCAAATAACTGCAGTTTATACCTTTTCCATGATTATATTGGATCTGGAGCACTGATGACCAGAAACACAGTTTGATGCTGAGTACTAGTTGATTTGAAGTGGATTTTTAGTATAGATTCAGTTTATCACGATGCTTTGTTCAGTTGATCCTACTTGTGGATCACCTGCAGAAATCTATGCCTCCCGATCGAATCCTTTAAAATCCGGGTCTACACCCAGTGGACACGAAAATCAGCTGGCCACCCGGAAAAGTTCTTAAAACTAGAATCATTTAATTTGACTGTCGGATTTTGAAGGTGAACTCTTCCCTTTGTTCAGGATGCTGGAGGTTTGATACAAAACAACTTATCCTTCCTTATCCTAGTCGATTGGGAGTTGTTTTATGCTCGAAGGCTGCATACAGTAAAAAAAAACAAAAACCAAACATGTTCTTATACTGCACCGTGTAACCTTTTGATCTTATCTACAAATTTGCTTGCGGGTCCAAGGGAAGCACTGTGTGTGTGTGTGTGTACGCACGTAGTTTACACTGTAGCCCATTTGAGATCTCTGTGAATGTGGGGGATGGGTAGATGACTTTCCGGTGTGTGTGTGTGTGTGTGTTGGGGGGGGGGGGTGACTGAGGCTACGTTCTTTGAATGTGAGCATTCTTTTGTGCCCACATGAAGAGGCGTAGGCTCCACTTCCTGCCACAGCACACGCTGCCCTGTCGCTAGGGGCAATACCAGGTAGAGCCAGCGGCAGATGCAGGGTTAAAGACGTCCATTTTGTTAGGTAACACCCTCGTGGCCTGATCTGTCAGTGGTGTTAAAATGGCAGGGCTTAACCCTTGATGTGCAGGAGTAAATCAGCAAGGGGCGCCCTCACTTACACTGCCAGCTTACTGCAAGACAAGGAGACATATTAAAGATACAGCAAGCATGTAAGCACCCCAGATGGTTTTCTTTTTTTTTTACTCATCAGGCCTTATTTATGTTTAGGGATAAAGCCAGGAATACGCTAATGAGAAAGATAACGGAGAGGTTCATTAACTATTCAGTTTCTCGAGAGAAATTGTTGAATGTCCTCTGTATGTACTGTATATGTACTTTGTGTGTATGTCCTGTTGGCTGTCTGTTTTTGTGTAGTTGTGCTGAGTCACACACAATGCTGTTGTTTAGCCTGTTCCCTATAGACGGTCATTACATCTCCTGCAGGCCTCATGAGGAAACAGTCCCTATGTACGCAGTCCATCTTACTGCAGCATGCAGAGACTTGTTTTTTTGTGCTTTATGTAGAGTGATGTAACTGAGGTAGGTGGTCAGATTGTCATTTGAATTCAGATTTTTATATTATTCATTTTAAGGGGTATTTCCTTCTCTTGAAAAGGTAGCGACTCATGAAGCGTCTATATAGAAGCATAATGTTTTGCATGATCTTTGATACAATAGTTGATTAGTTAGTAAATATTGCATAGATTTTGTCACTGCACTGTCATAAGTTGTAATGTAGATTCAAAACATGCATCATATTAGCAAAGTTGAAACATTTAAGAGTAGGTAGACATCAGTCTGTGCCTGGCTATACATCAGACCACAGCAGAAAGCAGAGGTGGAAAAGTCATATACATTAGCTTTATTTCAATACAAAAAAAATTGTCATGAAAATACTTTGAGACCTAAAGAGCTTAGGAAGAGAAGACAAAAGTCATCCCAAAGTGTACAAAAATAATAGATAAAAAAAATGTGAGCATATTGGAGAGATGTCATGTTTATTCATTTATTATCTTCAGGTAAGCTTGTTACCCTGGTCAGGGTCACTATGATGTAGAAAAAAATTGGCACAGTGGAGTTAAATGAAACAATAAATCTCATGTTTATGGATATTTAATTAGTATCTGTATTGGCTGTGATCTCAAATTGGGTACTTTATATTTTGTTAATTTGAGATACTCCTTAGTAGCCCTGAGGATTTCCCCAGATCGCTTCAAGTATCCTACAGGAGTGATGCTGTGGTTATCTGTTTATTAAGTATGAAGAATTTCTCACTTGGCCTGCCTCTAAATACTTTACTGTCCTCAGATGCTCTGAGTTTTGTATGTCTTAAGCATGGGAATGCAACTTCTGCTAAATCCTTATCTTGTGCTGTAGCTCCATTGCCTTACAAGCCTTACAAATACAAGGCTTAACGTTTGTAGAGGTCAAAATATTGTGGCCATTTATTGCAGCTATATAGTATTTTTATTTTCTGTTTTTCACCCGTCCCATCTGGAAAGGTAACTGATCAGATTAAAATGGTGCCTGTGACTCAAGGTAATAAAGTTTAGAGAGTCAGTTTGCTAGTTAAGTGCTGTCATACAGACATGTACAAGTACTGAATACTTGATACTGGATTGATCAGCATTTTGTGGTTTTTGCTGCTCTCACACACGTGCTATCTATGTGAGTTGAATCAGTGTCTCTGAGCAGGGAAGTCACCAAATCCCTGCTGTTTGGACTTCAGCAAACAGTGCCGCAGGGACAATGAAGAAATGCTTCACTCATTTTATTCTTTTATTTGCTTTGGTATTATAGTAATTGTCCCAAGCACCCTGGCTAGGGATTTGTCCACCCCTGAGGTTTTACATGATTTTTGAGTAAACAGTGCTGTGAAAATACTCTCAGCTCATATGTGGCAGGAACTGAACACTGTGTCTTGCTTTGGCTTTTTTTAAATTATGCAAAAAAGTTGTTTTGTGAAGTGTTAAGTCTAATGGTATGTTTCTCACACACATTTTATGTGTTTATTGCTGCAAGATGGCAGTTGATGTACTATGAAGTTTCCAGTGGGTGGCACAGCTAGTATTCCAAATCCGTTTTCTTGCTATTATATGTTAGATATATAGTAATAAACAGTAATAAGTGTGTTTTGATGTTCAGTATGAGTATATTGTTATATTAGACTCCTAGGATGAGCACAAGGTAGCCTTTGATTACAGCAATTGCTCTTGGGTGCAAATCTACAGAATCCAAGAGAAATTCTTCTGTTTTTGGAAGTGGAGTCCATGCGACTCACAAGTGCCACAAGATCTAGACCTGTGTGTTGTATAACCAAGCCCTGTATAAATGCAGGTCCATGTATTGATTGGCGATCACTGGTTATCTGACATCAGGTGTCAGGAGATCATGTTTGTTGAACTACTTTCCTGAGCTTTGTCCTGTGCTCCTTGATAACCTTCAGTGTGTGTAACCACATTGAAAATGGACTTTCTTGGCCTTATATTCCAAATGCGTTTCAAGAACGTTGCATAAACAACCTGTCATTTTAAGTATAGAGATTATCACTTTCTGTCTTTCAACCAGTAGATTCCTGTATGTGTGTCAGGGACATTTTATTGATTTATTACACTCCTTATGTTACCAGACTTGCTGCATTTTTGTTTTGCTTTCGTTATTTATGCTGCTTACATAACGTAAATTGATGTGATTGTGGTTATGCAGTGGTGGTGCGCATGCAGGCCGAGTAAGGCGTTGCAGCATTTTGTGTGTGCAGATGTTCATTAATTTTATGACCAGGATGAAGATGCGCTTTAGTCTTTTTCAATCTACTTGTGTTTTGGAATGTTAAAAGCCCCTCCCCCCTCTGGCGTGTCCGTTGCGTGCGAGTGTGTGTGTGTGCGAAAGAGAGAGAGTCAGCCTCTCAAGGGGTTAAAATCCTGCCTCTGTTTCTTGGCTGCATCTGCAAACCGGTTTAAACTGGTTTTCAGGGAAGTGCTTTGTGTCCCATGGAATCTTGGGAAGGGTCATGTGGTGCCTTAGTGATGTCACACATGAGATGAGAGTAGGTGTTGAGTCAGCTCACGCTCTGACCATCACACATGCGTAGGTTATATATAACACAGGTAGCCCCAGAGGGAACATTGTTCACAGAAATTATTCTATTAATAATGTTTTGTTTGTGTAAAATGTTTTATTTTTTTATGTAACTTTTGAAGAGAAGGCCCTGCAGCTATAGACATGAACTGTAAGGTTGTAAAGATTCACAGATACAAATCAATATCGAGTTTTAATGTTAGAGTTGGGATTACACTGAAATGCGAGCACTTGGATCTAAATTTACCATGAACTGGTTGATGGCCTGATTCTAAAGTTTTGAATATTTACATGTAATTTTAAAACTGATTTAGTATCTACACCTTTTTTAGTATTTCGGTTTAGCATTTTAATGGAGCCCAAGGCAATAACTGCATCGTTGCTGACGACTTAAGACCTTACAGTGTAGTTGAGCGTTATGGCTTTCGTGACTTTCTCCTCAGAGCTGCTGCATTGAGACTGTGTTAGAAGTGTTGGTACTTTAAAAAAAAAAAAAAAAAAAAAATGGAAATTTGCACAGTAGTACTTCCTGTAGCATACAGTTTTATGAGTTTACTGCTTTATTGTAGCCTATTTTTGGTGAATTGTTGTACTGTTCCTGTTACACCTCTCGAGTCCACATAACTTGAAGCAGTTTAGAAATTATTATTATACCTCAAAACTCTTGTGCTGTTTTTTTTTTTCTTTTCATATCCTTTAGATTTCTGGCTCTAATTAGTGCTTTTAGTTAAAATGTAATATTGATTTTGTTTTGTCAGTGTTTGTTTTTAAGTTTATATTCATGTCAAAATGTCTTCATGGATCAAGTCTTTTTTTGTTTGTTGCTATTTTATTTATTGTTTTTATTATTATTTGTATTGCTTTTATTCCTCTAACTTTAGAATGATGTTTTTCCTGTGGGGGGGGGCACTTGGGATTTCCTGGACTTCTAGGAAATATGTCTGTTTGAATGTGAGAAATGACAGTTTTGTGAATGGCTGCTTGATTTATTTTATAATGGATAATTCATGCTTAGTTTTTTTTTTTTTTTTTTAAATGTTAAGAGCTGGCTCAGATTGCATCGTATCGAATGGCGGTGAATCTAATCGAATCGCGCTGAATCGTTCCATATTAAAATATATGTTCTCTGAATCGTATCCTAGCTCATTTCACATATCGAATTGTCTTGTAAAAAAGAGATGCACACCCCTAGTGAGCTGTTTTATTTGTGCCACTGAGAGCTCATCAGTAAACTAGAAAAAAAAACTTGTAGGTTGTCCTGCTTCAGAGCTTGGAATTAAATTGTCCTTTGTTATGTTTTGTGTGGGAGCTGAGGAATGTCATATTGTACACTTTCACACCAAGTAGTTTCAGACTGAATGTTAATTGCTCAGAGTCCTGTATTGCCATCGTTGGATATTCTAGCACGTTTCAGATGTAATCAGTTCGTGGAGTAAGAGAAGAGTTTCTGAATGTCGTGTTCTGTTTTTCTAAAGTTGTTTTTCTAAAGTTCACCCATGTTACTTACACAGGAGCAAAGATGTCTGAGGAGGCGGTGCGCCAGACACGAAGCCAGAAGAGGGCACTGGAGCGGGAGGCACCAGCCCTCGATGGAGACACGAAACGAGTGAAGCTGGAAAGAGGGGACCTCGGTTCTAGCAAAGTGGCAAACATCCTGAAGGCCGGGGAGGTGAAAGCTACCATCAAAGTGGAAGTGCAGGCAGACGATGAGCCTGTGGACATGAGGACACCCCGCAGGTAGGTCATGAATTGTGTGGACTTTTTTCCCCACTCAGCTGAGGAGCTTCATTAACAGAACATAGATGGGTGAAAAACTCTTCACTCTTTCATCACAATGTAATAACTTGTGGTCACTGTAACTATTTTGGGACACTAAGGGTAACACTTGTGGTTTTTTTCAGACTTGGGGCTGTTTGTCCTGACAGTTCAGTAGGTTTGGTGAAATATGAAAGCCGTTTCGAGCCTAGGAGTGGACCAGAGAACCATGGTGTAAAATAGTGGCCTGGGGTCACCTGAACCCTGGTATGGTCTGCATTGAGTTGTAGGAGTTCGCTCTTCTGTGCACTGCATGATTAGGTTCAGACTGTATTACTCCCAGTTTCATGTTTTGTGAAGTTGTTAATGGGCAGTGGAGTGGACAGAACATCTTAGTGATACAGTGAGTGCAGAAAAACTTTCATAGGACTAGAGTGCTATAGTTTGTGGTGCATGTGCTTTCCACTGAGCATCGCCAAAAAAAATGCACATCTTGTGGTGTTCTGCATGGCTAAAATATTCTTGTATGTAAATGGCTTCTCACTTAAAGGTATTCCTGCCTGAAGTCATGCCATGTGCTGTTCTTCACTGTTTTAGTGTTAGTACCAAAAGAACCTTTTTTTTTTTTTTAAGGATAAACTTAGTCACTTCTTAATGACATCACGTTGTCATGCAATTGATCTACGGTTCATGTGGAAGCCAACCTGAGATTTTCTTGAGGTTCTTTGTTTTCTGTGCTTTTTTGCTTGTTTTTATTAATAGTTGCAGAAAAATATGAGATGAGTCAGACTTTTGTCAGAAAGTAGATGAACAGCTGGCAAAAGAATGTATGATTTGTCTATAGGCATTGTAGTTTTTCTGTTGGACTCGAACCCTGGTGCATTTACCCTCAGGGTGCAAATTGTTGGGGCAGGTGTGAAAACAGCAAACACTTAGGGTGTGGACTAAAACAGCCACTCTTAGGGACCAGTGCACACAGTGCATCGTTTTTGTTTATTCATCCACACTAAATCTGCACTGTCAGATATATATCTGCTCATTGAACTGGATATCACTGAAGTGAGTGGCGATAATTCATAAATGTCACATGAGCTTCACAAGTCCAAGATGGCAGAACCCATTGTGATGTTTTCTGTATTAAATATTTAAGTTTAGCTGCTTTGTATAATATACAAGTGATGACATGACATGTGTTCTGTTCATTGTTGCAGACCAATAGATGACAGGGTGGTTTCAGAGCTGTTTACATTCCACATCAAAACGGCATAAAAAAACAAATATAAACGACACAAAATGGCCCAGTGCACATGTCTAGCATTATTCACCCAATTCTTACAACAATGTGTGGTCTTGGTTTGCTTCCGAATGAACAGTAATGCAGTTCGGTTGCAGTGAAAATCCAGGTCTTATTTGAGCCAGATGCAGGAAGTGAAGCAAATGGGTCTTTTATGAAATGCAAGATGATGATGAGTGTCTTAGGATCACTGGAATGCTGCGGAACACAAATCTTGCAGTTGACAAATCTGCAGATGTATTTAAATTATTTATCATCATATAATAGTTACTTTGTGTATTTGCAAAAGTTTTGTCTCAGTATATCTGACCATTTGGAGGTTAGAGCACGTTTCTACCTCTGCCCCTTCCCTTACTCTTCTATGCATATGTGTTTTTGCTTTAACTTGAACAGTGAGACATCAGACTAAATTGAGCATTAACTCTCAACATGGATGTCAAAAATAATGTTTCATATGAGAAGCTGTACCAATGCTTAGCTGGATGTTCTCCTGTCTATTCCTCGTATACATGAGTGTGTTCCCTTAATACTAAACGTCTATAGACTTTTTGCAGGTTAAAATTGGGTTCATTATAAACTGTTCCAGGCAGTCAGTGACACTTACAAGGCAAGTTGTAAGGTGCACTTGATGTGCTATTATGTAGTAATTGGTAGGACTGGGATGTACTTTGGTCTACCAGCTGAACTGTTTATTAATTTAAGCTTACCATTTAGTAATATAGCAACTGCAGACATTTCTTAACTAGGCCTAGTGTCATTATTCTGTATTTGTCAAAAATGTGCTCATAGATTTTGTGATACGGTAAACAGGACAGCCTGTAACTGAGCTCCTGAGATGACTCTTTGTGTTTTTTGCAGTGGAGGTACCTGCAATGTAGTTAAAAAAAACTCACTGCACATCTTTATATGAAGAAAACCAAACTATTAAAATTGTAGTCTCATTATTAAAATATCTCTCTGTTTATTGGAGGCCATGGACTTGCTCTTTCTGAACTTTGTGCTCTCTGACTCTTGGGGGTTCCTTGGACTCTACTTGGAGAACGACAGGTTTGGGGAATGGAAAATGGCTTCTTTACACTGTGACCTAATGAAGAGGACAAAGGGATGACTTAATACCATGTATTGTGGGGGGAGGGGTGAAAAGCTAACTGATTATTAAACAACATGGAGAAACCTTTCCAAACATTTTTGAGAGCAAGCTCTGCCTGTTGATGTTGAGGAAACAAACTATTACTTTTTGGACAGTTTTTTGTAAGTTTTGGGACGGCTCCATTTTCTGCTGCACCTGAACGCTTCCTGCCTTCACAAAATGAAGTCGACGTGTCACAAACTGGTTCCAGCCGGCTGTTGCTATGGTTTCCATGCAGGAGGGAACCACTGAAGAAAAGGGAGAGTGTGAGTCATGTGATCCAAGGGACGTTCTCATGTCATGTGATCTTGGGTACTCATTTATAACCAGGAAGTTGTGATGAAGAAGAGAAGGTTGTTTAGTTTTGGGCATGCATCATAAAGTTCTAGTCCTTTTTGGAGACTGCTTTTTTTTTTTTTCTTCTTCTTCTTCTTTGGCAATGTGTACTTTTTTTGTTTGTTTTATGAAGGCCATTTCATTAAGCCGAGTCTTGAGTATTGGAAGATAAGTGTGGATTACATGATTTTAATGTCCTATGTGTTTATGTTCGCTGAGTGTCTGTCCTAAGCATCCCCTGTGGTGGTTTGTCTTTGTCTGGAGGTTTTATAAAGTATGGTGTGTCTATAATGTGCAACCTGTATTCAGCCAAAAGAGTTGTCTTGAGAACATTTTGGGGAAAAAAATACCCAAGGTGAAAAATGGTGTGTATATCATGGGTTGCTCAGACTTTTTAGACAGGGACCCCTTGTTGGGTTTCGAATGCTTCATGGACCGTGCTTTGAGAAACATGGGACTACACATATGTCTACAAATATGAAGTGCATGCATGCAGGTACAAATAACAAAAATGCAGAAGGTTCTGTTGTCTGTCACTGTTGGACAACACAAATTAAGGTAAATAAATTCACAGTTCAGACATTTGATCTCTGACATGTTGCACAGACCTTAGGAAATCAGCAGCTCACTCTTCAGTTAACATTTACATTTTTTTTTGCAAGACATTCAGAAGGTGTGCCGCTCAGTATAACTGGTACAAACATTTCAGCGTTAGTCAGCTATCTGAGTCCTCCCCATGACTGTCCATATCCCTCTGGTCCAGTCCTGTGACAGCAGGAAACGTGTCCTTGAAACAAATGTTGTGCCTTTAGTGATGGCCGATGATGAAGAGGAAACACAATAGCCTGGACATCGGCCATCCCCCTCCCCCACCTTCTCCTCCGACAGTTTGGCTCTGGGAGGAGCCACAAACCCACACTGAGCCTGGAGAAATGTCCTTACAAAGAGTCAACATGCAAAGCAGCTCTTGCATCCTGCTGTGAACAGGGAAGGCAGATGGGTTCAGAGCAGATTGTCCTAGCCATCTATAAAGGAGGTCTCTTGTGGTGTGAGATTTTATTACAATCACTTTGGAATGTATGTCGGTACAAATTGTAGCACTCATGTTTTCTTGCTTTCCGGGGGGAAAAAACGTCCTTTAACTAAATAAATCCTGTGTTTACTTTAGGATTTACTTTTCTTACTAGTTTCAAGCAATCGTTTTTGTAGTTTGTTTGGGGGGGGGGGGGAACGAAACAAAACTCAATGTTATGATGATTTGCTGCCCTCTTGTGGCAAGTTCATATTATTGTCTTGCCAAACATGCCTTTTTCGACCATAGTTTCACATATTCTCTCTCTTCTTTTTTTTTTTTTTTTTTTTTTTTCCTGTCACAGTGAAATAAAAAAAGAAAGGCCACCGACACCAGATGACGTAATTGTTTTATCAGACAACGAGCCGGGCAGTCCACAAATAAATGGAATCGGCCACAGCTTGAAGAAAACCGATACAGAGATGCTCATGGTAATCTAGTTTTGGTTCCTCTTCTGCTTTTGCAACTTTTAATGAAACTAGACAGAATGCATTGTTTCATTAATCTGTGTTTTCACCTCGTCTATTTTCAAAATATAAAGCTGTTCAAAGTAAAATGCTGTTAAGCCATTTATTTCTTCTAAAATGAATTACATAATCACATCACCCATAAACTGGTTTTAGAGAGAATAAGTACGATTTGGATTCATTACAGATTAATTACAGATGATGTCCATCACCCTAAAATTGGCATACAGTACATGGCTAATAAATGTATAACATTTAGAGATTAAAGGGCGTCTTGCCTTCAGTGTCATTTTTTTTGTTTTTAGCAGGTAAAGCAATTCCTGCTAAATTTATGTAATACATAGAACAGCTGTTCTTTTTTCCCCATTTACCTTCTCTTCCAGTGAAATTGCTATCACGCTACCAGACTTAACATGCTTGTAAACTTTTTTGTGTGCAGAAGAGTAGTCCTGAAGAGCGCCAGAGGTTCATCAAGCAGCTAAAGGAGGAGCTGCGTCTGCAAGAGGCCAAGCTGGTGCTGCTCAAAAAACTTCGTCAGAGCCAGATCCAGAAAGAGAGTGTGGTGCAGAAGGCAAGTCAACGCCTGTGTATATTGAAGATATACTTAAATGTTCTTAAATGTCTTTACTGTTTGTTTGAACTTAAATTTTACTTGGGCTTTTTCTACTTTTATATAGACAACCAATTCCACATCTAATCCTCCACCTCTTGTAAGAGGCAGCATTTCATCCAATAAAGCCCCGCTGCAGGTTAGTTTGGTTTACAGATGTGCCAAATCTGCACTGTTATTGTATAAATGGGTAGTAAACACAGTTTCTTTTGTGTTTCTGTCTGTCTGTCTAGGTGTCATCTAATAGAAGCTCAGGCACGGTCATTCCTCCTCCTCTTGTTCGTGGTGTTGCACAGGTTTCCAAGCATACGTCAATAGCGATGCCACCGTTGGTCAGAGGCTCACAGGTACACAATGGGTCTTTAGCTGGAACACACTCCTAGCACACTTTAATGCTGCTCCCTTAACTGATTGATCTGTGTTTGTGTATATGTTCTCTAGCCCATTGCTGTGACTCCTCAGCAGATAGCCACTTTGCGGCAGCAGCATGCAGGCTCCGGTCCTCCACCTCTACTGCTGGGTCCTCGCACCTCTGTGCCCAATGTTCAGGTGCAGGGTCAGAGGATCATCCAGCAGGGCCTGATTCGCGTGGCCAATGTAGCCAACACCAATGTCCTGGTCAACATCCCACAGGTCAGCACTACATTTTAGAGAAGGAGTTGTTGCTACAGAAATAATTTCCCATTCCAGATCTGATCTTTTTTGTGGAGCAGGAACTACAAGGGTGAATGATGAATTGTTTTGAACAGCTTTTCTTTTATATTAGAAGTGGCACCAAATTTAGGTTTGGTTAAATAACTTTTTTTTTTTAATTTGTTCAATCTTTAAAAAGGGCTCACCCACTGGGTTGAAGGGCTCTTCAGTCTCCTCCCAGTCAAGCATTGGCACCAATGCCTCCTCAGTCAATGCCAGTGATTCCCCTGCCAGCCGGCAGGCTGCCGCCAAGCTGGCCCTGCGGAAGCAGCTGGAAAAAACCCTGCTGGAGATCCCTCCTCCAAAACCACCAGCACCAGAGCTCAACTTCCTACCCTCAGCTGCCAACAATGAGTTTATCTACCTGGTGGGACTGGAGATGGTGGTGCAGAACCTGCTGGATTTAGCCAAAAGTGAGCACTGGTTTTTACACCTGCAAAAAAGGACTGATGTTTCTTTGAAGGTATTAGAAGGTTAACTCAAATCTTGTCTGAATTCTTGTTTTATCTAGGCAAACAAAAAACTCAACAGGACAGCCCCTCAGTAGCTTCACCTGTGAAGGAGCCATTTACGTGTGCACAGTGCCACACAGACTTCACTTCACGCTGGAGGCAGGACAAGAGTAACAGTTCAATCTTGTGTGAGCAGTGTATGAGTTCCAACCAAAAGAAGGCCCTGAAAGCCGAGCACACGAACCGGCTTAAGGCAGCCTTTGTCAAGGCCTTGCAGCAGGAGCAGGAGATTGAGCAGCGCATCCTTCAGCAGTCTTCCTCTTCCTCTCCAAAGAGCTCAGCAGGCTCCTCGTCTTCGTCGTCCTCACCTGTGGTGAAGTCGGAGCAGCATGTGCTGGTGTCTTCACAGTATAAAACAGGACAATCCTCGCTGTCAAACAGGGCAACAGCAGTCAATCGCTACCACTCCAGCACCATCAAGCAGGTGAGTGTTCCCGTTTTCTTTCTTTACAGAAGACTATTTGAGAACATTTAACATTTTTCAGTTTTTACACTTGAGATGCAAACACAGAGCCCAAATTAGACCTAAATATGAATTGGATTTGGTTTGTTTTTTGTAAACTGGAGAGATGACTGAAGTGGCTGCTGCACTGACAGCCTAATTGCAGTGTGCAGTGGAAGTATAATTGAATAAGGATTCCTTTGCTTTGACTTTTTTTTTTCTATTGTTCGTTTAGACGTTTGGTTAACTAGCTCAATTCGACTGATAGATATTGCCAAATTAGGTTTTTCATTGTAGTGTTAATGAGTCTGATTAGTACTAGTACTAGTGCAATCTGCACAGTGACAGTGTTTCTATAATTCTATAATTTTTAGGAGAAAGTATTTGATCATGTGAATCATTTTTGTTTTTCTCTCTCCTGAGCAGAGTTCAGGACAGGTGGTGCGTAATATGCCCCAAGCGGTGGTCAGCGTGAATTCACGTGGCATGAGCCGCAGCTTCTCCACGTCCAGTCAGCTGCAGAATGCAGTCACGGCCGCCGCGCTGGTCAGCAGGCCAGGTAAGCATGCTGGGAGGGCTGGGCCAAATAGCAGCAGCAGCAGAGCCACCAGCAGCAGCAGTAAGGCCACCACCAATGTCTGGAGGAAACAGAGCACTTCCACAGGTAGATAATGCCGTCCGAATCAAGACAGATTCAAAATGTCTACCTCTGTTACACTCTGTCTTCTTCCTATTTATGATCCTTCCCTTGTATGTCTGTGAAGGTGGGTGTTGGAAAATACGTTTTACTGTGTAACTTTTCATGAATTTTACAAACACTCCCTTATTTTTCTCTTTCTAATTTTTCATATACAATTCTAAAAATGTTTGTACTGATGTTTGTATAGCAGTGTGTCTAGGAAAAAATACATCTTTCTAACTTTTTTGCAGTTAGATAATTATGTATGACGATATGAAAATCATTATTTAAAAAAAATATATTTTAAATAATTCATTATTATGAATTATAACAATAATAATTCATTTATAAAATATTCTAAATATTTTATAAAACATTAATAAATTTGTATCATTTATTAATGTTTTAATTTTAATTACATACTCAGACTTTTTTTTAATATACATTTACACTCAGCATAATAAAAAACATGTACACTTTATACACTGATAAACCAAAATATTAGGACTACACAGAAGTAACAATGGAATGTGGCAGGGTCTAGCATATTTGATGGTAAGCAAACTGTTGGGTCTTTTAGTTGACATGTTGGATGCAGGAGAAATGGGCTAGAGTAAAGACCTGAGCAACAGCCATTGCAAGGGCAATTCATTATGACTACATGACTGGGTTAGACAGTCAGAAAACCCTGGGTATGGTCATTTATGTGGATGTCAGTTTGGCCAAGTTCATGGTAATGATATTCCCCAATAGCAGTGGCCAGTAGGATGAATGTACTGCTATACTGATCACATTATTCAGGAATGGTTTGAGGTGCATGACAAGGCATTAAATGTGTTCACATGGCCTCCAACTCAGACTGAGCATATGTGGGCTGTGTGATAAGTGAGGGGTCGATCCATGTTGGGTCTTAAACCACTGCTGGGGCCCTGCTGCGCACATCTTGGTGCCAGATACCACAGGGTACCTATAGAGGTTTTGTAGTGCCCAAGCTAGGTCAGGCCTGTTTTGATGCATGCAAAGGATCGACTGTATGTTAGACAGGTGGTCATAGTGTTTTGGCTCATTAGGGTTGAGGAAAAATATACTAAATTTCTTTATCTTTTGAGAAAATAATACAGCACTGTTAGATGTCTAAATGACATGTCTAATATAATAGTATTATTATTTTACTCAGTGCATGCACGGTTATTATTTTTAACGATCATGCAGCTTGTATTGATTTTTGGGCACTCTCTTCAAACAGGTGTCACTATGGCCTATGTCAACCCAAGTCTGTCCGTACTCAAGACAACCTCGCCAGCAGATCGTCAGCGGGAGTATCTGCTCGACATGATCCCGTCCCGCTCCATCTCCCAGACGACAAATAATTGGAAATAATTCTTCCCTCCATCACCACTGCCCCTTCACTGATCTCTCTTTATAAAATCATGGACACTAGTTGGATATTAATATCAGATAACCAGCTACCAAGCAATAAAAGCATTTCTCTCTGTTTGCTGGGGTCCTCTTGTCCAATCAGAAATGATCCTCCGAGACAGAGAGTGGGTGGAGTCCTGAGAGACTGGGTGAAGGATGAGATTTAACAGAGAGCGAGCGTATCAGACCTTTGGAACAGGCTTTGTGTGTATCAGGCCTGTTTATATGCCCCGTTGGGTGCAGTGATTCTGCCACATCCACACTGGTGATGTCTGTCACTCACTGGTCTCCTTCATCTCGATGTTTGTGTTTCTGCTGCTGATGGGATGCTTTTGGTATACACGGTGAATAGTTAACCCCTCCATTTTAGCAAATATGTCGACTTCATTCTGACGAAGTGGAGGTACCCAGGCTGCACAGGAAGCCAGGAAGATTTTTTTTTTTTTTTTTTTTTTTAAACTGTGAGGACCATTTAAGAATGCTTCAGCTTTGTAAAACATAGATTTTCAGTGTGGTTCACACAAGCCATCTCATAAACTATGCTATGAGAGTGTAAAATACATAATTCTGATGTTTTTTTTTTTTTTTTTGGACTTACTCTCCCCCTTTGAGGTGTCCTTTTTTGAGGGCTGACATGTAAAAGGTATTGTACTGTTAAGGTGGTTTTACATCTGCCAGTTTAGTGTGTATTTTTAAATGCTAAAATAAGCTTAAAATGGAAAAAAAAAAGTATCGAGTTTTTGGGGGGAGGCATGGTTACTGAACTGCCACAATGGGACTACTATTTGTATTTTGTTTTGTTTGAATATTTGTGTCCCCTTTTCAGCTCTTCTTGAAATTGTGGACATTCTCATGATTTTCTAGAGGAAAGGGGACAGGGTTGGGACTTTCAGAGCTTTTGGTTAAGTGTGTGGTGTTTTTTTTTTTTTTTTTTTTTCTTTCTTTCATTATTTCTTTTTAATGCTTTTAGGTTATGTTTGTAAATGGGGATATTTAAAACATGGGTGCGCTTCACTTTAAATGAAGGATAATTCAGTGGCCTAGACTGTTTGAACTACTTGATCATCGTATAGTTTTCTGTAAGAAGTTTCAAACATTCAGTTGAACAACAACAGGAACGCCTGGAATGTCTTTGTATAAACGTGTCAGAATCTGATTTGGCTGTAGTTCGGTGTTTAATGCTAGCAGCATTGTGCACTAAAGCACACATTGGTTTTTGCTTATTAGAGATAATAAGCAATTGTCTTATGTAACACTGGTCAAATGTAGGACTGAACGTAAAAAAAAAAAAATATATATATATATATATAATTCAATCCTAAAATTATGGACTTTTTTCCCCCCACTCCTGTTGCTTTTAAACTGCATTAGTTGCTGGTAGTGTTCCTGGGATTTCAGTTAAGCTGGAGGGACCGGTAGTTCATGATCAACCATTTTACCTCCACCTCACTCCTCTTAAAGCCTGTAAATTAATACTCACAGCCAAGATTTAGTCAGCTTATAGCCCTCATGAACACATGGAGGTGGAGTTCTTACTGTTCATAAGCTCTTCTCTCAGGGTCTGAGCTGCCTATGGAGTAAGGAGGCCTGTATCAGACTGTGTTTCTGACTACTGCCTGCTGCTGCTGAGAGCTAGCACCATTCCATTGTCCAGGGATGCCACTACTGTACGCATCCCTTTTCTGAATTGTACAAAAAAAATCCCCCATTTTCATTTATTTTTGGTCTGTCAGTTAATGATTACAATAAAAACTAAATTTGATCTGTTGTCCTTTTTTTGCATGCAGTACAGAATGTGTTCTGATGTATGAAAAACAATCCTGGTGTGTGGTAGCTTACTGTTTTCTACCCCAAAGCTTATTATATTTCAACAGCAGCACAATACAAAGTGTTTTGATTTCCCTTAAATTATAGCAATTTGCCAATAATTGCAGTTTATTTAATGATAGACACACAACCATTTATAGTCACTTTCCCTTCTGTGGAAAGGTAGGGCCTGTTATTTCTTTACACTATTGTGGCAACAAACACTTGTTCCTTTACAACAGCATCTCAATTTTCTTGACTGAAAAACCAGAATGCAGAGCACTCTGTCCTGAAGCCTTTCCTATAGCGGAAAACCTTGTAAGAGTCAGAGGTAAAGCTGTAGCAGTGCTGACACTGGAGACTCCTTCCATAAATACGAAATATCTCCTTACAGAAAGTCACCAGATCAATTACAAAAATCAATATCAACATGATTACATGATCTGTTTGTGGCCATTCCCATTTTTTATATAATAGGAGTGATAACTTTATTAGAATAAGCGCATTAATATAAACTTGTGAACTGATTTGCAGTTTATTAGCTGTGACGTTTCATTTCTTTTATTAGGCTCAGTTCAGCCGCACAAATATTTAACACTCCTCCCAGATTAAACATTTCCCTGTTGAACCACAACACTCCACTAATTTACTTAGACCTTGACAAGTCTTTATTAAATATTAAAGATGCAAAAGTTTTGCATACAGGAATAACAAGGTGCTCCTATAAGTATCTCAAAGGACACTATTATTAATATTTGGCATTGGAAATATTCTTGTTTGTGGTGTAATTTACATTTTCTACAGAAATGCCGTACTTTTGGTTTGGTGGTGGTCATTAAGTTAAATTAAGTTCAGAAGTTTTTGCAAGTTACTTCAGAAAATGAAGTGTATATATTCTAGACTCATGTAAACTAAAATGTTCCAAGCATTTTTTTTTTGTTTCAGTCTTGATGTTTGTGGCCTATAGCTCAAAAAAATTGATAAAGCAATAGCAAACTCACTTTAAGCAAATCACTTTTTATGCAGTATAAATACCTCAAATCTCCCAGTCAGGTTCAGTACACACTACCACAATCATGGGGAAGACTGCTGACTTGATGGTTGTCCAGAAGACACATGAACCTTATAAAAAAATCTATGCGGTATTGTCAAGATGAGCTGAAGGCGGCTATCGAAGCAACCTGGGCTTCCATTGCACCTCAGCATAGCCACAGGCTGACCGTCTCCATGTCACGCCGCAGTGATGCAGTAATTTGTGCAAAAGGAGCCTCAACCAAATATTAAGTGCATAAATGAACATATTTACTCAGCAGTTTGACTTTCCTGTATTATAAATAATTCCCATGATTATCTTATGAAATATCTAATATCTTGAGATACTGGATTTTTGATGAGTTGGTGAGCTATAATTATTTACAGGTTTGAAATATTTCAGTTCATGTGTAAGAAATGTGTAAAATAATATTCTCATAATATAAATGTAAAATAAGTTTCAATGTTTGAATTAAACTGTGGGAAAAATTGAATGTTACCTTGATATTGTAATTTTTTTTTTTGGCTTGCACCTGTATTTAAGCTAATGAAAGCACTAGTATCAGGCAGCTTATCATGGCTGTTTTTTCGGTGTTCAGATTGGTCTTTATTATTCCCATCCCATTGTGACCAGCTGTAGTAGCACCACTCTCACTGAAGGGGGCAGTGTTTACTCTCAGGCTTCATCCGAACGAAGCCCTGCAAACACTGCACGTACGCATCATTAAAATTGCAGACCCAGAAATGACTCCCTGTAGAAGGATTTTATTGCTATTCTTAAGCAGTGCTACATTCAATTATTTATGATGAACTCGTGTTAATCATTGTGACTGTAGTAGTTTATTTATTTCATACTGAACAACTGAGAAAATCTCCATAGTTGTGGACCCTTGTCATGAAAATGCACAATATTTTGAGCTTAAACCTGGAGTCATTTTTTATATTTGTTATTTTAACCAGCATTTGTTTGTATTATTGCTTTTTCTATGTTTCCGCCATCATTTAGTGGATGCATTATGTTTTCTGTTTGTTCATGAGTCTATGCATTAATTTGTCCATCCAAGAATCATGATACCTCAAGAACAAGTGGTTTAATATTTGAACGATTTATTAACCAACAGATGAACTGAGTTGATTTGAAACTGCTCCGTATGTTGTATTTCAGCCACACAAATTAGTAGCACTAAGAAAGACTAGTCTTCATTTCAGTTGTTTCAAATTGATCAGCTCACAATTCATTTTGTTGTGCCTTCCTTGGCACATATCTTAACAGGATCTTGGGCAGTCTTCCATACATAAGATGTCAGTCTCTTGTTTATTCTTAGGATGGTGCATGTGGATCTTCCTCTTGCATTCAGACCACAGTGTTCAAACCTGAAGCTTTTGCAAAACATGAGTTTTGTGTTGCATTTTGTGTTACATGTGGTGAAAAACATGATCCAGTCTAGTGCTATCCTCCTGGCACAAACAAGCAGATTTTAAGCTGAAATATCCTGCTTCTCAGCAAAATTTATGACCCCATTAATCTTCGCAGGAACTAGTAAGAAAAAAACACCAAATCTGAGGTTCAGGAGCTTTTCTGTTTATTCAGTTCCCTTTTCTCTTCAAGCATTTGACTATGGCACTGATCCATGCATATGGTATCTTGGACTGAATTTTTAAACATGATCTTTAGGATCCACTTATAATTAATGATATTTTTTGATATTTTATACTGTGTTCATGAGTGTATGTGTGCATAAGGATCTGAGAATCTTTTACAAGAACCACATTGTAAAGATAATTGGCTGAAAGCACCTCCAAAACAGCTTATGCAGTATGCTGTGGTTATTACCTACTAAATGTGGTCCAAGGGAGGATAACCAGTGAACCCGCAATAGTGTCTTAGGCACCTGAGGCCCATTAATCTGTGTAGGGAGCAGGGACTGATCCCATGGAAGAGCTACTGTAGCTGCTGAAAACGTTAATGCTGGCTGTGAAAGAAAGGAGTCAGAACACACAGTGCATTGCAGATTGCTGCATATGATACAGACTGGTAGAATCCCCATGCTGACCCCTGTTTACCACTGAAAGTGTCCACAATAGACACATGAGCATCAGTATTGGGCCATGGAGCAATGAAAGACAGTGGCCTTGTCTAACGATTCATGTTTTCTTTCCTTCTTAATGTAAATGGCTGGCTGCATGTGCATCACTTGCCTAAAGAGAAGAGATGGCATCAGGATGCACTATGGGAAGAAGACATTTTGGTGGAGATAGTGGTCAGTGTTCTGCTGGGAAACATTGGGTCCTGGCATTCATGTGGATGTTACTGTGACAAATACCACCTACTTAAACATTACTGCAGATGAAGTATGGCATCATTATTCCCTAATATCAGTGGCTTCTCTCACTCTGCCACACTGCAAAAATTATTCAGGAATTGTTTGAGGAAAATAACAAAGTGTTCAATATGTGGCCTCTGAATTCCCCAGATATCATTCTGATTGAACATCTGTGGGATGTGCTGGACAAGCAAGTTTGATCTATGGAGTCCCCGCCTCACAACTTGGAGGACATAAAGGATCCGCTGCATGTCTCGGTGCCAGATTCTACAGCACACCTTTAGAGGACTCATGGAATCCATGCCTTGACAGGTCAGAGCTGTTTTGATAGCACAAGAGGGACGTACACAATATTAGGCAGGTGGTTTTAATCTTATGGCTGATCTATGTGTATGTGTGTGTGTAAAATCATATGGATATGGTTAATGCAATGGATTTTCCTACGGGCTGAAAAATAACTTCAATTTGAGAAATACACTCTATGGCCAAATGTATGTGGATATCTGACCATCACATCGCTTTTATAAAAATCTCCACTCCTCTGGGATGGCTGTAAATGTGCTCATTCAGGAAAAAGAGCATTTATAAGGTTGGTCTCTGATGTTGAGTGAAGAGGCCGGGGGTGCGGTCATGGACAGCACATTGCGCACAAGGGCAGTGTCATGCTGAAACAGGTTTGGGCCTCTTGGTTCTAGTGAAGTGAAATATTAATGCTACAGCATACAAAGTTATCCTATATAATTGTGTGCAAACAACTTTATGACAACAGTTTAGGGAAGAACCCAAAATGGGTGTGGACAGTTAGGTGTCCATAGCCGTTGGCCATTATAAAAGATAGGGTGCCAAACTGTGCAGTGTTACTGAAGGTAAAATCATTATTTTTGTTTCAAGGACAGACAAATGGTTTCTTTGATTGTAAAATCAAATAATTTTAAAGAGTGCTAATATTTTTTCATGTGTATCTAAAATGAATAATTTAGACATCTAGTGTGCTACATCTAAGCACGATTTACTTTAAAATTCATCCTGCCATTTTTTGTAATTACATTGATATGCATCAACAATAGTGGAATATTTTTCATTCTGAAATTCCAGATTTCCACTGACAGACCCTTGACAGGATCGTTATGAATATGCAAATGAGTTCAGAAACGTCTGATATTAAACTGTGCCATGATGTTACATATTTTCTAGATGCTGCTACACGAAGTGATGCAGCCTCCCTCGAGTGAGCGAGCAGCACTGGCTACTTCAGCCAATCAGACGCCTCTCTCTGGCACTGTCTGCTTCTTAATTGGCCAACAGCGACTGAAAGAACAGCTGATCCATGTGTGGAGGCTGATTTATCATCCACCCAGCCAGCACAGGAGAAGCAGAGACGGAGGACGGGCTTGCGGAGAGAGAAAGAGATAGAGAGAAAGAAAGACTGACTAGTGCAAAAGAATCTCATCACCTGTATCCTGCTCTGTATCCCTGCCTGGCAAAAATGAACCACAGCCCTGGTGAAAAAGAGCCTGAGACCACAGAGCCAATGCGCTACCTCAGGTAAGCTCAGACTCGTGTTTTTTTCTCATGTCTGATACTACATTGCTGATTTGAAAAGATCTGCATTGATCTTTAGTGGTATTAAAGCCGTGAGATTTGTGAATTGTGACCTGTATCTGTTCCGCTCTGAGGTAATTCATCTTTAATGAAGGGATGCTCTAAAAAGGCTACCCTACTTATGTATGTGCATATATATGTGTGTGTGTGTATATATATATATATATATATATATATATATATATATATATATATTATATACACACATATATATATATATATATATGTTTGTGTATGTATGCAAAACTCTACACACACCATATTAAAGCCCATAGGATTTGTTTTCTTGTAATCAAATAGAAATCTAACATAAGTGTTATTACCTCATATTTTCATATCCACTTTTATGGCCAGCACACTGGAATTTCACTGAGCTTTTACAAAGATATAGACTCTGAGAGCCCTGTTTTGACAAGTGGACCAGCGACCGCTCACATTTACATGTGTCTAATAGACTTGTTTATCCATCAGATCTGAGCAGTTGAGTATTCTGGTAATCTAGGGATTCAAACCCAGAGATTAGCATTGACTCTCAACCGCTGAGCTCAAAAGTGATGTGACATTTTGCCTGTTGTTGTGATGGCAACATCACTGCCAGCAATTTGCCCAGGTAAACTGAATGGACACACATTTCAAGGAATACTCAGGTGTATATTTTCCCATAAGCTGCTTCATGAATTGCATCTGTAACCTGTGTGTAATTACCTCATACATAAATACGCACACATTTTCCTGTGCATCAGTTTTACTTCAACATTTAATATATGCAGCTATATGTGACAAATAAAAAACAAAGCTATAGACATTTTACTGACAGCAAAGGTGAGAAATTCTTACTGTTGCACTCATAGCCTTTAAGATAGCACAAGTACCTTTTACATGTCACACATATTTGGGGTGTAATACAACACTGCTATCTCTGTTCAGTGCTATAAATATTCATATTTAAACCTGGAGTGGGCGTGGCCTGAACTTGACCCCTGTAAAATTTTAAATACACGAAACATTAGAAAGAAACCTCGTGGCAGAAACGGCAGCACTGCTAACATGATCTCTGACTTCTGGTTCTGACTCTTCCTCAACCTCACCTACTTCATTCAAGTTCATAATTAGTCTTAATTACACACGTGTGTTGTACTATTATACCTTCATCCCACGCATGCAATTTTAGCCAATCGAATGGATTTAACTGGCAAAAAATATTTAGTAGTAGTATATTAGTAATTTAACCACAACAGTCTGGACCAGACAGTTACTAAGGATGGATGAATGAAACTTATACTGTCATTTTTATTAGACTGCTCACTTGTGCCTGAATGAAAGTAAATACACTGACCAGACATAACATTATGACCACCTGCCTAATATTGTGTTGGTCCACCTTTTGCTGCCAGAACAGCCCTGATCCATCATGCACTGTGTATTCTGACACCTTTCTATCAGAACCAGCATTAACTTCTTCAGCAATTTGAGCGACAATAACTCGTCTGTTGGATTGGACCACACGGGCCAGCCTTCGCTGCCCATGTGCATCAATTAGCCTTGGCCGGCCATGACCTTGTTGCCGGTTCACTACTGTCCCTCCCTTGGACCACTTTTGATAGATACTGACCACTGCAGACCGGGAACACCCCACAAGAGCTGCAGTTATGGAGATTCTCCGATCCAGTTGTCTAGCCATCACAGTTTGTCCCTTACGCTTGCCCATTTTTCCTGCTTCTAGCACAACTTTGAGAACAAAATGTTCACATGCTGCCTAATATAACCCACCCACTTACAGGTACCATGATGAGGAGATAATCAGTGTTATTCACTTCACCTGTCAGTGCTCATAATGTTATGCCTGATCGGTGTATAAAACAGTTGATTGACACCATATCCATAACATATCTCAAGTCTCAACCACATGCCCTGTTAATTTTTCTGGCAAGCTTTTTAAACAGGGAATAATGCACCTACTATTTGTTAATAAACACAATCTCTTCATAAAATGGAAAACGTAGGGTTACATTCCTATTAAACATGCACCGATGCCTAAAACCTTAAAAGGTTTCCCTTAACATGTTTTGTTGGTGCTAATATTTCTGTTAAAATCTTCTTCTATTCATCTGTGCCTAACTCTTCATAATTAACTATAAAAGATACCTCTGCTTTAAATGTATGATTCTTTGTGGTTGGTTTGTGTGCAGTATGTTTGCCATGCAAGCAGAAACAAATAAAATGTGACAGTAGAGAACAAGGCCAAGGGAGAATCTGTGCTTTAAATAGAAAGATCTAAAAAAAAGTCACCATGTGTAGATAACATCTGACCTGAAGAGAATTTCTCTTCACAACTGCCTCTAGGCCTTCTTTCCTGTAAATACAGTCTGGATTGTACATCAGTGACAAAAAGAGTTAATTTTTTATAATGACAGCTTTGTTAGCTGAAGAGGCCTTCATCCTGTCAGACCACAGATGTTTAAATACAAGGCAGTCAGCGAGAGTCTTGACAAATTATACGCTTCACTGAGACCACAAAGATAGCATTTAAGGGTTTCAGCAGCAGTGTTGGCATTCAGTCATGTCTTTTTAGCTATCAGTGTGCATCTTTATACTTGAAGTACTGAAATAGTTGAAAAACATTCATTTAGTTAAGAAGGAATCCTTCAGAGGTTTTTTTTTTTTTTCTCTTTATGTTCCATCACATGTCTGTATTGCATGCTTGACTGACACTAACAAGACTTTCAACATGTTTCCATGTACAGGAAATGTCTGTACTCAAAAATAACATGATGGAAGTTTAAAGGTGGCTACTGGGGCAGTTGTTGGTCTTTTTTCCCCCCTATAATTTCCTTTAATATGAGGTCATTAATAAGCTACATGTAATGTGTAATCATCTATTAATCGTTGGAATTTAAGGGGAAAAATGCTTTTAATCATTTGCCAGTAGCTGTAGCAACAGTGTTATAATACTTTATATTTACGTTATATTACAGTTTTATATTACTTGACAGAATGAAGAAATATTTTGTGATGTCTGGAAAATGCACCTTTCTTCAGACTGAAATGAGGCAGTGTTATTAACTCTCAGATGCTTAGTTTCCTCGATATGTCTTTCTGTCATACTTAAACGTATAACAAGTAAGGAATAAATGATAGAATGAGAGAATGATCAGGTGACAGGGTAATCGACATGAAGCTGAGTTACTGTTAACATCCCACAGCATTTGTTTCCTCTTTTACCACAGCAGTTTATCAATGATTTCTTATTATAAATGACTGAAACGTCATCATTGTTATTCTTTTAGAATTATATTTTAATGTTGTCTAAAGTATGCAAAACAAATGTTCGATATAACATCAAGCAAAAGGTCTGTCTTTAAACACATGGTTTTATTAGACAGTAATCCGACCCTGTCCTTTAATCCTTTTGTAAACTCTTTATTAATGTTATCTTGTATAGCTTTCCAATTGTAGCACTTCTTTGACTCATGGCTGCGTGTTTTTGTTCAGCTCTGCTGAGTCACCTCTCCAGAGGGCTGTGTTTCTATCAAGTTTTATAGTGTTATAGAGAGAAGAAGTTAGCACATTTTAGATAAGGCTAGTCTCCAGTGGCCCAATTGCTGCCAGTTGCCTTGGACATTGTTGCTGAGGTTCAGTGCTCAAGAGTGCGCTAAATAAAATACGTGTGATTACTGTGTCCTAAAAAAAATACATGTGAATTTTAATAGCAGTCTACAGTCCAGTTTAATCCAGCAAAAAAAAAAAAATCTTTTATTTATTTATTTATTTAATAATTATTATTTAAAAAACCACACCTACTAAAATCTAAGGAATAATAGATGGTTCATCAATTTCTCTCACTCAACGTCATTTCTGTATTTGATTTTAAAACAGATACACAGATCTCACACAATGTACACATTATGCCTTAACAATGTCAAAAGTCTTCTCTGAATATTTGCTAAAGTCTTCAGTTATCACTTTATCCTATTCAGGGGCATTGGGCATCCATCTCAGGAAGACTGGGACCAAGAGTCATTTTTTTCCCCCTCAAATTTTTCTCCCCAGTTTGGTCAACTGCACCACTCAGATCTCCACTTTCATACACCAGCTACCAACATGAAGTCTAGCTCATGCTTCCTCTGAGACATGTAAAGCCACCCGCATCTTTTCTAACTGCTGCTCATGTTATATCACAGGGCAGCACAGCAGACTTGAAGAAAATCTGTACTTTTCCACATAAATGGTTTCACAAACATTCACGAATGACTAATATCACTGTGATTTACTACGAGGAGATGACGATCAATAAATAGCATTTCGCTGATGTTTTACCAACAAACAAACAGTATGTGTGATATCTGTGATGTGTCTTACTATGTGTAGGAGTTGCCTTTTAAGGAAAATCAACCAAAGCAAGCAGCTTTGTTTTGTTTGCAGCTGTGGCTATTTTCAGGGTCTGAACTGAAAACTGGAATTTAAGAAATGTACTCAATGCACTACCTCACAAACTGCAATTTTTCTAAGGAATTTTTTCAGTGATATTATTATAAACAGTTATAAACATTTGAAGATGTTACAAACTACACTTTCAGTTGAACTAAATCATTGTGTATTGTAGTCAATGCATAACGTGTTAGGGTTTGAAAAGGTAAACATGTATAAGAGGTTAATGCTTTTCTAATAAGCTCACTAGCTCACTAATAACATTTTCCATCTTGCATGGGTTGAGAGGCTAAAGATATTAAGAGATGATGTTTCAGGGTGATGGTGTTATCTCCTGATGTGTCTAATGTTCCTCAGTAGCAGGACTCATAGAAGATGACGTCTACTTCCAGGGAGAATAGGTGGGAAAGAAGATGGTTCTCATTTAGCAATATAGGATTTTTTATCCTCCAAGGAGGCATTTATTTTCACTAAGAGCTTTTTTTCATTCCAGATGCTGGTGAGCAAGCTGGTTAATTTTCCTTCATTTGTATCTTTGATCCCTGCCGTCATTCATCAACCTGTTACCAGATTCATCCATCTAATCACATAAATGCTATTAGGAAGATATTACATATTGCAAATAAGCCTGTGAGCCATAATGAGCCATATTTCTGAGTGATAAGGTCTTTAGCATGAATAACGTAGTTATTTCAATGCTAAATTAAATTTTATTGCTGATTATTGTTCATTAGCATTATGTTATCAATCCATTAAAAAACCCAATGCATCAGTGATTACATTTAACCTCAGTAATACTGGCAGTTTACATTGTGTCACTGTGTTTCATGCTCTCAGTTCTGTGCTAAATCTTCCTGCAAATGTCCTGTTGAGCTCTCATTTAGGAATCATGAAATCATATGCTGTCAGTAATGGGACATGGTTTGACAAGACACGACAAGTTGACAAGTATAGTTGTCTAAGTCTGGGTGGAAGATTCCCACTGAAGAAATCTGATTCTGGCTCAGTTTGACAAATATTGTTGAGTTTAAATGCAGCAAATGTCTCAGCAAAACTGTTCAGAATTTGGCTGTATTTTGGGGGTCAGAGTGAGATTAGTGTTTAGAGTTTGTATGCTGGTGAACAACAGGCTCTGAGCCACAGTTGGGTGTTTAATAAGGTCCTTAACTCCCCCAGAGCTTGTTTTCTTTGGGATGTAAGTTTCACATAATGCCACTAATCCACACAAAAACACCCTTATCCCTAAAATGGTAGAACATTATGGTCCAACTCATTCCATCGCATTACAGAAACACTCATTTTGTATCTTTACATTCTAAATGCTTAGAATATGCAGAATACAATACTGACCATTCTGATAGCTTTCTTTATTGACAGGGTAAAAGAAGATGCATGAGTTTTGTTTGTGTTTTCATTGTTGAAGCCTGTTCTGGTATGCAGACAATTACACCCAGGCTAAGACGTGTCATCCATGCTATCTGTGGTAATGTAAGCAAGTTATACACATACTTTATCTAATTCACGCCGCCAAATCTTTTACAAATTACATTATTGATCTTCCTCCTGTAGCTTGGGTAGAACTTTAGTAACCATTTATCTCCACAACTTCATATAAATCTATATGCATTAAGAGAAATCATTAGTACATCAGTGCAGCAGACAGTGAGCCATTAAGGAAAGAATATAACAGAAGGGGCATCCTGTTACGGAAAATAATCCATGCCGGGTTGGTGTATTACCACACTGGTGTGGGGTACATTCCTATAACAGCATGTCATGATCATTTAGAATTTACTAATGAATAACACTTTATTTATGACATTATTTGACATTATAACATATTCATTTCCTTCAATAGCCTCTTTTCTCTTTCTTTCTTGAAGTTACTAAAACCATAATGCAACCTGCGCACACACACACACACACACACATACACACAGCAGGTCATGCCACACAGACACTGGTAAGCACAAACTATCCTGAAGACCCTCCTATGGGGGAAAACCTCCTGAAGTACTGACCACTGCCTCCTTTATATAACACTTCAAAATATTAATGATTATACTTTTTAAAAATTTTCTTTAAAGTAAAAACACATTCGTAAACACTAATAAAAATCAGTTTATTATTAGTCTTTGATTATGTGGAGCATCCATTATACAGGTCCCTTTGAGTTGCTAATATAGAAATTGTACCGTAGTGGAATGAGTGTGTTAATATAAACCTATATAAAAGATTATTATTTATATAGAGTTAGAAATAAATTAACACCTACTGACAAAACAGATGTTAGAATTGAACAAAGCTGTGATATAACATTTGAAGTGGATTGCAGCTAGCTCTGGTATCTGAACTGAACACAAGTGGCTCTTAAACTCAGTAGCCCTGGACCATCCACATTTCTGCTCTGCTGCAGTGCTGTGTCAGCTGGGAAAGAGCAAGAGTGTGGACCGCCTTGAACTGGTTTGAGAACCACTGATAATAATAGGATAACAGGAGAAAAGAGACAAGGACAGAGCACTTTTAATCAGAGGGTTTGGAAAAACGGTCCTCCTGTACTTTCTCCATCGCCATGACAACAGCCGGGCTACATTCCAGTGGGGGGTGGAGAGAATCATAGGGGCAGCCTAAGGGTTATTTTAGGATCCTAGAGCGAAGCTCAAACATCTGACACATTCATTATTGTATTCTAAATCCCTTTTGGATTTATTTGTGCCATTAATTGGATTTTTAAGCTGTGTGAATGGATTTGACTGAGGAGCTTTAAAAATTACAGACCAAATCAGTGTGATCAAGGATTAGCATCAGAGCTTGGACTAAAAATATTGTATCTTGTTTTTATTTTATGCATATTTCCTTGATTGATCATTAATTCATATTTTTCTAGACAGGTTACATTTCTATTCACATTTCTATTACCAGGGAAGCCATATGAACACAAATCGGTAATCCTCACTGTGCTGTGTGAAGTTGTGTGTGTGTGTGCGGAAAAAGGTGTAAGGTCCAGATGGAGGTGGAAACCTTTAATCAGACCTTCTGTGCCCATGACTGTTTCATGTTTAGTGAAAAGATGCTGTCAACACTTAATAAGATCAGGAAGGATTGATGCATAAGTGTGTTTGCTTCAGAGCGTGTGTTAAGCGAGGACAGCATCCATGCACGGATGCTACGTCACCATAGAAACAGTGGGAGCGGATCCAGTGAAGCCTGTGTGATCACACGTACATGATGGCCAAATAGACTTCAGCATACACATTTCTGTATGTAATCATGGGATGAGAATCACCAGTAAACTACCGAGTAAAGGCACTAAACTCTTCATACATAATATTCCTATTCATACATTTCACATGTAGTCATAAGGTTTTAACATGTGAATAATTATGAAAAACTTCTGAGGCTACATTTTCCCATGTCATGCCTTAAAATTGAATGTGATGATAATATGGAATCACCTGAAAAAAGTATTCATACAGCTGAAAAATGAAACCCAACGTCTGAAAACACGACCATAAGTGAAATGTGTCAAAAGAGCACCTAAAAATATAAATTAATGATGTGATAGAATCATATTAGTATTTACTTGAAAGTTGAGGTTTTGAATGCTGATCTGTTTGAGTAGAGGAAAGATGATGAGGACGTGAAAAAGCAGGACAGACCAAAGGAATAAAGTATCGCTGCACTGCTCTCTTTGATGAAGATAAAGATGAAGCGAGAGCTTAAATAGCTCTGGCATTGTGGGTAATGCAGCAAACCTTTAACTGGAGTGAAGATAGAGCATCATGTCCTGAAAAACTAAAAGACGTCAACTCAGTATTTGACTCAAGACCACAATTTAATTATAAAGATTATTAAAGATAATATTAAAATCATCCATGGTGGATTATTCCATTAACCGCATTTGGTCTGGATTTTTAGCGATTGTTTTAGTGAACTTTCCTGCCTTGCAGCTATGTCGTTCTGTGATACAGCACAGAGACAGGATGTAATTGGGTTTCACTCTGTTACACATTCATTAACAAGCCAGTTTAGTAAAAGCTGGAAGAATCGCCCTACTGAATTCTAATTATGTAAATGTCCACCACTGCCCTTACAAACAATTCATTTGCACCACATGCGATTTCTCTTTCAATGGCACCTATAATAAAGGGACGTATTTAAAGTGTTTCAAACGGCTCCTATTTAATGAACTAAAGCAGGCTTATATATAAAAAAGACGCTGTCTCTGTGAGATATTTAGTTTTCTCTCGAACCAAATGAGACATTTCTGGGTGGTGGACAAAGTCTTAGATTGTGGTGTTGGTGTTTCTTTGCCTCAGGGTGTCTCAGAGTGAAATCACACCCACAGAAAGTGCATGTCCCTGTGGCAGTGCCCTCGACCAGGCTTCTGTTATTGCCTTATGCTTCAGATTCCATTTTTAAATCATCTGGTTTTCTCATAATGAAATTGAGAAGCATTGTTTTGTTCTGTGGCTTCAAGCTCAGCTCTTTATCCCAGGTTTTGTCAAGGAAATCCTTGAGGAAATTGCGTAAAGGTGTTGGAAATTTTTGTCTGTGTGGCTGTAGTGAGTGCTGTGTATATGTATAGAGTATAGCGTTATTGTCTGGTGCTTCTTCACCTCTTCACTGGGTTAATTATCACTTGGTGGTGATTCTTCATCACTGTGTCTCCTGATTCTGACTGCCAGCACGAGGCGTGAAGAGTGCTATCTTCCTCCATGGGTATGCTTCCCTTTCTTTCCTTTCTTTCCTTCATCACATTTGCCTTTGAGCACCAGCAACAGACAGTGGTGTTTATCAGGTTTATTTGCATGCCTCCTGCAGCATTAATGCTTTGAATTGAAAATGTAGAAAACATTTTATAAAGAAATTAGGCGAACTTTGAAAGGCATTCAGAGCTTGTGTTCACAAACATTTTTTGCCCGTTGGCTGAGATCGCAGTCTTATGATTTGAGTTGTTGTGGCTCATAGCTGCTTTTGGGTGGAGGGTTGGATGATTCGCTTTCCTGACTATCAAAGTCAGTAGAAATCATGTGATTAAGCAGATTATCCAGCCTTCAAAATCTTCTTTCAGCCATTGTTTCTTGTTGTACTCGTGTAGGACTTAGTCAGAATTCCCCAGTCTTATTAGATTAGATTAGATTAGATTAGATTAGATTAGATTAGATTAGATTAGATTAGATTAGATTAGATTAGATTAGATTAGATTAGATTAGATTAGATTCAACTTTGTCACTGCACATGTGGGTACAAGGCAACGAAATACAGTTAGCATCTAACCAGAAGTGCATTTCGCAGTGCAAATAATTAGCATATATAATAAGTATATAACAATAAATAATTTGCATATATAAACAATATACAAAAATATATCAATAATTTGCATATATAACAGTATATAAACAGTATAATGGTAAATGCAATGAGTAAATGCAATGAGTGCAAATGAGCAAATGATTATAGGTGGTGCAATAAAGAAGGTATTGTATACCATGATAATAATTAAATATGTAAACAGTATACAGAGGAGTTATGTACAATGAGTGCAATGATTTAGATGTGTGCAATGAGGAAGATATTGTATACTATGATAAATAATTTGTATATGTAAATTGTACACATATGTAAACTGTACATAGATACACTGATACAAGATACACTGGCTTCCTTTTACACCCATAGGTGATGTATTTTTTGAAGGTTCTTTAGGGTTTTTCTTGTATTGTTAAGGGTCCTTGGCTTCCTGAAATGGTTCTAGTTTTAAACAGTGTTAAAAGATTCACATTGTCCAGTCTCTTAAAGTCAAGTCTTCAATCCTTAAAGGTAGAACTCTTTTTAAAGGTTTAAAACCACTGAGTAAGGTACAATACTCTGAAAACATTTGTTGCCTGTTCTGCAAACGTAGAAAAAAGGGTTCCTCAGGAGTTCTTTGGGTGGTTAATGTAAGTTCTTAGCTTTGTCAAGGAGTAAGACAGAACCTTTAAGAGTTGCCTCGGGTGGACTGACCAAACTCCTGACTTTTTCCTAGTCATGTGCTCATTCTTACTGGATGTTTTGCAGCATTGTTATGTAACAACTTTCACAGATTTATAGTTCTGTCTTTTGGATTCTTTCATTCATTTGCTTTATTGAAAACTGCTTGAAAAATAATTTTCCACATTAAAACACTTTTGGATTCTGATGTTATTTATTTCAGAGAGTATGTTCTCATATTTTATTTCAGTGAGTATGTTCTCTCCTATACAACTGACCCTCTTGCACTAACTCGGAGAGATTAAGCTGATGTTAGTTAATTTGCTTGCAATTTAGTGGTAAAGAGCCAACACTGCATTTAGCTCCAATTATAGAGGCTTTTGGACAGCGACAATGTGACACCTGGCACTGTCCACCCACGCAGAGATACACAGTGCACCAGCACACTGACTTCATGGTAATGAGCCAATGATGGTGACAATGAAGCGAGATAAATGATGGTGACTAATAAAAAAAAAAAAAAAGCATTCAAGAGGTGACGCATTGAGCTTTATGCAATGAAAATATGTTTACAATAATCTCATCATAGAACCTGTAATAATTTATGAAATATATATTGAGTGAATTTATCAGTACAGTCTGTATATAGTAACTCTGCACTGTGGCTAAGAATCAAACGGTGATGATAAGGTCATTTGAGTATTTAATTGTACATATTAACATTATATTGAGTTAAGTGTCTTGTTTTGCATATCCTTTTCAGCTGAACACTGCCTGCTGCAAGGTGAAACATCACCTGATGAACTGTAAAATCTTTGTTTGATTTGAACAGATGCTTCTGTTCACTTTAGCCTTCATCCTGCTGCTCACTTTACTGCAGAAGCATGATCAGAGCCGAGTGAGTCAGTCCCACTGGCAGCCACTTGTGCCCATGCCACCACGTTTCACAAATCAGCTTCTAGGCTTGCAATAATGAGCTTTTTATTCTGTAGACAGTGCTTCTTCCATCATTCTGTTTCAGGTTTGGTTTTGGGTATTACTTTGTTCTGGAATGCTAGAACAAACTGAAATCTGGCCTTTTTTTGTCCTGAACGTGACAGTCAACTGGATCTGAAATGATATCCTTCCCTTCCCTAAGGAAGAAATAATATTCTAATTTCTATAATATTCACTGTTCTCCACTTAAGGGAAATGTGTAAAAACTATTAAATAAATACATTCCCCTTGAAAGTATACAAAATGGCAATCTTTTGTTTTACTATACACTGAAGTCTGAGGGTTTTGAGATGAATTTGAGAGACAATTTTCTGATAGTGTAAGTTGGAGACCCATTTACAGTGAACTTGGACAGAATCCCATGAACATGTGAGTTAAACATTTTAAGTTTATGCATGTGGACTTCCCTTTAAAAATGAGACTAAGATGACTGTGTAACACTGATTTTATTTTTTTTTATTGTTTTGGATGTAAATTTGCTGCCTTTATTTTTTAGAGGCAAACAGGTTTGAGGCTGAAATATCATGGTACTTAGCAAATACATGATTTGATCAATCTTAACAAGATCTTCCGAACCACCCACAAAATAGCTCCAAAGTTTGATGACTGAGTGCCATATTTTCCCGTGGTCTCCCTTGTATGGCAGTCTTTTCGTTGCATGCTGATTATGTACAAGACCAAAAAGTTTGATTTTAGACTCATCTGACCATCACACACGATGCTAATTATAGTTCTAATGACACTTAAAGTCTGCTTATTAATGCTAGAGAGCACTGTTTAAGTGACTGTATTGCAGATGTAAATGTAGTTTCTACAATCCCAGTGAATTAGGTGTTAAGCCTCAATGTTATTAAGTTTGCAGTGTTTAATTTATTTTGATTCTTCTTATTGAGAATGTTAAATGGTTTTCCTTGGAGGATTTAACAGCAGGGGGCATCAGAATGTCAGTCTGAGTTAGAGAGACTGACAGAAGCCCCAGCTTGCCATCACATCATCTTCCAAAAACAAAAAAGGGATTTTTAAAACTTTTAATGGAAGCATTTGAATGTCAGCTTTTCCAGAACACATATATTTATGTATGAAATATGTATATTTATATATAATTGATTTAATGTAGCTTGCTGGTCAGATATGCTGTTTCAGTAAATTTGTTCCATTCATTTGGGAAAGTACTTGGAAAAATCTTATACAGTTCTCCTGTTTTGACTCATCACTCATAATGCACTGAGCAAGTTTATAAGTAAATGTATGATTTTTACTTCGAAACAGATTTACATTACATTGTTTTCCTGACTCGGTAGCTGTAGTGTGGAGTTCCAGTATTGTTTTCCTTTCTTCTGGGCTTTTCTGGGCAAAATGAGCACTGAACTGGAAGAAATAGTGACAGATGCTACAGACCTTTCCAGAGCCCAAAATGTTCCCTTTGATTATTCAGGCTTTTGCATCAGGGAACAATTTTGCTGCCTCTGTACATCTGTTATTGTCAGACATGATAAGACTTCTTTCTCATTTCTGTTGAGGATGGTTAATCGGAGAATAAATTAGAAACCATTTCCGGGCTCCAATAACAGCATCATCAATAACAGTACTGGTAGCAACACAATGTATTACATTAATTAAACTATGAAAAACCTAACCTGGGGACACATACATTCATTATATTATGCATTATGCAACTAGAGGAGATTTAAGTCATAATGAAATATTGTCTTAGCTCATTATAATTTGAGAATTATTATCCAAAAAGGCACTTAAGGAACATAAGCACATAAGGTCATAAATTATACCATCAGTCTACCGTTATTGTTCTTGCATGGTCTAATATTTTTTTTCTGTCTTTTTTGGCAGCTGAGATTTACCAGTTTATTCACCTCATGTGAGCTGTCTCCAAAATCTAGGCAATTTTCAAAGCTTTTTAAAGTGCTAATACTCAATCTTCACTTTCCTGAGCAGTGCACCATTATTTACTGCTTGAAGTTAAAGATTGTGGAGGCATCTTTATGGTGACACTAAGTGGTCATTAAGTGGAGTAATTCTACTCTAAAACTAATACAATATTTATTTGGTTATTATGAAGAACATTATATTTGTTTTTTTTCACTGCTTGAGTAGATTTAAAAAATCATTTGGGAATGTTTGCATTTTAGCTGCTTGTCAATAGGAATACACACTGCGTGGCCAAAAACAAAAGTCTCACCTAGGTTTAACTAAGCAAATAGTTAAGAGCCTTGCACTGGATAATTACTGCAGTGATTAATATATTTCAGCTGGCAGTGAACTGATGCAGTGAGTAGCGTCTCATTTCCTCAGCAATCATGTAGGAAGATGTATCCTGTGGTAATGGAAAAGATGTCTGTCACAAGAAGGTCATATTATTGGCCTGCATCAAGGAAAGAAAACAACTATGGAGATTGCTGAAACTACTAAAATTGTTTTAGGAACTGTCCAATGCATTATAAAAACCTGGAAGGATAGAGGTGAACCATCATCTTTCAGGAAGAAATGTTGTCGGAAAAAAAAAACAAAACGGAACCACAGAGAATGCATGCTGTAATCAAAGAAAATAGTGGTCCAAATGGAAATATTAGTCTCAGTGTATTGGCCAGGCAATGTATTTGTGTAGCCTGTTTATGGACAATTCTGAAATCTTTCCATTTGAGTAAACCAGTATTGGCTAAAGAATGTAGAAAAATGTAAGTAAATAATTCTCATGTGATTAATTTCAATTATAAATAAATAAAGCTAAAATTATTGAGTGAGTATATGAAAAAAACAAAGACAGAAAAAGAAAACAGCAGCCATCTGGCAGCGTATTTGTGTTTTATTTATATGTTCTCATTCTCTGACCTTACTGCTTTTCTATTTTTGGTATCTATATGACTCTAAATATAATATATAAAATTCCTTATATAAAATATACCTTAATGCCTATATATAAAATATACCTTAATGCCATGTTTATACACTTCCTTTTGTTTATTTATTTATTTTTTTACCTTTTTTATATATTTATTTATCTTTTTAATTATGTTTGGCCATCTTGGTAATTTTTTAGGAAATATAACATGACATAACTAATAAAAAATAATATGATATAAGCAAGTACTTTACCTTGATGTTTGCGCTGTAATCTCATTGATCTCTGTGAGTTTATTATATTGGTCTGGGCCGGTGAATCAACAACCCAGTTGGAGAACTGTAATCATTTTACTATTCCCTAATTAACTTGCATATTTTCAGCAAGAGGAGTTATTAAAGGGAGACAGAAACAAAACAAAAAATAAAAAATCACAAAATTTAGCACTAGCAATAAAAATTTAATGTTGCCAAATAAATGCTGGTTTTGAAATTTATACTCACACTTACTAATTATAAATAGTCGAAAGCTGTTTATTTAAAATTTCTAAATTTATCCCTAATGAGCAAGCCAGAGGCGATAGTGGTGAGGCAAAACTCCCCGAGACGATATGAGGAAAGAAACTGTTGAGAGGAATAAGAGTCAAAAGGAAACCCATCCTCATCTGGGTGACACTGGATATTATAATTATAGCTCAGACAGCTGTTCTGCCTGTTTTATATTAATTCACACATTCTAATACACTGTCGCTTCTGCAGTACTTACACAGGGACTTGTTTGGCAGAAGCATCACATAAACAGTAAAATCATTAAGTTTTCTGTGGGACGATTATTTCAAATTTATGGAAGGAGTCTCTAGTGTCAGTGCTTCACAGCAGTCAGAGTTAAAACTTTCCTTTTTCAGATACGGGAAAGACTTTGCTTCTCTAACATAGTAGGAAGAATTTATTGTCTTAATCATTTCAAAATCTGTGAGGCTGCTGAGGGAACAATTGTTTATAGCTGCTATAATGTAAACCATAACAGGAAGTAACCTCATGTTTTAAAAATGTCAGACTTGCAGAAATAAAACCCTTGAGGACATACTGTTATAAGAAACTGATGCTTCAGGCCACAAAACACTGCCCTGCTGTTGATTATTTTTTCTGGAACAGCATGCTCCGTGTCATGTTTTTTTCTTTACTTTTGCTCCTTCTGTACTAAAGTATTATTCTGTCTTCTTCATAACTTATGCATGAAAACAGTTCTTGGTAGGGAATTCAGACTTTTTGGACTATTTTATTGGACTTTATAGTGTGTTTCTGATATTTTCTGCATTCTGGATACTAAAATGCACAATTATACATTCCACTGGATTTGCACTGGAGCATGCTGAAGTAATTACATGCTCAACAAAACTGTCCTATTGTCCACAAACAGACATGTTTTTTGACCCATGAAGCCATTGTCTACACTCACAAATATTCTGTTATTTCCTTTTCTGAATTTCTTGCTTTCACTCAGAGTTTTTAACTGGACCTGAGGGACTTGTACCTTTCCTCCTGTCTATTTTTATGTCTCTCTGCAGACAATGTGTGCATCTCTGCTGAATTGCTGTCCGTTACTATGGTTTCCTCTGTTTTCCAGCATGGACTCCTAGTTCTCCAGTCCCCTCTGTGTTACGGCTATAGTCTCTCGGATCCGAGCATTAGCCAGGATTTAATTACAGAGTGCAGGGCAATTGGAAGGTTGTGTCCCAAATTACTGTGTAATGCAGTCTCACTGAAGTGAGCCTAGCCCATAAAATAAGGCTGTTAATCGCATTTCATGGCCATGCTTTCCTGTTGCTGGCATGCCGTGACTACTGCAGACACATTTAAGCCCAGTCCACTGTCTGGTCTGTTGAAAATCAATGGACTGTCTAACAACTGGACAGCCCCCTGTGGAACTTTTTTTTAGAATATACGAGAAAGCAGCTCATATTTTATAGCTCTTGGATATGACTGGACCTGTGGAGTTTGAGGTCTAGATGAAGTCCTTGTGAAGCCCTTCTCCAGAGTCAAGCACAGTTCATCTACTCGCAACCCCACTGACAAAGCAGGTGGGCAATCAGCCCAGAAAAATGCCTGGAGAGATCTATCCAGCCAGAGCACAGAGCATCTCTTCGAAAAATGAACATTGATGTATTGTTGTTCCAGGCAACAGAGACAGAATAAAGCCTGCTTTATCAGCATCTGCCCTGGCCAACCTAATGAATTTCCAAATTGAGTTAGCAAACCTGTTGTGAGGTGTGACTGAGATGGCTTCCAGGGTCAGAGAGATCCACAGGGACGTGTCAGAATGATCTTCATGGTGCGATCATCGATTTTCCCTGTCCCGAGCCTGAAAAATGGCCTTTGCATGGATGTCTCTGGTGCTCTCAACGAGCATCTCTACTCACGATAAAGGGAGAAAAATGATTTACGCTCTAATGTGGCTTGCTCTTGTTTACTGTGCTCATCTGTCCAGGTGAAAGTCATTGTCTGGCAAGCAACCTGCTGGGACACTGCCTGATGACATTTACAGGTGCAGTGGGTGGACACAGTTGCCCCCCAACACTCTACAGGCCTCCAATGAGGCCTCATCATGTCCAACTCTCAGGATTAATCATTCATCAGTAGACAGCTGAGCCACAGTGCCTGCACATCTCTGTCTTCCAGTTTGATGTAAATCTTTTGATTCGGTCATATGTTTATCATTCTTTTATTTTTCAGATGTTTGAATCATCTGAAATGCATGGTTTACCTCTTTACTCAGTTTATGAAATCAGATTTGGAGGGTTTAAGTGAGAGCACAGGGACATTAAGAGGATCAGATATAAAGGGTGATAAGTTTAAGATAAAAGTCATGAGGCTGAATGAAATGAAAAAGTTCAGGACTCAGAAACAGTTTGGAATGAAGCCACATATATATATATATATATATTTCAATACCTGTCAGAGCACAAGGAGAGTTGCGCAAACTGAAATCTGGAATAAAACATAACCTTAGACTTAAAATATCCCAAGCGATTAATGTCAAAAAGGAAAATGCTAAAATAAGTGAAAAACATTCAATAAATACTTAATTTCCAATCTAAACACACATCATCCAAAGTCAGGTTTTCACTGCCAAGGGTCTTGCTGATCCAGTTCTACTGCTGCTAGCCTTCACCTCTGACGCTATTAAATCAGTTCTGTCATGAACCTCTGACTCTGGGAACTAATTAGCAGTCCTGTCCATCAGTCCTTGTGCTCTCTATCACTTCTATCACTTATCACTTCCTGGCATCTCTAGAGTGATAGCCAAAGGATGTGTCCTCAAATGACATCCACAGAACATCACTGAGAAAGTATGCCAAGTTCTCTGTGTTCTTTGAGCTGAATTTCTTACTGCTGTAAGTCAACTTGATGTTATCTGGACACAGGATGATTTTCATGCAATACTACAGAAAGTTCTGATGTTTCCAAACTTTTCCGCAGAAAAATAGGTCAACTCACATATGGTTGAATTTTGTCCTGATTTACTGTTAAATATAATGTTAAATATTACTGTTGAGATGTCTGAGATATATTGAGATAACCTGTGTACCTGAATCAGCAATAGAAAAATGTTACAAAGAAAACCTGATATTTAAATGTGAATAATATGATATGGGGCTGTATACGTTTCTGTATAATTCACCTTCCAAAACCAGCATGATCTCTGAAAGCCCTGAGCTTTTCTGAACAAGGGGTTATAGATGGGTGCTATTATTTCTAATGCCTAGTAACATGAGCCAGCCTGAAATGGTTCGAGGCATCTGGGTAATTAATCTACTCTTCATGGTTGCTCTCACTTTGGCCATTTATATTTCACTATGGCTGCTGCTTGATTTCCACTCCACTTTCCACCTCCACTCACTCTATTCATCACTTTTCTTCCAGAAACAACCATCCATTTCCACTTACTGTGATAACGTTTACATTTATTCAGCAGGTGCTTTTTTTCGAAACCACCTTACTAGTAAGAGAATATTTAGCTTGTGGAAATCCAGTGTTCACACCTGCTCTGATTCAGAAAAGAATTATTTGGTAATGTATAATTGGCAAACAGTTGATAACTTCAACAAGATAGACTTTCCTGGTTACATAATTGTGCTTTTAGACCATGTAGTACACAGTTACCCAGATGAGGATGGGTTCCCTTTTCACTTGTTTTCCTCTCATTGTATTTCTGGGAAGCTGCTTTATGGCAATGTCCATTGTTATCTTATCAATGACTTGAGGCAAAAGATTCTCTGACTTAGCAAGAAAAAAAGCCAGCATTCACAATAATGTTAAAAGTCTAATGTAGATAATAAGTTGCAAGCGTATATGTGCAAGATTAGAAGTGCAAACTGCATGTCTAATTAATATAACCCATAAATCCGGGCTGAGGGAAAATATTTGACATTTGATTTTTTTGTAAAATATCACCTTATAGTGGCTGGAGATTCAGTGTAGTGTGATCGAGGAAACATTGTGTTGTCCTCAAATAACTCTGCCTGTGCTGTGCAGTGGTCATGTAATTAGTGCCTTATTTCATACACTCACACCAGCAGAGGCCCTTGAGTGTGCTGGAAGTGAGGGCTAACAAATCTGAGCATGCTGCTTGCTGAAGAGGCTGTTTTTTAATGATCTATTCCAGGATTACAAGAGTGATGCAACCAAAGGGGAGAAAAACGAATTAAAAAAAGTAAGCTTCATGCGGTTTCTCTCTTGTTATAAAATGGGCCAGGCTCAAGTACTCCTCTCTGATGGCTCAGTAAGTGAAGGCAAAATTACTGTCTTTCATCCATGTTTTCGAGGCCTTTTGACCCTGACATTGTGCTCCTGCGGGAAGAGCGCTCGTTTGAAGTCATGTGGAGCTTCACCTTAGGGGGTTGGTATGAGTGCGTGTGTTATTGATGCTGCTCTGGTGGGGGTTCAGCAGGCGTCCTGACTGCATGTTGGACGTAATCAACCATATACATGTGATTACACATCCGTATGATCTGCATGGGGCATGAAGGAAAACTTGAAAGAGAAGACGCTAGAAAACTTGCATCTTGATACAGTTGCTCTTAATGGAAAAATCCACATGGAACAACTTACATATTAATTTCAATAGTTAACATGATCTTCAGTGACATCAAAGATTCATTTTGTAATGAAATTCTGAGGTGTTTTTTTGTTTGTTTGTTACTTGTTTCATTGACATTTGTGTATTTTTGCTTTGGCTGCCTGCTCGTAGAGGTGCCAGTGGGATTTAATGCTTGCTTCATCTTTATCTTAACAGAGCGATGCAGCGGCACTTTAATACTTTAGTCTGTATGAAGATTTTGACTACTACTTCTACACTGGATTTCCCATTCATATAAAATTCCTTTTCATTTGAAAATTATGGTGAAAAGATGGACTTCCTCATTTGCTATTGGGAACCAGCAGTGAAACATGAGAGAGATATCACTAATGTTTGATTTGATTTATTAATATTAATTAGCAGTAACATCACAACCACAAGCTTTTCACATGTATAATTAAAATACAGCACCAACCAACCAGTTAGCAGCAGAATGGCTAAGCACACTACAAATAATTCATTATAAACATTTACTTCTTGTGGGACAAAGGAAAAAAAGTACATTCATCAGATAAATAAGAAAAACATTTAAACAGGTAGATAAGAGCATACAAAGACAGCTGTGAAGTAATTTGCAATAGATTTTTAAAAGTCTGTGGCATATTTCTTCTGATATTGGGCGGGACTGAGTTGTGACTCCCCCTGGTGGTGAGATCAGCTCAGTGCGGCTTGGTCGATAGGTTACTTCTATTTTTCAGTTTTAAAAGAAGGTATCACAATTTAGTTTGTGCTAGGATGGGTGATAACTTGCTGCATTGTGTGTAAAGCGTGTGATCATATAATCATAAATAATCATAGATATTAGTAAATTATATAACAAATTTGGAAAAACATCATGAATCGAATTATTTATTGGAATCGATTATTTATAGCTTATTTTATTTAGACCACAGCTCTGTTAAATACATGTATGTGATTGGCCAAACATTTCTCTAACAGCAGCTCTGAAAATAGTGCTAGCTTGTTTAATATGTTATTACTTCTATCCAAACAGCTACACAGATATCTCTTTAGATCCATGGATACACAATACATGTAATCTACATAATCCATGATTAATAATAAACTGATTAAAACATGTTGCTATGTAACTAAAAAAAAAGTCTTCAAGGAGATGCTTAAGATTTGTGGAAAGTTTCTCCAGTTTTAAGCCATGGAAAAGCCTTTTGGACAGAAGATGTTTGAGTGCTTCTATAAAATGACAAACTACATTTTTCTTATTAACATCAAGAGAGGATGGTGAGAGAACCTCTGTGTACTGTTTATACATTAGACAAGCATTGGCCACTGGAAAAATCTGAAATGTCCTGAAAAATGAAAATAAAACAACTGGTATATTAACAAGAAGACATTCATTCGGTAGCTAAGGAAAACAGCAGCAGATGTTGACAGAAACATTTAGTCAGTGGCATCACCAACAACACCCACAGGGCAGTGTTGAAGGTATCACAATCCAACATTTGAAGAAGATTTCGAGAGCAGAAATGTAGAAGCTTACAGCTTTGTTCTGAAACCAAGATTAACCTCTACCAAATTGTGAAGAAAAGAAAGGACCCACAATATATGAGCTCATTGGTCAAACACAGTGGAGGTTATGACTTGGGCTTGCATGGCTGTTTCTGGAACAAGCTCAATAATCTTTATTAGTGATGTAACTCATGATAGCAGCAGAATGAATTCATTCTACAGAAACATGCTTTCTGCCAGTTTAGAGAGAAATTCATGCAGACTAATTTGGAGAAATGTCATCATGCAGCAAGGTAATGACTCAAAACACAATTACAGCAAGACAAAGGTCTTCATCAGAAGAAAAAAGTGTAAGGTTTTGAACTGGCCTATGTCAATCTCATATTTTCACTGAATTAAGTAGCTCTTCACTTCTTAAAGAAGAGACTGAAGGGAGAAACCCTCCAAAACAAACAACAACTAATAGAAGCCGCAGTACAAGCCTGGAAAAACTTCACAAACCTTTGGTGATGCAGTGCGTCTTATGTAATGTTATTTACTTTAATTAACTGTAAGACCTACTGTTCCTACACTTTATAAATTGGTCTGCCAGCAAAGGTGCCATGTTTTAAGTTGTTTGTTTAACTCGTCTAGATGTAAATATCAGCATAATGAAAGCTGAAATTCTGTTCCATCGTCTAATATTTGTCATCTGATTACAAACCCTAATGTCTTCAGTCTATAGCAGAAGCAACGAATTGTCCTTGCTGTCCTTGTACCTTCAGATGGGACTCTACATTTCACTGCACAATTTAAGTAATCAGTTATGGATGTCTATATAGGTGGCATTTTTTCTTTTCTATTATGCCATATTTTCTCTTGTCATTTTTCACACATATTTGTTTGTTTTAAATTGAAGCACACAACTATGGCAAGCACATGTTTCAATTTGGAAGCCAACTATCAGAAAAGTAAAAATACCGGGGTAAGTATATTTGCAAATATCATTGTATCACAGTAAGCCAGGAAGCAATCACCCGCAAGACTGTAAATGCCACGAGGCTCAAACGTCCTCATGCAGTGGGCTAGCACAATGATCAAAGCATCTAACTGATTCAGATAAATGCTTGCTGACCTTTAGCATTTCAGTGATCACAACCTACAGTAAATATGAAGGTGTGCTTTATAGCAGGGGTGCCAGTGATACTGCTATTTGACTGCATTTTATATTATGGATTTATTTTAACTTTTTTTTTTTTTTTCTTCAATTTTAATGCTGAATATGAGTGTTCAACTAGGACCATCTCGAACACTCTGATGGCAAATATTCCCTTTTGTCATTACACCATATAAACTAATAAACAGGGACACTGAATAAAACCCATGGAAGTAGCTATATTATTTCTTTCCAATACACAGGAAGAACTGTGATATCACCATGCTCATTCACAGTGAAAAAGTACAGATTTAATTGGCTCTAATTATTGCTGGGTCCATTTGAGACTCATACAGTCAGGTTGTAAACAAACCACTCAATCTGTAATGAGAGAAAGAGAGAGAGAGAGAGAGAGAGAGAGAGAGAGAGAGAGAGCACAATATGAATGAAGTCATTAATGACATGATAAATAAAAAAATATCAGCTCAACAGCAGCTTTATATGTAGTCTTTGCCCAGTTCTTATTGCTGCTGACTGGCTAAATTTAAAACAAGCAACTCACTGAACCCGTTGTCTTGGAAACTGCAAAAATGTAACTTTGAAAACCAAATAAAGAGGCCAAAAATGATTTTCTGCAGTGTTGCACAGTTGGAGGACAGAAACTGTCAAATGAAGATGTAGAGCTTTAACTGGGCAAAACTAAAAATCCTGGTACTGATGAACGGGGATCAGTAGTCACTCATGTCTATGAGTCCTGAATGGGGTTGTCAGTATTACTGAAACCTTCCAGCAGGGGTCTTTAATGGAATAAACATTCTCTCTCTCTCTCTCTCTCTCTCTCCCCCTCTCTCTCATTCTAGTTTCCATTAAAGCGATGGGCCCTTCATCGTGTATCTAACTCGTATGGTTATGGTTTGTTGTCTCAATCTCTATTCTGATATTAAGCTCCTTGTCAAAGCCTATCAGTTGCCGGATCTCAGGCTAATCAGTTCCCGTCTGTAGAATAAATTCACATTCTGGCTGTATCAGTACACTGGAAGCACTTCAGTCACGACATCATGCTGTATGATACACATAGTACACATTATTGTCTATCAATTTGATGACTCAAAACATTTCTGTTAACAGTATCATCTCTCTCTCTCTCTCTCTCTCTCTCTACCATCTCTCTCATGCTCTTTGTCTGAACTCTGCCTCTCGCTTTCTCTGTCCTCCTCTCTTTGTCTTCTTGAATCTGTTCCTCACTGCTCTCTCTCTCTCTTTCTCTCTCACTCTCTCCAGTAAAACAGAGATGGCCGCCATTGAAACAGAGCTACTCACAGACTATCGTTTTGGACAGCAGCAGCTCATTGAGATTTGGGGTCATGCCTGTGCCGTTGCCATCACCAAGGTAACAGTGTAGAAAAAAGAAATATACACACATAATCTAAAGCGAACTATTGATTGTGCATCCTAGTTGAAATGTATTTCTGCACCAACACCTTTGTTGGATGGTGGATTCTGATAAAATATCTTAGAAAGCATTGATCTATATTTCAAAAGTTAGAATAATGTTATATTTTGGCAGGTTGTATCTAAGAATGGCAATGCAACCTGAGATACAGTTGTGTCAACCTGTGACACATGTTAGCTACAGTACAGTTAATACAGTTCGGTAAATTTCGGTAAATGCACGTCCAACAGAACATAGCATTCTTATTCATTAATAATTCATGATCTAATTCAGGAGGCTAACAGACTTTTTGGACTGGGGGTCATTCTGAACTTCATCTGTGACCTCTTGGCTTTTTGTAATAATGTAGCCAATACCAAAGTCTAACCATGTGCAGGGGTCAGGACATCAGGAAGACATTCATAGACCCTGACGTTTTTATGAGGGTAAAGGTCATTTTTAGTACTTTCTAGGCATTAAAAAGCTAAGCAGTATATTCAACATATTTTGGTTTTGCTAGACTAAAATAAAATGTTCCTGGGGACTGCTGAAAAAACTGATTTGTCTTTGTTCCATAGTGAAGAGTGATTACTCACAGAGCCATAACAGAGCAGAAACCTTTTTATGTTCAACAGCAATGGGAATAAGTGAAGTAAGCATTAGAAGTAGCATAATGAGGAAGAACCCACCATTTACTTAAAGCATGTAGTGAAGTCAACTGTGACCCACTCTGATACTTTAGCAGTGACCTTCTGTCTGTGCTTCAAAGACCATATATCTTAAAGACCACACACCTACATGGCTTTCTTCCTCTGCTGCAGCCATTTCTGTTTTCATCATCTCCACACAATGGTTTAATCCCTGTTCCAAAAGAGTGCCATGGTCTGGCCAAACAGGCAAGCAGGCATGGAAAGAACTTGCAACTTGTCAGACTCAACAGCTCTGGGGTCCACTTTTAACACTCCTACAGAGAATGGCGGTTTTGTGGAGTGTGTCTCTTCACCCAGGAGAAAATGTCTTTGCTTAAACATTTTTCTTCGATGTCTCAGGAGACCTAATCAGGATTCTCACCTGTGCTTCATTTAGGTATCAACTGTCAAGTGTTTCTCCTAAAATTGAGGAAAAAAAGAATCTAAAAAGACAGGCATGACTTTTTTCTTGGAGATTAAAGGACTGAAAAAGAGAACAACCAACCTCCTGTGTTGTGCTTTAATGCTTTAACAATGTTCCACCTGGGAAATGATTAAAGAGTCTGTGTAAAAAAAATTCAGTAGTTTGTTTATCGAGGCATTATTTTTTATGTGTATGCTGAAGAGCTGCACATTAATATAAAGTTAAAATGATATTTGGGTGAAACATAACTGAAATATCTTCTCCAGATGCAAATTAAAATGCTTCAAAAAATGTATTAACATATAAGTATATTGATGAGAGAAAGAGGAGAATGACAGACTGTTTCAAGCCGACAGGAAGGCTACAGTAACTCAAATAATCACTCTTTACAACTGTGGTGAGCAGAATTCACAACACATAACATACTGAAATTTGAGGTGGATGTGCTACAGCACCAGACCTCATCAGATTCCACTCATGTCAGCCAAAAACAGGAATGTGAAGCACAAACTTGACTAAAGCTAAAAACTGGACAGTTGAAGACTGGAAAAAGACCAGGTGATGTTTTTCCAAGCTTCAACTGTCCAGTTTTTAGCTTTAGTCAAGTTTGTGCTTCACATTCCTGTTTTTGTTGCTATTAAGTGTTGCTATTAAAGTGTTAATGAAGTTAATAAGGTAAGATAATATGCAGATCATTTTATTTTCCTTATAGGTGGTCAGCAGCTAGACTTCAGCAGGTTATAAAGTCATAAATATGACCAGACAGGAGGCAGACAGAATTATTCCAGTTTGGCCAAAACAGACTGTTGTATGCCCTGCAGCTCCATCTGGATTCAGTCAGGCTCCTCGTGACTTACCTGAGAGCAACGTGAATCCTGTGATTGTTTCCTGATGGATGTTCTCTGTGGGTAAATTTTCTTCCCTCAGTCAGGAGTTTTATTTGCTGCCCATTTCTGCTTCCTCTGAGGGTTTCAACCACAAGCTTCCTGTCACAATTAGCATCAACAAAACCCCTCGCTGGCTTCCATAAATCGTAACCTAGAAAAACACACTGGTCAGTAGCTCAGAACATGGAATGACATCAATAATGTTGTTCTTAGAAAAAAGCAGTGGTCGGGTTTTACTGCTCTCTGATTTCATAACCCAGCTATTCACCCGGAGAGCAAGCATCCAAAGCAAACTTCAACCGTCCTCCACCTAACCTACACCCCCTCCTCCACCTTTAGAAATAAGCACTTTATGTTCTGAAGTTTTCCAAGACTGGTGTCTGAGGTCAAACCTCATTCCGGGTATCAGGATATTGTTGTCATCAGTCAGACTGACGGAACACTGTGTGTGTTTTGACTGCGTGAGATCAGGTCTCAGTACTCATAGCAGCCAGGCAAGAACATCAGGTTTTTACATGTCGTCATATTAGTGCATATGGAGAAATAGGCAACTAACTGAGTTCTCTTGTAGAACAAAGATCAAAAAGCAAGTATTATGAAATCCCAGTGAGCATCTCAGAGTCCATCAGCAGGACTGGAAAACACAGCCGTTGGCTTTCAGTCCAAGGACACCAAATCTTCTGTTTTCTTTGCTTCAAAAACAGAGGAGCAGAGCTCCAGTGGAAGACCATTTTAAATAAACTCACCAATGGACCACTGAGTTTTGCACTCCATTACGGAAACACACCCATAACAGGGCTGTGTATAAATTGATAGACTGTTAATATCAGGAGTGAGAACCTTCAGAGGAACCAGTGAGAAAACATGCTGCCATATTAAAGCTGTCTCTCCAGTGAGCTAGTTGTGTTTTGCACTCTGTCTTAGACACCTGCCAATGGAGCATCCATACTAGCTGATTAGTCCTAATGGGGCATTTAGTTCAGGTGATTATGCTGTTTCCAAGTGCTGTTCGCTTCATTATTGCCATTATCTACTTGGAAATGAGCAGCTACACATTAAAATGCAGGATTGGAAGTGATGCTTCAGATGCTGTGAGTCTTACCCTAGAGGCGGTCAGCTGAAAAATTCCTTAATGAACAAAAATCTAGTAACTAATGAATTTAGCTTCTCAAATGAACATACCAGTGTTTTCTACGCTAATCTTATCTAATCTGAGCTTATCCACTGTAGTATATGTGTTGAACATTTTTTTGTACTATGAACAGAAATAATATCCATTTAACACACTTAAAACTCACTGATTAAGAGCTCTAAGGGAAATTGTTATATATATTGTACATACGCACAAATTACTGAAAAAGGTACTGTGCAGTCCCATATTGTGGTTGCTTTCATGAACAGATTAGGTTTAAAAGGCTGTAAATATCATTATATACAGTGAGGGAAAAAATTATTTGATCCCCTGCTGATTTTGTACGTTTGCCCACTGACAAAGAAATGATCAGTCTGTAATTTTAATGGTAGGTTTATCTGAACAGTGAGAGGCAGAATAACAACAAAAAAATCCAGAAAAACACATTTCAAAAAAGTTCTACATTGATTTGCATTTTATTGAGTGAAATAAGTATTTGACCCCTTTGCAAAACATGACTTAGTACTTGGTGGCAAACCCTTGTTGGCAATCACAGACATCAGACATTTCTTGTAGTTGGCCACCAGGTTTGCACACATCTCACATCTCAAGGAATTTGGGCTCTTTCCTCTTTGCAGATCCTCTCCAAGTCATTAAGGTTTTGTGGCTGACCCTTCAGCTCCCTCCACAGATTTTCTATGGGATTAAGGTCTGGAAACTGGCTAGGCCACTACAGGACCTTAATGTGCTTCTTTTTGAACCACTCCTTTGTTGCCTTGGCCGTTTGTTTTGGGTCATTGTCAGGCTGGAATATCCATCCACGACCCATTTTCAGTGCCCTCGCTGAGTGAAGGAGGTTCTCACTCAAGATTTGACGATACATGGCTCCGTCCATCGTCCCTTTGATGCGGTGCGGTTGTCCTGTCCCCTTAGCAGAAAAACACCCCCAAAGCATAATGTTTCCACCTCCATGTTTGACGGTGGGGATGGTCTTCTTGGAGTCATAGGCAGCATTCCTCCTCCTCCAAACACGGCGAGTTGAGTTGGTGACAAAGAGCTGGATTTTGGTCTCATTTGACCACAACACTTTCATCCAGTTCTCCTCTGAATCATTCAGATGTTCACTGGCAAACTTCAGATGAGCCTGTACATGTGCTTTCTTTAGCAGGGGGACCTTGCGGGCGCTACTGGATTTCAGTCTTTCACGGCGTAGTGTGTTACCAATTGTTTTCTTGGTGACTATGGTCCCAGCTGCCTTATTATTGACAAAATCCTCCAGTGTAATTCTGGGCTGATTCCTCGCTGTTCTCATGATCATTGAAACTCCATGAGGTGAGATCTTGCATGGAGCCCCAGACCGAGGAAGATTGACAGTCCTTTTGTGTTTCTTCCATTTGGGAATAATTGCACCAACTGTTGTCACCTTCTCACCAAGCTGCTTGGCGATGGTCTTGTAGCTCATTCTAGCCTTGTGTAGGTCTACAATCTTGTCCCTGACATCCATGGACAGCTCTTTGGTCTTGGCCATGATGGAGAGTTTGGAATCTGATTGATTGCTTCCTTCTGTGGACAGGTGTCTTTCATACAGTTAACAAGCTGAGATCTCCACAAGAGTGCTCCTACTGTAATCTCAGCTCGTTACCTGTACAAAAGACACCTGGGAGCCAGAAATCTTTCTGACTGATAGGGGATCAAATACTTATCTCACTCATTAAAATGCAAATCAATGTAGAACTTTTCTGAAATGCGTTTTTCTGGATTTTTTTGTTGTTATTCTGCCTCTCACTGTTCAAACACTGTTCATTTCTTTGTCAGTGGACAAACGTACAAATTCAGCAGGGGATCAAATAATTTTATCCCTCATTGTAATAACATATGGTGAGTTTATGCTAAGTAAGTACATTTGTTACACACTGTTTATGTAACAAATAATGTTATTCAAATAATATTCTCTTCTTTGGGTTTGTGTTTTTGTGACCTCACATGATGCCAGTAAGTCACTGGCCAAAGACTGAGCCATGAGATTTAGTGATCAGTCCTCACATTGCACATAAAAGATATAATGTATAATAATACGTACATAAAAATGATTCTTCTCAGCTTCCATGTGGCACACCAGTAAGGTGTTTGGCTTGTTATCTGGTGGTCAAGAGTTTGAATCCCAGTGATGCTGCAGCCATCAGTGACTGTGATGCTAACTGGATGTTGGTGACTGTGAGTGTGTGGCTAGCACTGTCTTCCTAGTGTTTTATCCCATCCCAGTTGAAAAGTTGTGGTTCACTGGCTTCACATGTGTCAGAGGAAGCAACCCTTGAGCTGTATTATGATACAGGAGACCTGACTGGTGGGTGGGAATTTACCAAGGGAGGAAATCAGCAGGGGTTTGAAAGAAATCCTTTACTGATGACCAGACTGTGCTTTGGTGTTGCATCTGGTGGTGGGATTCAGAAGCTTGATGCCACCATGTAGTGCATTAAAATGCATTTCTAGATGCTAAATTAGTCAACAAAGAGTTTTTGTCTAGTTGTTAAACCTACATGTTTGGAAAACGATGAATATAAACTAATAGCCAGGACATCTGCTAGTCCTGCTGGTGGATTACTTCTGACTCACATAGCAAATTCTTCCCTGTGAAAAAGTATTCCCATCCATGAAAGACCTATTTATGAAGGTATATAAATTTAGAGTTTAATGTAAAAATATATTTGAAGAATTCATGAATGCGTTCTACAATAATGTGTTCCAAACAGTTGTTTATTGACTTTCCAACAAGTGCCCCTATATTTCTATTATAAGTGAGTATTGCGAAAGCTGTTCTCTTATTTTTCTTCAGTGCAGAGAAATGTGTCAAAATTCCTTTCCATGGAAAATTGCTATAAATGTGGTGGACAGAGATTAGGTTTAACAAAAAAAAGTTTTCCTTTAATTGGTTTATTGTTCATGTCAGGAACACTCAGATCCGCGTGCGTTCTGAATAGATGGCAAACCCTTTTTGGTTCGAGCAAATGTGACACAAGAGATTTCAGCATGACGTTTCGCCTGAAGGAGCTGTGAGCCAACGAGGAAAATATGAACAGCTCTGAATGCTCGGCTCAGTTTAGGCAGCCAATGGAAAGGGCGATATTTAAAGTCTGCATCCTGTTGCCTAAACATTGTTTTTTCACACGTTACAACTGTTGTGAGGTTCTTGTTATGGGTTTAGCTATGGATACCATCACTCCCTTATGTTCCACATCTGCTATTGATAGAACTTTTGACAGTGATAAAGTACTTGGCTTATTTGATGGCAAAATGGAGACGTCTCATTGGTGTCTCTCTCTCTCTTTTTCTCCCCGCAGGCCTATCCTCTAAGCTCTCTGACCAAGAAACAACCTACGGTCTTGGTTGTTTGTGGGCCAGAGCAAAATGGTGCCATTGGCTTGGTTTGTGCTCGTCACCTGCGCATATTTGTGAGTATTAATAATAACCACACATGGAATATCAAAAGATGCAGCCTTTCTACACCACTATTTCTTTAATTCCTCAAAGAGAAAAACAGGATACATGCTTAAACCAGGATAATCTACTTTAGGATATGATGCTCCTATATAACTTCACCATATGTGTTAGAGATGACATATTTATGGCATATCAGTATTCAGCCACTGGAAAATATCGATAAAATCTGCTAAAGCAATTGTACAGCTATCAGTGAAGGGCTGTGGTTTGGCTTGAGAATCAAGAGAGCACTCATTCTTACATTACAGCATTCCTGGAATGCATAAAGCACATTGACATGCTCTTATTCATAGGACAGGAAAGTTCCTATAGCTGCTGTTGTAGATTCACAGCAAGATTGTATAGGTACCATACAAAAAAAAAACTGATCAGAAGAAATAGTAAGAAAAAAAACAGACAAGTAAAATGCTAGAAAAATTGAACTGAACTAAAATGTAAAGTGAGTTAAATTTGTCTGTTGCTTAGAGCTGTATGTGAAATTCTGGGCCAGGTAACATTAATATTAAAGCATTAAAACTATATTAGTTTGTATAACGTGTACAATTTGTTATCAACAACTACACTCTTCAGTGTTTGCTGCTGATTGACCAGAGGTTGTTAATTAATTTGACATATCAGCGGCTTTCAACATGTAGTTTCACTGGATCTAAATTAATTTGGTCATGTAAATATTATTGTTGCTGTAGTAACCACTTACACAGGGGCCAGTATGGCAAACATAAATAAATAAAAACATGTGTAATTATTGTGCCATTAACATGTGTTATAGTTTTCTGTAAGGAGACATTTATTTATCATTTTTCGATGGCGTCTCCAGTGTCAGCACTTTTGTAAGAATTTTTTTTGTAACAGTTTAAGTTTTGCTTTTGCATTTCGATACATGATAACATAGACTTTTTAAAAACTTTGAGAGAGAGAAAAATAAAAGTTGATGAGGATAAAACTCAATTCAATTTTTCAATTTAATTTTTAATTGTAAAGCACAATAGACATTGTCTTAAAGCAGCTTTACAGAACAATATATAAGTGTTAAAGATAGTTTCATGCTGCTGTAATGTCAATGATAACTTGTCTTATGGATGTCCCACAACATTAAAGTTACCCTTCACTGATGAAAAGTATAAAAAATCAGGGGTAATGGAGTAAATCAACTTCGTATTGTGCTGGATATCACCTCTCAGTTAACGATTATTTTCTTTAGCATGCTCTCGTGTTTTACTCACTACATACAGTATCACATGTTCTGGTATTCTTTCAAATATTGAGCTCAACTTTGATTTTTAAATGAATATCCTAAGCAATACTTTTGGGTAGATTGTTGCTGCACACATGTAGTGTCTGCAATAACCATAAACAGATTTGGATATAGATTTGCATGGCACAAATACTTGCCCTAGGTTATATTGTCTGTTTAAGATCTTGTTTGTATTCGTTCAGGCTGAATGACGATGTTGAGCCCCTTTGAATGCACTTTGAAACACCACTTCATTTATATTCTCAACTACATTTTACGAAAATACTCCAAGGATCCTCTTTCGCTTCTATAAACCAGTGTGAAAATAATATGATGTATTTGTTGACTCATGTTCCGCTTACCCGGTTGGCAGGAGAAACAAAGATTGCTGTAAACACTAACTACGTTTATGGAGGTAGAGCTCCATGTGTGGTCAAATCTGTCTGCTTTTCCATTTTTCACTAGTTTCTCTCTAAGCAGCCAATGAGGCCCAGAGGAGTCTGATCACATAGCTACTGTGACCCATGAATCTCATCATGGTTGTGTTTTGCTGATCAACTCAATATTGTTCTCTTTCTGTCCTTCTAGGAATATGAGCCCACAATCTTTTATCCCAAACGCTCTCCTGATAACTTACATCAGGACTTTACCATTCAGTGTGAGAAGATGGACATTCCTTTCCTTTCTTATCTTCCAACCGAGGTAGGCGTTTTTCAAACCACTTGTAACTAATTGTTACCAAGCGAATAGTCTTTAGTAGCCGGAGGGAGATGAGCTGTCAGCATTCAGTGCAAAGCCTCATTTATTCTTGTCTGTTCGTGCTGTGCAGGTCCAGCTCATAAACGATGCCTATAATCTAGTGATTGATGCTATTGTTGGGCCAGAAATAGATCTTAAAGATGTAAGAGAGCCCTACTCTGGAATATTGGTGACCCTCAAACAGGTGAAGATCCCCATTGCCAGTGTGGACGTGCCCTCAGGTATCTTCTCACTAACACACAGCATTATTCACAATCCATTTCAAAACCTGACCTCATTTATAAATCAGGATGTGAATGAATTTATATGGAAATGGTTCACAGGGACAAAGAAATTTGTGAAAATCCAGTTAGTCTGGAAGGATGTTTGTATTTAGCAAGAACTCATGAGTTTGTGTAAATGTAAATATATAATGTAAAACAAAACTCACTAAAATGAACCTTAATTGATCTGCTTCAGATTGTATAAGTTCTGTGAGTTACTGAGGAATTTTATAAAAAAAAAAAAAAAGTTGCTATTTTCCATTGCACAAATGAATTTAATAAAACTATATTTTGTGAAACTCAATTGTTCCATGTAAACTGACCTGAATGAAATCTTAATATTAAGACAAATAAGACTAGAACATAACACATCTAGCACAATGGCACCCTATTATTGTAGGAAGAGTACTTATTGTGTTCCTGTGGTAGCTGATGCAATGCAGTGGCTGAGCTGCAGAACTGGAAAGGTGTAGGAGCCACTCTTTAACCATTCTTCAATTTCTAGTTTTCAGCTCTCTTTACCTTTTTTGTGGGCATTACTAACTGTACTTTTGTGCTGTGAACATGCTTGGTAATTTACAACTAATTGGTATTTATCTCCATAAAGAAAAACAGTGTTATCTTTCCTAAAAGATTCATAAATGAGGTCCCTTATGTGAAACGTTTACTAAGTAAATGATATTTATTTTTTTTTACTCTAAAGGCTGGGATGTAGATGAAGCGAGTAAAGATGGGATCAATCCAGAGGTTCTCATCTCTCTGACGGTCCCCAAAAAGTGCGCCACAAGTTTCTCGGGGAAGCATTTTCTAGCCGGACGTTTTCTTCCGTATGACATGCAGAAAAAATATGAACTCAATCTGCCTGAATTTCCAGGGACCGACTGTTTTATAGAACTGTAACACTGGCACCACTAAAAACATATTTTGGAGATGTATGAATTATATAAACACATTCACATTTTGTACTTTATAGGTTGTTACTGTGGTAAATTGTCTAGAAGTTTGTGCACAGAGACTGTTGTGGTGACTGGATATGATGTGGGTATGTGCTTAGGTAAAAGTGCTTAGCTAAAGTTATTATTATTATTATTATTATTATTATTATTTTGGTTTGCTTGAAAATAAAGATTCTATTCTGTATTTTTTTTGTTTATATATTTATGCAATTTCACATGATAGAAATTTTTCTGACTGTTCTGACAATTGGTCAAAGCTTTTTCCCTTCATTAAATTCCCTCCTTAAATTTTACGGTTAAAAAACCTGCAATATTCTTTACTATTAGAGTTGGTCTTAGACAGTACCACTGGTGAATGCATTAAATGATTCTATGTAACAGATACAATTATATTGTATTTCTGCTGCCATTTTTATCTTATATTTATATGTACTTCTTTTTTTTAAAGACACTTTTTAAATAGCACAAGGTTGCCCAAAACACAAACCTTTCATATGGTTAAACAGTGAATAGATTGGTATATAGTTTCTTAGCTTAAATAGGTTGTGTTTAACACCAGTTTAGATCTCGAATTCAAATAAATTCTCTTTGAACCTGTTAACGTCCCATGTGTTTTCACATGCTTCTAAACCACAACGCCTTCTGAAGTTAAGATTAATGGTCACTCTTAGCCATCACTGAACAGGGTAACAATTGGATGTTACAGACATATAGCCAAAATTTTGGGGAAAACGTTAATGTTTTAGACCATAGAGTATATTATCTTTACTCCAAGATTTACTCAAAGTTAGGAAAATGGCATGAGAGCAAGAATGATGGTTTGTTCCCTAACAACAGTTCCAGTATAAATGATCCAGAGAAACACACAGGTTGGGGCAAAGGTCATTTCAGGACATTTATATATTACTCTCTCAAGAAATCTTTAACATCAGGTTGACTGAGGTTATCGAAAAGCATACATTGCATGCAATATTTGTAAAAATCTGGTGTTTATATCAGAGTATTTCATTTGAAGTGGCATCGTAAAAATTCAGACAATAAAAAAGAAACTTCTTTAATCTCCAAACACCCAAAGAACATGCTGATGATTGATGACTTGAAGTCATGTGCGCTCAATATGTCAACTAAGGAAAATCTGAAAATCTGTTTAGACTGAGGACAGAGGTTAAGAACATATTTTGGTCTGTGCTTTCACAGGAAATTTGGCTGTTTGGTATTGAGCAGACTCTTTTCATTCACATCCAAATTATAGCCTCTATCCTTTATAACCTCTTTTTCCCCAGTAATTTTCAGTAATCAGTCCACACCAAGTGTGGTGTTTTGATTTATTGCTTTTATGACTTCAATCACTCCACATCTTCAAACAGACCTTAAAATAATTTTGTCTCAGGAAATGATAAAAGCTCTGAAATCTTCTTGCCAACTATGAAGGCAAGTGACACTCAGTTTTCAAAATTTCATTACTGTTACTGATGAGGAATGAGATACGAGTCAGTAGCTCCTGATGTGAATGTCAGGCTTCAGCGCACAATGGTTTCTGACCCGCATGAAACAGGATGCTGTTTCCTCGTTTGGCAGTGGACAATCATGCGATAGGTGGTCATTAAGGTTAAAGAAGACAGACATAAAAAAGGACCATCTGCTGCTGACTTACTGTCGAGGAACGTTTCAATAATGCTGCGTGGTTATTGTCAGTCAAAGGCCTTGACAGGGGAAGTCCACACGCAAGATTCACGAGAGAGATTTCTTACAGTCTGAACAGCTGAGCACCTTATAAAAGACTAAAAATGTTTCTTGCCAGGACACTGACAAATTATTGTAATCCACTGAGTCACTCTTCAGGATAAAACTGTTTAAGCATACAGATTAGTGTCACATCAGTGCATAAGCACCTACAGTAAATATAGTTATCAAATAAACCCATACAGAGAACTTAACATGAAAAATGAGACAAGTTATCAAAAGTGAAATATACTTTTTATAATATATGTGGTTTTCAGGCACTGTACATTTTAGGGTTCATATGTTTTTCACGTATATAATTTTGTTTTTCACTTGTAATTCATTTTCCTCAGGTAAACATGTGCCGTTAATCTTTCACATAATTTCCCCATTTTCCTCAAATGTGATTTTCACACAGTTGTGTTACACACGAATGCACAAGGTATTGTGTTAATTTCACATGGAATTTACATGATTTAATTTTTCACATTTCCTCATTCGAGTCATTATCCATGTTATTTTTCACATGAAGGGTATTCTTCACATGATGTCACTTGTGTTTACACAAATTTGAATGTGTGGTTTTATGACACAATAGTGAAATGCGCATTAGATATGAACATACTTAAACAGGTATCAGATGTGTGTGAGCTCATTGTGCTTGCACACAACGTTCTAAAAAAGTTCTGTTTGAATCTTTTTCATAAGTGCAAACACAATTCTTGGATGGCAATAAAATCAAAAATAATAAATGGCAGTAATAATGCAGTTAATGTTTTGTCCAGCTAATATTTGACACCACACATATAAAAGGAACACTTGATCCATATACAGAATAAAAGCAGAGCACCTCACATAACTGCTGTGAATATATATGAGAAAAAAATTGCACACATTACATTCCTAGTCTAATAAACAAACAGTTTCAGTGAGGGACCCCACTCTGTTTCTCTCTTCCAGTTATCTTTTTTTTTAACATGGGTTCAGATGTGCTCTGGCCAATGGCAGGCAGGAGGGGGCTGGATTGGACTGCTCCAGCACAGTGCCTGTCTTTTAAAACTCTGTTCTCTGAGAAATGTGCAACAGTCATCAGACGTATTTTGAAGGTCAGAGAAAAGGCACCTGTGTAATTTTCTCGTCAAGTCACTCCGAGGACTTGACAAAAACAACATTTTCTGGTTTGCAGTGATTTGAGCCGGACAGGCTGCTGAACATAAGATTGGCACCATGAGGAAGTGGACGTGGGTGGCACTGGTACTGTGCACCCTCTTTACTATAGCCCTGGCACAAGGTACGTACCCAGTGAAGCTTTCATTTGAGTAAATGAAAGTTCTTATGCGATATCTGTAGCACTGGCTTGGTTGATTGTGTATGCTTTATCCTCTGATGCTTAAGGTGCATTTACAGGTGAGTGCTTTCAGTTGAGACACTAAATCATGATGTGAATTTTAAGTCACACATGAGATTAATACAAGCATTACAATAATTGATCAACTTGATACACAAATTCTTTTTTTCCACATAACAACACCATTACTGGTTTAAAGGGGTTTTTAATGTGTGTGTACAGTGACATTGATTGTAAGGAAGGTGCTCTATGAATACAGATACAAATAGTTGTAAATAATAATAATAATAATAATAGTAATAGTAATAGCAATAGTAATAGTAATAGTAATAATAATAATAATAATAATAATTATCATTATTATAATAATGTATAATAATAAAAATAAAAATAAGCTTGTCCCCGCATAACCCCTCACTTCTTTTAAAGACATAAAATAAAATAAAAATCTTTGAAAATCTGTGAGCGTCCTGGGTAACCAATTCTCCAACTTTCCTCTCGCCTGTCCGCTGCCACTCCTTTTTGACTCTGCTACACCTCAGCCTCACCAAATTTATTACCTGCTTCCTAAATTGAGGAGACAGCTGCACTTTCTCTTGCTCTGCTAGTACAATGGAAAATGGTGGATGACATTGGCACATGGCTTAAATCAGCTGGGTTTTAAATATCCAGATGTCAATCAGTCTTTCATTAATGAGCTGTTAGCTGCTTTGCCGGTGCCAAGCTTGTCCATGCTGAGATGAGGCCATTTTGTGCACTCCAAAGTAAATATTGCCACTTGATCATCTGCCTCATTTAAATGATTCATTCTCCAGATGCTTGCCTCACGCTTCAGTTTAGCTGCCCAGATTCCCCTGAGGAAGACATATATCTTAGGCACTTTGATGTGGGAGAAGAAGCGAAGAGAAGGGGGAAAAAGTGAAATCAATGTAAATTCATGACAGGTTAAGTGTTCTGATTTCATGTCAGATACAGAGCCGGTGCCATCTGAATGAACATCTGAAATGTTCTTCAGCAGTCAGGATGCATGTATCCCACTGAGGGATGAGAAAACCAGAAAGATCTGCCAAACCGCAGTAGCATTGTGTCTGGATTACTGTCATTATTCAGTACTGTAAGACAGTTTAATTTGAAATAACGTTTCACAGATGCTAGAAGAAAAAAATCTCAAGAGACAGTGGCTTCTAATCTGATCCTGAACCTAATCCGACAGATGGGACAGACCTCAAGGTCTGAGACCTTAGCCAAGTCACATGCCCAAAAGGCAAAACTACTTCCACATGTGTATGGACTAAGAGTAAACACATGCACACACACATCATTTTTGGCCATCATTTGGATTCATTCAATTGCATTTAATCCAGTCTGCAGCTCAGTAGCTACCCAAGCTTCCTGTCTGAAAGGGATGATTTTCAACAAATATGTGCTTGTTACTAGGTGCTCATTATATGAAAGACAGGTGTTAAAGAACTTTCCAGTGTCCTCACACCACAGTTATTACACTGAAATGAAATGCCATGGCATAGCTGCATCATCATACCACTCCTGGTTTATCCAGGCACTTACATAACACGCTGGCTGAAATGATTTTTACCCTTCCTTCTTGTAAGCCTCTGGAATATTTTAACAGCTTCCAGACCTGTAGAAAAAGATTGCCAGGTTAATTTTTTGGCACGGATATTTGTCTAATCTTCAGAGCAAAAGAATGCAATATATATTTTGTGCCAGGCTAATGAAATGCTTCAACGTAGCATGAATAATATTCATGAATAGATTATTTGTAATTGCTTTCAACTGGGTGTACACTAGACTTTTGTGGTGACGTGAGAAATCTGGAAAGACATTGTATTATTAACTTGGTGCAATAAAACTTGGAAAAGTGCTAGAGTGTGACAACGATCAGAGGAACAGTTAACTGAACTCATACTGACTTTGTTAAGCGATCGCTGCTTCCTAGAATAAATGGAACACTGTTATGAGGGATCAGCACGCAGAACTAAGTTAGGAAGACACAGTTGTGCCATTAAAAGATGCTTGCATACTTTGGGCTGTAACTAACCTATTGTTTCCACTGCAACATAAATTTTGGCACACTAAATCCCTCAACACACACCCACACTGAAAGAGCAGTGTCCTATTACATGGTCAGTAAGTTATTACTGGAGGAATGGTGGATCCTGAACGAATTATTGAATGATGTTTCTGGCTCTTCTTTCAGTGTTGACAGGTGTCAGGTTGTCGGGTTATATTGAAGCAAGTAATTGAGAGAATAATGCTTAAGAAGGCTTAAATTATACAGTAAATAAAAAAAAAAAACAGTCAAGCAGGCTATGGAACTACTAGGTGTTTTGAAGAACAGCCCAATAGACTCGCTGTCACACCACTGAAGCAGGAATTTCTCAAAGACTCGACTTGTGTGTATATAAGAGATAGTCTAAGACTAAACTTGTGAGAACACTGTCTGCTAACTGATAACCTGAGAGGACCATACTCATTTAGAAAGGAGTATAATCACAGAAAATGCCTTCAGGGAGTGCATCACTCCAGCAGAGCTTACACACAGACTGACACGTCTCCTGTAGATAAGCACTTCAGCGTATGTGCTGAGAATAGAGCCAGTAACAATGAGCTGTCACGGCATCACTCTATTTCTAGTGAGGGGAAGTACAGCTTGGCTAGACAGGTTGCTGCTGAAAGAAAGGCCTGTCTGCACAGATCTTCTCATTACATCCCACCATACACTAATTATTCAGCTTATGTAGCCTATGTTTATATAAACAGATTTGGCCTTAATGACTGCTAATGCCAGTCTATTATCTGTGGACGACTCATTTAGGCACCTCATTTGACCTATTCCTCACCTATTCCATCACTGTTCCAGGAAAAAAAGCCTACCTTTTAAGTTTATCCAACTCAGTTACAGTTTTCTAGTTCATTTTCCAGACTTTGCAGAGTAACTCTGCAGATGTAGGAGCAGCTTCTCTCGGGCCAAATTCATTTGGATGTGTAAGGCAAACACTACTTCTACTTCAACACCTTAACCTGAGAAATCTCATTATGTCTGCATTGCTTTTGGGAACGGAAGCCATGAAGTATGGAGCATGCGTCAGATCCAATTAAGATCCAGTGCTTTTCCATATGTGAGCATGAGTTCCTGGACCATTTTGAAGTGTAGAGAGTTAAACACATCCCATCATGGAATCAGGTATCAGTGGCTCATATATATCTGGCTGGAGATCATCCAGATGGTCAAGTCTGAATCTCAAAGTAATAGAAATAGGGCAGGACTCTGACTCCAAGACAAAGAAAACTATAAAACCAGACACCCAAGAGACACAGTTTAAAGATCAGGTATCTTCTATAGATCTCCCTTTGACACTGAACCTTCCTCTTGCATACGCAGACACTATTGCAATCATAGGAATGTGCTGTGAAGAGATGGTTTTAATACAGAACTGCAAGCAACAATGTGTCATTGAAATGAACATACAGGAATGTAGGGTTGAATGTGGCTGAACTGATAATATCAATTTCTCTCTTATTGCCTGCAGGTTCTAGCTGGAACAGCTCACAGCTACGAAAGTTGAGCCATAGGAACAGGAACACGAAGCTGACATACAACAGCATCCTTGAACCTCAGACCACAGGTCTTTATTACTAAAATTAAATGTTTGTTTTGTGGTTAATTCCTCTTTGTTGCGAATATCACTGCCATGATAATGAACCAGAGCTTATAAGTGTGACCCTGTGGATTTGGTGGCCAGCACATAAAAATACATTAATGCATCAGGCGTCATTTCCTGAAACTCCACTGCTCCATGAATCTGAGCTCATATAATACAAACACAAGGCAACGACAGGGAAGCTGTTAACAAGAGCTTTAATTTAAAAAACAGGAGCATGAGGTCTGAACAAAAAATATTAGAGTCGTTTACAGTTTTCTGTGGTGAAACAAAAACCTCATGAGAATAAGATACATATTAAGAAAAGCAGACACTCAAAGCTAATGGTTTTTGGCATGATGCTCCAATATTTTTGTAACTAAAGTTTTTATATATACACCTTGAAATACAGGAGTGACAGAGTGGACATCCTGGTTCAACATTGACCACCCTGGTGGTAATGGGGACTATGAGAGGCTAGAGGCTATCCGATTTTACTACCGAGAAAGAGTGTGTGTCCGGCCTGTTGCCATGGAGGTCCGTACCACTGACTGGGTACCTGCTTCAGACACCGGGGAGGTGGTGCATTCCAGTCTGGAGAAAGGTTTCTGGTGCATTAATAAAGAACAACCATACGGACGCATCTGCTCCAACTACCATGTGCGATTCCAGTGTCCACCAGGTACCATTATGCAAGCAACAACTCAGTCATGGTAGATTACCACATGCTATGAAGTGGATAGGTGAAACAAAGAGATGGATCACTGCATGTTTTTTGACATGATCTATTGTGTTAAACTGTCTGTAATTCTTTCACTTTTTCAGTTCAAACATATTGGACAGATTGGAGTGAGTGGGGTCCTTGTTCAACCACTGCCTGTAATGATGTGGGCATCCAAGTGCGCAGACGGAAATGCATGAGCACACAGCCTCTGTCCAAGCTGGTCACCCCAACCTGTCCAGGCCCTCATGCTGAACGGAGAGAGTGCTCTACTCCAGCGTGTCAAGGTAACTGATCAGTGAATTTAAATGAGAATGTGTTGCTGAAATGCTGTGTCATAGCTCCAGGGTCCCAGGTTCAACCATTAGCTTAGGGTTAGGTGGCACTTTCTCCCAGAGATGGGTTTTCTGGTTTCGTCCTGCCTCTCAAAACATGCCAGTAGGTGACCCTTAATTGCCCTCTGGTGTGAACGAGTGGGTGAATGTATTTGTGCGTAGTGTCCTTTTATTGACTAATGTTCCACCAAGGGTGTGTCCCCTCCTTAAACCCAGTATTGCAAGAGAGCAAAATCCCTCCCCTGTCCATCAGTGTGTCACTAACTAATTACGGTCATGTGTGAGCTCATGTCATAATCTGTGATGAGCCACATGTTGGCTGGTTTCACATGTCTCAAAGGAAGCATGTGATACCTTTCTGCCCCTCAGTTTGGTACAGGTCATGTGTGCTAGCCTGAGCTTTCTGGGGTGGGAATTAGTTAATGACCAAATGGGAAAAATTAGGCTTTCTGAATCCTGTTTAGTTAATTTTATGCCAAAAGGTCATATGATTTAATACAAAACTCTTCTCCATCATCTCTTCTCCAACCAGCCAAATGGAATGAGTGGGGGAAGTGGAGCACCTGCTCAGTGACCTGTGGGAAAGGTCGGAGAACCAGACGGAGAACTTGTAACAAATCATCTGACACAATCCGCTGCAAAGGACGACCAGTGGAAGTCCAGAAGTGTGGAAATACTCCATGTCCGGGTGTGGTATAACCTATCGCCTATTCTAGTCACAGCCTTCACAGTCTTAAAAAGCAAGAAGTGCAATGATAAATGAAATTTATGATTTATATTTGTGCAAATTATAGTGGCATGTCAACTTGTGTGTCCCGAGGGACACCCAGATAAGGAGTGCAGCCACTGCATTTGTGAGGGACAGACATTACGAGGGGAAATCCTGAGTGTGACTGGAGTTCCGGTGTCTGGAGCCAGTGTGGCTGTGGCAGACCAGCCAAATGTTATCCGTGCCCAGACAGATGATAACGGTTTGCTCAAGATCCATGGCATGTGCTCAGGCCCTGAGACTCAACTTCTCATCAGCAAGGAAAAGTTTGCTCCAGCCACTGTCCCTGTCTTCAGGAATAGCAGTAAAAACCTCTGGGTTCGAGCTTTCCTCAGGTCCTCAGGTAAGTGCCATGCAGCAGCGACTCTGGACCATGACGTAGAAAGATGACATTTATAAGACATAAAATAAAGTTGAGAGGCTTAAGAGAACCTTCTAAAGAAGTTGACAAAATACAGTCGACAACATACAGTGTAACAGATATTTTGAACGGTTTCGTTCAAAAAGTTGTTTGGCAAAAAACTAGCATAATTATTTAAGGTTGCCAAGTTTCAGGATATTGTTCTAGTCACATGTCAAAAATCATATTTAAGACTTAAAACTAGCCTTAAGATATTGGCCATGGGAGACAAGGTCACCATGATACATACGATTTTCTAATGTACAGAGATCTCCTAAACTTTGCAAGATATGCATTACACTTTGCATTGGACGTGATTATTTTAAACAATCTTAATTTGATTAAGATTATTTGCTTTAAAACAAGATCTTCAACTAGCCCATATTGGCAATTTTGGTATTAACTGTCCTGTCCTGCTCCCTGAGCTTCCCCTGCTTCCCCTGAGCATGGGGCAGCATGATTCCTTCCCCAGTGGGCCTCACTTTGCACATGTTGCAGTTCCATATTTTGACCACTATGGGGCAATAATAACTCTAGGAAGCTAAATGGGCAGTGATCAATGCATGATTGCTCTTCATCTAGAAAGTAGAGCAAATCAATGACTCTTTGGCTTATATCTGTCACATTGCAACAATTTTTGAATCATTTGTCACTTAAAAGCAATAATTAGTATTTCAACAGCCTTTAGAATGTATGGAGTTAACATTCAATTGTCATCTGGACCGATGAACCAGGATTATTAAGATGTCTGGAGAAAACCAGTAACAGAAATATATAAACAGATGAAAAACCAATAAATTTATTTATGTTGGTACTCCCAACAATATTTCTTTTATGCTTCTTTAAATTTATTGTTCTTTCTCTAGCATCTGGAAGTAGTTTTCCCTAAAGTTTTTGCCATAAATTTCCTTGCAGAGAAGCCATACATTCTCAAACATCCAGAAGACAAAGCACGATATGAAGGACAACGTGTGACTCTTTGCTGCAAAGCAACTGGAACCCCCATACCTGATAAATATTACTGGTAGGAATATGAGAAGTCTTATCTATTATCTTAATATAAATTATTACATTGGCATATTTAAACAATTTGTTTCCCACCAGGTATCACAATGGAACTTTGCTGGACCAGAAGCTATACAAGTATGAAGGAGACTTGGTTTTGCGTGATCTGAAACCAGAACACACTGGGATGTATTACTGCAAAGCCAACAGTTTAACAGGAACCATTAAGTCCAATCCTGCATTTCTGACTGTTTTAGGTAAGTTCGTAATCAATTCATCTGCCAGAATTATTTAATCACTGAATAGTATATGAAGATCTTTACAAATATTAGTGCACAGTGAGAGTTGCTGTAAAAAAAAGAAAATACCATGAGTAGTGATGTGCCTGCAAAGACTAGCAGATGTTTGTGTTGGTGCTGATTAGACCTCTCTATGCACTTAACTAGTGGTCAAGGAATGGTCTGAAGCTCTGGGAATTTAAATGAAATCTATGACGTCAGGTTATTATACAATTTCACCTTGATGCACATAACTACTTATTGCACAATTACCCTTTAAGCTTTTCAAAGTGTAGATTTACAGAAACCCTGCTTCTATGTGCTAAAATAATTAGACACTACTTTAATGACTTTATGATTTTAACTGAGTACCACTGAAATTTACAGCAAAAAGTAGTCTATTACAAGACTTCCATAGGTGGGTAGCTTTTAAAGTAATGCTATAATCCCACCTCAATATTTCAATGCAGCCATTAATTTGGAGCCTAATCTATTGAGTCTGCCATGTGGTCAAACAATTTGATCTATAGGTGAATATTTAGGCAAATAATTTATTTTTCATACATCTAGATATTCACTAAACTGATTATTAAGCTCTTGATTTAATCAATATTTAAGACAGCCATATTTACTGTAAATGTACAAATGAAACAAGTGTAGTCATATAAACTATTTTGTAGTTGCACACTTCATCATGAAACTAAAATGGCATATTTCTCATATATTTCTCTGATGTCAGAGATATCAAACAAAAATGGTGGAGCTCAATCCCTTTGTATATACTTAAGACAAAGCAATTGGAAATCCTGATTTTATGAATAAATAGCCACACAGGCAGTTCACTTGGCAACTAACAGCAATTGTATGGCCATTTTGGAGTAATAACAGTAACATAGGTGTTGCTAACAAATCAAAAAAAAATAATGGACTTCTGTTAGCTAATGTATGTACTTGTACTTGTTAGTACTTTCCACCATGTGTGTTCAGATTTCTTGTGATGTAGCTTAAGTAGCAGGAATTTATCAGAGGAAGCACATGCCACATAGCCCTCCCTCTCTGGTTGGCAAGGGGAGAACTAGCTAAAATGCATTAGCTAGTTTATTAAGCTATTGGGACTGTCAATATTACTGTTCTGCAGTTTGTTCTTAATTCACCATTTTTATAACTTAAATAATTTGTTTATTTTTTTTCCATTGCTGGTTGTAATTGGTATTCAGGAATATGATAGAGACTACCTACTGCTACTTAACATATATTCATTGTTATATAATGGCACTATATAACAACACTTATTATGGCCTAATGAGAATTTAATTATAAACAAATTATACATAAAACTCAATTTTGTCAAATATTTTTTATTTGCATTTAGTCTTACAATGTAAATTTTTGTTATTTATTTTTCTTGGAATGCTGTGCTTGTCAGATGTGGTAAAGTGAATGTGTTTAACTTAGTAAGTTTATTTTATGCCCTTTCATAATTTACAGCCAAAGGAACTCCAGCATGTAATTCTACACCTGAAAGTCACCTGATTAAACTGCCTTTAGACTGCAAACAGTCAGGCACAAAATCCAAGTGGTATAATGCTGGTCGATGTACTAACAACAAATGTCCTGGGTCATTGGACTTTGACCTACGATGCAAAGATTCATCTAGTTTCTGCTGTGGTGTTAAGCAAATGGAAATAAAGGAGATCAACTGTGGCAGTTACATTCTTCCATTAAAGGTTGTGACTGAATGTGGCTGTCAAAAATGTGTCCAACCCAAAATTCTGGTACGGGGTAGAGTGGTTGCTGCAGACAATAATGAGCCCTTACGATTTGGACACATTTTCATTGGAAAGGACCGAATAGGAATCACTGGTTATCAGGGTGGGTTCACAATTCAGGTACCCTCTGACACTCAACGTCTGGTAGTGAACTTTGTGGACCCATCCCAAAAGTTCTTAGATACTCTCAAAGTGTTTGTTTTTGATAAGAAGGGTGGTTCAGTTTACCATGATGTAAAAGTAATGCGAAAGCAGGAACCAATTGACATCAATGCTGCAGAAAGCAATACTATTTATCTGGGTGAAGTGAAAGGGGAGGATCCCATCGGCCAGCTGGTGATACCTCCCAACTCCTTCCACAAAGACACCGGGGAAACATACGAAGGTACAGTTAAAGCAAGTGTCACTTTCTTTGATCCACGCAATGTCACAACAGCTGCAGCTATTCCAGGAGACTTGAACTTTGTGGGTGATGAAGGTGATGTACTTCCTTTGAGGACATATGGGATGTTTTCTGTTGATTTCAGAGATGAGGCAAATCAGGAGATCCTTGGAGCTGGAGAAGTCCAGGTGCTCCTTGACACTGAACATGTCAAAATGCCAGAGCATATACCTACTATGAAACTGTGGTCTCTCAATCCAGTCACAGGTATTTGGGAGGAAGAGAGTAATTTTCAACCTACTCAGGTTACTACTGGTGGAAATGGGAGGAATAAAAGAGAGGAGCGCACATTCCTAATAGGAAACATGGAAATCAGAGAGCGCAGACTGTTCAACTTGGATGTACCGGAAAATCGCCGCTGCTATGTCAAGGTTCGGGCATACATGAGTGACAAATTCTTGCCTTCTGAGCAACTTGAAGGTGTGGTGATCAGTCTTATAAACCTGGAGCCCAGGCCTGGATACACATCAAATCCTAGAGCTTGGGGACGTTTTGACAGTGTGATAACAGGTCCGAATGGAGCTTGTCTTCCAGCCTTCTGTGATGCCCAGAGACCTGATGCATACACAGCCTATGTCACAGCCACAATGGGAGGTGAAGAACTTGAAGCAGCCCCATCAACACCAAAAATGAATCCTAACATCATTGGCGTATTACAACCGTACTTAGACAAATTAGATTATCAACGCTCAGATCATGATGATCCAGCACTCAAAAAAACTGCTTTTAGAATAAATTTAGCCAAGCCAAATCCAAATAATCTGGATGAAACCAACGGACCAATATATCCGTATCAAAATCTAATTTCATGTGAAAACGCACCAATTGATGCAAATCATTTCCGTTTCTTCCGTGTGGAGAAAGACAAATATGAGTATAATGTGGTACCTTTTCAGGAGAATGATCTCACAACTTGGACTGGGGACTACCTGTCATGGTGGCCAAACCCACAGGAGTTCAGGGCTTGCTATGTCAAAGTTAAGATTCACGGGGAAACAGAAGTAATGGTTAGGTCAAAGAACTTTGGAGGCACCCATTCTCAGACCAGGGGTCAGTTGTATGGAATTAGGGACATACGCAGCACTCGTGACTTAAACCATCCTAACACCTCTGCTGCTTGCTTGGAGTTCAAATGCAGTGGAATGCTTTTTGACCAAGGTGCTGTTGACCGGTCTCTAATTACTGTCCTTCCACAAGGGAACTGTCGACGAATAGGCATCAACAGTCTTCTCCAAGAGTACCTTACAAAGCACCCACCTCTTCTACAAAACAACGAATCTCATGCGTTTACCATGTTAGCTCCTGTGGATCCACTAGGCCATAACTATGGAATATACACTGTCACAGACCAGAACCCACGCATTGCCAAAGAGATTGCCATAGGACGCTGCTTTGATGGTACCTCAGATGGTTTCTCAAGGGAGATGAAATCAGATTCAGGAGTGGCTCTGACCTTCAGCTGCCCAAAAAGAACTGTAAACCGCGAGAGCCTGTTTCAGCGCTTGCAAACAAATCCTGGACAAACCTTGTCACAAATGGCTCGGGACATGAGGGAATCACAAGGAACACAGGTCAGAAGAGGGTCAGCACAGGTGGTGGCATATCCTTCTGAGCAGCAGGGCAGGATGCAGAGCCGCAGAGTTAGCAGCAGCAGCAGGAGAAGAACTGGTACACGGACTCAACAGAGGCAGTAGATCTGCCAAAATGTAAGTATACTGCATATACATACACACACATATATATATAAATGTGCCACTGAGAAGTAATTAACTCCTTTTTCTTCTCATCTGTGTATAGTTTGTTGGGAAGATACTGGCTGAAGACACTCACAGAGATGATGGAAATGACAAACTCGGTCAGTCTGGATATTAGATACTCAGTGTTTTCTGAGCCAAATTCAATTATTTGTTATAAACGCACTCTGGACACATTCTATCCAGTTTTCTGAAGGGAACCGTCATTACCATGCTTCATCATTCCCCCAAAAGTACTTGATATAATAAGAAATGTCTTTAATGTTCAGGATGGACAATTTTATTTATTACAGGTTTCAAACATTATGAATACTAGTGCATTGTTTCAGGCTTTTCTGGATCTTACATTTATACCACTTAAGATCAACATTATAATATCTACATTATGCGCTAAAATGTACATAAAAAAGGCTCCTGCTATTCTGTTACAGGTATTCACAGTAGGAGTGATGCATGTGGTTTAGTGGACTAGAGCCTTAATGAAGTAGAAACAATGCTAGTCTGGCTCCCTCTTTTTCCAAATTAGCAAAGTAATAGCCCAAATGTAACTCAAGCATATTTCAGTTTGACCAAAGTACAACTAAACTAAGCCAAAGAAAGCAAATCTCACTGGCAGTCTAAACAGAACCTGTGTTGATACTTTGGACAGAATAACTGAATAATACAATAGCCCTTGGTTTGAAATTAGGACATTTCCATTTTTAGACTCCAAACTACCTCCTGAATCTTTTCAACAAAATTTGAGTCAAAGCAATAAAATTAAAAGTATTGCATTGCTTTAATCATAACAGTACAGTGTAGCATGGTAAATCCAATAGTTTGTATATAAGTTATAGTATATTGTTTCTTATGGGTGTCTGTCTGTCTCTTGACGTGCAATAATTCTGACAATGACTTGAGAGCCCTAACCAAATAAAATCTGCTATGTGTGTTAGGACTGTTAAAAGTTGGGCTAATCTCTATGCAAGTTTAAATCTGTTTCACAAAGTATGTATTGCCAGCTTACTATCTATTTCTAAGCAATTTTAAGATCCTACAAAACCTAAGCAACCTTTCTTACAAGTGTTCTTTTGATGGACATTTTGCAGTATTTCAGCTTTTCTCAATTAGAGATTCTTCACCGTTTATAGCGGAAATAAACACATTTTACCTGAAGTGATAATCTCATCATGTGTATCTGCACTTTTAGCTCAACCTATGAACAGTTACTGAATCTGAATAATGTATAGAAATTGAGTTATTTTTATCTGAAATAGACAACATCACTGATACATAGACCAGTGTACTACACCCACTCCCAACTGCAATTTCAATCCATTACTGGATCTTGGGTTCCTGTTATAGAAAAAAAAATCATTTGAAATATTAAAATCTATCAAGCAGGATAACAAGAAATGATATAACTCTATATGATGAGTTGATAATCTCTTCTTACAGCACTAAATAATAATAACGCTACAGTTTTCTAGCTACTCAGAACATTAACATTATCCTGGCTTCAAATGCTATATGTACAAAAGCATAATTTAGCTTTTAGTTGTTTTCTTTTTTGTATATGTGCTTTCAAGGGGATGGACTCCAGCAGGATGTTACCTCCTCCACTTCTGAAACCAAAGCCCTTGATAGCATTTAATTCCCAGAGACAGGTTAACAATCATAGCATGCTAATTGGATATTTTACCTGCAAGTCACATAGCACTTAATGAGGTGAATGTTGTGTTTACAGTGGGCATGCCTGAACCCCAAGAGTCCCAAAGAACAATAACAAATCAGATGCATTGAAAAAGCACAGAGAAAACACGCTTCACAGCGTACATTAAATGTAATTCAGGCAATGTAATCTAGAATACAATTAATATATAGCAGTATTACATTTCTATCATTACAATAATAGAAACAATGATTTTGTTCCTAGACTTGTGTGGCACACTATATTGAGAAAATAGCTTAAATATTTGATTATATTCCACAAAAAGTCTAGATATCTAAACTAATCTAATTATGGAAAAACAACCTTTCTGCCAAATGGTAAAGAATTATATAAGTTTACAGTACAGACATAAGTTATCACTATGATTATCAGCAACATCCACAGACTCTGCTACATCATCTGAAGTAAAAGGATAAGTTTATCATTGAATGTCCATCATTATGCTCATCCTTGTTAACGCCTTGCCCCAGCTAGATAACCCATCTTGCTACAGTGGATATTTGAGGAACTTTAATTCCACAGTACAATATTTAGTTCTCTGGGCCTAAGGTGTCTGGTATTACTGGTGTCTGGAATCCTACCATGAAGTTAATCGATTGTGTCAGGAAGAAATATTTTAAAAAGGGAGAAATCCTAAACATTTTTGTTATTTACATTTAATCCTAACTTTCCATCCTGACCCTGAGCATGCAGGGGACTAGTGAGCAAAACTGCCATAAAAATAATTATGTTTCATGGCTTATAAATGGTAGAAATATTCAGTCTTGCTGTCTGCAGAGTCCACAGTGTTGACAAGCTGAGCTGTTAATGTGTCCCACTGGACCAAGTATAACCATGGACATTGTGAATTATAGGAAAACTATTCAAAGCATTTGTTAATTTGTACAGATTTTAACAAGGATAGTTTAACATTTGCATCATATGTTTTTCATTAAGCAGAGATCATTTAACAGCTAGGGGATTCATACTATTTTTGGTCCTAATTGGAATGCACATGTGTCACCAAAAAGCAAACAGCAGGCTTTAAACTATATCTCAAGCAATATATAAAAAACTGAAGGTAACAGCTGAGATTATTTTGTAATGATCTGGTCAAGCTGCCTACTGTAAGATTGTCCACAATATGCATTACATTTGCAGCCTATTGGAATATTGAGATAATAACCAATTACATTGATGCAATACAGAAATGGTAACTTGGCCTCCTCTTAGCTTTCAAAATCTCCTGTGCCATGAGTGCAAGCACATGTCCTTTCTCAAGTGTCTGGCTGGTTTCAGAGAGACTATAACTTATTCAGGAATATCCTTGGGCCAAATGTGCTTTTGGTAATTTCTCCACTGCCTAGCATACAATGTAAGTTATACGGCTGCCACTTTAGTCTGGATAGAAATCTCTGGTTGTAATAAAAGCATTTTATAAATCCTTCTTTGGAATTTCCTGTAAGTCTTTGGTAACTTATATTGCATGACAATCCCCATCTTTTGATCACATAATAACGTTTGTTAAGTAATTATTGCAATGTCTGTTCACATTAACTGTAAATAAAGGTTTCTTGTGATCATCATACTTTGGGTTGCAATACAGACATAGTATTAAAACGAGGTAATTTAAACAAATTGATTATGCTCAAAATGAAGTATTTAAAAAATATGTTGCAACATATAAATTGTTATAAGCAGTAAATAACAAAACATGACATGGTGTTATAGAAAAATAATCAACAGTGTGGTGTAATGTGGCCCAATGCAAGTTACTGTTACTACGCTGTAGTTAATTATTGTTCTTTAACAACATATTTCAAAGTGTATTATTCCTTTTATACCACACCAATTTAGAGACTTTGGTGCAAAGCCTTCCTTCCTGAGGATTTTCCCATGATGTAAGCTACAGCTTTATCTTAGAAGGTTGCAAAGAACCAACACTGGAGACCAAAAATGCTAAATACACGTCTCCTCAGAGAACACATTTTTGATACAAGTCCCTGTGTAAGATGACACTAAAGAAATGATAGCATATTAAATCATGTATTAATATTAAACTAGAAAATGATGACATTCTGAACAGAGTCAAGAATTCAACAGTGCTGTTGTCTGAGAGATGTTTAAAAACAGGTTTTATATGTATAAGGATATTTTTCACATTTTTTGATATTTATTAAGACTTGTACACCACTTGATATTCAGCTGCACAAATATCGCATGTACTTCCATACCAGATTCCATACCAGATACAATTTGTGGTGTATAGATGCTTTTCCCTTTTTCCATCTACATGAAATTAGTCCATTAATCAAGTCTAAAACTTGAGGCAGTTTTCACAAGAGAATAATTGCTGCAATAAAATACATTACGTGAGCAGCAATGGCTAAACAGCAGGGTAGCACCTACCCCTTACAGGGCCTTATACCCAGACTGTATATTTTGCACCTCTCCTATAGTGTTTGTCTTGATGTTTTACTGATAAATACCACTGGCTTTTACATGGTCACAAGACCATGACAACCCCAAAACATGAGTTATAAAAAGATTTACAGAGATACAGTGTGGTCTAAACGCCTTTGACTCCTTCTCTGTTTTATTGTTTAGTTCACAAGTAGAGGTGAAATATTGAAGTAAGAATAATTAATTTAATTACAGTGAAACAAAACAGCCGATGTTCCTGATACAAAAACTAATCTTACCCATAAAACTAATAATCCTTCAATATTAGCTGCAGATGCTGCTCAGAGAAAATGAAAACAATCCCGTGTTCCTCAGATGGAAATTTAGTGTTTTCACATGCAAGGGTTTTTATCCTTTAGAAAGATTTAATCCTTTTCCGCAAACAATACACTGGAGAAACTTATATTACATCTTTGCAGAGCCAGAGTTTTTTTTTTTATTATTACTTCTGTTTGTCTTAATGGATGAAGACGTCACACTACACCTTGGATGCACTTTGGTTTGCAAAGATATAAAGAGAAAAAACAGTACATGGCCTAATCGTCGCACAAAATGTAAAGACAAAATATTTGCCTTAAGACAAACTATATCTTTTTTATATATATCTATATATTATCTATATCTAAGATTGAGTAATCTATACGTAGCCTAAAACTTCAGGAATAAAATGATCCAATAAACTGCTGAAACATTAATTTACATATCTGGAAAATAAGCATAAAAATATAAATATAAGAATTTTTTAAAAAAAACTGGTCCCTGTCTGACCTTTCCACAATTCTGTCAGATTCACTAAAAAAAAAATTACTACAAGTTAAGCAAACATTCATGATTGAATCCCCTCTTAATCTCAGATGGAAGAATTTCTCTAAAAAGCTATAAGAATAAACCCCACTCCTAACCCTAATTTTGTAGTAGAGATAAGTGAATAGTTATCACTCTGCAGGTATATTACATTGGTAAGAGATGTTTGGTCTGTGTTTCTCCCCTGGGAGATGTTGGATGCCCTCTGAGATGTTGTAATTAAGTTAAATCATACTGAGAGCAGTGATTAGAGCCCAGGAGAGAGTAGGTTATGTAACCCTAATTAGTCTAACATTTTCTAATTAGCTTAGCACAATCAGTACACGGCTGAATTAATCAGGTAGTTGTAATCAGGTCTGTCAGCTATGTTTTCGAATAAATTGGTGTTTTCTTAATGTGTATTCTCAACCAATGAGACAATGTGCAGAGATAGAAAGGTACAAGTTAGAGATATTTAACTAGAATTGTCCTTTTATTGCCATTTTGTAGTTAGTTTAGTGTATTTGACAAACAAAAGTCTGTCTAACTGGTGATTCCAGAATTGGGGTGCCATTTGGGGCTCAATGATATTACATTTACAAATATGTATGTGAACATGGGAGATTCTGTTTAAACATAAGATGCGTATATTTCAGACAAAAAAATCGATACAGCACTACAGTCTCACAGCTCCAAGGTCACCGGTTCATCCATAGCATCCCATACATGGGACTGGAATCCTATCCATAAATATATTATTTTATATTTTATATTATTTTATATTAAATAAATTACCTCAATACAAATTTCATTTATGACCATAATCCAACTAATCAACTATTCAAATGTATTTAATAATATTTTGGCTAAAAATATGAAGCCAAAAAGCTTTTCATTTCTGAACATCTTGGATTAAACCTGTTTAATTAAGGTTGCCAGTTAGATAGGCAAACTAAATAACTAACTAAACAATACATAATAAAGCTTTAGTGCTGGAGGAGTTTGATTTCAGCTGCTGTAACAAATAAAAAAAACGCGTTCCCCTGGCTAAGATTCACATATCTGACTTTAAGACCTGTTGTGCAATTATATTATGACTGGTGCTTCCAGAAGCAGTGACATGTAGACATGCTGACAACTCACTCTACGTTCTCTGCTGGTCGCCTGCATCCATGATTTAACCCACTCAATAGGCCTACTGTAGTAAGAAAATAAACTGGTTGTGAATTAGCAGTCATGTGTGGCTTGGAATAAGGAAGCATGTCCCGCCAAAAGCACTTACTCAAGGTAAAACTTCAGTATATAATTCCCAGCTAGGAAGCATGGTGAGGTGAACCACAAGGGTGCCATTTTAGTATAACTCTTTCACTGTTGTTCTTTTTTGTAATGTTTTTCACATGCCAATGGTCTCGATGAAGCCACACAAATGTCTTCTGATTCCATGATTCTTCCATGGTTTTGATTCCGAGAGAGAAATATTAGTTTCACTGAAAAAATAAAGACAGTGACTCAGACCGTGTTGAAATATAAGATGTCTGTCTTTTCAGCATTAAAAGAAATTCTGTATAATAAAAATAAATTTGTACTACCACTGTCTTACTAATACATGCTGACCTTCCATGACAGATAATATTATTAAAATAATATTTTGCATTCATTTAAAGCAATGTGAGGCAGAATTACAATCCAATACCAAAACTTTGAACAAGTCTGATTGAGTTTTATTATTTTAACACTGCACACAGATAAGCAGTTATTAATACTGCTGTGACTAATACTTGCACAATTGTAGGTTAGAAGGTAAGTTGTCGTCATTTGGAATTCTTTTGGGGTTTTTGCTTTCCAACATTTAACCCTAAAGCAAACTCCAATATACTGTATCTGTGAACTTTGACCCATTCCAAAATAACATACATGGAATGTGCAACAGAACTGAAAATTGCTAAATGCGAACTGAGTAAATGTAAGTTATGCATACACAATGCTCAACATGTGTAGAAAATGACGGTCCGACTGTCATAAAACCGTTTGCGAGAATGCCGAAAGTGTGTAAAGCTGTCATCAAGGAAACTTTGAAGAATCTAAAAAAAAATTTTTTCACTGCATAACTTTGCTATATATCAGCTATATACGGTCAAAATGACAATAAAAGCTTATTGACTTCTTGACTTGACTTGGAAGTCTGGCAGTTCTGAGATTAGAACTCATAACATTCAAAACATCATCATAACATAATAACCCACTCCATCCAAACCTCTCCATATTATGTAAGTCTAATTATAAACAGATTTTTTAACAAGTATTCTTATTTAACAAATAAAAATATAATAACTGAAATCGTGATATTTTCTGTACGGAGACAGTTACTGAACAATTCTTTTTAGTCAGAAGTGTAACTTTATGCTTTCCTCCAAGGAAAGGTCTTCAGGACAGAGGGGTTTGTGGTTTCTCAGTAACAAGCTACATTTTTCTGTCTTATTAACTTCAGTAGAAAGCTGGAGAATGACTCTTAGTGACTGTGAATGATAACTTTTCACAGATGTTGCACAACATTTCATGTAAATGTAAACAGAAAGAAATTAATAATTCCCAACAACCAGCTATCATTATTTATTTTCCAGTGACAGCACAAACCTCGTTCTTTACATATGAGTCAGATCTGTCTGATTCTATGTCTGGACTTCTAGATTAAATTGTTTGTAGTACAAAAAGAGTCTGGTATTGACTGGAGCAAATGCTGCAAGTTAGACTCATTAGGACAAAAAAAAAATTTGAACTATTTTGTCAAATATTTTCCATTTATTACCATGTCCACAATTTTCGAGGAAAATAAGCCATATTTCTGGAAATCTTTTCATATTCATATCTTTACAATTATAAGACTAACTGTTCAGACATCCTGCTAAAACCTTGCATGTTAAATTGTTTAATTATTACAGCCAAAAACAATTAGCTGTCTTTTTCACCATGACAGATGAAAAAAATGCAGTAAATTGGGGCCCTAATTGCGTGCTTTAATTTAATTACGGTTCACAATAATTTTCCATCAGCCTGTGTGAAATGAACCAGACATAAACTTCCATCAGCTTATTGGCAGGGGAATAGTCAAAGACTGACTAATACACTAACCATTAATATTACATAATAAAACTTTCATCATATAACCATAAGATCAGGTAGAAAAGCAAGCAGGAGAGATGGAGAAGTGTGTTAGATCCCTGACAAAAAGTAAATGGTGCTGTGCTGCTTGTTTAAGGACTGCAAAAAATAAGCCATCTGACATCTTTCCAAGACAAAACAAACAAATAAAAAAAAAGACAGAACTCGGAACCTACATGAAATTAAAAACACAAAAGCAAATCAGAAGCACACCACCGAATCTTGCAAACAGAAAAACAACTGCAAAGAAAAAAAGACAACAAAACTAAAAAGCTCAGAAAAACAACAGAAATCAAAATTTAAGTACATATAAAGAAGTCAAAAAGAGTGCCTTGTGTATATGATAGATATGTTAGTTATAGAATGAGAAAAAAAATATCAGATAAAAAAAAATGTAAATTAATTGGAATGCAAAACCTAATAAGACGTCTTGATTGGGGCATGTAACTTATCTTCAGCAAAATGTCTACCTCACCCCTGTGAGAAAGACTGGACACAACATTTTTCCACCATTCACCAGGGAAGCTCATCAATCAAAAACATCCCTCCCCAAAGAAATATGCATCTTTCTGGCAACCTCCCTCAAAGTCCCCTAACTCAGAAGGCAGGAATTAACAATTACACTTTCCAAAAATATGGTTCTCATTAATTTATCTTTAAGACTGAGACTACATTAAACCAAGAAACTCGCTCAAGGTTTACTTGCAATTAGCATGCAGTCCAGCTGCTGACAAATGATCGAGAAAGACTAAAACACCTGTTCTGTGTTTGACAAGTTCTCCAATGAACAACTCAGAAGCTGGAGATTTATAGCCACGTCCATTGTGTGCTCACTACCTCTCATCCAGATACAATCAAGTTGTGGAGGGAATTGAACAGGAAATAAATTCCAGCTTTGAATTCTGTCTCACACTGCATTAAAAACAACAGTTGGCCCTTTGAGAGCGGCCTGATTAGAGTTCAACCTGAGTACATGCGTCTTTCTTTGTCCAAAAGTTGATGTGAGACGAAGGAATGGTCCATCTCAAGGTATCACATTGTGATGGCGTTATCTATCCAAACTGAATGTTTGCTTATAACACAGTCAAAACACGAAGATTTACGTCACTTCACTCGCAACCTGGTCTGAAAACAGACGTTTTCCTTTAAAGAAGTACATGTAGTCACAGGACGTTTTCCTGAATCTGCTTTTCGAGCACCAAAGCCTTCTTTAGCTTCTTTACCACAGGTCAGTAACTTAGCTAGCAGTCTCACAAGTGATAGCATATTTTTGATGCCATAAATTTGGTAGTGCAGATTAATTTACTACACGGCTTTCATAATTTAAGCAAGCTCTGTAATTAGCAACAAGTCCTATATTAGCTTTGTGATTAACATTAATTCAGTTAGATAGCTAGTTTTGTTTGCTAACCTTGTTTTCACAGCTTTTTACAGAATAACATGCTCTAGTCTTATCTGACTCTTAACTTATTAAGAGTGGTTTTAAGAAGCCACTTATTCATGAATTAAAAAAAAACAATAAGCCAAGCAAGTTACTAGTTTATATGTTACTGACCACGTTACTTATTCCGGAGGAATGTAAAGACATTTTCATTTAACTTCAGCTCTTTCACACGATCTTTTTAAAATGATTTTTACTGCAGTTTTAATTCTTGTGCCTTAATTTCTTTTTAACCAGTCTATGTATATAAAAGTCTATAAGTCAAAGGTTTATTAGTCAAATCTATAGTGTCAGTAACAAGACTAACAGAAGAACTAGAGTCTGTGACGCTAGCATTGATCAAATTAAATTATTTTGATCATTTCTATGTCATTTGTAATGGATATAAAAATATGAAATACCCCATCTTTAAATTTAAGGATACACATGTGTTGAATTTTTTTGCAAATATGAAATCATATTGGGGGAAAAACAGACCTCCTCTTTCCTCTGATTAATTAAAGTATTTGATTTTTTGGTTTTGAAAACTATTATTTTTGGATTTGAGGAAAATGTAGGCATTACTGAGACAGAAGTGTATTTTTCTCTGGAGGTTCTGGCTGAACTCATTCTTCTGAGACTGATGTAAAACCAATCCTTCCTCTCCTACGGAGAGCCTCCTAAAATTTCCGTGCATGTCAGAACGTCCCTGCACCTGCCACTCCATTCAGGTTAATTCTGAAGTTGCATGCCATCACAGGAATGATGTGCTCAGCCCAAATTACACCACAGCATGTGCTGGGCTTCTAAAAGTGGAAGCGCAGCTGACAAATGCCTACAGTCATTTACAAAGATGGATTAAGAAACAGGACAAAGTATAGCTCATTTTAATGATTTCCTACATTTCCTACAATTACGTACTAAAGGTGAAATTGCATACAGTCTTTTTCATCTCATTGGTTTGGTATGAGGTATAACTTATCCTTTAATACCTGCAAAAAAAACCTCTGTGAGCCCTTTGGCATTACTGAAGTGTAAACAGATACAATCACGTTCTACAGATATTTGTTTTTGTTAATACTTTTTTTTTGTTAAGATGGTGATAAAACCACATTTGAGTTTGGCTAAAAACAAAACAAAACACATACTTCAGATAAGCTCACTTCCTTTTGAGAAAGAAGGATGTTCTTCAAGCTTCTGTCACGGTCGCAGCAATAAAATAATCTGGATTTTTGCTTGGACATATGCTGCTCCTGACATTGTCAATTCAAGACAGGTCTGAGGCCCTCTGACAATTAGTGGCAACATGCTGACATCTAAAGGGTAACTTTAATAATAAATAAGAGTTATTAGTTTTAATTTTAGCCGGGACAAATGCTCAATCTTAGTCATGACCTCAGATTTTTATCTGGTTTATGACCTTCAGCAGAACCTGTGTGCATAATGACTTTAGCAAATGGATGTGTGAAATCTCCATTTCCTTTTGGGGTTGTCTAATTTCACTCACATTTTCTGGGCTCCTTTTACTGGACTGTGGTTGTCATAAATAATGTCTATCACTGCTCTCATGCAAAGAATAGGCCATTACAGTGAATGCGCATCATGTCAAGTCAAACTTCTTTCTGAATTTATCTACAATCACTATGTAGAGTGTGTGAGTAAATATTATTAATATCGACTGTTTAAATAAACAATTGGACATTTCTTTTTACTTTTTAGATATTTTTTGTTCTGTATTTAATTAATGAAGTATTGTATGTCTGGAATTGGTAAACTATAGAAACATCCACTATTTCTATACATATAATTGCAAAAAAGAACGCATTAATATAATATAATATAATATAATATAATATAATATAATATAATATAATATAATATAATATAATATAATATAATATAATATAATATAATATAATATAATATAATATATAAGTCATTTTTAGACCTAAAACATCTGAAATCTCTGATCACCAGATGTTGGAAATCATCCCCTGGGATGCTCTGCCAGGCCTGTTTCTCCTTCAGTTTTCACTTTAGTAAGTGAAATGCATGCTCAGTGGGAGTGAGGTTAGAGTGATTTACTTGGCCTGTCAAGAATCTTCCACTATTTTGCCCAGAAAAACACCATATTTGATCTATAGCAAGAGCAACGTTATAGACATTGTCCTCCTTCAAATTCCATTGTGTTTTGAGGCATTTTGTTGAAGTATAGCAAATTACTAGCAAAAAAATTAGGGTTTAAAGGTTCCAACACCTTTAAATTGGAATTTAAAATGCATCAACTACGTTATCATGGCAAAAGCTACGTAAAAGCTAAAGAATATTTTGAAACTTATGTGTAAATAATAGAGAAAAGAAATAGCCTTTATTTTTCACATATACATTACAGCACAGTGAAATTCTTTCTTCACATAACCCATCCTTGAGGGTTGGAGTCAGAGCACAGGGTCAGCCATGATACAGCACCCCTGGAGCAGAAAGGGTTATGGGCCTTGCTCCAGGGCCCAAAAGTGGCAAATTGGCAATGCTGGGGCTTGAACCCCCAAACTTCCAGTCAATGACCCAGAGCCTTAACCACTTGAGCCACCACCACCAATGAGGTGTGGCTAACTTTTTTGTCCTTCTCCATGTCGATGTGATTTACAAATTACTAGTAGGCCTACCAATAATTCTGAACAACGTTGGTCACATTGCATCATCCTACCAAACGTCTTCAGATTCTTTCTTCTGTAGAGATTTTTACAAAACACCAACCCAGGAATATATATCTACACTGAATAAAGGATTGTCCTCGATTTTTCAGTGTTTAAATGCAGTGCTGTCTTTTCAACATACAGTAGCTATAAAGCATGTACTTTTTTCATTACAGTAACTATATCTTTCCCTGAAAAGCTGATTAAGTCCTGATGTCAGTTGTGTGCAGAATAGTGGATAATATATCACACTGCAACCTTTAAGGGGTTTGTGGCCTGGAAAGTGTACAGTGAGTATCAGATACTTTGTGGTGAAGTGCATGAGGCTGAGACTAAAAAGTATGAGGCTGTAACCCAAAATGATATGGTTGTATAAAAAAGGACTTTGATTGTGCTAAGCACAAATCCAATATACAATGGATATAAAAGGTTTACACTGACCTACTAAAACCAGCAGGTTTTAGTGATGAAAAGAATGAAACCAAGATCAATCATGTCAGAACTTTTACCACGCTCAATATGAAATTACATATAAACTTTACCATATAAAAGGTATAAAAATTAAATGAAAAACAATCTCTAAAACATTTTAGAGATGAACAGGGTGTTTCCCCAAAATGTATAAAAGGACAAGACAAAAACTTACATAGAGGCTGCCAAAGTGACCATTAAAGGAGCTGCAGGAATCTGACAAGTACTGATTACCACATGTGATAACAATCTCTCATATTCTTCATAAGTTTGGGCTATGGGGTACAGCGCCTAGATGGAAGCCCTTTGTCACAACAAACATCCAATTGAATGCCCCAAAGCATGTGGCAAAAGGTATAATAATTCCATAACTCCAGAAGGTATGTTTGGTGAAAAATAAGACAACAAAAAGAACATTATATTCACAGTGCATCATGTTGGTGACAGCATCATGCTTTAAAGCTGCTTTTCTTCAACCAGAAATGCTGGAGGGAATCATAAATAGTTACAAATACCATCTGCTTTTAATGCACAACCTTCAGGTGTCTGCTAGTAAACTGAAGATAAATAGAACTTTCATCTTTCAGCAAGGCAATGACCCAAAGCATACATCCAAATCAACAAAGGAATGATTTAACCAAAAGAGGATCAGATGTTACTGAATGATCTAGCCGAGTCTAGACCTGAATTTAATGAAAAATCTGTTGGGTGACATGAAGCAGGCTGTGCAAATGGATAAATAGGTACAAAAATATTGATGTTCTTTAATGAATAAAAACATTTATTTGTTGATGTATTGCTGAAGTACACCGATCAGCCATAACATTATGACCACCTGTCTAATATTGTGTCGGTCCCCCTTTTACTGCCAAAACAGCCCTGACCCGACGAGGCATGGACTCCATTAGATCCCTGAAGTTGTGCTGTGGTATCAGGCACCAAGATGTTAGCAGCAGATCCTTTAGGTCCTGCAAGTTACGAGGTGGGGTCTCCATGGATCGGACTTGTTTGTCCAGCACTTCCCACAGATGCTCAACAGGATTGAGATCTGGGGAATTTGGAGGCCAAGTGAACACCTTAAACTCGTTGTTGTGCTCATCAAACCATTCCTGAACCATTTTTGCTTCATGGCATGGCACAGTATCCTGCTGAAAGAGGTCACAGCCATTAAAGGGTGTACAGGGTCTGCAACAATGCTTAGGTAGGTGGTATGTGTCAAAGTAATATGCACATGAATGTTTCGGCGGTGCACAGGGGTCAGCATGGGCACCCTGAATACGCAAGAAACTGCGATGCACTGTGTATTCTGACACCTTTCTATCAAAACCAGCATTAATTTGAGCAACAGTAGCTCGTCTGTTAGACCACACCTTCCCGCCTCATGTGCATCAATGAGCCTTGGCCGCCCATGACCCTGTCACCGGTTCACCACTGTTCTTTCCTTGGACCACTTTTGATAGATACTGACCACTGCAGACCAGGTACACCCCACAAGAGCTGCAGTTTTGGAGATGCTCTGATCCAGTCATCTAGCCATCACAATCTGGGCCTTGTCAAACTCAAATCCTTATGTCCTTTTGTCCTTGAGGACAAAATGTTCACTTGCTGCCTAATATATCCCACCCACTAACAGGTGCCATGATGAGGACACAATCAGTGTTATTCACCTGTTAGTGCTCATATCAGGTGCCATGATGAGGAGGTAATCAGTGTTATTCACCTGTTAGTGCTCATAACGTTATGCCTGATTGGTATATAAAGAATAACCACTTCTGGACATTTTGTTCTAGGAATCAACTTCAGTAACTTAGTTTAACCTTAGGACACATCATCACTGATAATTATTTTCTATAACAGAGCATTCCATTGTGTTTTATACCTTACATATTGTATATTGAGTCTCTCCTGCAGCAGTATTCCATCACAGGAGCTGGAGGAGCGTTCAAACCAGTGCTGTGGCATTAGCTATGAAACTTTTTTATTACGCTGATAACAAACAGGAGATTGTTCCTAATTTCGGACAGTATTGCAGGTCAATAGTCAAACAGTCAGGATTCATTCAGCACTACTTAAAATCCCAAACGTCACTTTTACAACACTGCCAGTCCATTTCTGCAGGGACTCAGTCTCCTGTAGATCACAAATGGTTCCCACATTAAGGTCTGATTCGAATTTCCTCTGTCTGTGATCAGCATATCATATTTAAGAACATTGTAGAATTCCAAAATATCTGTGGCATGAATCATCATGAGGAGAAAACAGTAAGAAGGTATTGTTTCTTGCCAGTAACACCAGTGGAATGAGTGAGAAAAAACCATATTCTACATTTGAAGAGTTTGCTTTCTTGTGGTTTAAAAAAGCCTTTTACAGCCATAGGGTAGTATCTCTCTTAAGAGCCATATAAAGTAATAGATTCTCCACTGTCCATCTATTTGGATAATGGTTGTGATTTTGGTCAGAGGTTTTGGGTTCTCTGGGAGGGAACGCATAAAAGAGAACCAACTCATCGAAACTGAATACTAAGACTCTTAAGCCTGCTGACAGATTGTCAGACCAAAGTCTGGCCACAATATTACTTCACTGCAGTAATCCTCCACAAACTATACCTGTCCATGAGGTTCGTGTCTTCATTGCAAACCTAGATATTATTTAACCATTTAAATATTTACTTTGATTTTTCATAAAGGGTTGCATCTTCAAGCCAGCATTAAAATAGTTAGACATGTAGCCATAAGAATCTGTGAAATTATCATTGCAAGCTCAAAATGAATATTATGAAACATTTTGAAGCCACCCATTCAGCAGAAATTCTTTAAGAGGCCACAGGAGGTGCAACTAAAGACATTAATCATGCAGTCATGTGTGTACCTTTTGGAACTAATATCTCACTGTATCCCACTATCACGTCTGTTTTACCAGAGCAGTAGCCTTTATCCCTGACCATTTCAGTTCTTCAATGTTTAATTTGATTTTTTTTTTTTTTAACTGGAGATTATTCATAGTTATAATGGTTGCCATTCATTTCTTTTAATATATGAATGAAGTAAAAAGGAGGGGGAAAAATAGCACGATTATGTATGGCCTGCTTTTTGTGAAAGAAGAAGAAGAAGAAGAAGAAAAAAAGAAGCGAGTTGATTTCTGCTAGAACATAGTATTCTTCCCATCACTACACTCTACTACGACTCTCAATAAAGCCTGTTTTCACCATCGTCTTCATCCTCTAATGACAAATCCAGACTGTCTGCTCCACTTAACCCCCCCAAACAGGAGCCTTCTGCAAATTCATTCTCCTTTGTTGCGCTCATTCCTTATTCCTTAATGTCTTTTCTTTCAGCTCTGCTCACAAACAGCTGCTCATCCTTTCTGAATTCCTTAAATACTTTTTTTTTTTACAGAGCACCTTACCAGACTTCTACAGAAAAAAAAAAAATTCTAATCTAATGTTTGCTGTAAAACGCCCAAAAGATCTTACTACACAGGAGTGAAGACTTTATAATAATCGAATACTCCTGAGATGTGTGTTTGATGAACTTCTATTCATATACACTGGGTTATGCAGTACCAGTATCTATGTCTGTATTTGGATTTGTTTTTAAATTGGGCATGGCCTATCACAGAAAACCTTTTATAAAATGATATATGAACCCATTATGCCCCTGAAATTCAAAGAAATGCTGTCACTCTGACAGTTCCTCAACCTCAGCTCAACTTCTTCCATTTTTAAAAGGAATCTCTGGTGACAGCACTTTGTAAGAGTCAACGGTATATCTGTCATTTTAAGTTTTCTGAAACAGGACATTTTCAGGACATTCAGGGCTTTGTGCATCTGTGTAACATGACAAGCTGCATTTATTTCTTATTAAACTCACAAGAGAAAAGTAGAGAGACTGGATATACCTGTTAGAATGTTTCCACATATATACTGCAACATTTATCAAAATTATTAAAAATATGACATGCTCTTTAAAGATATAAAACACATCTTAGGACATCTTTTAGAGGGACTTTTGATTTTGTTTTAAGAAATAAATCCACTTTGGGCTAACAGTAATCGCACTCTGTTTAGTATTATTTTTCTCTAACAACACACCCCTATTATGTTTTCCATACTCAGTCATGTATAATATGATGTTTATAACTATGATTTCTCGTTGGCTTCTATAGTCTTGCACATTACATCTTAACTTTTTCTAAATGCTGCTACTACTGGTTTGCAACCCAGCAGGCTGTTTACTGGTCAGCACAATCTTTATGTCTGGTATCTATCTTGTAGTTTATTGTATTGTCTGTTTGCACTGTCTCTTGTCTTGCACATGTACTTTATGTCAATAGGTTTATTTCTTCTTTTTACTTTTTAGCCGTATTTGAAGAGTTAAATCTCAGTGCCGGTCCCAAGCCCAAATAAAATGGGAGGGTTGTGAATAAAATCAGGAAGGGCTTCTGGTGTAAAACCTGTGCCAAATCAAAACATGCAGACCAAATTATCTGCTGTAGCGACCCCGAACAGGGAAGAGCCGAAAGAACAACAACAACAACAACTCTTTAGACTTATTTCTGTGTTGTGTTATGTATCTCTGTGTTTTATGTAGCACCAGGGTCCTGGAGGACCTACGTTTCATTTCACTGTATACTGCATCAGCAATATATAGTTGAAATGACAATTAAAGTCTCTTGACTTGACTTGACTAGTCTGATGGCTGAAATGGAGAGTCTCAGGAGAAGCTTTCCCTCAGGCCATCAGACTCCTCAACAAAGACATCTCCTTCTTTCAGATCCTTTAGGAAGACTTGTTTACTCCACTGTCATTCTGCAAACTGTACTTTACTGTAACTGCATGTAACTGACCTTCACGTTCAGTACATCACTTTCCATCCTGTAATGTTTACACATTCTGTACTGCTATTACATATAACATATTGAACATCATATTCCGCTATTTCTGTTCATTCTATTTTAAATGAGTTTCTTAATTTTTTGTTTATTTATATGAAATGTCTACGGAGGAGTAAGTTGTGTTTTAATTTGTAAGGTGTATACTATATATAACTTTGTACTATGATGTTACCAGGTTCTTTCATGGTATTGTATAGTAACTGCAGTGTTTTACTGTAGAATCTCTGATAACTGATATGCAAGTAACAGTAGAACTGTGATTGACACACCACCACAATAATAGAAGATAGCACAGAAGCATAGGTTTCTTTTGTGAAAGAAAAGCACCAGGAGAAACATCATTGTGCTGATCCATGGGTTTTTACATAACATCAGTTGTGTCATGCATCCTGATTGTCAACAGTTAAACTGGATTATATGTATAAAATCTAAACCAGTGAAAAAGACAGTAATCTGAATACAGGTATTAAAACACATGGGAAGGATGTGCAGTAGCACCTCAAGGCGATCTGAAATAAAAATCAGAAAATAGTTTAAAACATGCCCCTCATATGATGAGCGTGGCAGAAACTCATCCAAATATGTTCCTGAGGTTTTGTGTGATCACTGGCCATATGATTTAAATGAGCAGTAATCTAATAGATTTTTAATGTAACTTTCCATGGCTCTCATGTATAAGAGAAGCATTTGTCAGTGTCACTGGCAGTTCTTCAATAAGTCATCCAGCCATTTGGCCTCTACATTTCGAGCTCCATATCCCTCCATTTATGACTCCTACCTATAAATCCTTTTCCAATTAAATCCATCTCGACTAGACCACATCTGCATAAGCAATTACCCTTCTTCTTCAAACAATGATGACCTAGCTGTCTAAAAATACGTTTAGTCTTACATTACCAGATAATTACTGGTGACTGCTTTTCCTTGCAGACATGCTAAAAATACTATACTTGCTTCTCATGATTTTACTTACAAGCCCAGAGCTACAGTCTGTCTGTGCTAAAGAACCCTACATGAACTCAGTCCAAACTTCCACTTTGCTTCCACAGTGGTTTTAAGTCTAGCTCAGTCTTGACGAGACACCCCAAAGATCTGCTGAGGCTCTCTGTTTCATGAGAGTCTGGTGCTGCCTTGGGTCCATGATTGTTTGATGTGGTCTGAGTTTAAAGCAAGCTTTATTTCTGCCTAGAGTATTTCTGGAACAGTGTATTGTTTTAAGTGATCATACTTCATTTTCATTTTGTATCTAGTGAAAAGTGCTGCTCCGTGCAGTTTAGCAGGTCAGATCTTTATCACATTTCTCACAGTGTATATGTCTAACGTCATCAAGCAGAAAAACAGAAATGTGATATTTACAACTCTGTTTCTTCCATCGTTTTTTTTTTTTTTTTTTTGCTAAATAATGCTTTAAAGCATTTCTTACTTGAAGAGAGTGCATTATGATGTTCTTTGGACTTTGAATGTTGCTGATTCAGCCCTGACTTGGCTTTTGAGAAATTTGCATTACAAATTTCCTACCACTATATTATTATTATGGCCACTGTTTGAGCCACTTGAATATGAAACCCTTGTTTGAAGTAGGCAGAGAACATATGGTTTGTCGATCAAAAGTAGAAGGCCAAAATATCCAACAGTTTAACACTGCCTAATTTATGCCTCATAAGCCTCAGACATGTCAGGAGCTTGCTGGTCTTTGTCTAAAGGATGATTTGGCACTTTTTGGAGAGTGTTCCTCGTGTTTAGCTTTGTTATTTCCATAGATTTTAATCTTTCTGCCCTTCATCAGTAACCCTGAGCAGATCTTAGTAATTTAGCATCTGCACTATTTATTATGCTTCCCCACTCTGTTCTGTGACATGCCAGAAATTAAATTAAATTGCAAATACAACTGTTTATTATAGGCATAAAAGCAGGGCCACACAGACTGTAGACAAAAGATTTGTAGCAGTATTTTGATAACTAACAGCAGTCTTTGGAGAACTATACAAAACAGGTTCACTAGTGCTGGCGCTGATATGAAAACATGAGATCATGTGCTGCTTCTTATTCAGTGGCTGCCAGCATTAATCACTTGTGTCTTTTCAGTAACATCAGAGGTGGAACTGCTGCCACTAAAGTCTGTCTGAACAGACTTTACTGAAGCTTGCTGTTGGGCAACGGAGGAGAAATCAATTTGCAAATAAAACATAAACTGATGATAGAGACATTGGTGACCATAGATATCAGTCCAGGTATAAACATAGGATGCCAGCATGGATAGACATAAAAAGGTACTTATGATCAGATTACAGAAAGTGCCTAAAATTCTTAGGCATTGATCATTATTTGCCCCTTCTAATTTCAAGAAGAATCAAAACGAATAAGAAATACAAAGGATGCATAATACACTTACTTGTGTAGCAAGTTAATGTGTGATTCTCCATTTAAGTGGACACCAGTGAAAGCTACTAACTTGGCATGGTCTGCATTTCTGAAGAGAGATCTCATTTGTTTAAAAAAAAAAAAAAAAAAAAGAGTCACATTTACTATCAGTCTGAAGGCTGTACTTGTGTTAAGTAATAGCTGGGGTGTCTTGGCATTTGGCTACTAGTTAAATCTATTTTAAGTGTGTGTTTTTTAACAGCAAATATAGATAAGATAAACAAATGTTCTATCTACACAAAATATTGTTTGAGTATTTCTATAATTGCTGTGCTTCTGAGTTTTTCAGCCACAACACTTTCTACTCAGAATGGTGCAACAAAAAAGAACATCCAGTTCTGCCAACAGAAACGCCTTCATTCTCCAGAAACAGAGAATAGCCAGACTGGTTCGAGCTGACAGAAAAGCTATAGTAACTCAGATAAGAACACTGAGCAACTGTTCTGAGCCAAAAGCATCTCAGTATGCACAACAAATCGAACCTTGAGGCGGATGAGCTAAAACAGCAGAAGAACACATCGAGTTCCACTCCTGTCAACCAAGAACAGAAACCTGAGGCTGCACTGGGCACAAACTCATCAAAAATGGGCATTCAGTGGGCTTCCCTTTCACCAAATAAGAATCCAATAGAACGCCTTTGGGATGTTGTAGAACGGGAGATTCACAAAGTGCAAATGAAGAATCTGCAAGAATTGCATAATGCACTCACGTCAACATGGACCAGAATCAAGAAACATTTTTTTTGGAATCCATGCCATGAAGATTTGAGGGAGGCCTTACCCAATATTCGTATAGTGTTCCTAATAAAGCCTGCAATGAGTGTACAGTATATACTGCATATATGTATTTGTTTATTTGTATACACTGGGATCTAAAAGTCTAAGACCAGTACTGAAAATGCTGCTCTTTGCCACGCCTTTTCAATTTAACACAAAGGTTTCAATTACAAATGATACTATAAGCAACAATTGAAATAAAATATTCATATATATTTTTACTTGAATGTTTACTTTTACAGTGTGCACCAAAGCTGACACAAACTAGCTTTAAAATCATATGATCCATTTCAAATCAAATCCACTGGATTGTCATCTGAACATGTGCTTCAATAGAAGGTATAAAATTCATGGAAAAATCTGACCTTTGCACAATAGAGTTAACATCTTATATTAACAATATTACACAATTTGCTAATAGTGCAACATCTGAGCAGTCAAGATGTTCTGCATTTTTGTTAGACAATTTGTGACTTTAAAAGTAAAACTTTCCAAATTTAAATTAAACAAAATCCCAGATTTTTACTGTGTTCTCAGACTTACGTAGGTAACAGGGTTACATATATGTAGGACACAACTTGGAGGTGCATATAGGTCCTGTCAGTACTGTTCTCTCTAGAATCTGAACATCATGATAGAGAAGTGCCAATTTCACCATTTACCTTTCTTCCTAGAATATGACTGCATTGACTCCACGACATTCTAATGTCATTTTCACTGTCAATTCTTGTTCATGTCTTTAGTTCTGTATTTCAATTTATCATTCATTCATTTGTTTATTGTCTTTAGGCCTAGTCTTGGGTTTACAGTAGTCGTTGTTTATTGCAGTTTTGTCTGGTTGATATGTGTTTCATGCATCTTTATTGCACTCTGGGACAGGTTGTGCTCTGACAAAGGTGTCAAAACCCTTCTTTATCTGTAAAATGTGTGGACAAAAGGGTGAATACCTCTTGTCTGGTGAACACAGTTACACAACCTAGCTGGCCTTTTTTTAGTGTCTGTAATTTCAATTAAGCAAGGATTACTTCATGTGGCATTCATGACAATTTTTTGAAAGTTGTCAGTTCCTAGATTTATTTTTCTTTTTGGTCAACAAAGAGACATCTTGCCCCTTAACTGATGTCATTTTTTGGCACATATTATACTTCCCGATTCTGTCATGACGTTCAATTGCAAAACCATCCCATGGGCAACCCCGTGGTTCCAATAAAGCTACCCGTCTGGCGGTGAATGCTCCAATAGCTCCCCCCGCTTTCAAATGCTGCCTGTGCAGATCTGCTCTGTGTTTTCCATTAATGTTCAAACTGCAGCCTCCAAACTCACTCTGTCTCTCACAAAACTCTCTGTGGGTCTGTATTCAAAATAAAGTCTTGTGGTTCAGGTATGAGAGAAACATACTTTTGTCTAGACGCAGGAAGGTAGGCTAGTTAGTGGGCATCACTGCACTGGAGCTCAGTGTATTTACACACCAGGAGCAGATACATACCATTGCAGCCCAAAGGATAAAACAAACCCCGTTACTAATTTGAGTGGTTTATACATGCAGTTTTATTGCATCCAAATCTTTTCAGGCACATAAGATTTATGTAAAAGTAACTGATTGTACTTGAGCAGATGCAAGTCTGGTGAGTGCACCAGAGTAGAGAGGACCAGAGTTTGTGGTCATGCAAACCTAATTACTTACAAATTTACTTCTTAAAGATTTCATTGCAAATTAAACCAAAACTAAATTGTTCTAATGTCTAACACTGCTGCTTGCTTCGGACAGTAATCAATTAGCATGAAAGCTAAATTTATCAAGTTCGTTTTACAATATGTAATCGGACAAGGTTACTATTTCAACCAACTTTACATCTCAACCACAGTAGAATCCAAAAGCAAGAAATCCTGTCATCTGAGCAACAATTAACCCCTCCCCCCATATAATTTTAATATAAATATAAATACCTAAATCACAGTGACAGCTATTATCTAGTTGTTATCAATGTTGGAGTTTGCCAAACACATTTCTGCTGAAACACCCTGAGGCCTGTGCCGCCTAGATAATATATATAAATCATATTTACTAGAATTTCTATGGTTAAAATATATGATTCTATTCTTCCCAAACAATTACAATAGAAATAAAGTCACCAGCTTTTATGTCTCTGTGCAAAGTTTGGATTAGGAAATGAGATTGCTTTCATGTTTCTTCTCACAGTGGGACAGAAAAGAAAAGGAGACTATCACTCTTCTAGAGAATTGCCTTCAAATTGTGCCATTGCTCATATCTTTTACCAATACTATCTACTGGATGCTAGATCTAAGTGCTCAGGACCTATTTTATAAACTTGTTTGTGATTAAAGATTATTGCTATTGGGATGCCATTGGCAGGTTTTTGTGAAATACGTAAACAAAAGTAAATTTTGTGGTGAAAAACTACAGTAGATAAGTGTGAAAAATGTGGTCACAGGGATACAACGATGCCCCAAATTGCTTGGTGTCCCATTCAGGGTTTGCTCCGGCATGGTAGGGAACATGGAAAAGGATTCTGCAATAACCTTCGAGGTCTTGAGAGAAGTCAAAAGACTGCATTGTCTGCCACAGATTGTTCTCCAAGGACCTCTCTATATATGGTCGTTTACGAGCATTGTTCATGCAAAAAGCTGTTGAGGCCTGTTGTCAGCAAACTTGCCAAATACAAAAAAACTGTTCATTTTCCTATTCAGGACAACTCAGGGGGGCACTTTGTTGCAATGTTGCAAATGCCTGCATCCAGTAATTTTAATAGTAAGAATGGCTATGTGATTAGATACACATATATTCTTCTACTTCACACCAAGAACAAGATTAGCTATTTTATACAAGATTAGCTATATTTTCTTGGAACAATGCTGCAGGCTTGCTTATTACAAAATAATATAGCTTGAGCAAGTTAGAATTGCTACCTCACAGCTCCAGAATGACAGGTTTAGGCCTGAGCTTGTGTTACTGTGTCTGCTCAGTAAGCAGTGTCTGGTTTCTTCTAGGTACAGCCAGAAAACTGATGCACATGCATGTGTGCTGGTGTCTCATTTTTGGCGCGTCCCTACCTCATGCTTATCGCCCCATGTCCACTGCAACTGTAACCTGGATAACCCTGTTACTGAAGATGGATGAAGTAATAAACAGAAATGAGAGGAACACTCATAACAGCTTCACACACCAATCAGTCATGGTCCTATGGTGGCACCATTTCCACCAAGGGTGTTTTATGGAAGCTCTACTGGTGTGTTCACTGCATGGAGAAGTGTTACTGAACAAAGGACAACACTGCCCCCTCGTGGCAACTGCCTCAATACTGCACCTACAGGTACAGAGTTCAGGGATGTGTTAAGATGTGTACAGCATGGACTCTAATTAAAAGACACCATGATAAAGTATTAATCTCAAAACATCAAATTTTTATATCCATGTCGAAGACAACCCCACCCTGTACATGCTGGTCAGTTCTCTGATTTAAGAAAAAGTCAATGCAGGGCTAAACATTTTACAAAAACTGTTGCCTACATAATGGTAGCTATTCTGAGCTTGCCCCATTTCCACTGGATTAATGTTTTATAAACTATTTGAGTAAAGCAGACCAAATGTTGACTACATCAAATAGCTGAGGGGAACCACAGAAGACAGGATGGTACATTTTTCAGTTCTCCAGCTTCCTCCAGGTATAAGCTGTGGTCCCTATTGTAATATATTTACAGGGAATTGTATGGGAGATGCTCCACATAATCCAAGCATAATAAACATTTTATTTTAAACATTATGTTTAAAGATTCTGAAAAATATTTATTTAAACTCTATAGAAGGTGTCTCCATCATTAGCACTTTGTAACAAGTTCGCAACCCTTCAGATCAGGGTCTGGTTTCTTAGCAATATGACAAGGTTTGTTTTCTGTGTTAACTTCAAGAGAGAGAGAGGGGAAAAAAGATGCTGGTGATAAAAGAGATGAATCACTACAGCACTCCAAGACCAATGCAAACACTGCACAAGGCAAGTGTACACTACGCAATGGTTTCAATAGTAACTTGCTATAACTGACACAAATAAGTTTCCTGTAAGCTATCAAGAGGTAACTGTTGCCATTAAAAAAAAAAAAAGAGACTAACTTAGCAGACATTTCTCTTCACATCTATAAACTACAAATGCATATTTAGTAAAGTACATTAAATGTACTTAAATTGTGTTGTGCACTGGGTTGCCTGACATGTTGATAGTTATTTTCTTCTAATAGTCTTGCATTTGTTTCCTTACTTAACATCCTGCAGCCTCCAGTACGTAGGTATGTTTATAGGCTTTCTTCCATGCACTGCACATTTCAGCAGATTTCTAAGCCGAACAGGGATTGCATCAAATTGAAAGGGGCAAGCAAATTTATTTGCTACCCAGCTTATTTGATTATGTTGTCCTATCAAGATCCTAAACTCTTTCAAAAGATTATTTTTCCACCCATATTGTACACTTGAGTTCAGTAACCCAACTAATCAGACAAGTAGTCTGTTTTCATAAAGCTCTGTAAATTTAAGATAAACTGAAAAATTCTAATCTCAATAAAAGTAGGCAGCCGTGAGAAACAATATCCAGTTTCACTAGATTAAAGAACAGAAACGTCAACAAGAAAAATATTCAACTGTAACTTTATTGGATCCTTTCTGCACAGCCATTCATCACAACAACCTGATCTACTAGAAAAGCAGAGAAGTCTTCCAGATTCTGAGATCATGGCTGAAGCTTGGATGGACTGTTTGCTTCTCCGTTCTTTTTATTTGTGCACTTTGTATCGTGTGCAGTCCAGCACTGCAGGGAACTCATCCCCATCCAGACACTGAAACATTACAAAGAGGATTTATGATTAATGTCCTAACATCTAAAATTTCATCACTTTGCTCATTTAATGTTTAAGGAGCTTGACACCACATTCACCCTTTAAATAATTACTAGTAACATTAAGAAATGTTTAATAAATTTACACACTGTTATTCCAACAGCAATTGTACTTTAATCCAATGCTGGCACCTCAACTGCAATTGAACCAGTACTTGCCTCTCAAAGCGAACATATCCAAACTGGTCCCAGACACTAATCTGGTAAAAACTGGCTCAGCTTGACCACCACATCCCATGTGCTTCAATCTGAAATAAAATAAATAAAAAAAAAAAAGATGTATAAGACACATAACACAGCAGAAGCAAATTATTTACATGCATTAGTATTTGTCAAAACATTTTAGATAATATAATGGGCCAAGAAAGGAACCATTGAAAAATGTGATTCTTAGGAGAAAAGGGATTTTAGGCTGCTTTTCCAAGGCAAGTATCAGGGCCTTAAAACGGCAATGAAACAATATGAGGCCAGTTTGGTAGTGCTATTAGGAGACTGCATTTATAAATATGGAACTTTTAAAATATAAAAAAGCAGCAAGTTGAAGATTCCAAATAGGACAAGAAATCTGCATTCCCTTCAGTTTAGCACAATATTGATGAGTTATGAACATTACTTTAGAACCAACACTGGGCTTAATTTTGTAGAACATGTGATGGACAATAAAACTGTTGGAAGGATGCGTACAGGAGATCAAAAGTGGTTACCTCACATTACAGGACTATTTCCACAATTGCCCTAGTCAAGAGAGCAGCTTTCATCTCAGAGGACTCGAGTTGGTAGGCACAACACTTCATTCTCCAAGGACATTGATGATTTTCCAAAATTGCTAGCAGAGAATGCTTGGATGCAATGAAGCATTACACAGTACTGACTGTAGCAAAAACTACCAATCCCAAATAATCTCTTGTAAACCTAGACAATTTGTAAAATTGTAAAAAATATTCCACCTTGCTGAGCACCAAAAAACCCACCAATGCACTAAATACTTCCCAACTTAAACCCATCCACCTTTAGCCATTGCCAGTTCCCCATAACAGTCAGTGTATTGTTCATAAAATCTTTGAGGGTCAATGAATTCAAAGCATGTTCAGAAATTCGTTTAATGGGCTTCATGAAGCCAATTTAACAAAATGAAAAATAGGTGTTGGTACACAAAACAGCACATTTCTCTCCCCAAAGGAACAAAATCTTGACATGGATATAAAAATGATCTCCAAGCAGTACTTTTTTTTTTTTTATTCAAAAGTCACAAAGAGCAAAGTACCTTGGGCCACCTTGAGCTCAAATCAACTCCTAATCGGAGGCAGCACCAATCAGAGTAGTTCACTCTTTGGGAACTGAAAACTTTACAAATCTTTAGCAACACCAAGGTGGCTTGCTAGAGCAGTGGGCTCAAATTTAGCATGCCTACCCTGCTTTACTAAAGGAATGCATTACACATGGACTTCAAGCCACTAAAAGCACATCACAGCGTGGCAAGCTTCTTTTGAGAGTCTGATGTAGTTCAATTTTTAGAAGCAGGTAATTCCAAGTAAGACACTGCTTCCATAGCAACGGTCTTTTTTCACAGCAATCCATTCGTAACTGTATGTTGGTCCAAAGTTTCACTTCAAATCGGTTTTAGAAGCTATCAGGCTGTGCTGAACTGGTTAGAGAATTCACGCATGGTTCAATAAACAGATTTCAGTAGAGAAACAAGAGCAAACAAGTGGTAAATGAAGGTACAGGCAATTTAAAAAAATGGGCTTAAATGTTTACAGAAAACGCCCAAAATAATGACACCATCTCAGGACAGCTTGAACACGAAAATAATTGTTTAAAAAAACTGATAGCATCTTGTAATTTTTGTAGGAGAGTGTTACAACTAGTAAAACTGAAATTAAACAAAGTGAAAAATCAAAAGTCTTCGAAGAGCACATCTAACACAGCCAGCGAAGGGATGATCTTGGAATCAGGACTTTTTTTACTCGTGTGTAGCTGAGGACAAGAAGCAGGCAAGAGTAAAGGCACTGGTGCATTTTGACATTCTTCCCAAATAAAGAACTGATACCACTAAGCAACGAGTCATTCTCTATTTCAAGCATCTTCAGGATAAACTACTGGCCATCTGCACTTACTCCACTGTTGGTAGATTTTGAAATGATCTTGGGAAAACAAAGGTTCTTCTGCAATGCTGTATTAAACAAGCATTTGTTCTACCTTTTTTTTTTTTAAAAAATATGAATCCAAAGTCTCAAAAGGAGTGCTAGTCAGTGGATAGGTATATTGACCAGGACAGAACAGGCTCTTCAGCTTTACAAGTCGGTCAACAAATTTATATCAAATTCAATTCAGTTTCAATACATACCATAGCTGTCATAGCTGTCTCTATAGGAGCCAAAAGAAGAACGTTCATAACCACCCTGGTTCCTGTAACAAGAATGCAATTATATTAGCAAACAGTAAGACAAACCGAGCACACTAACAATAGAGGATGACCAAATACAGGCAATATAATCCAGGCAGTCAGAAATGGGCATATACAATTCAATTAAATTTTGTCACAGTACTTGGGTATCAGTGGTTCTAGAAACAATGACCATCTATACTTGACAGTGCTGAACATGCTGCTCTAACACACAACTGGAAATTAAAGGACCAACCTGTTGTCTCTGTATCCTCCTCCTCCACCACCACCACCCGAGTAGCCACCACTCCTGTTGGAGTAGCCACCACCGCTGCCACCACCGTAGCTCCTTTCCCCACTGCCGTAGCTCCGATCTCTGCCTCCATAACCACGGTCACCACCGCCATAACCACCACTACCACCGCGACCGTAGCTCCTTTCTCCACCATAGCTTCTGTCACCTCCATATCCACCACCACCTGATGAGAAAAGAATGATTAATAAACAAAATAAAGGATTATATCAAAGGGCCACATCAAAAAAGAGACATGGCCTACTAACAATACCCACCTCTTCCTCTACCACCTCTGAAAAAACCCCTGCCACCAGAACCTCTGAAGCCACCAGATCTCCCACCAGATTTACCAGCTTCATCAACACGAATTGTTCTGCCATCAACAGTCTGTAAAGGGGTGGGGGGGTGGTTCACATTATATAAACAGGTTAAGCAAAAATCTCACATATGGGATCATTTTTCTCTGTGCAACATGAATACCTTTCCATTCATGGCAGCCATTGCATCCTTTGCATCATCTGGGTTTTCAAACGTAACAAATCCAAAGCCCCTGGACCTGTCGGTCTCACGATCTCTGATCACATCGACTAAAGGGGTTCAGGATAAAACATTAATTAACTGCATACTTATACAATTATTATTCAATAGAACGTCAATCCTAGACAAGGGACAGAAACTTACCTTTGGCAATGGTGCCATATTTGGAAAACGCCTCTTCCAGGGAATGCTCTGTGGTCTCATAGCTGAGTCCACCGATAAAGAGTTTCCCCTCGTCTGACATCTGTAATGACCAAAGAGAAACACAGGGGTCACAGGTTAGATGGTGATGCCATGTCCAAATAATTTACGCTACTAGAAAGTCCATTTTCTTTCCAGATTATACTAATCCCTCTGAAGGGTCTTCAGAAAATCTTGCATGCTTTAAATGTGCAAATGAACGTGAAGATTCATTCAAGGTGTAAATTATAAAACAGCGCCACCATGCGACTATCATTAGCTACTGACCCCGGGCTTTTCTGGTTGCATCATATTCAAATAACTAGCTGTTCGACACCGTAAGGAGCGTGAAAATCGTACAAGGCGATAAGACTACATGAGACTTGATGCTGGACCTCGAAGTGTAATTTCCTACGTACGTAAATAACCATGTACTTGTGCGAGTCGGCATTATAGAAAATGGCTGCGTTATCTATATACATCTATACACAAAAAAAAATAAATGGTAATTGATTGCATGTGAGCGAAATGAAAAAAGAAAGATCGAGAAGAACAAATTCTGTTTATACAACCATGTAACAACAACGTATAACAAACATATAAATAAAAAACCCCAGCCAGGCCTCGTTAGCCGTTTGCTAATCACGCGTTTCATTTCTTCACTGTAGAACAAAAGCGAGGCTACAAAGCTAACTAGCATAAGGGCTAATTTCACCGAACTGCCAGCGGCCTCGCCACCGATTCTAACCACGATTATGTGTGTCTGCTGTACAGCAAAACAATACAAGCCGTTTAAAAGACGACATTTCCCCATGAATTAAGCTAAACCTCGATGTTTTAGGTTTCGGGGGGAAAGGGCACGTTGCTATACTCGACATATAGCCGTATCTGCGTCACATTTGCTAACTAGCTATTTTTGAATGAAACATGCCAAGCGATATGAACATTATTCCCCATGTTCGATTTCTTTGCTAATTTAACAAGAGTTTATGAGTTAATGTCGTTAACTTCGCTTGAATTAAATCGCGGATTAATACGGATTGTTTTAAATTAAGAAAGACCCCGAAACCTCAAAAGCTTAACGCGAAAAACGTCTACGCCACTTACAGCAGCACACACGTTCAAATACATGAAAAAAAAGCAAGCACATTATCGATAAATCATTTACTTGTTTTGTGATCATTAAATTACCTTTCAGAAATTCCCCGAAGCAAAGAACAGGAACTACTGGCAAGCGTGCAAGAGCTGAGACCGCGCTTAAAATGGCGTCGCTATATGAACAACCGGGCCTCATGACTATTAATGTAGAGCTCATGAATATGCATAAAGCAGTAGTAGGTCGGGCCACGCCTTCCTCATACCGCCATCTACCGTGTAGTACATGCAATAATAGATGGAAGAGGAGACTCATTGTTTGTAGAGTAGCAGATTTGCTTTTATTTTGCGTTTATCTTGACCTGCGAGAGCGTGAACGTATGTATAAACGGCAAAGTACGTACATTAATGGTTAATACCTTCACAAAAACATGAATAAATGATACATAGTTATTATTCATACCATTATTCCATATGTAACCCCCTATGTAAGTGCACTATATAGTGATTAAATATGTTTCCACATTGTGTGATAGGGGGGCATAAGCGTATCCAAGGCTGTAGGCCTACTACTGCATATTGATGTCCATATGCAAACATTTTTCTGTAACAATTACTATTATTATAATAACTAGCATTTGATACATAAGTACACAATTAGGTACACTTTGGTGCGGTAATTGGTGCAAGATCTTTAAAAAAGTATTATACATTATTTCCACTTTTACACAAATGAGAAATATAGATATTGTCTTCACTTGGGGAAATAATTTGAAATGGAGTGAGTGCTTGGATGTTGATCAGAGTTCTATCTATCTATCTATCTATCTATCTATCTATCTATCTATCTATCTATCTATCTATCTATCTATCTATCTATCTATCTATCTATCTATCTATCTATCTATCGATAATGAATAGAAGTATGCATTTACACATACCTTTATTGATGTATACATCATAATACATTTTTGCTTATAGTGTTATTTAATTTTTTTATTATTGTTATTTTTTCATCATGTACTTGAATTCTTTCAGTTAAATCTCTAAACTTAGAGGAACAATATGAGGACGTTTGGAGTGGTATGAAGAAGATAACAGGCTTCAGGAAACTCAGGTCAGGGAGCAGAGGAAAACTTGCACATAGGCAACAAGTTAAGCCCATGTGTCTTTGAATCAGCGCCATCAGCCATTCAACACTCATCAACTGATTGTCAGACACCCTCTCACAACTACCCTCTGTCACCCTGCCCTTACAGCTTCCACTTTACAATACTTCCTTCATTAGCACAATCGTCAGCAGTATTGATGTTGCCTATTCAGTAACGATGGTTGTGAACAGCTCTATGAATACCTTCTTTATTATGGACATGAGAAGAGTGATGCAGAGACTGGGCTAAACAGCAGGACTTTTCATGGACAATCCCAGGATATTGAGAATTTGAGCCGACCAGTTAACCTGCCTAGTTTCTATACCAAAGAGTTGGACAAACTAGCCTTAATAAATGATTCAGTGAATGAAATTATAAAGTACTTATTTAATCTCAGACACTTTTTTATTTTCCAAAAAGGAAAATAAGCCATGACCTTTTGCTTTGTGTAGTAAAGCAAAACCCTTTTTTAGTCAAGTTGAAACTGACTCTTCGGTACAGATGGCCCAGGCCATGATGCTTGAGATTCTCTTCATAAACAAACCCCAACCACCCCCCCCCAGGCAATCCTCTTTTCTCTTCCCATCACTCTAGTGGATTTTAATATTGAATTGTTATATATCTAAGACTTTATCTGGTATACTATGGGCCTTTTATGCACTTTTTAACCAAACATAATTAGGCCTTTCTGTGCTTGTGGTGAACATGGACATCACACTGGTGCTTTTTTATTATTGTCTTTGTCACATATACAAATATTTTTTTTATGGCTGAAAGTGTAATTTAGATATTCATTGTAATTGGCTACTAAACAATGTGCTATACTGGCCATTGTCACTATACATTGTTTAGGCAGTGTTTTATTTGTGATTTATTTGGCTTTTCAGCCTCATGGTGACTTTCTTACTGGCACTTCATCAAAAGTAGCTGTCATCTAAAATCAGCTCTATTCCTTTTGGTTCTTTTATGCATGAACTAGGGTCAAAGAACAGCTAAGCAAGCAACTTCATGAGGAAGCTATGTGTAAAAAGGTGGGGTGGAGATTCTTGCAAATGAAAACCAGACATTTGAAATGTAGTATGTCACACTAAAAGGTGTTACCATGCAACCGCATTTGCACTAGACTTCATGTCAGAAATGTATCTGCTTAGCACCATTTCAATTGCATTACTAGTTTTGCAGAACTGCAGATGTTTGTTATAAATCATTATTAAGGTACCTAATTGTCTTTTGAAAAATTACATACTTGTGCACTGCATACTGACCTAGATAGTGGTGTTGTTTCTTACCCCAAGACAAGATAAAACACACTGGAGGACGAGGTGAAGCATACGCCAGATTATAAATATCTTAACCTCAGGACTAACTCGAGTTCTGTCCTCTGCATTAACCTCCCACACATACACTCAGCAGCTTCCTGTACATTACCACAGTTTTCCATTTAGCCTCTCTCTCTCTGACTCGTTCTCTGGGCCTCTGTCTTTTCTGTTGTTCTCATGTGGGTCAAACCTTGTATTAAATTTCAGTACAAAAAATGTGACAAATTAAAATGAATAAATAAATAAATAAATAAAAACACAACAAAATATTAAATCATAAAAATGGTCCAAATATGTGTTTGACATTGCTTTGTATTTGTGTGCTACTGCACTAGCAATAGCACATATTTGGACAGTAGAGGGCAGTATTTGTTTGCCTCAATGTGTAAGAGAGAACAATTTAAAATTTTAAATAGTTAAAAATTGAGAAATGTAAGTGAACCATCGATTGCTCCTGGACGTTTTTGAGGGTTTATTTGTATTGGTTTATTGCTATCTCTCTATCATGTGAATTCCATGTTGCTATATTTGGTGACCAGTTGTATAGTTCCACACATTTAGACTGCTTTGTCCTTATTTTTGGTCCATAGCATCATCATCATCATCTGCTTTATCCTGGTCAGTGGATGATCCAGAGCTGATGCAGGAAACACTGGGTACAAGGAATGAAGACACCCTGGGTGGGATGGCAGTATATCTAAATGCACCATAAACACACACATTCACAAACTCATAGGCATGCTTTTGGGAAATGCACTTAGACACAGGAAGAACCTGACACTAAATAACCTGAGCTCAGGATAGAACCTGGGACCCTAGAGCTTTGAGGTGGAAATGCTACCCACTGCACCGCCATCCTGGCCTAACGAAATATCAAATAGCATTATGTTGTATCAGTTCCAACTACATACACATGTGCGCTTCAGAATTGTTCTACTGTGACTATCCAAATTATCATTGAAACTGATCTTTGAATTGCATCTCCACCCACTTAGGTTCATATTTCCAACCCGAAAATGTCTCCAAACTACTCCTCCAGTTTTCTTAAATCAGTTGTGCACATCACCAACTCCAAATTGTGTACCCCTGCTTTAAACTATTTCTAGTTCTGTTTTTGAGATTGCGTTGTGGTTTGTATATTGTGGAGTTCATTTTCTCATACCACATGTCATTTTATTTATAAGGCGCGCTTACAGACATCAACCAAACAGATAGCCCTGTGAATAACGCTTTGGTTATTTTTCTGGCAGATACGTTGTGCTTTCGTTATCTGATGTCATCTCTGCTTCACTTGCACTGTATTGGCCCTCATAACATTTACCATAACACGACAAGAGCAAAAGCAAAAACAAAATAAACACAGCGCGGATAAACTCTCCTAAATACCAAATGATCTTTTATTCTCATTGCAAATTGTCAGTGCTTCTAAAAGTTCCCTAATCCATAGGTTAATATAATAATAATTAATATAAATAATATAATAATTATTTGTGTAGTGCTTTTAACAATAGGCATTATCCCAAAGAGGCTTTATAGATATACATACACTATATTGCCAAAAGTATTCGCTCACCCATCCAAATAATCAGAATCAGGTGTTCCAATCACTTCCATGGCCACAGGTGTATAAAATCAAGCACCTAGGCATGCAGACTGTTTTTACAAACATTTGTGAAAGAATGGGTCGCTCTCAGGAGCTCAGTGAATTACAGCGTGGAACTGTGATAGGATGCCACCTGTGCAACAAATCCAGTCGTGAAATTACCTCGCTCCTAAATATTCCACAGTCAACTGTCAGCTGTATTATAAGAACGTGGAAGTGTTTGGGAACGACAGCAACTCAGCCACGAAGTGGTAGGCCACGTAAACTGACGGAGCGGGGTCAGCGGATGCTGAGGTGCATAGTGCGAAGAGGTCGCCAACTTTCTGCAGAGTCAATCGCTACAGACCTCCAAACTTCATGTGGCCTTCAGATTAGCTCAAGAACAGTGCGCAGAGAGCGTCATGGAATGGGTTTCCATGGCCGAGCAGCTGCATCCAAGCCATACATCACCAAGTGCAATGCAAAGCGTCGGATGCAGTGGTGTAAAGCACGCCGCCACTGGACTCTAGAGCAGTGGAGACGCGTTCTCTGGAGTGACGAATCGCGCTTCTCCATCTGGCAATCTGATGGACGAGTCTGGGTTTGGCGGTTGCCAGGAGAACGGTACTTGTCTGACTGCATTGTGCCAAGTGTAAAGTTTGGTGGAGGGGGCTTATGGTGTGGGGTTGTTTTTCAGGAGCTGGGCGTGGCCCCTTAGTTCCAGTGAAAGGAACTCTGAATGCTTCAGCATACCAAGACATTTTGGACAATTCCATGCTCCCAACTTTGTGGGAACAGTTTGGAGCTGGCCCCTTCCTCTTCCAACATGACTGTGCACCAGTGCACAAAGCAAGGTCCATAAAGACATGGATGACAGAGTCTGGTGTGGATGAACTTGACTGGCCTGCACAGAGTCCTGACCTCAATCCGATAGAACACCTTTGGGATGAATTAGAGCGGAGACTGAGAGCCAGGCCTTCTCGTCCAACATCAGTGTGTGACCTCACAAATGTGCTTCTGGAAGAATGGTCAAAAATTCCCATAAACACACTCCTAAACCTTGTGGACAGCCTTCCCAGAAGAGTTGAAGCTGTTATAGCTGCTAAGGGTGGACCGACGTCATATTGAACCCTATGGATTAGGAATGGGATGTCACTTAAGTTCATATGCGAGTCAAGGCAGGTGAGCGAATACTTTTGGCAATATAGTGTATGTAGATCTTGTTAGCTAATGAGTAAGCCAGAAGTGACAGTGGAAAGGAAAATAAACCTTAGACGACACAAAAAGAAAACCTGAAGGAACTCAAAAGGGAACCCATTCTGTTGTAAGTGACACCAGAAAGTGGAATTATAAATCAAGATGTTCAGTATGAGTAGATTATGCACAAGAGTTATGTACAAGAAGTGCAAATCTTTAGGGTTGTCATGTGGGATGACCTACAGCAGCAGAATGTGAGACTGGAGTGCAGAAACCTCCCAGTTCCTTGTTCTGTTCATATAGAGCTCACTGAAAACTTCCAACAAAGCTGCTGTATCTTTCAGTGACTTCATAATCACATCCTCAAATTAAACCTTAAAACTCCCAAACATTGTCACATTCATTTCAGTCTAGTTTTTGAATAATACATAGTATGTAACTTCATATTGTCACACACAGTCACACTGCTTTATTTGGACACAGAGGATGTTATCTGTCAGATGCAACATTGCCAAATGTCTTTAAGTCGTTTTTGATTTAGAAAGTAGGTCAGTGAACCGTGTCGAAACATCCGACATCATTTTAAGCCGTTTGAGTGTTGAGGCCTACATGCAATGCATCATGTCCACACTGCGATCTATTTATAGACCTGAAATTCACAGCCTTATTAAATCCTGAATTGCGGAAGATAAAAGAACAAATTAAATAAATGTTGCAATCACAGTTATAAATCTCATAATATTCTGCAACTAATGAACTCAAAGCCTCAGAGCTCCAACTTTTCTCCTCATTATTATCTTCCTCTATTTTTTTTTTAAATAAATGATCCCAATTGCTTTCTAGATGTAACTGGAATAATTTTTTACCAGTAAGTGTTCTGTACTTATGCCTCCTTGCTAGAAAAACCTATATGAATCAAATAATTAGATATCAACCCAATAAAGAAACCCAGTGTGAGACAGCACAATATTCCAAATCACTGCTCCAAATCATTAACTCTGGGCATCTTTCACACTTTAACAGTCGCATAATCTATCAAATATCTTACTTTTTAAACAAAGATCTATACCTATTAGCTATGTGATGTACTTATTTTGTATAGTATGAATGTTAGGATTTCACCCCACATAAAAACAAAATGCCTCGAATGCCTCCATGGCAATGTGGCTGTCTTGTGCAGCCTGGTCAAACCAGTCATATCAAAGCTAAGAATATGTATATGCTCTGGATGTACTGTCGCAATCCTGAAAGCTTGTTATGTCTCTAAGAGCAGCAAAAATTCCAGAGACTGAAGTCTAGCATGAAGTGTACCCTTATTACATTACAAAAATCAGGTCAATAATATAAACAAATGATTGATAATGAAATGAATACACAGTGGAGAGTTTGAATGTTCTCCATGTGATTTAAATGCTTGTTTCTCTCCCAGTCCTAAGACATGCATTGTAGGCTGATTGACATCTCTAAATTGTCCATTATGTGTGAGTGGGTGTGTGATTTTGCTCTGTCATTGGTTGATACCCCATCCAGCGTGCCTCTGCCTTATCCCCTGAGTCCCTTGGGACAGGTTCCAGGCTCTGACCCTAAATAGGATGAAACTGGATGGATAAACGAATAATGTCCTACAACTTACAACCTATAATTAGGAATGATTTAATATACCATACACCTAAACCTGAATTATTTAGTGATGTTGTCTATATAATAACATTATTATTGTTAATATATAATTGTTACATAATAAATGAATAAATTATTGTTAATATTACTTTCTTCATTATAATATACAGGTCATTATTAGTTATAAAGTTTGAACACCTGTTACAACATAATTTCAAGTTATTACAAGGAATTACTGTATTTTATGAGGCATTATTAGAGCCTGTAAAATGCTTATAGGCAATCATTACAGTCTTAAAAAAACAGGATTTATGACTTCATAAAAAGTATAACCTTATTTTCCTGTAGTGAGAGAAGAAGAAATAACTTTCCCCATTCATAATGGAAACCGAAAGGACTCTTTTCAAGAAATGTTTAGAATACATAACTTCTTTGAAAAGCACCCGCTCAGAAAGAATGAATTACACACATTCATTCAGTGTTGGGTGTGAGGTGGAAATACAGTCTGGATGAGAACCTGGCTGTTTGCAGGACATCACAGACACTCATTCAAACCTACAGGAAATTTAGAGCCAATTCAGCTACTGGCATTATTCTAGGCAATGAGAGGAAAAGAGGCAAGGACCAAATAATATATAAATTGTCAGAGAATACTATGTAGGCCTTTATACTTACAAAAGTGAACATCACGGCTGACGATTGACCTCACCTTAATTCTTGGCTAAAAAGGTAAAGCATGAGCCCACTGTTACTCCGGGTTTGTTTACAAGCCAAATGCGGAGGTGGATAGTGCTTATTTCCAGTATTAGCGGCTCTGGTGTGTTTGTATGTGTGTGTGTGTGTATGCACTAGTGTAGGCGTGTATATGTGTGCATGTGTCTGTGTGTTTAAATCTTTATCAGTTCTGGGAAATAGTGGGTAGTAGTTTAATTTGAGTAACAAGAAAGTGTTTCAAAGAGCATTTGGTATGAGAGTGCAAAAAATAAAGGAAATGGTATTAGCATATTATTTTACATAAACAAATGTATGATATTATTGATACTGAAGTAAAGTGGCATGCTTTATTTGGAATGAGGAGCTAAACAACACGTCTGTCTTTATTTAAATGTGTGTAATGCTGCAGGGAAGACTATTAGTGTTTGCATGTGAATCATACATGTATGCTCAAACAAACCCATGACTCAAGCCATTTCTTTCACCACTCAGATTTATCTTAATCCACCACTTCACCTTATTATTAGAAGCATTACAGTATGCAGGATTGTGTTACGGGAATCCTCTTCTGTCAGCTGCCAGCTTGTACACAGAAACAATGAGCATTAAAATCCTTACCAAAACACATTGCTATGTGCGCAAGTGTAATTACATTTAACCCACAGAGAAATGCCTTCGGTTGCATGCTGTGCATTCTGCCTGGAACAAGGCCAGCAGAATACAGAATTCTTCAAAGACATTCCAAGCAAGCCATCCTTATTGCTACAGAGCCTCTTCATCCTCAGAGGAAGAGCCTGCGAGCACATTGCCATGGAAACGTGCTGTCCCTGCCTCCCCCAAAGAGCTTGACCCTGTTGAAACAGATACAAGGAAGCATCCTCATCCCTCACCATGGCACAGGAGATGGCTCCCGCTAAATGGACAGGTAATTGTGAGGTTCAAAATGAAGGTAAAGGTCGTCAATAATAACAACACAAACTCACATAGGAGCTCTTCATTAAAAAATCCTGTTCACTAATAATAAAAGGTTTAACCCTCCTCTGGGAAACCAAACCCTAGAGTAAATACAGAGAATCACAACAGAAGGGTGTTGGCGTCTTGTTGGCTGTCCCCAGGGTGTGCTGTCCCTGGGACAGAGGGAGACTGACTTGTGCCGTGTCCTGGCAGGCTCGTACACAAACAATGCTCGTTGCCATGGGTGTGTAGCAGCGCTTAATGACTGACGCACGTCTGACCCACCCCCGCAGCCGAGGGCGGATCTGCAGCTCCCACAGGCCTACAGTAACATTCATTCAAGGTGAGCTGCTGTTGACATGACACACTGCTGCCATGGCAGCCTGCAGGAGCAGCGACGTGTGTGTGCATGTGAGGCAGTGATGTCAGCTTTGCTTTCGTCTCCTGAAGCACATGGTGTTGCTCAAAATTTCACATTGGAGTCAAGAATAATTAGCAATAATTAGCAATAATATACAACTAACCTGACAATATAGATATATTAGAGAGCGCTATACCAAAGGATTCTGAAAAACCTCAAATTATTATTCATTTAGACATACCTAACATGCATACAGACATCCAATATTCATCAATTTTATGTCTAGAAATTTATAAGAAAAAAAAATCTATGCATAAATACTTTATAATAGTTTCCACTCTTACCTTGTCTAATAATGACGCATACCAGACTGAATATCATATTAAGAAGGGAAGATAGAATAAAAGTACATTTTACATTTCTATTATCAAGCGCACAAAATCAGTTCCAGTAAAAGTACAAATGAAACTATGTCCCTTACTTCTAAATATATGACATTCTTTTATTTGCTTTGATTTGAAAACCTGATTTATTTGTGTGTGTGTATACTGTATGTGTGGTATACGCATCTATATACTATATACTGTACATATAGTCCCCAGAGATTAACATCTAGTTTATTATGATGACTCACAGGAACTGAAATGTTGAAGATGGACTTTTTCTTACATTTAGCTGTCCAGTTTCTGTGAACCTGTGCATACTGCCTCAGATTCCAGTTCTTGGCTGACATTAGTATAACCCCATGTGGTCTTCTGATGTTGTAGAACATCCGCCTCATGACTCACGCCTCATCATCCACCTTATCGTTCTGTGTCTTGTGACTTCTTTGATGCATTTCTGCTCACCATGGTTGTATAGAGTGATTATTTGAGTTTCCAAAGTGAATTCGAACCTGTCTAGCCCTTCTCCTCTGACCTCTCTTATCAACAAGGTGTTTTAGCTTGTTGAACTGCAGCTGAATGGTTTCATTTTTAGTAAACTCTATAGATTGTGTGTCTGAAACACTTACCAGACCATTTAGGACAAAGAACATGAGATCACGGCTGATTTTATGTATTGCACTGCTTCCAGATTATTGGCTGATTGCATAATTACTTGAATGAGCAGGTAAACAGGTGTGTCTAAAAAATTTGAGTGTGTTTATAGATGGCACATATTAAAAATTAATATAATATATGTCCTTAAAGTGACCAGGTGTTTAGTAGACTAGCTTTATTTGTGACTGAATATAAAACAGCACTTTTGGGCACATAGTAGTGCACTTCTTAGGTAGTAGAACACTGAAATGCCACATTAAAGAGTATATGTACTATATACTTTATATATACTGTGTATTACATATCTTACTATAGATGATTTTATCACTCAGTAGTGATCATAAATCCAACCTGCTAACTACTAATACAAAGGCTGGAATAAAAAAAATGTAAAAGACACAGCTGCTTATTACCCAAACAATATAATTAATGATTACTGATTTTTCAAATTGTCCTTTTTTTCCCCCAAATTATTCCAGAGTCTTATTAAAGGCAACAATAAACACATAGCTGAGGATGATGCTATGGTTTACAAGAGTGAAAGTGTGAATCAGATTTTATTTATGATGGAAGTAAATCAGCTTTCTTTTCCACACTTTATGGAAACATGTGCATCGTTATATTTGGGTGTGCAGAATGCAACTGTGTGCTACCATGCACTTGTGTATTGCATCAGCACGCGTGGGCGTGCATTAGCTTGGTCTCTGCTGATCGATCACCTGAGGGCCGGGAGTGAAGAGACAGGAGGAAACACGAGTCTCCTTTCGCCCACCCTTTCCTGTCCTACCCTCTCGCACACAGCCCACAGACCTGCGAAGCCTCCTGAATCTGCTGTAAAAACAAACAATTCATCATGAGATAGACATCTAGGACTGAAATAGCTTATTAAACCAGAACACAGATAGATCGGACAGGAATGGCATTAAGCTATGATGTGACACATCATAAAAATGAGTAACACAGCAGTCTGGAGCCATCAGACTGACTGCCACAACAATCATTTCTTGTTCTTCAAACCTTTTATTGCTTCATAGCAAAGAATACACAATCACAACAGCCTCCTGTCTCAGGACTTGCTGGAAATGATTCATTTTCTGTGCTTCTGCACTGACACCGAAGATGAAGATAAGCCTGACTGCTTGGCCTTAGGCAGTGCAGGCCTATAAGCCACAAATAAAGAAGGGCTTTCTGCAGCTTGCAAACAATGTCCAAGTGTGGAGACAAAGAGTAAAAGTGGAATTCATGGTGTCTGAACTTAAAAACTTCCAAATTGACAGCAAAGAATCACTTCATTTCATTTATCCTACTTTCAGCTAAATGATCTCTTTGTGATCTGCAATATCTGAGCATTTCTCTGAGACAGTATTTAATATATATGCTACACAATAGGTTTATTTCTATGGGACAGTATTTAATATACTGTATATGCTGCACACAAATATTCACATAATATCACAGGTACCATGCAAAGAAAAATAAAATCTTCATTTTTACATTAAAGCTCAGATTCATTTTTTAAATTCATTCCCCCATAGTACTTTTCTAATTGCTGTTATTTAAATTGATTTTGGGTAGCTGGTTTGAAAATGGTCATTTTAACATCCCAACATAGTATAATTGTAATTTTTTTTTAAAATTTATTTAAAATTATAATTTATTATAAAACATGGGTTTTATAATAAATTGATGATTCCAAGGTGGAATCATGTCTTCGTATTCACTATATTGTATATTTTCAGTACATCGGGTATAATGTATAGCATTGTACACCTAAATAGTGTCCTGTAGCACTTGGCCACTTGTCCTGTGGTTGATGTTTTAACTTCAAATCTCTTTACATGTTTTTCATATTTTCACTAAATTGTATAACTGATGGATTCATGCATCTTTATTAAAACCTTTATTGTGGTCAGGTTCATGGTGGATCAGGAGTCAAACCTAGAAACACAGGGGAGATGGGAATACATCCTGGGTGGGACGCCTGTCCATCATAAACAATATCTTGAAAATAAAGTCAAGATATTATAATTGAGTTTCATTAAATCAGAGTTCTGTTCCCAAATAAAACAACACATGGGTCATTTAGTTAAAAACCTTTTTGCTGCATTTAACTGCATGTGGATTTTGGCAACAAATAATAATAATAATAATAATAATAATAAGAAGAAGAAGAAGAAGAAGAAGAAGATCTTAAACAGTAATTGAAAAATCTAATTTGTTACTAGTTTGAAAATGGAGCCAAGATGTAAACATGGCTATAATAAATTTACTTACTCACAGAACTTTATCACTTTAAAATGACCTGATATGAGGCACCTGCAGCGATGTAGGAGCACCAGCAGGGGTCCCTCACTGATCAGCTCTCACTTTCTGTCTCTCTCTGGCTCTACTGTTGGGGCCCAGACACAGGGCGGCTTTTTCTGAGGATAAGAACACAAAAACAGTTGGCTTGAGCAATTTCTCCAATCCCGTACCACCGACTCCTCCGATCATATCCCTCTGTCTAAGACAAATAAGGAGGAGTGCACCAGCTCTCCTCTAAACACAGCCTCTGCTGCTCCCCTGGGCTCCCACATACCCGCTCAACCTTCCGCCCACTCACGGAAAAATGCGGTCTGGGGCGGCGGGGTGAAACAGGACAGAGGACAGAGAGTGGGAAAGAGTTTGGGTGGGTGGGGTGGGGGGACAGTGAGAGACAGGCAAAAAAGGGAAAAGCTTGTAAGAATGATAGTGGTGGATGAAGAGACAGAAAATGGAAAGTGAGGTGGGGGTGGTGGGGGTGTTTGCAAGGCTGGCGGGGGGGTTGTTCTAGGGTTGTGAAGTTGGTAACAGCCCACTCGAAATGTTTGGTATGTCTGTTGTGCACCCCATTCGGCACATAGCCATGTTTTTAGGTCATCTGACGGAGAAACAAGGTTCTGCTGCATGCCTTCCCCCTGAACACATGCTGAGGCCTTTGTCTGAGTCGACTGCAAGGGGCTTACCAGCATGAAGAACAATGGAGAAACACAATAGGCAGTGTGTTATATCTGTCCAACAACATAGCCATGGCTAAGGTTACACATTTGATCAACAGCCAGTTATGATAATGAATAATTATAGATTTACCATTTACAGAAACACTAAACACAGTTTATAACACAGGAAATACAAAATAAAAGTTTGCACTATTTTGGACATTGAGACAATAAAGAAAATGAAATGGGAATTGAAATGGAAACTACAACTGAACTACTAACTGTCAGTAAGTTAGTAAGGCTTGTAAATTTACTTTGTTAGCAAGAAGATGAGCTAGCTAGTTCTACTTCCAGGAAAACAATAACCAACATGTTAACTATTCAAGCTAGCCATATAATTTTAATAGATAAAAAAAATCTCAGCTCAGGACACCTTCAGAAAAACAGGAAAAAGCAAATAAAATGACTCTGTATCTAGGAATTGTGGTCAGGAAGTCCTCCTTAACTCTAAGTTCAACACGTAATGTGGCTGACAGAAACAGAAACAGCCTTTAATTGTCACATATACATTACAGCACAGTGAAATTCTTTCTTCACATATCCCATCCTTGGAGGTTGGGGTCAGAGCGCAGGGTCAGCCATGATATGGCGCCCCTGGAGCAGAGAGGGTTAAGGGCCTTGCTCAAGGGCCCAAAAGTGGCAACTTGGCAGGGCTGGAACCCCTGATCTTCTGGTCAACGACCCAGAGCCTTAACCACTTGAGCCACCACTGCCCAACATCAACAATAAGCAAAGTAGCACTTCTTTACTTTTAAATATGTTTTACTGTATATACCGGTGCTTTAGATCAATCAACATATGAACATATTAGCTTGTTAGTGCCGTAACATTGACTAGACATTTCACAAAGATGAACATAGAGGCCTTAGTGCTTTTTGCCCCACATTTTGAAGCTTAAATGCACTGAGGTAAAAATGACAAGGGGAGTATCTTTCACTTTCTCACTTTCAAGTGTCTTAGAAGTCACAGGCTTCATCTGTTAGACTGGCCAGGTTTCTTAGTTTTAGAGAGATTTTGGTCACCTTCAGTCTAATTGTAGCAGGTCGGGTTTAGAGGGGATCTTATTCTAAACAACATGCTAGGTTAACCAGATAATCAGTTGGCAAGCATGTACTCTGACTAGATATCCAGTGTTTAATAGGAACACCCTAGCTTGTTCTATTAAGAAAGCAATGACTAGCTACTCAATGTATTAGCTTTTTAAAAGAACTTTTGAGCAAACAGCCAAACTAGCGAGTTCTTTTTCTAAGAAGGCAATGAGAAATACACTGAAGAGCCATGTTAGTCAGACAGACAATTTGACTGTATTGGAAATTTACTCAGCAGGCTAATCGAAGCTAGATACTAATTACATGAACATCTTCCTCTTCTTTATTCTAGGCTCAATAGTTACATTCCCCCAAATGATAATTGATCAAATAACTTTTGCTGAAAAATAATGGCCTAATAGGTTCTAATATTTGTAACAATTAATCATTCATTGATTAATAATTTCTCATGACATGTTATGACAAAGCGCTTAAGGATTCAACTCAAGCTCCTAACACTCAGCTGTGCTGATTCTGAAAGGTTTCATGTCACAGATTGAACAGTTTATCGGGAAGTAATTATATAACATTACACTGCAATAAGCTGTCAGAACAGTGCTGCGTAATTTCATTAACCCATAAAAATGATTGACAATTATGAAATGACAAAGAAGAAAGAAAATACCGAAGCTCGTTTGAGCTTGTGCTATCAAGGAATCAACGCATGTGGAATTTGAGCCAGGTGAGTTTCAAACAGGAAGAGCCTTGAACACGCATAACACACTCACACACCCACGCACACAGGATATAAGGGTTTAGCTAAGCGTGGGCGTCATTTGAATTCAGCTTTCACAAGTTGTAGTAGCTGATGGTGAGAAATGACCCTTCACACACAGCTGGCCTCGAACAATGACTCCGCTGTCACAGGTAACCGATAGAACAGGGTGGAGACAGCTTTCATTTCAAACAACCTCCCAAAGCCAACAATTCCAATTTCTCACCTTTCTAAGTAGCACAAAGGGCACATTTCTCATTGGTTATTGTATATGACTACAGTTTCCCATCCGAGACTACAGTAACATTTGTTCTTCGTCCCCCCTCCCATAGAATGAGTCAATCAGATCTAAGTCATCAATATTTACTCATAGTCTGTCACTGAACGTTAGCCAAACATGAACCTAGAATGATAAGCCATATCTAGGCATCAAATGAATGTAAAGTCTGGTGTTAGGCTTTGTTCTCCTTTTACTCAGGGTCATGAGGGTGAACAAAAGTACATACAGTATTTGTTAGGCATGCGAAAATCCATCCGTCTCAACAGATGCCGGTTTTGTTTCTTCTGTCTTGGAGCACTATAGTCTGAGAACATTTAATGTCTCCTCATGACACATTTGTTGACATAGGTAAACGAAAAAGCCAGTCACACTGTCAAAACAGGTGGCAGAAGTCTACATTGCCTATCCCGTTCACCTCTCAAAACGAGTTTATTAAAACAGCCAAAACATGAGTCAGCTAGTTCCCAGTAGACGCGGCTTAACTGATAAGATGTGGCCTGATTCACTTTGTAAAATTCTGCTCAACGTATGCTAACACCTGTTGCTTTATTAGCCAACTATTCATGATTATCAGGGTGAAATTATTTATGAGTCAGGATGTCATCATATTGACTTCCCTGTTCTTATCTCAGTGTTAATATTTTTTTTTCTTACACTCACTTTAATTAGTCGGCACTAGCTCATGGGCCTAAGCTGGTAAAACACATGCTGTGCTCTTGATTAGCATCAAGTACATAATTCAGATGTTCTTGAGTGCCTTTTTTCCATAGCTCACTTTGGGACTACTTAAACTGAAGGACCGAGCCTCTCACACAATGGGCAATAGTGGTTCTTTGGCGAGTGAGTAAGAGCAGCATTCTGCACAGGGTAGAGGGCATGGGGTGTGGGTGGCTGGGTGATGCATGGGCGTAGCGGCGTAAAGGCCAACTTCTGTGCAGCGCCAATTCAGGCAGCCCCGGGCCTCATCACCTCTAAGCAGGCCGCTCAGTTCGGCTGCCACCCACTCCTCAGCTGCCGGCCCCCGTATTCACACACACTTTAGCTTGGCAAGTGTGCGTGCATGTGTGTCTGCACCTAGCCGCCCCCGGAGAGGCTGCTATAACAGGGACGTCTGGTTTAGAAGGACGTACGAACAAAGCTTTGTGTATCTATGAACTTGAGACTGTTTTTTTTAAGTGCCTTCTGATTTTGAGGACATTCACATACTCATTCCAGCTCAGTGAGTGCTGTGTGGACATTGGGGAGGTCAAAGTGCGGTCTGCCAAAACACCACATTTGGTTTAAACCAGCCTACTGTCTTGCAATCTAAATAAAATGATTTCTAAGCTGGTGTAACACAAATAATATCCAAATATGGCAGATTCAGGAAAGGAGAGCACGGGTTATTGCGGCACAGGGCGAGGCTGGGAAATAGCAGCACTCGGAACATTGCATTCCCCTGAGCTGTTCAGCCCGAGTGAAAATTATGCAACAGGACAGCAGACAATGACATTTGAATGTGCTGATGTGTCAACTCAGAGCTAACACGCAGGTGAAGTGCACTGGAAAAAGATGACCTTCTCGACAAGGGCCACGTTCAATCAGTCTACGACTCTGCTTTTAGTGGGGGAGGCTGTCATGATCCCTTTATCTCAAACTGTTTCTCTACTGTTCCTAGTTATTAGCTAGGAGCAACTGAAACACAAAATATATAGAGTGATGGATGCACTGTAAATTAGAGGCTTACATATAAAAAACAAAAAGAAACACATAATACCAGGAATATTGTCTAAACTGTCACCTTAAGTATATCAAACCTCATTCTATGTCCCTGTGGTAAACCACCTGACTTCAATTTCCATGTCTGCAACCACGAATAAAGATATTGATCCTTGCAGATGTGTATACATATATTACAGGAATGGGAAATCCAACAGACTTCTGTCCTGTAAACATAGTGCGTCAGTGCAAAAGAATGCGTGGGGCACTCATGGCCTTGGGGACAAGGCCAGCGGTGCTAGGAATGGGAGGAAGTGTGTGATATAGTAAAGGGGGTTGGGCAGTAGAAGAGAACACGAGCAGGGGGTAATGAGGGGATGGGGTGGAGAAATAGAGACGTGGACTTAGGATAGGGGAAAAAGGGAAAAGAAGGTCAGGGTCTTGTATGTATGTATGAATGTATGCAACTATATGACACAGAACTACTATATTTCTGTCTACTGCTAAGAGGTGGGGGAAAATATTTGGAGCAGATGTTTCAATGCCTCCACTGACCCCAGGACAGAACCTGAGGAGTGTTGGTGATAGTGAGCAGAGCTGAGAAACTCACTTTCTCGCAATACAAGACCTGCTCAGTGGTGTGTAACTACATTAATTTAAAACCAAATTACTGAAGCTAATAAATAGGGACGACTCGGTTTCTTTACTTATTTTATGATGTACTCCAGAATTTTTCACATTAGTCAAGAATATCTGTGATATTCTTTGGAAAAGAATATCATATCCTTTTATGAAGAATTAGAACAAATGCTTGTTAAAAAACCTATAGAGCACAGATCTTGAAATTTCAGTAACAGCAGGTTATATATATATATTGCACTCGTTCTAGTATGTTTTTGTTTCTATAGTAACAAGAAATTCATAGGGACTTGTAGGAGAAACTCCAAATAATCCACACCTAATAATGAACAAATAAAAATCCGGTATTTATTTAACAAAGAAAATACATTAAAAATTCTCTAATGTGTTGAAGTTGTCTTTGTTAACATGCGAAAGGAGACTTGAGCTATTTGTTTCACAGATGTATCATGTCAAATGTACATATACATGGATAAAAAAAATATAATGTTGCTCTATAAATAACTCCAAAATTGATGAATTGTTGTGTTGTTAGAGGAATAATACCATTCACAGTTGGCGTATTATTGGAAAATCACACCGTCCTGTTGTGTATTTTCCTATAACAGCATAGCCAAAGTGTTTTCTTCCTGTGGATTAATACAGTTCATTCAAACAATTTTACAAACTAACAAATGCAAAGGTTTAGTCATATTAGTATTAATTACGTACATTTTTAATTTGACATTTTTCTGAAATATCTATTATTTTTATTGTAAACGTTTTTTCGATGGAATTCAACAACTGCCCTTATTATAGATGAGTTTTAGGTCAACAGGTTCACAGTACAGTGAAACACTGGAATTCTTGTGTGTCATAATGTCACACACCCTTCAGATGCAGTAAACAGATATTCGTTTAAACATCTGAGAAACATTTGATTAGTTCTTGATGACCTTATGTCCAGGAGCTATGGCAATCATCATTTACTGGTGACTGTGACAGCAAAGGTTGAACAGAGCTTGATTTAAAAGCAGCCAGATTTCCCTCCGAAGTTAAAATCGGTGAGTGAACTTATCTGTGCTTTAAATCTGTGTTTAAAATCAGTTTATGAAAGATCACTTTATGTCCTGCCTCACCCAAAGAGAACTGTATGCTCACTCCCTAAAATAAGTATGACAGGCAGCTCAGAAGGACCGGCGAGCAGCAGCTCATAAAAAGGAACCCTGGCAAACGTGAGAATGAGTAAGCCTCCAAAAGTGTAAGTGTCGAGTGTGTGAGAGGGCCCACAAGTACGGCTCCACGGCGGTGGCGGTTCCAAGTGTGTGTGTGTGTGTGTGTGTGTGTGTATGTGTGTGTGTGTGACTCATACTGTGGAAGTGTACTGCTACAGCATTAGTCACCACTGAGGAGAGACCTTGATCTGTAGCCCTGTCTGATCAGAGGAGAGGAGGAAGGGAGCGATATAATAAAAAACTCTTTCTTCCTGCATGGCTGCCACTTGAGGTGAGGTGTGGCTATTTTCCGAAAAAGAAGAAGAGGGGAAAATGAAAGCTAAGCTGCCAGCGCTGACCTCACTGTCAGTGTATGTGTATAAATTCAAATGTGCACAGTCTCAGCAAAAACTCACTGCGTTGTTTTCTTTTTTGCTGAAAATTTACGTGCACACTTATTAACGTGGGGGCGGCAGTTTGTGGTCAGTTCAGTCCTGTTTAGGGATGACAGGATGTGCACGTGGCTGAGTATATGTGAGAGTGATTTTGTTAGTGTGTGTGTGTGTGTGTGGGCGGGAGTGTGTGGGTGGGTGGTACCATGTGCTGTGTGGGTTTCAGGGTGTGGGTTTTGATTATAGGCCTTTGTGCCAAGAACTCTCTGCACTTCTGTCTGACATAACAACTAAACAAAGCACAGCAGATGTGCACATGCTGATAAGGCTATGGCTCTTCCACTCACATACACACAAATACATTAGCAACATGTCACGTACACATACACACGTACATACAAAAGCCAGTCCGTCACGGTATGTCAAAAGTCTAATCTTAGTAATCCCTAGATAAATCTTTAGGTAGCAAAATAAGTCAGGTGAAAGAGAATCATGATGACTTGCTGACATATTTTCTATCTCTTCCTGGTGTACTTACAGTTACTCATTACCTTCAGATCCAAAACCCTCACGATATCTCTGACTGCCTCATGTTCATCATGACTGTGTGTTCTGTTTCATGTAGCCAATAACATCACGTCGCTGATATTAATCAGTCAAATGTGTCCTGGTTATAAAGAGAAAAAAAAACACATAAAAAGTCATCGGCTGATGACGTGGTGCAGTTTACAACATATGAAACTTTCAGAGTCATTAAATGTTTAGCGAATCGACCACAATGCCAGCGTTTATGTTTTAGCCATGGTATTTATAACTTTATGACCTGATTTGCTTTCGGTAGAGGTTACTTTCCTTTCACAGTGACATTATTAAGATGAAATTCACTACAAAAACAGATTCTTCTCATAAGCAGATTCTTATAAAATTAACTGCTAGGATTAAATTGTTAACAATGTTATCACATCTGGATCGACCAAGCAATGCTAATGTGACTAACAGGGAATGACACTAGCAAGCAGAGCCTGGACTGACCTGAAAGAAAAATGACCTCTTACTGAAATGTGGCAGGAAGGAAGGAAAGTTTCATCAGAAAAAAACAATTTCCACAATTGTCAAGAAATGGACACCATCAGCCATGTCGCTTTTGGAGATTTTACTTAGTTAGTTTTTAGACTTGCACTTGAGCAACAAATAGTCCTGCATCAAATAAAATCCTTAAGATATATAATGTCTTATATGTCTTGTTTTAAATAAAAAGTTGAACATTCACCTTTGTAAGGCAAAATCACGTAAATGTTTTGAGAAATATCAGTAAATACACTATATTGCCAAAAGTATTCGCTCACCCATCCAAATAATCAGAATCAAGTGTTCCAATCACTTCCATGGCCACAGGTGTATAAAATCAAGCACCTAGGCATGCAGACTGTTTTTACAAACATTTGTGAAAGAATGGGTCGCTCTCAGGAGCTCAGTGAATTCCAGCGTGGAACTGTGATAGGATGCCACCTGTGCAACAAATCCAGTCGTGAAATTTCCTCGCTCCTAAATATTCCACAGTCAACTGTCAGCTGTATTATAAGAACGTGGAAGTGTTTGGGAACGACAGCAACTCAGCCACGAAGTGGTAGGCCACGTAAACTGACGGAGCGGGGTCAGCGGATGCTGAGGCGCATAGTGTGAAGAGGTCGCCAACTTTCTGCAGAGTCAATCGCTACAGACCTCCAAACTTCATGTGGCCTTCAGATTAGCTCAAGAACAGTGCGCAGAGAGCTTCATGGAATGGGATTCCATGGCCGAGCAGCTGCATCCAAGCCATACATCACCAAGTGCAATGCAAAGCGTCGGATGCAGTGGTGTAAAGCACGCCGCCACTGGACTCTAGAGCAGTGGAGACGCGTTCTCTGGAGTGACGAATCACACTTCTCCATCTGGCAATCTGATGGACGAGTCTGGGTTTGGTGGTTGCCAGGAGAACGGTACTTGTCTGACTGCATTGTGCCAAGTGTAAAGTTTGGTGGAGGGGGGATTATGGTGTGGGGTTGTTTTTCAGGAGCTGGGCTTGGCCCCTTAGTTCCAGTGAAAGGAACTCTGAATGCTTCAGCATACCAAGACATTTTGGACAATTCCATGCTCCCAACTTTGTGGGAACAGTTTGGAGCTGGCCCCTTCCTCTTCCAACATGACTGTGCACCAGTGCACAAAGCAAGGTCCATAAAGACATGGATGACAGAGTCTGGTGTGGATGAACTTGACTGGCCTCCACAGAGTCCTGACCTGAACCCGATAGAACACCTTTGGGATGAATTAGAATGGATACTGAGAGCCAGGCCTTCTCGTCCAACATCAGTGTGTGACCTCACAAATGCGCTTCTGGAAGAATGGTCAAAAATTCCCATAAACACACTCCTAAACCTTGTGGACAGCCTTCCCAGAAGAGTTGAAGCTGTTATAGCTGCAAAGGGTGGACCGACATCATATTGAACCCTTTGGATTAGGAATGGGATGTCACTTAAGTTCATATGCGAGTCAAGGCAGGTGAGCGAATACTTTTGGCAATATAGTGTATAACCAAAATATATCAGTAAATGGCAGTGATTTGGTATTTCAAGATGGCTGACGTCAAAATGTTATTGTGCAGCTAGACAGTGAAGTTTTGTTCATTTTTTTAAAGATACATTTTTTAAAGACACATTTAAAACTTGCCCCCAGGCTAAAACATAGATGAGATGTCATGTTTAGTGTCAAGTGTTTTCACTTTCTTCACGTTTTTGTCTTTGTCCTACTAGGAGGTACTTCAAACGTCTGTCAGCATGTACGCAAACCTCTGGCATAGGGGATTGTTGAATATGGATGTGTATTCACACATATACAACAATGTGGATTGGCAAGTTTACGCCAGTGTGTGAGTTTCAGTGAAGCAGTGATATAGTCTCGCAACTAGCCAGACTACCTTTCTCAAGCGAATCTCAAAACTTTTTTTCTCGAGACATGGGCTAAAATCACCTTCTTTTATAGTTAGTGGGCTTTTGACTGATATTGCAAAAGGCCAACTGTTGTTATTCACCACTATTCAAATAAAATACCCCCCCCCACTCTCCCCCTCTCTCTTTGTTGCACAATCACAATTTCACCATCATGACAAACTTCAATTAATTGAAAGTGTTTTTTCCTCAATTCTCTGTAAATTCTGTATGACTGATCCTGTGATGCATGTGGTCCAATGTTTCTTCAGTTCTCCACTCACAGCTTTAGTTTTTATTTGCAATTCGTTCTCACAAAACATCAAAACCTATCATTTTTAAGTTTTCCTTTTATCCCGTCATCTATGACCTCTCATGACATGTGTATAAAGATATTCTGAAGAAAAGTAAAGCTTGGAGAGCTTGGTGGTTCGTCTGGTGATGTATGGTGGCTTGTTTCGTTAATCTGCCAACAAAGCTAGACTGAAGCATAGTATGTAACATATAAATCAAACACAGACAAACAAGGACCCACCCAGAAGAAAACTAACAAGTAATGTAATGAATGTATGATATGCACACTGGGGATTTCAGATGCTCTGTAAGCTATGAGCAGAACGTCAGTGGATGAGGTCAGGACTGATGAGCATCCAGAAATGTAGCTGAGATGTGTACCTTGTTGGTGACAATAAATAAATGAAAAAATGAATGGAGATCAGCGGTAACACTGTCGAGTCTGTTTTGCACATGCAGTTTTGCTAAGCAGTTAGCATGTGTTAACTTGCAACAGATTGGTGCTAATACAGGGTTTGGCTGTCTTCCTGAAGCAGGTGAAAATAGCTGTTTATCCTATGTTGCTCTGACAGAATGAGATAAGTGGCAGCAGGGGAACTCTGTAACCCTGTAATAAAGCAGTTAGGTAGACAGGTGTCAGAGGACAGATGTAAGCACACCTATTGCTATTTTTGTCTGCTGTCTATTTCTAGGCCAAGACTCACCCAAGTTGGCACTGAGGAGCATGTGCAGACACCGCGAAGGCCTTTCGTGACCCAGATACATGGTAGCCTTTTTCTTTCATCTTTGTCTCACTTTTTTTTTTTTTTTTTTAATTCCTGTTGGTTTTATGATGAAGGTATCCTTTTCCATTTTCCACTGAATGAGCTTTAGCATAAATCAGATAATAAAAAATACGCATCAGGTGTTTTTTTGTTTGTTTATTTATTTATTTATTGTTGTTTTTTTTGTTTTTTTTTAATCAAATGTCAGGTCCTCTGTTATAACTGATAAAAAAATATCTGGCAACATAAACACATTAATTTCATACAGCAAATTCATTACAGCAATATTTTAAATAACATTGTTATAATTGAAATAGTCTGTCACTGACAGGCTGTTCTGTGTATCTGAGGTGGAGCTGTTTTAGAGAAAGAGGAACTGGTCATGACAGCTCTTGCAGTAAGTGCTGTAAAAAGCCCAGAATCCAGTGGTGTGAGGTGGAAGATTATCCACGACATCGAAAATCGAGTATAAATTGGGGCTCGTAATGGTTTGCAGCCAGGATCCCTCATTCTTCATACATATTTTTTTTTACCTGAACATTACCTGAAGCTCTTGACATGTATCATCGTGATTTTATTCATTGTGCTACTGTCACCTGATTGGCTGATTGAGTAATGACATGTGTACAGGTGTTGCTAATAATGGAGCTAAGGAGCCAAAATTAGACCTATTATATATGCAGCAATAATAATAATAATAATAATAATAATAATAATAATGACTACTACTAATTTCCATCTTCTAATGTTTTTAATTTAATAATAATAATAATAATAATAATAATAATAATAATAATAATCTTTTGTTGTAGAACTGGCTATACGTCACAGATCCCTGGGGTCTAGAGGAGCAAGATGTTGTCGTGAGTCATGTGAAAAACAGCGTAATGTGAGTTTAGCTCTGCTCTCTGTTGCTGGCTTACAGTTCCCCTTCCTGTAATCTGGTTCTGCTGCATGCTGTAACACGTTGGCACTAAACAGTCCTCAGTGGGAGCTCATGTTAACACCTCTGAGTTTATGGAAAAAAATAAGTGCCATCTCTTCATGGCCTCCGTTTTTTTAATCTCCAACCTTTATGGTTTCTGATGATAAATCTATAGGAGATAAAAAAAAAACAAAAACGTATACTTTGTTGTGGGATTGTGACATATGCAAGCTTGAAATTTTGTTAATTCTGTCTTTCTTGTTAAATGAACATCAAGTAAACGCTAACTTAAAAACAGATCACTCTCTGATCATGGTGCTGCCCTGGATTTGATGTTTGGCTAGTGAAAGCTGAGAGAAAGCAAGTAATCTGACGTGAGTTGAAATTAGCAGAGCCTCATTTCCAACTGCAGCAGGCTGTCTCAGGCTGGAAGTCTGTGCCCCCAGCGAATTCTGTCAACCTTGAAGTGGGGGTAGTTACCGGCAACTCTGGTAACTGAATTAATTAAGAGTCTGTGGGAGTGAGCAGTGGCGAGGGTCCTCAGCAGCCGCCTGGATGACAAGTTAGCCCACTCTGTTAGGTTTGAGTAATCAAGTCTCCCAGTGAGATCAGAGGCAGAGAAATTCTGCAACTTTCAAGAGGCTGAAGAAAAAGCTGCAGTGATATTCTGCCAAACTAACCTGACTCTATGATTCATCCAGACATACAGGTTGCACAGAGGACTTACTCATTCCTGAATATGCTCAGGCTGTGTGTATGCCAAGCAGACAACTACTACGTTATTGCCACTGTGCTGTATATACAGGAATAATAACAACAGTGTGACAAGAGATGATTTGAAAGGATAATTTGGGAAAAATGGACATTAATGCAATTCCAACGTGTACAACCCAGTGTAACTACCGACTTATAGAGGTAAATCTCAAATCTTTTCTGTAAATACATACATTAAGAAATGAGACATAAAAGAGTATAATTATTCTGTTAGCATACTTAAGTGCATTTTTCAAATCTATTTTTATTTAATACTCTTAAACTATGTATTATTTATACGTGCTACATCACTAAATTTCTCAAATCTAATATAATCTACACATAGTGATTTTTTTAGCATCAAACTGTTTAACTGTTTCAACATGAAACTGTTTCAAGATTCCTAACTGATAACTAATGTCACGTCTGTGGACAGTTTCACACAGTTCATCGCAGCCTACAAACTCGACCACCATGGACCCATCTTCCCAGCATCCACCTGCACTCTCTAGCTCCCAGTCACCAAGCTTTTCATTGTGTTCACCATGTTTTGTTTAACTCTGTTTCAGTTTGTGAAGTATATGCTCAGTTCTCTGCTGAGCACGTATCGTTGCTGAGCACGTATTGTCCTGTTTGTGAATTGAGCAACCCATGCCTGTTCTTGTATAGTGTTTGCTTTTGGAGAGTGCGCTGGACCTGTTCCTAATATTGTGATCTGTTTCTAATAAACTGACCTGCATCCACTCTCCAGAGCTGTAATCTTTAATTGTGACCGCACGTTATTGGCATTCAAACTAGCTTGCATTGCCACAGCTGCTGCCATGCTATCATGCATTTGAAAGAGAGAAAGATGTTAGCTGTTTTCCCATGTTCATTTGTTTGTTGGTGAAAGAAGCACCAATTTACCATCAGTGACTAAAATCAGTGAGAATATGAGGGACTTCTGATGTGCTTTAGGACACAGTGTGACTTCACACTTCAGTGTATTCCTAAAGACATTTTGGAAATCTTAAATCATTTTCATGCAAAATGTCATATTTACCTCTAAAATTCAAGCCTTTCATAAGAAAGCAGATAGACCGTCATTTCCAGCTGTTTATAACTAAACATTTTCTGAATCACAACTACTAATGCTACATTGTAGGGAAAGTATTTATGAAGACAATTAAAATCTTAAACTTTTATTAATCAGTTTGGTCAACTAATAAGAAAAATGATTTACCAGCTTGGTCTACCAGCTTGACAAGTTCAGCTGTGTTTGGGTAGCTGCTTAGACCAAGCAGAACTGTACACCAGGGAAGTAAAGAATTGTATGAATTACTTTTCTCATACATTCATCACTTGTGTAGTTAATTGTTAATGTATAGTTCCATAGCAGAGTTTTCATCACTGAACAAACTGATGAGGTAAAATTGTGCACCAAAATGGGGTAACACTCCATCCTTAGCCAAAATGTGAAACACTGGCAAACCATGACTCTTAAAATCAAGAGTGGTAGAGCAAGAGCTAAAGAAAGAACCGGCAAACAATAGGAAATACAACAGTCTCTCCTCTGTGGATGAAGTGATGGCTCAGCAGTGCATGTGGGTGTCAGAGTGGGACTGGAGCATCATCCAATTGTTTACTCTCTTTTTTTCTTCCCCTTTCACACGCCTCTGTCCTGTTCTGCCTCTCTGTCCCAGGAGTGCAGAAAAGGCAAACAAACAGACGGGACTGTTTACTTCTGCCAGTAGGATGGTGAAGTGCTTCATTAACCTCACATTACCTTGTTTTAGGTTACTCAGACAGCTATATTTATTATAGCTGTATCTCTCCCTTTGCTTTTATCTTTCTGTTTCAGTGGCCATTAAAGCAGAAAGCCACCCTCATAGCACACTTAAAAACACACACACTTCTATACACTCCCTCTCATGTTTCTCATGTATTACTCAAATACTATATTAGGAGTGTTATTAATACTTTTAGCACATTTACAAACAAAAAGTACAGAAAGATGTCGGATAGAATAAATGCAAGTCATCATCGGAATTTTGGATTTGCCTTCTTGATCTTAACAAAGAGAGAGTAAACTAGCCATATTTTGGTTTTCAAAAAGACCTTTTGTTAGTACACTCCCACTTTCCATTGCAAAATTCCACTCACATACATCATATGCAGAAAACCAACACAAGGTGTATTAGTAAGGTGGTGAGCCATTGTTTCTCCATGTCTCTGGAACTGTACTGGAGGGATATACACTGTTTTTCCGAAAGATACATTCTTATATGGTGTTGTTTTTGTGCTGGTGGTGAAGAGAGCTGTTCAACACGTCACTCCAAAATCTCCCATAGAAGTTCAGTTGAGTTCAGCTCTGGTGACTGTGAAGGTCAGAGCATATGATTTACATCATTTTCATTCTCATTAAACCATTCACTAAGCCTTTGTGGCCTTTGGATGGGGCGGGGTCATCGTGTTACCACACCCGTATTTATTTATAGCAACAGTTCCCTTTATGGAGACAAGTGGTTAACAGGTTACCTGTCTGTATCTAGAATATAAATGAAATAAATATTTTACAATGTACATAGAAATAATAGAATTGAGAAATGTTCTAAATGAAATCTGATACTGAATAAGTTAACATTTCTGAGCTGGCAAAGTTCTTAAAGCGATATCAGGAAGAATTAGGGAGTTGGGGGGGGTTGGGTTAAAGGGAGTCAGAATTAAGAAAGAATACAGATTGTATATCTATGAATTAAGAAAGAATACAGGTTGCAGGAAATCATAAAGACAAAGGATGGACATAGAGAATATTAGAAAATATTCCCCTTTAATAACAGAGATGCAACCACTGCACCACTGGGCAATTTTGCTACTTCTTATAATAAAGGAAAAAGGAAAATCTGTGAGAACTAACAGTCTGGATAACATGCTGCTTGTACATTTAGATTACATTTCTGTATCACTTTCATTCTGCACTAAGGGTATGCAAAGTTTGCACTTGACTATGCATAAGAACCCTTTCCTTTACCCCTTCATATGCTCATTTCTTTTTTCTTTGAACTTCTCATTTTCTGAATTCTTCTCTTCTGTATTTAAAAAAAAAAACAATATCCACATGCTTGTACATTCCTGTACGCTCATCATGTTGAGTTGTCACCACATATTTATTCATGTCCTTGTTCCAGTAATTGTTCATTGAATTTCTAGTCAGACTCTTATTCTCCTGGTTTACTTTTAGTTGTCTGTGGATGGCATATCTTAGTACCCTATTAAAATTCTGCCAGTACCAAGCTAGCTATCACCCAAACACACACACACACACACACACAACCATCTTCTCGAAACACACACATTCATACACACTCTTTCTTTCTGCTGAACCATGCACAAGGAGCAAGTGAGCATCGATTTCTGCACTTTCGCCTGAGAAAAGCCGTTTTCTCACTGGAAACCAAGGCTGAATTATTTATCCCCCTCATTCAATTTTTATTGCACGCTCCTGGTGGAAAAATAACGCTTCCCCAATCAGACGCCAAACAGCCCAGTCCTCTCTTTCTACCCCAGTATTTCTCTCTAACTGCTCTCTCTCTCTCTCTCTCTCTCAATAGGGACAGTGTTTCTGTAAAAGGGACAGAGAGGAACAAAGAGCGACAGAGAATTAGATCATGTAATCTGAGCTTCCATGATAGCGGGAACTATAACTAAGTATATTACACACTGGCCATCTGCGGCCCTTATACTTTCCCTGTTATGCATCATGCATGTCCAGCGCTGGAGGAGAGAACATAGCAACAATCTGGGCTTTGTTTGTGGGGGATGAAATAAGGATTTCAAAAAAAGAGGTTGTCAGGTGCTTGGGCAGAAAAAAACAGAGAGTGGGTGGCTAGAGAAAGACAGAGAAAGAGAGAGAGAGAGAGGTGGGGGGGGGCAGAGGAGAGAGCTTGAGTGCCCACATCTCCACATTAGCCAATGCCAGACATAGCAGCTCGAATTTGGGGAGCCAGCTGCTGTTTTTGCTCTGCCAAGGAGCTTGAACTGAGCCGTACAGCTGCCAGTCCTACATGACGGGCTGCAGTCAGGTATCTGCACCGCAGAACGACAGAGAAAGAGTAGGACAGAGAGAGAAAGAGAGATAGCGGTTAGAGACAAAGGCTGGGGCTAACGACTAGCGAGTGATAGCTGGGCTCTCCAGTCGAGAGATAAAATATCTGCAATTCCACTGGCTGCAGGCCCACACTCCATTTGTATGGAAATGAGTTTGTTTTCATGCTGCCAAGGTGGGGAGAGAGGGGGAGAGAAGGGCTAGAGAGGTAGTGAGAGAGCAGGACAGAGGGAATAGAACGAAAGATGGGGTTCATTTGCGGGCTTTAACCACACAAATATTGTACCATACCCTACTGCATGAAGCCCCACATCCAGTGGCTCTTTTTTGTTATACCATAACTCAAGTGAAAAATGAAAGCATAATTACATCAATATATGGTATTTTTTACAGGAAGTAACCTTGCAAGATGCACCATAATAGTAAAAGGGCTATAGGGTTTGAATGAAGACATTGTCAAGAGGTGTGTATAGATGGTATCTAATCAAATCATGTCTCATTTATAATGTCCAAGTCTGTGATTGACATGCTGATATTCTGGTGGTACGCAGAAGCCTCATGTGCAACCCTCAGTAATGGGAATGTTATTTAATAGCTTTCGATTGTATTAATTATATGCTGTTATGTGCATATTCCAGCAGTCTATATCCTGCACCAACCAACTGTCTGATTCACATTTAATCACCACAAGTGAGATATTTGTTTTGATCTTTTAAACAATTTAATCTGTTGGATTTAGTTAGTCATTGGTCAGTATCTTACTGAACTGTACTGAAATTGAATGACACAAATAGTGTATTTCTTTACCAGAAAAATATGTTGTTGTTCTTGTATCTGTGCTAAGAGGAGGGTCAGGTCTGGGCCAACGTGGGTTAACAGTGGGTTGAAAAGCCCAGTGCATCAGCAGATTTTGAATGTCAGTCTCCATGTTACACTGCTCCACCCACATGACTGCAGGTGCGTTTATTTCTGTCAACAAAAATAGCAACTGTGTGTTAAAAGGAAAAGATCGGATCGCACCCAACCAAATTAGCGATACACCAGTATAATTGTTGCAACTGTATAAAAAAATTTAGCCCGAAAGCTTGTCCAGTGTTATACTTAAATGCTGTCAGGAAACAGCTAGTCAGACTGAGTTGACGTCTAAAGATCCAGAACTGATAAAGTATCTCAGGTGAAACTCACAATGTCTTCAAGATTATCTCATGGGTATTTGAGATTTCAAACGAAACTGAAGGAATGAAAAGCTTCATGATAGTTAGGTTCAGCTCAGCCTACATGCCACTGGGTCATTAGCAGATGTGCAGCTGAACCTGTGTTGCCCGTCAGCCTGTTTCCAACGTGCCAGACATCCCTTGCTGACGTATTCACGACCAGCTGCTCCTCGTGTTCAGGATAATGGCTCTGCCAACTCAGATGCCTACTTTACTTCTATGCCATTTATCTTGTCACACTGCCAGGGAGCACTAGACTGTGATGGTCTGAGAACCGGACATAAAGACAACACACATAGTCACAGTCTAAGGCTTCATGTGCCTTAACTCTGTTCAGCAACAGTTGCAGGGGTGATGGTGTTTGCCTTTCCTATTTCTCCCTACTAAAGAAAGATAATCCTCCTTAAAACGTTTCTCCTGTTGCTGTGGAAACCAAGGTGACAATCAATGGATTGATCGTTGGGCCACTCCAGAACACACAGTTACAACACTAATGCAGATTAGTCTGTCCTGCAACCTTTTAAAGAATGCATTCACTGGGTTTTCTTGTCAGTTTTTGTCATTATTTTAGCACCTTAGACTTTGACTTTCCCTTAATATCAGCTACTTTTAGGTCATTAAAACAGTATAGAATAAGAAATGGTTTAATAAATTTTTACTCCCCCCAAAATGTCCTCTTTACATTACCAAAACTAGCTAGCTCAGAATTATCAAATGTAAAACCCAAGTAGGTCGGTGTCTTGATTTGGACTCTGATATTCTCACAGATTTATATAATAGCCAATCTTGTCAAAACATACAGTATAATAACCATGATGATGTTCATTACTAGCATTAGTTAGCTAGCTTGTCAGATTAGCACACGGTTATCATGGCTAAAATGTTCCTGATGCACTAACAAAATATGCAACATGTTCTCCAGCTATCTTAAATCGCTAGCTGGATAATTAACGGCTAATGAATTAGCTCATATTTGTGACTAATAGACATAAATGTGATTTCTTAGAACTTAATTATACACTCTTACATTAGCAGCAAATTTTATATTTGTCAAAATATACCATAAGCACCATGATTTAAGTTTAGCTAAGTTAGGTGGCCAGCTAGCTAACTGCTTACAGACCAGCTCAAATGTCTCTGAAGTAAACATGGGTGGGATGGAGATTAATACACATTAACCATCCTGATTTAGGCTCATATATAACCATATTAGATTAACTGATAAACTAGCGCATTACTAGCTTTAGTTAGCTAGCTAGTAGCTCAAAGGTTCCAGGAGAAATATGTAAGTTTAGTGCTGTGTTGCAAATTTGAGCCAAATATTAATATATTTTATCTGACTCTGACATTTGTGATAATTTGCCATTTAAAATGCTGTCTTTTAAAATTCAGGTGTACTATATGTAATCAGTTTCTATCACCTCTTTAGCAGGAAGTCTGTTTTAATAAAATGGGTATAATTTTACTGTCCCACTCTGTAGGTCATGTATTTATTTTCAAACAGGACTTACACTGTGCATGCGGTCTTTCCGAGCTGATCATCTGGTCAATAGTGAACAGTCGATGATGAACTAAAGGCGACAAAGTCAGAACGACTCGAGTTACACAGTCAATAGATGGATGGATCGATTTATCCAAAATCGATGTATCAAAATAAAGCTCACTTTTACAGGTACATTTGGTTATTTTGTCCATTCATAGCCTTCATAGGAATGTCTTTGTGTACTAGGAGCATTTGTGACGTGTGTGTGTGCGTGAGTGTGTGTGTGTGTGTGTGTGTGTGTGCGCATGCTTGTCCACCCACTCAGTGGTCGCACTCCCTCAGAAAAGCTGGGAGCTCATTGGTATTCGGGTGGAATTCTCTGGCAGCCCCGATGCTGCAGCCACTCCAACTGAATGTGGACACACAGGCCTGCTGCCTTCAGTGTGTGTGTGTGTGTGTGTGTGTGTGTGTGTGTGTGTGTGTGTATTGAGGAGGGAGTTGACAAAAGAGGGAGGGAGGATGGGAGGCTTTGGGGGAACAGGCAATGAGATGCAGAGACAGAAAAAGAAGAAGAAGAAGAAGAGGAGGAAGAAGAAGAGGTCGGTGTCAATAAATGGGGGCTGAAAACAAAGATAAATAGGGAGAGGAGGAGAACAGTAAGGAGAGAAAAGTAAATAGGGAAAGATAAAGAGAGAGACATAGAGATGGAGGGGGTGATAGGAAATGAAATTGAAGCCTGTGCTTAGAGATGGGTGGAGGGAGGGATGTTGGATTTAATGTGGCATATGCTAACCTTAAGCTTCTGCTTGTGCATCATTAGGACCCGAAGGAGTCGTGTCTCTCTCTGTCTCTGTCTCTCTCTCTCTCTCTCTCTCTCTCGTAAGTCTCAAAGATTGTTGTGTAGGCTGCATTCTGATTGGACTAGATGTTCCCCTAAGCAAGACCTGCAAAAGCCATTGGAAATCTGCTCGTTGGAGAGCAGAAGGTAGGAGAGTGGGTTGTGAGCTTTTCATGCTCTTTCTCTCTTTATTTCTAGACCCCCACAGTGCGTGCTGTTCTCTCCCACCCCCATCCATCACAACCCATCTCCCATCTCTCTTTCTCTCGGTGCCCACCTCCCCGCTCTCTCTATTTATGCCCTTTTCTTCCCATGTTCCTTAGCGTGAAGAGTCTCTCCATCCCAGGTGGCGTGTGCTCCTTCTCGTCACCACACCCACCATTCCCCCCACCCCCCACTCACTTGCCCTTTCTCCATCTATCTGTGGCTATCTTGCTGGTTCTCCACCCCCTCTCGCCAGTCCGCTTTCCTTTCACTTTCTTTTCTTTTTTTCATCTGGGCACGCATTCCTTTCCACCCACACTAAATCATTTCAAGTGTCTGGGTCCAGGCACACGCGCGCACACACACACACACACACACACGACCCTCTAAGCTAAGCAAAGGAGGGGGTAAGACAAGGGAAAAACAATAAGAGGTTGGGTAAAAGCTTTATATCCCTCTTCACCCACCCCACTGAGGTACTGACCGTATCGAAACACAAAGCAGGTGAACAAAATGGACGCCTCTCAGCATTTTTCCATGGCTCCATGGTGTCCTGCTGATGTCCCCAGGTGATAATGACTAACGTCATTATGTTAAATTTCCTCTTCAGCTGTTCAGGGACAACCTGGCCTGACCCTGCATTAAGACTTTTTAAATCTTTTTTTGGTAGGCAAAAATTACACAATAGATTCTTTCATTCTTTCTTCTTTTATTCCATCAATAATTAAGGTGCTGACATGAATAATTCAACATGCTGAGCTCATTTTTTACAACTTCTAATAACCTCTGAGATGAGCTTACTGAGAAGACATACAGGATTCCACACTACAAGACCTCACTAATCCACTGTCGTTACTCAGCCCTTACTTACCAAACCCACGGCTTGCGTCCTGTACTCGCTTCCTGAATGTTCCCTTTCACACATATTCAATTTTCCTTCTCCCTGTCTTGTCACTGAGATTACATGCATGTGGGACGGAGGCCTGGTGGCTGAATGGAACGACACAGAGGCAGGGATAAGCGCTGGTGGCTGAGAGGGGATTTCATTCGCAATCCTTTCGCTGTACAATGAAGCCCACAATCACACGAAGTAATCCAATCTATTCGAAATACTGTGCAGTGGCGATACCCTCGCCTCAGAGAACCTGGTATTCTTGCTACTTTTTGTTCCTGTTAGGAGACGGTGTCGATGTCTGAGTCACACACTAATATTATCACGTCTCCTCGCACTCATGTCCTGGCGATTTGAGTCATTTGAATCTTTTTTGGAGAACAGAGTGAGATGTCCCGATATAGTGCTATGTTCTTGTTTTGTGTACACAGGCTTTGTCCAGCTCAGTGTCTTCACAATTATATGTGCTAACAATAACGAAAAAGGACAGAGACACAGTTGGTCAGGCTTAAATTAGAGTCAGTCTCAGACACTCCATCCACGGACCATCTGAGGTGTATTGTACACTTAACTGACCATGACTATCAGGATCTAGCCGGCTATTAGCATGTGTACACACTTCAGCGTACTGTTTTTAATCAGTTGCATGGGGAAAAACTGAACACTGTGGCAGAACTAAACTGAGAAAAAGTTTGGAGGTCTCTCATTTCCCCACCATTTTGTCGCAGTGTTTACATTTGTGTCACCTCAGAATTCACCGCACTCCTCCCCCGAGACCGTGTCTGTTTATGTTTCACACCAACATCCCTTTTCAACTGCTCCAACGGTCAGGACACGTATACAGAGCGAGGCCTGGCCAGCACCAGCTAATCAGCCTGTGGCGTTTGTTTAGAAAACAAAGCAGTGCTCCATTTATGTTGCCCCAGTGCATGGTGGGAAGAGGGTGGTGGCATGGTCACAGAGTGGCTGAAAATAGTTGTGGTCACAGGACACTTGTAAAGGTAAATTTGCACAAGACTTAAATATGGTAAAGTGTGTAAACCAGAGCTACAATAAAAAACAAGTTCTCTGTTATGTGGGATAAAATGAATGCAATATCAGAATTCTTGATTCTGATTCGTCAGAAGTTGTTGATTTATATTGTTGTTTTTGTTGTTGTGCTCATTCCAATTTGTTATTGTTTCTAAAATAAAAACTAAAGGAGTCTCCTGTGTCAGACCTTTGAAACAGTCAGAGTTGTAAACTTTTTCTGGAAAGCTCTCTGCAGTTTCTTGGTAACATCAGCTGTCTAGAAGTGTTTATATATTCTTTCTTTCTTTCTTTCTTTCTTTCTTTCTTTCTTTCTTTCTTTCTTTCTTTCTTTCTTTCTTAACACTGTAAATTTGCTTTGATTTTTATGCTAATATGTAAATGAATAGTGCAATTTTTTCCTTTATGACATCTTTATCTAAAAAAAACCCCCACACAATACTGTCCTCTCTTCCTTTTTGCTTAGTTTCTGAAAACAAAAACCATGCAGAATTGTTGGAAGAGCAGCTGATTTTTAAACATGTGTCATAGGGTTATAAAGGCATTAAGGGGGCTTTGTTTTTTGTCTCAACCCACCATCCCATACAAAAGCAGCTTTCTGAGAAACATGCTAACACACGGCTGTTCGTTTAAAAGCCAAAGGAGCGCCTTCAGCAGAGCAGCAGAGCAGCAGGAATCCACGTGAAGGTCAAACCCCAATGCTTGTGCGTTGTGTGTTAATGCCTGTGGTGTGTGGTCAGCACTATTTCTTTCATTCTGCACAGAACACAAAAGGCTAGCTTTAGCGGACCATCCTTGGGACGGTACCTGTCACTGCATAATCAGGTTTTTTGTCCTGCGGGTTTATTCAGTTGGCCTTTTTCAGCGCCTGTGAGCTGATGTATCAGAGGACAAGTCACTCACAGCCACACACACACACACACACACACACACAGATACATGCACACATAAAAGGTTAAAGTCTAACAGGAAGTAACATCCAGCCACATCTGACTACTTTGTTCTAGGGCATACTAAATATAGAAGCAGGTCAGGAAACTACAGAGAAAGAGAGAGAGAGAGAGAGAGAGGGAGGGAGGGAGAGATTTAGCATTTACCTTTACTCTGTCTGACCTAGGGCCTTACAGCGGCCCTTTTTAAATGGCTTACATAGGCAAAACGTCATCCATGTCCTTTGGCACGCCCATTACAGCTATTTACGCCCACGGTGCACTGCTTATCAGTTTGTTCTGTGCATGCTGTCCTTCTCATAGCATTCCACACACACGCACGCACACACACACACACACACACACTTTTTGGGATGTGCCAGGCCTCGAATTGCCTGTAGCTCCCTCCTGTATCGCCACTGGCCTTTTTCCCAGCTCATAGTGCCTGGCAGTGAAGAAAGCAGCTCTGAGGCGTCAGCCGCTTCCTCGCCAAAGATGTTAGTCACCGCCATGGCTCAAACAGCCTGGGGCCATGCTTGAAGAGTTGGCTGTGTGTGTTTGTGTGTGCCTGCAATAGCACAGTGAGCCCAATTTCAGCTCTGGAGTTAGTTTTGTGATTTTTAGCCCCTTCTCTGAACTACAGCCTCAATATAATGTTGAGTCTGTTTGTTATAAAAGACAGATGGGGAGGCATTTAGTTCAGCCAACAATGATAGGAGGTCCATGTTTAAAGTAGTCTATGCCTATAGAGATTTACACAGAAGAAATTAAAACAAGGCGAGGGCACCCTGAACCGTGAAATGAATATCCGACTCCAACGGATATCCAAATGTGAAGATCAGATGCACTGTGAACTTCTATTAATCTGACTTGAGCAGTGGACATGGAGAATTACACCAGTGTATTAGGATAAGAAAGACATCCAGAGTTAATCTCAAACCTATTTTATTTCACAAGAGAATAGATGCTGGTTCAGTTCCAAAATGTTGCTTGCCTAAAAAAACCCCACAGTGACGTGAAAAGGTTGGAGATGGCGTCATTTCAGGGCTATGACAAAAACTGAAAGAATTTGTTTACATGGACAATTAAAAAAGATTATTGAATGATTACTTAAATATAAAACTGGCTTGGAAATGATTGTTAAATACTGTTTAAAACTAGACTTTTTTTTGGTAAAATGAAACGTTTTGAAGAAACAATGTCTATTGTTAAAAGTTCTATACAAATAAAATTTAATTGAACTGATATGAAATGTTAATATATAACATGTTGTATATGTTAATATACAACATCATCTGTGAACTCAAGGTGTGTCCCAGATCTCATACTTATGCCCTATTCTACACCATTGTGTAGTATAAATAGTGTGAATAATGAAAATTCCAACCAAAAGACATGCGCTTCAAGTATCCACTTATCCAACCAAAAAAATATGAAGTATGGAATGTTAAAACATCATGAACTCAACGGTCACAGGTTTGCTTGCGTAGAAGAAGGGGGCAGGGTTTCCAGGAACTGACAAAAATTTCAAGATGGCCGACGACACTCCAGTGGCATCTTACAAATATGTTTCAAATTAGTTTACAGTGTGTGATTTATTTTTCAACATTTCTAAAACAAAATCACTGTATTCCGATAAAGCAAGCGGCATCACATTATGTGTGTTTGACATAATTTGCCTTAGACTTGGAAACGGCTTATACTTAGTAAAAAAAAACATTAGAGACAGTACTCTAATTTACACTAGCTGCTAGAGTATATAGTACATAGTACACAGTACATCGTTTGGGACACAACATCAGTCTCACAGAAAACACCAGAATTCACCAATGTTAACACATTTGCAATCCCCAGATTTTGAACACTCCCACCTGTTTCTAATCACACACACACACACACACACCGGTGGTAGCTCAAGTGGTTCAAGCCCAAACATTGCCAAACTGCCACCATTGGGCCCTTGGGCAAGGCCCCAAACCCCCCTGTTCCTCAAGCCCTGCATCATGGCTGACCCTGCGCTCTGACCCCAACCCTCCAAGGATGGTATATGCAAAGAAAATATTTCACTCTGCAGTAATGTATATGTGACAAATAAAGGCAACTTACTTACACACAGATAAAAAGGAGTCACTCACAAAGTAAACACTCATTTTGTGTTCAGCCTCTGACAGGTACCAAACCTTATTATCATGTGTTTGTTATGCTGATGTTTTCTAGTTTCTTAGGTTTGCTTTATCCCAGTTTGTTCTACACCTGTTTTTTTATCTTACCCAATGTTTTAAGGACTTGTTTACCTGCCTGCAAAATAAATTTCGCCCAACTGCATCTGTATTCGTTTCCACTTCTTATAACATGTCCGTATCACAAGTGCGCAAGACTTTTAACCCCACTGCTGCCCTTTCCTGAAGGAATTCCTCCAGTTATTTTGTTGTGCTTTAAAACTAAATAAATACTCGATTAAATTCTTGTACTGTGGCATAGTGATTTCTGTTGTGACTAGCACTATGTGAAAGTGTGCTTTTGTACCTACAGGTTGCAAGTCACTTTCAATCTCACTAGTTTAGAGTCAGATCAGCACTGAATGCCAGCTCAATGAGGCTGATCTAGACATGTTTTCACGATGCTTCTGAGGCAGGAGTTGGTGGTATTCATTGGATCCTTCATCCAAGGCCTGTCATTGAGCTATAAAGAGGAATTTATAATTCTACAAATTTATTACACTGTTGGATTTATTTTCATAGCTACATACTTAGCCTTAAATGTATTAAAGCTGTAAATGTAATTATGTTGCCTGTTAATTGAAGTGGAGTTTAATCTTTGTTATTGTTCATCAGCATTTAACTGCAACAATAATAATAATAATAATAATAGCTGAAATATTGATATCAGTTTTTGCTTTAGCTATGGAAAAGATGGCTACTTAATATATATATATATATATATATATATATTTTTAAATTACTGTTTCACTGGGAACAAAAAAAGTAATAGTTGTGCAACCCTTAGTGCAGACTCTTATGGGTTTGACTGTGGTTGGTATTTTGTTCTCAAAGCCAAAGTACTTTCTAATACCCTCCATGTGTGTGTGTGTGTTTTATACGTAGATTAGAAAACTCCCACATTTGATTAGGTAATGTCTTGGCTCTTTAACTGGTGTAAACGTGGCCAGCTTTTTAAAAGGTTTTCTGGTTCCCTGAACCAGCTCCAGCTTCAGCCTGAACACCCTCATCATTTGCACACACATATAAACACCCGTATCTTCAACCCCTCCCTTTTTTCTGCCCTTCCATTGCCAGCATGACCATGCCACAATCAGTCCTCACATGCCTGTAACACAAGCCCTTTAAAATAGGGGTCCTTTGCATTCTCGGGCTTCTTCCTTGACACCTCTGTTAGCCTGATTAAATTCAGAGGAAAGGAAAGGAAAACACCTAACAGAGAAACAGTCAGTCACCTTCAGTCGATGTGTGTGAACGAGCATGGCTGAACGGGACTTGAATGGAGGGCAGGCCAGTTTGTTATGACACCAAACAACAGTGCTGCTGCAAAAACAGACAAAAGTAGAAACCAGAGACAGGGAACCGTACAAGCAAAAGACAAATAACAGCCAGCAGCTACAACAACTAAAGCTCTGGCTGTTAAATAAATATACAGAGTTTACTTTAACAATAAAATCTTAATGTTGCGAGTGGAAATGTGATTACAGACAATCAGAAAAAGAAATATATATATAGGTAAGAAGAATTATATTTCTAGTACTATTCATATTTATATTACTGTTTAGTACTATTTACTATTCTATTATATATATGTATATATATATATATATATATATATATATATATTTAAATAGACTATATCAGTATAGTATACATACTAAAGTAGTAGTAGTATAGTATACTAAAGTAGCCTTTAGTTCTTACTTACTGTTCGCTGGTGGCTCTTTTTCCACACCTGATGCACATCTCGCAAGAGAAAATCAAAGAATCCTTTCGTTTAACCTATGGTGCGCTCTATCTTAACTCTTTAATGGAAATCTAATTTACATGAGGCACAAAAGTTCAACAAGTATGGTTCAGCCGAAGCCAAGAAATGACTTTGACCCCAGGCTCATTAAAACCAATAAAGTGTTCCACATATATTAAACACGACAGAGCCAGTTAAGAAACATGACGACAAATTGAAGAGTGTGCCTGCGAGGCTCCTTGTTCATGAAGTGTGTGGGTTTCAGATTTAGCAGCTGTCATTAGAGTAGAGTCTGTGCAAACATTATGGCAGTATATTAGGGCGCGCATGTACAATGGCTGTCCTGAAGGTTTGTTTAAGGCCAAGACCCTTGTGCTTGTTGACACAGCTGTCAAGGGGGGCTTCAAGGAAGTGTGACATAGAGAGGTTTAGTTCAAGCTGATCAGGATCAGGGGTGACATAAGTGTAAGGGCATCCTGACTTTATAAAAGCAAAAATTTCATTTTATTGCATGTTTTATTTTTACGAGTGTGTTTGTTTGTGTTAGAGGTGTTTTGGAAAAAAAACACAACAACAAAATAATAATAATAATAATAATAATAATAATAATAATAATAATAATAATAATAATAATAATAATAATAATAATAATAATAATACCCTTATTTATATAATACATTTTGCTGCATTTTAATGTAAACAAAGTAGTTTACAGAGGAAAAAGACAACAAGCTAAGAAAACAAAAATGTAGACAAATTAAAGAAATAAGAATGTAATAGAATTTCTAAAATGTTTTAAATAATCCTAAAATATATTAATAAAGTAATCATTAAATAAACAAGTAGTTATCATTAGTTGGCTAAAGAGTTGTATCTCAGAAAAAAAAAGTAAAAACAAATATAAACTCACCAAAATTACAAACATTAACAAAACCATTGCTCATGAAACATAAAACGCTGCAACAAATATAAAAGTAAAAATAAAAAACTAGATTTTTAGCTGCTTTTTGAAGTGAACTAAAGATGCTTGTTGTATGGCTTGTGGCAGATGGTTAGTCTGTGTGTTTTGTTCTTGAAACCCGAAAGTGAACATGTTGATTCCTGTAGCCCTGATTTAAAAATAAATAAATAAATAAAATAAAAATCAAGAACCCTAAAAACCTCCGCCCTTTTGTCGAAATTAACACGCTCTTGAAATTGCATCTTCATACTGACTTTATGCTGTGAAGAATCTGATATAACAAGAAAGAGCATAAGTAAAATGCTCTTATCATACTGTTATCTTTACAATCTAGAACATGTAGTAATAAGGCACTGAGCTGTGTATGCTCTGCAGGTTTCAAGGTTTCCCCTGATGGACTCCGTCCTTCAGCATGACCCTCAGAACTGTCAGCATTGTGCTCTGTGTCCATGGGGAGGTTAAGTGAACCATAGAGATGGAGGAAGTTCAGCAAGGCTGCTGATGTGACATAGACTGAGCTCAACATCCAGGGGCCTTTGTCAAGTTTCCTGTTTTCCGCTTCTTTCTTTTAAAATCATGTTATGTTTAAGCAGGTTGTGTAACAGGTTTTTTTTGTGTGTAATGCTTTACATATAGGTTTCTTTACCTCACATTATTTATACCACCATGCAATCAAAAGCTTGTCTTATATTGTATTGCACTGATCAGAAAGTATAGATTAATTGTCTATAATAGCATGGGATTATTTTAATAATATCGTACATGCTGTTATGGGAAAATAATCAGCTTCGGGGTATTACTAGTAAAGTAACTTCACTTTGGGCTGCATCACATCACACTGTCACTGAATATTTTTCTTCGGTAGTTTAGCTACAGCAGTGGCAGGGGTGATAAGCAGTTTTGGGTTTCCGCCAAATATACTGTTTTGTTCCGAAGTCAACAATTTACATTTTAGTTTCAGAATCAGAGCAGAGGAGCTTTTTTCTGAGTCTGCAACATGTTTTTTTGACGAACTCCAAACAGGATTTCATATGGTTCACCGCTCTGTCATAAATCCCAGTGTTCATGGAAAATACATGCTATGGTTCTCCTGTGAACAGCATCTCCAATCTGAGCTGTGAATCTCTCCTGTTCTTTCTGAATTAACCTTGGCTTGTTGGTTGCTCCTCTGAATAATGCCCTCCATCTTACCTTGCCTCATTTCCTGCCCTCCTTACCATTCCTCCTCTAGGTAGCACTTCCAGTCTGAATTCCAGTTTCCTCAGGTAGATTTACTACATTTGTGTCATTTTTTGGCCAAACTGTCAAAGATTTGGATCTAGACTGGGTTTTTTTTAGACCAGCCTTAACAATCAGGTTTTTCTACTAAGAGTTAAGAAGAGCTACTAAATCATTTTTGACATTAATTATGTCACGCCTGATTGCAAAACACATACAGTGTGTGAAAATCTTGTCCCCCTCCCTCACCTTATAATCTCAGCTTCCTCCAGTGTATTGACTGCAAACACAGCTAATCAAGCCAAGAAACCCAAAGATTATTGGTTCCTGTCAAATAAAGGCAGGCAGAGAATAAGCCATTATCAATATGACAGAGAAGAAAGACAGAGAGAGACATGGGGGTAGGAAGCGACATCAATTAATTCCACTGTCAATATCATTTGAATATTTAAAGGTAAGATTAAAGACAGTGAGGAGATTTAACGCAACTTCATTAAGGTCTTATAATACCAACATGTCTCCTCTGAGGTCTTTGCTCATGACAGAAGAGACTTTTTTTTTTCTATTTACACACACCAAACATTGTACTACTATTAATACTGTAATAATTCATCCAGTCACATGGAATTCATTTGAACTCTTGCTCTTTCTACAGAACAGATCTTGGTTGATGATTTATTTTAGACATTCTGTGAGAGCACACATTGTTATGTTCATAAGAAAGACCTACCGTGACTGGTGGATTGTTGTCTGTTACATGACTCAGCAAGCCAGATGAATATCATCTTTGATGAGTACGCTGTGAGTGGAATTCACAGCAGCTCCTTTTCTTCCTGTAACTAAATCAACGGCCTCTTCATACAAGATCTGCTTCAAGCTGCTAGAGAAAAAGAGCAGGATGGACATGTTTATAAATTGGTACTGCAAAACACACTGGCCTTTATTTGTCAAATCTGATCGTGAAACCAGCGTAGGCAAATTTCACCAACAGATTCCTTATTCATCAGTTTCATCTTTGCCGCATTTGGACAAACTTACATCTGGTCAGAGTGTGGGGAAATTTGAGCCTAGGGTATTAAAAAATGCTTCATTTTACATATTCAAGATCGATATCTGTTTCATAAATAATTATAGCAAAGAAAAAACAGCATTAGCCAAGTAAATAGGTAATGAGGTTTTGTGACACTATGTTAGATTCTTCATTAGCTCATTAGTTCCTTGATGGAATATAATAGGCACATTTCTGTACAAGAAGCACAATAAAGTTGGGAAGTAGTAGTTGAGCTCCTTGAGAAAAGCCTAAGCCCTCAGCTGCTTAGTTTTATAAATAAGATAAATGTACGTTGCTATGGAGAAGGGTGTCTGCCAAATGCCATAAATGTAAATGTAGACTGAAAAACTGTCAGAGCCAAGATTCACATACCATGCTGACACTCATTGGTTCACTGGTTAAGCTCATTGGTTAGCTCATTGGACTACTGACCAGAAGGTTGAGAATTCAAATCCCTGCACCTCCAAGCTGCCTCTTTTGGGTTCTTGAGCAAGTCCTGGTCCTGAGATAAATATTGCTCTGGATAATGGGGTCTTCCAAATACAGTAAATATAAATGTGATGAGTCTGGATGTATCTCAAAGATATTGAAACTCTTGCATGATTTCCTTGGTGTTTCTAAACCAAATACATGGACATGATCAGGACATGATTCATTTCCCTGAGTAAACTTTTTTTTAACGTTGCCTCCATGATAAAACTCTAGCATCTGGACAACAATTAAGTGAATAAGAGTTTCTGTCAGGCTTGATTGTATGTACGATTGCATTGCACATAGTCATAAGATCATTTAACATTCTCAGCCTTGGTCATGGAGAACCCCCTTTCCTGCAGATGTTTACTCTGCTCTAAAACACCAACTTATATAGTCTGATAAGACTGGAAACTGGGAAGACTGGGAACTTCCAATCACTTATTTCTAACAGAGTGAACATTGCATATTGTGGCATATGCAAATATCAGGTGACTTTATACATGTAGCTGACATTCAAATATTTCCTTTAATCAGCCTTCAAAATAAAACTGTTTTTTTTTATTTTTATTTCTTTATTATATATGTTTAGGTAGAATGAAGATGAAGAGATTCTCTGAAGGATTGTACATTTCAGGAAGTGGATACACAAGCTAGGGACTAAATATGGTGAGTAGCCACAGCTGCCTGCTAAATTACGTTGTAGTCTTGTCAGCTTAGGCAGCAGTTGCTTCTTGGAAGGAAAGTCAAATAGGTGCTGAGTTTCAAAACAGCTAGCTCCTAACGACCATGAAATATTGTTGGTTCCATCTTTAAATGTAAGGTAGAAAAGGTAATAACATTAATAAATTAACACTGTATTATTATCCAAGGGATATGGGGTTTTCTGTACACCCTGGCTAGCAAACCCTGATAATGGTTTTAATTACATAACAGCTGAGTATTAACTAACTTGCTAGAAACCTTGGACTAAAGGGTTTTTTTTTTGCTTGAGATTGGTGTCAATCATTTCTCCTAACATTGGCTACTTGTTGGTAACTTGGTAGTCTCACAAAGCCAGAGTTTCAGACTGAAGGTTGAAGGTCTGGAAACTTTATTGCAACAGCAACCAATCACAATTTGTTTTGTTCAGTGTTACGAAAGTAGATCGGAAAAATGAAAAGTGAAAATAGTTTGAACCATAGATGATTTATTTAAGAAGAATATGAGAAAAATTATTAAGTCTATCCTGTAAACACATAATTTGGAAAATCCAGTGTTTAGCTGATCCTCATAAGCGCTCATTGTCGCAGTTGTAAACACAGCAGCTTCCTTCTTCCATGAGGGAAGTAAAGCGTCACAACGGCTTTGTTACCAGGCAGACTGTTAAAAAAATCTCCCAGAAATCCCGTAGAATTTAAACAATCATATGGCGACTTTGAAACTCCTGAAATGTTTCCAAATTTTGCGTGCATCAGACGCTCAGCCAGTGGTTTGTGGGTGTGACGTCTGAGACTGAAAGTAGTAATTTGGTAACTCTGTAGCAGGTATCTGGTGCAAATGTTTCTGAATCAGCAAAATCAAACTTCTTATCTTATTTTTTATGTGTGTAATATGAATGAATGTGTTGGCAAAATCAAGAAGCTGTAAATCCAGCACTTGTTGGCTCTTTTTAAAAGCTCTACAATGGCTCACTTGAATATAATATATGAATATAATATATATGAATATAAATGCAAATGTTTTTTATTTTCTTTTTACAGAAATCTGAATGGCTCAATTTAGGAGAGGGGATGTGGCTTTCCATCAAAGCTGTGTGAGATAGCTAGATGCGCTGTGTCCTGTACGCCTGCACACACTCCCGCGAGTTAATACTCTCCCCTTATGACGCACGTCCACGCGCTGATGCTCTCGTTGAGATTACAACAGCCTAGGTAAGCCTGAGGAAGAGTATCCAGTGTTAACAATATCAGAAAGACAGCGCACGTACACGAGCACACACCCAGGATCAACATGTTTTCAATGCACTCCAGAGGCAAATAAAACGATCCATTCATCTCTTAATAGCATCTCTTTCTTTCGTTCTCTCTTTCTCTCTCCACTCTGACTCACTGAGGTAGCTGTGTAAATGTCAAGGGAATTAGTTGGCTCGGACTTTATTTACTGGCGCCCACGGATGAAATGCTGACAATGACAGCATGAGGACAGGAGTGTGCATGTTATAGAAACACTCTGTACCATATATTCACATGTACCGCAACCTGTATGGAAAAAAGTCTGCAGAAACCGAAGGTCATGAGGTTTCTGATACTGCTCACCAGGTTAACAGTGTAAACTAGGGGATAACTATGTCTCAAGAGAGAGGAACATAAGAGGACTAATTCAATATCAAGAGGATTGTAATGGGACATTGTGTCACAAGACACAGTAATAAGAGAAACCAACGTGATACGATCAACTTCACATTAAAGGCACAGTCAGCGATTTAACCAACAATGTATTTTTGTAGTATTTGCTAATACTTCAGTAGTGGCACATGGTCAGAAGAAACACTCTGGGCTCTGTGGCACCTCAGGTTTTCCAAATGGAAATTAGATATAACAACAACCAACTAATCAGCACAAAGATGCATCTGTAATGTGGCTGCATTTGAAAATTCAATTTCTATTTTCTTTCAGTAGTGAAATGTTTTTAACAACTAAAAATTTTGGGGAAAATGGGTGTGTATGAGAGTGTAAGGGTGTGTATATTTAGCAACCATGCAAAAAGGCTTTCTTTGTTGCTTTGCCATCTTGGATAGTGTCTATTAAATCAAACCGGGTACACGGTGTAAACTGGGAATGTAATTCACATTAATTTGTTTTGCTAATCTAAAAAAATGAAGCAAGTGTGTAAGATGTAAATCAAACAACTAATCTTCATACTGAATTTGTTTTGAACTACTTAGCTGCAGAGCATTTACATTTTGGATAATTTTTTTCTCATAAAAAAAACAACAACAACAAAAACAACAAATCCTCTGGAAGGTGCATGCAAACAAGCGATGACAATAGCATTTGTTACATCCGCAAGCAACATGAAGGACTTGCTAGTGTGCATGAAGAATTAGTTAGGCCTTGCACACTGTGAGAGGCTCTGTATTTCAGTTTAGACACATAACTTGTTACATAGATAAGCCTTTTTTTTCTTTCTTTTTTTTTTTAAAGATTTTCTTTCTAATTTAGTCTTGGCCAATTCCCATCCACCAATTAGGTCTTGCCTATCATTTTATAGCAAGCAATACCAGTCTGGGAGCATTAAGGCTATCATGTGCTTCCTCTGAGACATGTGAATCCAGCCAAATGCAAACTTTTTATGCTGCTCATGCAACTTGGTAGCATAGCACGCTCAGAGGAAAGCACTATCTGCCCTCTTCTGCATGCATGAACTCACAGACACTCATGCTTGGCTAGTTTAGCTTACTTGGACTTCCAGTCACTAATGGTTATGGCATCATCAGGATTTGAACTTTCTGGACGATATGGCAAACGCCTTTCTGTTGCAAAACTCAGGAGCCCAAATCCCCATTTCCAATATTGGTATAGAAATGATCTTGGAAATGCCTCTTGTGCATTCAGGCACCAGATTGACTAGATAGTATGCATGCATGTGTTTTGAGGGTGTTGCTTTGGGGAATACTGAGGGCAGTGACTGGAATGAATTTCAAAACAGCTAACTTTTTCTTACATCTGCCAAAATCTCTGACTGCACTTTTACATTTTATAAACAAACTCGAGTAACAACAAATACAAGTAAGCATGGAAACAAGGTCATATTCAGAACAATTTATAAAAAAAAAATAGAAATTTTTGGACTGATTTGAGAACAACAACCTCTTTACTTGGGACAATGGCTTTAACCAAAGAAAGTTTATTGTCCTTTGAGTTGAATAAGTTAAAACAATAAGGTGAAGTAATCTGTCATAAGACATAACACAGTGAGTTGCTAGGGAGTAGATTAAACAAGAACAGGAGTGTTTACCTGGTAGAATATTATCTAAAAGGGTAATGTGTTAGGCATGGCAAGGTCGTACCTGAGAGCATGATTAAAAGTGTAGTGTGCAAAGGCAGCTGGCTCCCAGGATGGAGGAAGTGACGCCGGCTCACACTTTGTTTTACTCAGTCTGGTTCTTCAGCTCGTCTGGTCCTGACTTTTGTCCTCATGTACCACTGTGAAGAGTGAGTCAGAATGAAGGAGTGTGTAGGCAACTTCGCTGCCTGAGCCGCTCTCTCTCACTGAACGCCCACACTCACAGCCGTCTGAATATAGCTCCTCCACATTTAGGCCAGGCCACTCAGAGACAGGGAGAGGGAGCTGGCTGGCGCTCAGTCACTGGATTTTTTATTTTTTTATTTTTTTAAATCTTTTTGCAGTCATTGTGTAAAAGGAAGTGCAGCAAAGATCAAATTCCAAAATGTAAGAGATTCTTACAAGGACAAAATGAGAGCCTGATGAAGCAAGATCAGCACTAATACTGCTATATCACTACATCAACAATGCACCAAAACCAGAAACCTCTGGTGCATACACTAAAAAGGCGTTGAATCAAACACTGACCAAACGTTTGTGGACACCTGACCATCACACCTATATTTGGTTCTTCCCCAAACCCTTGCCACAAAGATGAAAGCACATAATTGTGTAGGATGCCTTTGTATGCTGTAGCATTACAATTTCTCTTCACTGGAACTAAGGAGCCTGAACCTGTTCTAGCACATTTGTACCCCTGTACACAAAGCGAGCTACATGAAGACACGGCGTGTTAAGGTTGGAGTGGAAGAACTCGAGTGTCCTGCACCGAGCCCTGACCTCAACCTTACTGAAGAGCTTTGGGTTGAACTGGAATACCAACTGCACACCAGGCCTTCTCACCCAGCTTCAGCACTTGACCTCTTCTGGTCTTGTGACTGAATGTGGATTTCCCTATAGCCGTGCTTCACAATCACACAACATGTTCTACCACAGATATTTGGTATATTGGCTATTGGCTATATCTGTTTAAATGATCTTTTATTGCTATTTTTATATTATTATAGTTCTATCATCCCTGAATGAGACAGACACATGAATGGTCACAATTCTGACCACTGGGATAACACACTGGCTCTTGTTATGCAGTGACCTGGCTCTTGTTATGCAGTTCATGGTGCATTCATTAGTTTCTATTTAGAAACTATTGAAACTATTGAACTATTATTTCATTCTGGCAACTTTATATGTTAAAGTCAGATCATTAGACATCTTGCAATATGTTTTATTCATTTTTTATGCCTTTCATTTTTGTATTTTATATATTATTATTATTTTAGTTTGTTTTTTGTTTATTTTCTCCTGTTTTCTTCATGTTACTTATTTTTGTCATAGTTTATGTGGTCTGTAAAATATTTGGTAAATGAGCTAAAAGTTGTTGTTTAGTGGGCAAAATGATCAAGTATCAAATATCTTTCTATCTACAATGTAGATACAGAAGAATCCCACTACTCCCAGTAAAGCACACTCTTTAGTCTTTAGTGGTCAAAGCTCCATGATGGTTTATTCTGATTTCTCTCAGCCTAAGTGCACCCCACTACAGTAATTGCTTTTCCACCTCTACATTTATCATCATCTGCTGAGGCTGTCAGGCTGATGGGGAGAGGGGCCACTGAAGTAGCTCCCTCTCTGCTGGCTCGAGGCCAAAAGAGGAATGATGTCCATTTTACATCAAATGGAGAATCTCAGCCAACTAATGAAGTGGACTTTGGACAAGCGGGTGACTAGAGCAGGTCACAGGGAAATAAACGCAGGCCTGGTGCTTATAGAGCAGTCATTTACAGTCATGCTTCTTAAACTGAGGCCTGGTGACCCCAGAGATCTGTGAGTCATAGCCAGAGAATACAGGATTTTGTGATTTGTGATTTTGTTACAGTAGTGGAAACCACAACCCACTATTATTAAAGTTCTTATGCCTATAAATAATGTCAACCAGAATGTAATGAGAGCCTATACGCCTGCTGTATAGGTGTTTGTTGCGCATATATGAAAATAACCTGCAGTTTTGGTGAGCAGGTGAGCAGAGGTTTACCATGGACCCATTGTTATTCACATTTTGAAACAAAAGATGTATTAAACGTGTTAAGACATATTAGTTATCCAAATTTACTTTTGATCTCTTTATGTTTTTATTTTTTAAATTTTTTTACTTAAGAAAGATATATAGAAAATATAGAAAAACCTCTTCCTTTCTGTTGACTACCTCAAATCCCCCCCACGCTGAACATAGACCAGGTTACACCCTCACAGTGTTGATCTTTAGCCAACATGCTCATTAAGCATAAACAAAATCTCACTTTTAATTGTTTGAATGCTAAAATAATAAAATAATGCTTTTATTCTATTTTGTAATACAATTTTGAATGTATCTTAATTTTACCATCCATTTTATTGGTCACTCAAACAAATCAGAAGTTGAATAGATTCATATGAACGTGGATGTGTCTTATAATAGCTATTATTACTGTTACTACATTTATAGATAAGAAAAGTTTATACATGTGCAAGATAATCCTGGCAGTGTCACAGGCATGCCGGACTCCACTCCTCGCCAGCAAACTCACTCACCTGAGTTTTAATTAAGTTCGCCTGCACCTTGTTTCCTGAGCACGTTCCTGCTGGGCTGAGTATCCTACGCTTTTCTCTTTCCACCTGTTCCCCGTTGTTCTTAATAAACATATCCCTCACAGGGTTTAAACTCCAAGTTTGTTCCAGACTAGTGATTTGTGACAGAAGACCAGACCGACGAGCGGCATGGAGCCAACGGACGCTGACCCAATCCAGCAGCTGGTTAGCGTGTTGCGGAGAATGCCCCACAAACTTCAGGAAACCAACGCAACCCACCGCGGCAACTCGCGCATCGCCTGCCCCAGAAACTGTGTGCTCTGCCGGTCCCATGGTCAACCCTTCTCCCTTCTCTGGTTCGGCCGAAGATTGCAGTGGCTTCCTGCACTAGAAATACAACCCCACCGCTATCCAACGGATAAAGCTAAGATCTCATTTATCATCTCTCTTCTCATAGGGTAGAGCGCTCCGTTGGACCGATTCCCTCTGGCAGCAGAATGGCCCGGATCTCCAATCCCTGGATTTATTCACCACTCATTTTAGAGAAGTTTTTGGCAAACCGCTTGGAGATGCCGCAGCAGGTGAGCAATTATACCACCTAAAACAAGGTAATTCATGACTATACATTACAATTCAGAACTCTAGCTGCTGCCAGTGGGTGGAACAAGCGATCCCTGCTGACCACCTACAGACAAGGACTAGAACCTGGTTTACGTCTGCAACTGGTCAATCTCTACTGGTCACTATGAGTATCTCGTAATGCCGTATGGTCTGGTTAACGTGCGATCAGTGTTTCAAGGTTACATGAACGAACTGTTCCATGAGTACCTTCACTATTTCGTCCTCTTCTACATAAATGACATTCTGGTGTACTCATGGAACAAAACCGAGCATGTTCACCATGTTAGAACCGTCCTCCAGAAACTCCGGCAACACCACCTCTTCTTGAAAGCCGAAAAGTGTTCATTTCACCTACAAACTACAAACTTTTTGGGCTATGTAATTAGCCCCGATGGCATCAAGATGGAAGAAGGCAAGGTGGATGCCATCACCTCCTGGCCGGTCCCCACTACCGTGAAAGAACTACAGAGGTTTCTCGGATTCACCAATTTCTACAGGAGATTCATCAAAGGTTACAGTTCAGCCGTCGCCCCCTCAAGAATCTCCTCAGAAAGGGACCCAAGACCCTACAGTGGGTTCCAGAAGCCGACCGAGCCTATAACCTCTTTAAACAACTGTTCACCTCAGCACCCCTTCTAGTGCATCCTGATCCTGATCCTTCCTTCATTGTGGAGGTACATGCTTCAACCACAGGAGTGGGGGCGGTTCTTTCCCAAGACCATGGTAGCCCAGCGCGACTTCACCCATGCACCTACTTCTTGAAGAAACTCTCATCCTGTGAACAAAACTATGATGTATGGAACAGAGAGTTGCTGGCCATTAAATTAGCCTTGAAGGAGTGGAGACACTGGCTGGAGGGAGCACGCCACCCATTCACTGTCATCACCGATCACAGAAACCTACAATACCTCTGTGACGCTAAAAGGCTCAACTGACTTCAAGCTCAGTGGGCACTGTTTTTTACCCGGTTTGATTTCAAGGTTACTTACTGCCCAGGGTCCAAGAATGTTATGGCAGATGCTCTTTCCTGCCTATATTCTCCAGATGCTCCCTCCAAACAACCTGAACCCATAATACTGCCAAACATGCTGGTCTCTCCCATTCAATGGGGATTTGAGGACGACATAGCATCGGCCAGTGCGTCCAAGCCGACTCCCCCGGAATGTCCTCCTGACCTCACTTATGTCCCTTCATCCCTTCGCCAATGCCTTATCCAGTCGGCTCACTCCTCCCTGGGCACTGGACACCCAGGCATCAGTCAGACTCTGTCGTTTCTACAGGAAAGGTACTGGTGGCCTGACCTACCATCAGATGTTAGAAGGTATGTCAGGGGCTGTCAGGAGTGTGCCATGGCCAAAACCTCTAGGCATCTCCCATCAGGCAAATTGGTCCCATTACCCACTCCTCAATGCCCCTGGTCACACCTAGATTTCATCACAGACTTACCTGCCTCAGATGGTCACACCTGCATCCTGGTGGCAGTAGACCGGATCTCTAAGGCTTCCTGTCTCATCCCTCTGAAAGGTCTCCCCACAGATTTAGAAACCACAGAAAGTCTGTTCCAGACCTCTTCTGAAATTTTGGGATCCCAGAGGACATCATCTCAGACAGGGGACCCCAGTTCCCTTGTACCTTCTGCCACAACCAGCAGAACTCCTGGCACCGTTTCCTTCCATGGGCCGAGTATGCACAGAACTCTCTTTGCCGGGGTGACACCTTAGATCCCAACCTCCTCACAGACTTCCACACCTGTCACCCAGAATGCCCCACCCCACGTAGCAGAGGCCGTCCACCACGGCGCCGAGGGTTTCGGCCCTCAGGACTAGACCATGGAGGGGGGGTTCTGTCACAGGCATGCCGGACTCCACTCCTCGCCAGCGCACTTACTCACCTGAGTTTTAATGAAGTTCACCTGCACCTTGTTTCCTGAGCACACTCACTCTATTTAAACCTCATGATTTCACTCTTCCTTGTCTGGTCTCACACGTTGACACTGACTCGCTTCTACTAGCACTAATATTAGCATCAAGCTTCATCTTCTAGCAAACTCCATTAACTTTCTTCAGTTCGTTCCCATTCCGTTTCTTCAGCTTTCCCATTTCCCCTCTACTACTGCCTTCTCCAGCTCCACTTACCTCCTTCTCCAACGTGGACTTTTTCTGGGTCCCTCTGCCTCCTTTACCTCCATTCTCCGGTTGCCACTGCGTGCTGGGCTGAGTATCCTACGCTTTCCTCTTTCCACCCGTTCCCCATTGTGCTTAATAAACATACCCCTCACAGGGTTCAAACTCCAAGTTTGTTCCAGACTGGTGATTTGTAACAGGCAGGAGGTTATTACTCCTAGCAGAATTGAATTGAAATCCTGAATGGTGCCCTAAGGCATGAAGTCTTTCTCCAAATCTGCACTTTTGTGATGTAGAGTGAATGTGTCTGAAAATCAAGCCATGAGCATGTCATTAGTCACCTGAATGCTTGTACAGATGCATTGTGATTTTTTTTTTTCCTTCAAGAAAACAGACATTTGTCAGCAATCATCTTTAGGTTAACTGAATGTTTCTGGATGTTATGAGTCTAGAAACATTTGATTCAAACTTGAAAACAATTTTCCACATTTTTGAGCTTCAACAATTTATATAACACTTGTAACACTTTTGTACCATGCCCCTTTTATAAGTATCAACACTGAGTAGCAACTATTATTACAGCAGATGTTTCTCAAACATTGCAGGAATTTCATGTGAGGAATATATTCCAACAGGCATGTTATTCTATGAAAATTATAAACATCACAGTGGTGTGCTGCTGACTGATGAGACTGTAAAAGACCCAAAACTATTTTCATTTAACAGCACATACCAAAGTTTGTTACTCCTTTTATTCCACAACTAAGTTTTCCAAGTTTTCGATGCTAACAAGCGTAATTTTTTTTTATCTGTTTAGGGTTACACTTAATGTTATGGAACATGTGTAAAACAAGTAAATGCCACTTGCCACTATCCCTTTAAACCATCATTGTATTTATTTTAAGTTAATAGGACAAAAAATGTAGCAGGTCCTCTTACAGAGAAAATGGAAGTGTAAACTCCTGAAGACTTCCCCATACTAGAAAACTTCAAGTTACAGCTCCAACTTGGAGTGTTCGCACTGACACAGGAGACTCCTTCCAATAATGTTAAATAAACATCTTCTCAAAGAAAACATCACTATAATAACATTAAACAGCATCCATTTATGTGATACTCTCTGCCAAATCCCAGTGTAAGATTTCTTTTTTTATTATTATAGAAACATATTAGTACAAGTGCATTAATAAAAACCTTACAGCCTGAACTACTGTCAGAGCTGCTGCTATAAAAAAAAAAATATATATATATATATATATATATATACATATATTTAAAATAATAATAATAATAATAATAAAGAAAAAACACTTTCTGACCAATCAAATTTGAGAAATCATCAGCACTGGAATGTTTGGAACATTTCATGTTAACCTTTCTAAGAGCTTGTGTAATTTTTATTTAATGTACTCTGTTAGCTGGGAGTGTGCCAAATACAAATTAATGATCAGTTACTGGTTGATTAATAATTTGTTACTAAACTCCGTATGAAAAGATGACAACAGATGAATAGTTCTTGGGTTATTTGACTGTTTTACATGTTTTTTGGCCAAGCAATCAACTTAAATGCTTTAAATATTTAAGCTGACGTTTATGTTACCTCCTCCATGTTTACATTCCAGATACTGAATGATGTTCTGGGTAAAAGTCCACAGCAACATGTTTCTCCAAAATGAAAAATGTGTTACACTACAGCCTTGTAGACCTCACCAAGCATGAATAAGAATTATAAAAGCGCACCTTTCAGGGCAGGGAATGTGTATGCACGTGTGAAATGGTGTGCATGCTTTGTGCACCTTTCTTCCCTCCTGCTCTTGCTGCTTCGAAGCGGTTGCTAGGCGACGCCACTCGCTGACGTGGACGCCGTCCAGAGCGGAACAGTCTGGCTTTTTTCGGCTGCCATTTGAAATGTAAAGCAGATGAAAAATAGTAACACGCACCCTCATTTCGCGCCACAAGGACAATTGAGCAGCTATCTCAAGTTCTTTTTTTAGTCTGCACCTCACAGATTGAGATTTTATAACTGCTGCTTATGTGAGAGGGTTAGATTGTTCCACAGGTCATTGGTATTCAATAGACTACATGCAATTTGAATCTGCATCTGCTTCCCTTCTACTGTGCACTCTACTCTCTCTACACATCTTGGGCATTACTAATGAAATTAGCTATCTGGTTAAATTAAAGTCATGAGGAATTTTGCAAATGAAATACAGTTATTCTGGATAGTGTTGCTAATAATTTGGATGTGCGGTTGTCTATAACAGGGACCTGTAAGCACGTTAGAAATTTTGTTTCTCTCATACAAAAATAAATAGATTTAATCTCCACTGACTTCCTCAGAACAGATTTATTTTGTGAGATTAATCTAACAATCTAACATAATTATTATATAATATATATATATTTCTTGAAACCATGGAGATGTTTATTGCTAAACTATAAACTGACAGAACTCATTAGGTCCAAGTTGGCATTTTTGCAGGCTAATTAGTTTTGAGTTTTTGAGGTTTGGATTCAACTTATTCAATTCAAGTAACCAATAACTAAATAATAACTAAAACTCAATAATAAATTTTGTGTTAATAAAGTTGGGTAATGTTTTTTCTCTACTGTTGCAAAAATAAAAATCATGATTATGCTTGATTATAAACCACTAAGCCTTATAAAATCCTTTTATTTTTTTAAAATCAAGATCTCATAAGCATATTAAATCTTGAACCAGCCGAAGGTGATTAATTGTCTTGACTCCTGAGAAATAAATGTTCCCATTTATGCATTTATGTTTAGTTCCCTTGTGTGGATTCTTTCACCTCTTTTTGCAACACACGCAGCTTTACACACTAAATATTCCATTCAGTTTCCAGAATAGGGTTGTGTGTGTGTTTTTTTTTTATGAAAGATTGGATTAACAGCAATTTATTTAAAAAAGGATTAAAATATAATTTACAAATTGAAGCTATAAAGTGTCAAAAATATTCACATAAACAGTAATCTTGATCTGGCAGGAATTTAATTCCACTGACTATTCTAATGCAAACCAGCAAAAATAATTTAAATGATTTAATATAGCACACTCTACATTAAGAGCACCGCTTGAAGAAAAATGTTGAGCTATTTCTTGATTGTTGTTAGATGTGATTGTGTTGGACTGGCTGTGAAAGGTGAGGATCTGCCAAAATTTCCAGAAATGTCTGAAAGGGCTTTTAGCTACAGCTTTCATAGGTCTTTCTGTTTCACAATCAAATGATTGTGTTTTCACATTAGATCAATGACCCACTCTAGAGCACAATCGATGAAAAATGGATAGAAAGTACATTTACTTTTCTCTTTAATACCACTGTGCAGGTTTGGGATCATGGACCAATACTAAGTGGTCAAGGAAACAAATCAATCAGTTTTAACTTGAAGCACTCTAAAGAAAAAAATTCAATGAAGCAAAATCAGCATCAGTGAAACAAAAGAAATCATTTTTCTCACTAGAGGTAAAGGAAAGCTCTAACCTGAAACATGTAAAATATGGTTATGTTGAATTATTTGTGATGTTCTGAGTGATTCCGGCATTATTTATTTATTTATTTATTTATTTGATTCTTTCTTTCTTTCTTTCTGGCAGTATTTTTGTTATTCCCATATGAACAACAATCTCAAACAAGGGGATAACAATTGGCACTATTAACTCCTAAAATCAAGAGCTTCTTTTCTCTCCCACCATTGTCCAGTCATCAAATCCTACATTTTCATATAGAGGTAATGGAGACATTGATGCAGACTTTGGACTTCAGTTTCAGAGCGTAATGCAGTTATTTGACAGTTGCTCTAATTAATGGCAGAAACTAGGATTGGCTAGTCAGAGATCTATGAGATGATGAATGTCCTGGCATTAGTGATAGTATTAGCAAGAAAGTCTTTAGTTGAGGAGGTGAAGAATCTGGACAGATTAGAAGTCTTAAGTGCTGCTGTATCACTGCCTTAATGTAGAGATGAAACGAAGGCTAATTTCCGTTGGCACCAGTGTCAGCAGGTAGTCAAACAGCATTGTGTGTAATATAGGAGACCATTAACCAAAGTGAAAATAGACCAAGAACTTTAAACTAAAATAAAAAGCAAATCAGAATTTTGTTATAAAATACAGCTTGAATGTCAACGAAGATAGCATGTTAATGATAACCATTAATATGCAGGTCACTCGGGGCAATTTCTTATTTTTTTCTGAATAATTGTGCAATTAAAAGTCTTTGCATAACCAAAACAATAACCTAGTTTTATTCCCAGTAACTGAACATGTATAGACCTACTAACAGTAACTCATACAAATACACACACTCTCAGACACACTGTCCTGTTCAAACAACACACACAATGCTACTGTGGAAAGTCCATGTTTTATGGGGTCAGGGTCAAAGCCTAAGGGACACCTTGCTTCCCGTTTCCACATGTACACCGAGGAGCAAAGATGGCTTTAATCACTGGGGACGTCAGGGAGGTAACTTCCTCTGAAGTCCGGACATAAAGGTGATTTAAACCAAACAACTAAACAAAGGAAGTTGTACATTCCTCACTGCACACCAAAAGATCTTCAGGGCAAGGGGCCTCAGCCTCCTTCCTGCTTGGCAAATTTGTTGTATACCTGTGTTTCTAGGCACAGCTTGGTGTAGTGAAGTAGTGCTAGTGTAGTGAAGTAGTGCTTGAAGTTCTGCTGCAAATATTTTCACATCTTGGCAAACTGACCATCTTCAGACCATAAATAAGACCTTAAAATGTTTGTGTAACCAATTCGGCTGGTTAATTAGAAGATCCTGTCGACATGACACCGGATAAAGATGTCTATGCCTTTTAAACTAGTGTAGTGTGTAACTCAGGGTGTAGTGTCTTTCCACTATTAGTGTTTGTATCTATATGTGTTAAGTGCTCTGAATATTCATATCTGTATTTGTATATTGTTTGTGATCACTCAAAAATTTGATTGTTTTCCAAGGAAACACACACAAAATTAGTCTGAATAGAAAATATTGCAAAAAGAACAGTTCATGTTGACATGTCAGAGTTAGAAATAATGATTTTGATGGAAATGATGAATGTTTTCTTCAAACTTTGCCTTCATCAAAAAAAAAACACCTTTTGCAGCAATTACAGCCGGGGCATTCTAGCTGTCAATTTTTCAAGATAATCTTGTGAGATTTCACCTCATGCTTCCTGGAGCATCTCCCTCAAGATGGACTGGATGATGGAGTCTTCCTCTGTAGCTGAAATCAAGCTGAAATATGCAAGTGATCCCAAACTTTTGAGCAGTATATATATACTGTATATATCTGAGCCACCTGATGCTTTGTTTTTTTTGTTTTTGTTTAGTTATTATTGATTTCCCTTTCACTTGCAAACAGAAGGGCAGACCACACTAGAAATGTACAACAAATACCATAAATAACAGAAAAAATATCAATCAAAATCACTTTTCAAGAATTTCAGAGTGTTAGAAAAATATTCTAACCATAACAGAGAACATAGCTTGCTCATAAACTTTCCACTTCTGTGTGGTTAAGTAATAGAAGACATTGTAAATATTATGCATTCTATATAATGTATATTGAAGTATAACCCTTCCATTTCCTGGACTACTTATCCTACACAGGATCAAAGGGAATCTGAAGCCTTTCCCAGGACCACAAGACAGGGAACACCCTGGATGTGGTGCCAACTCATCACAGGGCACAGTCACACACACCCTCACAATTTAGAAATGCCCATCAGCCTACAAAGCATCTTTGTACTAGTGGAGGAAACCACCTTCTCAGTCACGGTTGATGACATATTATGGATGTGGCCATGAAGCGGGCTAAAAAAAATATGAGCTGAAACAGAAATTACTGTCAGTTTTTGTAAAAGTTTGTAACATTTGCAAAATTAGACTGTATAGAATATATGTAAGAAAATGATTGAAAATGTATGCAAAGCAATATAATATGTATTTACAGTTTGGTACACACAGAGCACAGTTGTGTTAAAAAGTAAACGTAACTTTACAGTGGCTAATTTTAACCAAACTGTGAGTTCGATGATGAAAAGCACTATATTAACAAACTCTTATTAGAAGACTTAGGGAGAAGAGATTCTCTAAAATCAGTGTGAAATTTCAGCCCCACCAGTCTTTACCCAGTTTCCCTACAGCGATGTAAAATGTATCGTAACTAATAGGGAGACTTGTCTCTATGTTGCTTGCTCTACCATTTGTGCTGTAATGTGTTTGGAAATTCAGTCCAGATATGGTTAAACTTGATACATTCTTTCATACCAGAGGTTCATTAAAATTCATTATTCATGTTTTATTGGCTTCAGAGGACAAGTTGCTGTCTATCTAAAGCACCTCAATTTTGCAAATTTATGGATCTTTTCAAAGCCAACTTGTATGAAATGAAAGAAAGTTGAGGTTGAAGAGGTTCAGGCCTCAGGGCTGGTTTAGCGTTCATAACCTCATTCGTAAGACATCCAAACTGAAAATCCTACAGACTGAGCTGCTTCCAGGACATAGGGGAAAGAAAAAAATGGACAGGATATACGATATCTGTACGAAATTGAAGACAGGCGTGCTGGAGTTGGGGGAGCGTTAAAAGGATGACTCATAAACACGAAGGAAGCCTGGAGGCTGGAAGGCCAGGGGCCTGTAGCAGGGGCAGGGATTATATACATGACTCGGTAGGAGCTCAAAGAAAAAGTTATAGCATCCAGAGAAACTATGGGTTAAATGGGTCAGACCTCAAATCTTAATTTGCTGTTTACTGGTTTGCATAGTTTGTATACTGGGCTCGAAGGCAGCTCACACAGTACCTAAGACAGAGAGTGGATTTTTTTTTCAATACACAACCAGTTGGTATGTAACGAAATACAATTGCTTAGTTACTTAGTTATTGTACTTAAGCCTGCTTTTAATCATCTATTTTACCTCTTAGATCAAGCTTAGTTATGCTAGCTCATTTATACCAGCTGCCCCCAGTGATCATGCTAGATAGTGTGGGAGATTAGGAATAAAGCTGCTGTTACTGCTGTAGCTGATATTTTCTTATGTTCACTGGATCCTTGGTAAACAAACCGCTGATTAACCATCAGCACCTAAAATCAGAGTAAGATTAAAGCAGAAGTCTTCTTCTTTTATCAGACTTTCTTGTACTTTCATGTTCATAATTCTGCTTTGATTGAAGAAGCTGTACTTCATCTTTTATCTGTGAATTATATGATTGAATGAATAGGTTTTGCTTGAGTAAAATCCTTGGGTGCTTTTGCCACCTCTTTTGAAGTTCAGTTTGGACTCAGTGTGAGTTGAATGCAGCCTCTGGAGAGAAAGTCTTCAAGTCTTTCCTCTGCTGTCAGCAAAAGCTCCAAACAGCAGGGCAGCAGATGCCATGCATCTCCCCATCACTCGCCCCCTCAGTCTTCTCTCCCACTTCCGTGAAACACTCCTCCAGCTCCTCCTCCTCCTCTTCCTTCTCCTCCTCTACACATTCTTCACTTCTTCCCTTGTAAATCTAAGGTCACAACTTCACTCTTGGAAACGTTCCTTCAAAACACTGGAGTGAGGTTGTGGCAAGGTTAAATCAGCAGAGGAAACGAGTGTGAGGCAGGGGTGAATAACCAGCAAACAAACAGTTTTTATTTTGACTGGCTGGCCTTGTGATTTAATGAGCACATCTCTGGCATTAGCGAAGGCTATGTTTTTTTGTTTTTGTTTTTTTTTTTGACTGAGAAGGAGAGATTACCCAGAGGTGAGTTCCTTCAAGTTCCTCTCCTACTCAACTCGGCCAAACTGCGGCCCACGGAGTCACGAATGGCCTCAGGGCATAGCGACAGGATACGATCCTTCCCCTAGAGGCCTGAGAAGTGGGCAGCTCTTGCAGTAAATAAACAACCCACGCTTACTGCACATACACACGTCTGTGAGGCCCTGAAGGACAGTAGTGCATCTTCCATTCCCAAGATGGCCTGACACAAGCATCAGTGCCACCCCCCTGAAAAGCCTCCTAACACAGCAGATTAAATCCCGCCGGGCGTGCGGGCATTGTCATATTTTTTCTCCTCACCACCCACACTGTGGCAAAGTTTGGTGCTTTTTTCGGAGGCGGTTTCACGGTAAAAAAAAAATCAGAAGAACAATGAGCAGTGGGTGATGATGTGTCGCTGGAGGAGCTGGAGTTCGTCCTGAGGGGGCTGCAGCTGTGATGAGAAACTTCATTAGCAGAGGAAGTAGAAGAACACAAACACCATTGAAGGATTTGCACCACATCTCCAGTTTTAGTCATGTCACAGTTCTCATGGTACATCCAGCTATATGATGTTTACTCTTTCTCTAGATATTAATGTCACCATAAAAATAATTTATTATGAATTTAATTTGTTCTTTCATTTTTAGTGTGTAAACTGAAGTTTTCACTGCTGTGACATTTTTAAGAAACAAAAAAAACTGTAGCTTATTGTATCTTTCCATTTTGTCAAAATGGTTTGACTTAAGAAGAACATGAAGGACATGAATTTATAATATCAATAATTTATTAGTAATTTATAGCATTAATGTGGGAGCATTCACAGAAGGAGTCACAAGTGTCAGAACTTTGTAATAATCAGTATGTCTTCAGTGTAGTGGGCTGTGCACAACAAGCTGAGTTTTATTTTTTTGGCCTCAGATTGTGTGCTGTGAGAGGAATAAAACACTTGTGTTGTACAGGAAAATTTTTGTATAGATATTTAGTTGACATGTACTAAATACTGTAAATGATTTAATAGTTTACATGCCTTTTCTAAATAATTTATAGCCCACTTTTCAGCTATATGATGCCTGCAAACTCTTCCATATGCTCTAAACAGCTTTTGTAAAGTCTCAGGTGTAATACTGCTCCAGTGCTGTTCCCTTTAATCAGCACTAGCAAAGTTCTTTTCTGCTAATAATTATCAGCAACGATAAAGTGCTCTGCATGCTGGAAGCATTTTTGCTCTGCAGATCTGCACTTCTGCATTGGCTGTTTTGGCAGCTCGTCCTGCTGACTGTGCATGCTGTAAGTCACGAGTAGTGAGGGTGGCTGGGTGAGCAGCTGATGTCCCTCCTCCATCTTTACACGCAGAGCCAGGAGCAGGATAGCATGCATTAAATGAAACAGGCTCCCATGATTATGATCCCTGGTTTCTGTGTCATCGCTGACTGAATGGCTGCTTCGGTAGGAGTGTTTACGAGTTCAGAGACATCACATGTCCATTCTTACAGTCTGCGCCAGAAACGTCATATGACGTAAGGCAAAATATACAAACACGTGTGTGGGGGGAAAAAAAACGAGTTTTCCATACATCATAGCGAGAGATATTCTTGTACTCCCTCAGAGAGGATTGGAGCCATAAACATGAGGCTGTGTTTGTAATCTGGTAGGATGGAGGATTGACACAGCTTCAGGCCATCCTCCCACACATCTTTCTCCACACACACAGACACACAGACACACACACACACACACACACACACACTTACGTAAGCGTGGAATTCCACCCAAACAGTATTTACATTTGCTCCTACTCTCCATTTCAGGTCATCTATTCCCTGTGGTACACATACTGCAGACAAGGAGGTGTTTGTTTAGATCTTGAAGACTGTCTCTGTTTTTTATATTAAATATATTAAGAACAAATGTAATCTAAGTTTAAAAAAAGATCTTTCAATTGTTTAGTAACCTCTTCAGGGTTGTAGGAGATCTGAATCCTATTCCAGGAACACTTAGATGTTTGCAGGAATACATCCTGGATGGGACACCTATACATCACATGGTATCATGCATACACACATTTGCCCAATAATTCCCACCTAAGGCTAAGTTCGAGCAGCCTATCCACCTACAGACATGTTTTCTGGCTTGAGAATTTCAGAAACTGCAGATCTCCTGGGATTCTGACACACAACAGCCTAAATGTTAAACGTTTTGTTTTGTTGTTGTGCTCAACATGGCTGCAAAGAGTAATTATTTGAGTTACTATAGCCTTCCTTGTAGTCACAGAGGTCAGACTTGTCCCCATTCTGATGTTTGAACATTAACTGAACTCTTAACCTGTATTTGCATGAATGTACTGCCCCTTCCAAGGATTCTGCACATGCCACAGATTCTCAATCAGAATGAGATGCACTTGAATGCATTATGTGTTCTGACACCTTTCTGTGATAGCCATCATCAATGACATAGTGCTTTTGTGGGATCGAACCAGACAGGATAGTCTTCGATCCCCACATGTATCAGTGATCCTCAGGTGCACATGACCCTGCTGCTCATTCACTTTAGGTAGGTACTAACCACTGCATACAGAGAACACCCCACAAGACACCACTGTTTTTGAGATTTTCTGACTTTAGCAATCTAGCAATCACAATTTGGCCTTTGACAATCAAAACTTGCAACACATTAACTTTGAGAGCTGAGAACATTCTTGCTACCTTACAGTTGCAAGGGGATTACAAAAAGGTGATCTTTCTCTCTCTCTCTCTCTCTCTCTCTCTTTCTCTCTCACTGGCCTGAAGCAGAAGTGCATTTCAGGGCTTTGTGTTTGTGTTCACCCACAGGATTAGATGCTAAAGTACCTGCTGCACCACACACATCAAGCTTCACTGAATTTATGGAAAAGTTGTTTCCCAAATGGTTTCAAAAAGAGTCACAAGAACATTTCTGTAATAGAAAAGGCATCTTGTGTGATATATGTACAAGGTGAGCACACAGATGACTGAGTTACACTTCTTTGACTATTCTAATAATATCATGTCACTCATGTGTGACATTCTGCTTTGTGTGTAGGAGTCCGTGTAGGAGCACTCACCCAGCTGTAGTGTTGCACTCTTTTCCTCTCTGTTAGCTCTCTTTTACAGACATGATACTACTGCTTAAGAGACTTGGCAAACCCTTTTGGGAACCAAGTTGCCTTTGCACTGGATTGACAGTCAACCTATTACAGTTTCAGACATGTGTGTACCTATTAAGAGTTTTTAGGAACTGCATTACTTGCAGGATGACACATACAAGGTTTTATTGCGCTGAGCTGTTTTTTGCGGGAAATAAAGCAGTTCTGCCAAGACTCTCCCCTGCAGTGGAAAGGAACAGGACTCGGTTTCCCAGAAGCATTTTAAACTTAAGATTATCCTGATTAGTACAGAGATTTCAACGTGGTTCTGACTCTACCACTTAACCATGATAAAACGACGTAATGCTTTTGGGAAAATCAGCTCTGTAGGGTTCCAGAGTCTGCTTTGGCAATAGTACTGCTTTAGAAAATTGATTTTTGTGAGTCTGCGTGAGGTTGTATGAGTCTGTGTGTTAGGGATTAGGGGGGTTACATGTTTTTATATATTGGTTGGGACCCATGTTCCCATGAGGATAGGAATATCTGACAGTTTTCATTTTGTCTGGATATTTGGCTGGTCCTAATAAGAACATTTTTTCAGCTCTTATTGCAGCTCTTATTTTAAAGAAAAAAACAAAAAAAACTGAAAGACTCAAAAGGTACTTTTGGTTACTGGGGTAAAGGTTGGGTTTAGATGTACGCATAGCGTTAATTGCTTGCATTAATAATCATGACAGTGGAGCTGCTTAGTTGAAAATATAAAAGCACCACCAAATGAATTAATAAATGTCAATGTAAATGTAAATGAATCAATGGAATAAGAAACACACAAAGGATATAAAAGGGTGTATTTACATCTATTTTTCTGCCTGAGCTTTAATAACCTGGCCTGCCTTCAACACTGTTTCCCCCAGCCAGACGAAGAGCTAATTAATATGATAATTCAGCCTGCAACTCTGCCTAGCAACCCCCCCCTGCCTCATTAATGACAGATGATGGGGTCAAGATGCCGTGTTCGGCCTGGTCGTCACACGTCAGCGCGATCAACACTTCTGACAGCCAGGCAGGATTATGGATGAAGTATCGGAAACAGCATGTCAATAAGCATTGCCTTCTCAAGGCACATCTCCTCACCTCACACACACACACACATACACACAAAGCATAACAGCTTCTGAGCTTTTCATTTTATTGATTATGGAGGCATTTCCTTGCACTGTAAAAAAAAGCTAAAGATGTCTACATTTGATTTGCAAAGTTGTTTACTTACTTGCAAACCAAATATCTACTTAGTAGTGATTAACATATTCATCAGGATTTACTATGTTAATAAGTTAATTAACTGTTAAAGACATTGAAACAGCAGTACTCAAATCTGATTGGGTAGAAGGTGTTTATTTTGCATTTGTGTCTTCTGAAATAAATCTCCAGTGTCATCTTTGTAACAGTTCAAAATAAATCTGTAAGTTTTCTGTTATGGGAAAATTTTCAGGATGCAGTTTCATGCATTTTTTTTTTTTGTCTTAATAATGCCAAGAGAGATGAAATGCTTCCAGATCATAAGATACTGGAAATAAGGCTATTCCACAACATAAATCATTAAAATAAATAAATAAAAAGTACCAATTGTCATTATTTGCTCAATAAAAATGCAATCTCTGACAATTTGCTGAATAATATCAGAAGATAATCAACTTTGGGGTGGTAACAGTAACTGCTACACACTGGGCCACATCACAACACTTCATTGTTGATTATTATCAGTGCATGCCTCAGCATGTTTTATTCCTTACTTAATGAGTCATTTGTTAATTCAAATAACCCTTTGGGAGCAAAAAAAACATGTTGAGAGAACAAAAACATCTAAATGGAACATTTTCTGCACTTGAATTCACTTGAAATTCTTTCAGCTGCTGCAGGTATTAGGGGGGATTGGAACAAACGGAGTGTTTCATAACTATGCTTTTCATGGCACATTCCAAATGTTCACATTTTAAATCGTGCCAAATGGCTGCTTTGTTTTCAGGGCACAAAAGTGCAGTAATCAGAGAAGGCAGATTCCAGGATTCCTCTGAGCAAGACACATTTCTATCTTTCAATATTCCTCAAATCCACCTCCTAATAAAATATTTCTACTGATAATCCCTAGTAAGGGTGCAAGTAAAAATGTAATAGAATTTAAAGTGAGGTGTTAATAAAAATCACATAACAGACAACAGATTGCAAAAATGCTAACCATAACAAATTCACTAATGCTGGGAAGGCATGGCAGAGAGACTTGCAGAAACATGGCGGTTATCTGTGAACAATATAAATCGCAATGCCATATGTTTCTGTTTCTGCTTTTTTTTTTTTTTTGCCTGTTTCTGTTCTTCAACCAGTTCTTTTAAAAGAAATAAGGACAAAGTGCTATGTGTTGCCAAGAATGTCTCTTGAACTTGAGTGAGACACACGGCCTTTTAGAAACATGAGAATGAGTGAAAATGTTGCCATATGCAGCCTCTAAACAAACCAAATTTTCTGAAGGCTCTGAGGTTAGCACTGGTATGAGGTGGGAGTTCTCAATAACACACCGCTGCTGAAGACAGTCATTTTCATTTTGCAAGAATTGACATAGTGAACACGTTTCTGCCTGGCACCTGGAGGTGGGAGGTTTCTGTTTAGTGGTTGCTTTTGTTGTTGTTGGTAAATTGACCATATTCACACATCGCCCATATTGCTTAGGGAGGGTTGAATGCAAGCAGCAGATTTGTAGATGTAGGGCAAGTGGTACAAAAATGTGATGTGTGTTCCACACATAATTAAGAAAAAATCTAAACACACAAGCCACAATAGACACAACAATAAAATACAACAAGTAAGGAATAAAACATCATGTGAAGGGCTAGTTTAGGAAAATAATCCACGATGGGGTGGTGTAATACATCCTGAAGCAAAGTGAATTATTTTCCTATTATGGCACATCTCAAGTGTTTATACGTAACCTGGAATGTTGTGGGACATCCACTACACAAGTTACTCCCTGTTATCACTTACATTCTAACAATTATAAAGAGTGATTCGATTATCAGCTTCATTTTTCTTTCTTTTAAATTAAAATGAGACAAAAAATTACTATACAGAAAAACACCCTCTGTTAAAACAGCTTAGACTATTAGGAAAAGCTCTTACAGTGCAATCAATATTCATAAATGTCAAATGAAATACATTTCTCCTTAAGGAAAACTTCACCTTTCTTTTTTGTTATGAACCAGTTTTTCTTTGTTAAATAACAACACATTTGTATTCAATTTCTTATTATGTTTAGACTGTATGAAGCATTGATCATAGAAGTGCTATGAATAAGTGCTTACTGTATTATAGAAACAAAAATGTATGCATTAATATAAACCTATCATTTTATATTATAGCCGGAGCTACCGTTAGAGCTGCTTCTGCTATAGTAAATTAGTCTACACCTTCAGATTTGAGAATTCAGCAGCACAGTGGTATAACTGCACTTAAATGACTTGAGTTGGTTGGTAAGATGGTTTTAAATTGTGTATTGGGAATTTCTCCTGCAATTTTTTTTATTAATAAAATGTCTAAAAATGATCAACCCACTCTAGAAATGACAGACTGCAAAGTGCTTCCGAAAATAACATAAGATATGATGGTCATGTAATGGATGTTTGTAATATTAGTTGGTACATTAGACCTCAGAGCTTCTCGAGTAAAAGTTCATGACTCTCAGTCTCAATTTGTCAGTTAGTAATTTATGATATAGGACAGACTATATTGGGTGGCCTGGTGGTACAGCAAATACTGCTGCCAAGTCACAGCTCTTAGTTTCGTTCTGAGCTCAGGTTACTCTCTGTACAGAGTGTCTGTGCATGTTCTCTTCCATGTCTCTACAGGCTTCCTCTGGGTTCTCTGGTTGTCTCGCTTCCCAAACCCATGCCAGTAGGTGTACTGGGTGCACTCATTTATACCTAGGTGTGAAAAAGGGTATGAATGTGTGTCTGCATGGTGTCCAGCTTCTCACCCAGGGTGTACTCCAGCCTCCGCCCAATGCACACACACACACACACACACACACACACACACTTACATACTCTAAGTTTCTGTTCCCATTTGAGTTGCATTCAGATGAGCCTGGCCTGTCGTTCATGTAAATAATTCACCATTACTTTTATCCTGATGGAATCTTAATTCCGCTTCTACAGAGCTCTCCTAAAAGCTATTCATCTCTCTCTCTCTCTCTCTCTCTCTCTCTCTCTCTCTTTCTCTCTCTCTCTCACACTCCGATATACACACAAAGCAACTCAGTATGAATTTGTTGCTCCTATTTTGGTTTCCTGATGTCCTATAGTTATTGATCTTCAGGTCAATCACCTGAACATCTCAACAACATGGCTCATTTGCAAAACATTTTCTTCATCTACTGACAATTTCAATTGTATAGGCTAAAGCCAGTAGTTAAACTAAAAATAAATAAATAAAATAAATCAAGGGCGTGGAGAGTTCAAATAACTGAAACTATCAAAGCAAATAATCAGTACTTAGTAGAATGTTCTTAAAAACAAACCCCAAAAGCCATAAATCACTCTAAAAACTCACAAGCAGAAAGCTAATTTCACAAATAGAGCAAAACTAAAGTAATACCATGGCTATAAAAAAAAAAAAACCCAAAACAAGTAGTTAGTCAGTCAAGTCTTTTAAACAAACATGGCACAGTGACAATATAAACAAGATAAACCATTTGGAATATCAACATTTAACTCAGAAATAGCTGTTAGCTAGTCTGGGGCTAGTAATTTAGCCAGCTATCTCATAGCCTGGGATAATATAGAAACGGATGAAAAAAACAGACAAGTTTTTGAGAAAGCTACATTTCAGTTATCAGCTAGCATACATAGTATCTTCTTCACAATTTACTAACAGATTTGAGGAAAAATGTTCATATTCTCAAGTCTTTGTCTTGTTTCTGTTTTCACTGCTGTGCTGAAAAACCCTGCTTAATTTGACCAGCTACCAGCTGCCAAAACACAGATGGTAGCTTATATTTGCCAGCTGGTAACTTATTTTCTAGCTTCCTTTTTACTTGAATAAAGTGATCAATAAATATTTGAGGTTTCTAATTACCTTAGTGTTGAATTCTTAAAAAAAAAAAAAACAATGCATATGTAGTATTACTTGCAGTATTTCAGAAATCATTTTCATTTTCAAGCACTTACCAACTGGCTAATATGATCTACCAGCTTGCTCTGTGTTTTGGCAGCTGGTATCTGATCAATCTAATCAGGGTTTTTCAGCCCTCCAGTGACAGTAGAAACAAGACAAAGCCTTTAATTTTTTTCCTCAGATGTGTTGTACAAATTCTAAGAAAAGACACTATAAGCTAGCTAGTAACTGAGGCTTAGCAATGAACTAGACAGCCCCTAGCCAAGTCGTTTAAAACAGGGTGTAGTGACTGTAGAAACAAGAAAAAAAATCTGGAATGTTAAGATTTTCATAATGATTTTCATCTAAAATTAGCAAGTATTGCTAACAAAATGTTCATTGGTTCTGCAATATTGAGAATATCAGAAAGCTAACTGAACTTGTGAATTCTATAAAAATGAGTTCATATGGAATTTTCTCATAAACACATTGAACCTGACCCTGTTTGAATGTGGAACAGTTTGCTACCTGAGGGATTAATTTGGGTTGAATACAGTGAGTTAAAACTTTTGGAACATGTGGAGCCATGTTTTCTACTAGTCCTGGGGTTACACTAACAGTACAGCAGCCATGTTGGCAGTTATTACACTAGCTATACCAATAGGCCCTGCATGTTTTTTTGCCCTCATTGACCTTCCCTGTTCCCTTCCTCCTTTCCAGGCACACCTGGTTTGGCTTCCAGCCATTTTGTCTTTCGCCCATGCAGCGACAAGAACAGACCTCCTTCTGTGTTCTCTCTCCACTGATAATCATCGCATTACTCACATGCCTCCTTTTCTTGCCCTGCCCGGCTGCCTGTAGCCTCGCATGCCTGCAGAACAGCCTGTATGTGGAAAGGTAGTGACCCTCGAGCAGGTCCTGTATGCCCCCAAAGGTGTTTTTATGAACAAGGTGGAGAACATTACCAACGCAACCAAATAATCCTCCTCAAAAACAATATAATTTTGACAAAAAGTTATTTCACAAATGATATGAAACGTAAGTCATAAAAACCCAAAGACCATAATACTATTACTGCTACTACTACTATTACTAATTATCATCATCATCATAAAAACAACTTTTGTTTAATATTCAAATGCATTACAATATTAATATAAGCTAATCATTTTATATGAACCAAATCCCATGTTAAAACAAATCCCAGTTTTATAGTCACTATGTACTGTATATTTAAAGATATTACCATTAGAGACTTTATATTTCACACATGCTTTATATTTATTTAGAGGACAGTGAATAATAAAGCATAGTTAGTGGGTTTGTGCAGTTTTTTTTTTTTTACAATGGAAAAAAATCCCAGTCCACAATTATTAAAGTTATTGTGTTTGTTATTATATTCTTTTGATTATTAGCCTATTCGGCTAGTCACAGTATTCAACTGAGATAACTTAAGAACTCGAAAATGCATACGTAATTCAGTGTTTTTTCAGCAAAAAGGTCAGGAATAAAAAATATTTATGTCTCTAATACATCTATGACAGATTCTGTACTGAGTTTCATGGAATTTATTTTACAGTAAAGGACCTCCCTGACTGCAGATAGTTCATAGTAATGAAATGTTAGATGCCTTTCGTAAACTGAATGAGATATAAGATGATTTTGTTAGATGTCAGATATTTCCACAGACTAAATATAGTTTGTGGGGATTTACATGTTTGAATGTGGACTGGTTTGGTTTTCAATATGTGAATCTAATGAGAATTGAATTGTATCTGAACAATGAAAATTGTTCTGAAATAGTGGTCTAATTTTCAAATAAAGTATTATTGAGTACTGAATAAAATTCAGCTCATAAAGTGAACAGGTTTTGGCTGTGGAATCAACTGTTGAATATGTTGCTACTATATGTCATAATGATTAACTAGAGGGCAATTTTCTCATGGAAGTTCTATGAAACTCAAAATAGAGAACTGCCATATATCTGATTTATTACAGTTGATCTCTGAAAATGGCTCTTTTGTTGCAAGACCCTCCACAGAGGCAGAAAGTCTGAACTGTTCCTTTGCTGCTTCTGTTCCACAACGAGACTTGGAGGAGGGTAAGATGACAGTGGGGCTGTGAATTGTTCATGCATTAACTCACACTATCTATCTGCCTGCTATCTTGTTTTCCAAAAAGTCCAACATACAGACAGATTGGCTATCAGGAGTAGCTGTCCCAGTCACGCTGAAGCGTCTCTGCAGGTAGCTGGTGGGGTGAGAGAGGTGAGACTGAAGCAGATGGACTCACTGCAGAATCAATCCAGTGGTTTAAACATATTTCTGATAGGAGAAGATAGTGAAAGGTAAAACATTAATGATACCTGGGAGTGGATGACAGAGGAACTGCTGTGTTTTATGTGTAACTATTACACTCATTCTACATAAAATATATGTGAAACATACACTATATTGCCAAAAGTATTCGCTCACCTGCCTTGACTCGCATATGAACTTAAGTGACATCCCATTCCTAATCCATAGGGTTCAATATGACGTCGGTCCACCCTTTGCAGCTATAACAGCTTCAACTCTTCTGGGAAGGCTGTCCACAAGGTTTAGGAATGTGTTTATGGGAATTTTTGACCATTCTTCCAGAAGCGCATTTGTGAGGTCACACAGTGATGTTGGATGAGAAGGCCTGGCTCTCAGTCTCCGCTCTAATTCATCCCAAAGGTGTTCTATCGGGTTGAGGTCAGGACTCTGTGCAGGCCAGTCAAGTTCATCCACACCAGACTCTGTCATCCATGTCTTTATGGACCTTGCTTTGTGCACTGGTGCACAGTCATGTTGGAAGAGGAAGGGGCCAGCTCCAAACTGTTCCCACAAAGTTGGGAGCATGGAATTGTCCAAAATGTCTTGGTATGCTGAAGCATTCAGAGTTCCTTTCACTGGAACTAAGGGGCCAAGCCCAGCTCCTGAAAAACAACCCCACACCATAATCCCCCCTCCACCAAACTTTACACTTGGCACAATGCAGTCAGACAAGTACCATTCTCCTGGCAACCGCCAAACCCAGACTCGTCCATCAGATTGCCAGATGGAGAAGCGCGATTCGTCACTCTAGAGAACGTGTCTCCACTGCTCTAGAGTCCAGTGGCGGCGTGCTTTACACCACTGCATCCGACGCTTTGCATTGCACTTGGTGATGTATGGCTTGGATGCAGCTGCTCGGCCATGGAAACCCATTCCATGAAGCTCTCTGCGCACTGTTCTTGAGCTAATCTGAAGGCCACATGAAGTTTGGAGGTCTGTAGCGATTGACTCTGCAGAAAGTTGGCGACCTCTTCGCACTATGCCCCTCAGCATCCGCTGACCCCGCTCCGTCAGTTTACGTGGCCTACCACTTCGTGGCTGAGTTGCTGTCGTTCCCAAACACTTCCACGTTCTTATAATACAGCTGACAGTTGACTGTGGAATATTTAGGAGCGAGGAAATTTCACGACTGGATTTGTTGCACAGGTGGCATCCTATCACAGTTCCACGCTGGAATTCACTGAGCTCCTGAGAGCGACCCATTCTTTCACAAATGTTTGTAAAAACAGTCTGCATGCCTAGGTGCTTGATTTTATACACCTGTGGCCATGGAAGTGATTGGAACACTTGATTCTGATTATTTGGATGGGTGAGCGAATACTTTTGGCAATATAGTGTAGGTAATATTGTGTCTCTTATAAGAAACAGAGCAGTTTCAAATTGCTTCTTTCATCACTGAGCAAAGCAGCAATTTTCAGCAGGGGGCATGATGTGTCAAGATTGACATTTTAAGTAAATACGGCTTCCATTTACCGCTCATTAAAATAAAGAAGAAGCAATGAACACTTTTGAAGCATTACAGAAAACACTGATCACCTCACACCATAGTGTGTGCACTGATGCTTCTGTTTTTAAATGTACAAGATTTTCAATTTAACCATCTAAAATGTAAGGTTGAGTGTGGTGAGGCAGTAGACACAATAGGTTTCCAATATCAAAAGCTCTTCTTCCTGTCTGAGGATATCCCTGCTGAGTCAGATCATCTAAAACGAAACCTGAAGAGGTTTTCACTTGCAGTCTGACAATGCCAGGACACTGTTTACTTCCTGTCTGTATTGTGATGGAGTGGAGGGACTGTTTTTAATATGACTGGTTTTCTTCTTAACTGCCACCTGCTCTGTTTTAAGGCTGGCAGTATACGTCAAATGGTGAAAGAACTAAGCGTCAAATGAACCTTTGCTGAGCTGTGCTAACCTTCCCCATAGTCCATATTCTCCCTGTAAGAAACTTAAAAAGAGTGGTGAAGCAGCATTGGAACACATTACCAATAAACATTCCTGAAGTTCCATCAATTAAAAAAAAAAAGAAAAAGCTAAAAACATATTTTTTCACTTTAGCCTTTAGTTAGAGTACTTTTACTTGCACACTACACATTATATTACTTAAATCTTATTTTAAACATTGCCCTCTTAAACTGCTTGTAGATATTTATTATAAATTTTTTTGACTACTTTTTTATTAACTTTTTCTTTTCTTTTTTTTCATACTGTAAATCACTTGGAGTTGCATTTCAAATGCATGAAACTTGCTATATAAATAAAATCATAATAAAAAAAGGCTTAATTTAAAAAAAAATCATCAATTATTATTATTATTATTATTATTATACTATTATTATTATTTATATAGCAAGTGTTTCATATGGTAAGTAAAAAGGTATTAATAATTAAAAGGCAAAAAATATAACTATAAAACATAAAGAAACAACATGAGAAAAACATACACAAAATAGATCATGTCACAAAATTCATGTCCTTAGCACTTTTTGTAAATGATGTAATATAGATGTCTGATATTGATCAGTAAACCACAATTTATAAAACACCATCATAACATTGATTCATGACATTTCATTAAATATCACGGTTTGTAGCCATGGTGTTAGACTTTAAAAGCAGTGTATAGGGATTGGAAGGGCATATTTCAAATATCTGGCTAATTTTGCCTGATAAAGAAGGTAAACCACAACTAAAAAAAACAAATCAATGTCAACTATGAGACAGACACAATGTCCTTTGGCTTACATTACTGCTTCCACTACTTTTGCACTGTTATAGATGACCATGTGATATTTAGACCTATTTTCGACAGAGGAAGTCTCACACATTGTGAACACGTCTTTATCACTCAAAAGGCCTTTTTTTTGCGTCCGTTTGAAGCCTCCTGCCAGCTTAAGGGTCCTGAAAGGGGCTCTAATTCAGACCCCAGACAGCAGCAAACAGATGATCACCCCTCCACCACCACTCTCAAATAAAGCTGCAGGGCTAATGAGCTTAAAAGCCCATCCATCTTGCCCATGCAGAGGTGAGGCTGCTTTAAAACAAAAAGCTCTAGGGTCAGATCTGGAGCTCGTGACACCAGGCCTGAGTACTCCATCATGAACCTTAGGCCTGTCCATCCACCTGCCAGGCATAGCATCTGCTTTCTGTTAGCTGTGTTAGCTGAGACAGTCCAGACTATTGTTTCATGGCTAATCTTCGTCTTTGACTCTCAGTCTAACCCCTCGATCAAGAATGATTTACTTTCTTTGGTGGCTGATTGACAAAGACAAACAAAGCTACTCATATTGTACTCACTTGACATCATTACCTGAACTTATCATTAAACTGGTGTAAGGAGTCTATGCCTTGGCTGTCTTGCCATTAAACATTATAACATCTGTCATAGCATTGTGCTCACTTGTACTTCATTCTTATTTCACGGTTTTTATGCCTGTAATCTTTGCAATTATCATTTCTTTGTTCAATTCAATTTGGTTTTATTTGTATTGTAACAATAGGCATTGATGCAAAGCAGCTTTACATAAATCCGGATGTAGATTTAGATCCTTAATGAGAAAGCTAGAGGCAACAGTGGCAAGAAACAGTTCCTCGAGACAACACGAGGAAGAAACCTTGAGAGGAACCAAACTCAAAGGGGAACAAACTCTCTCCTGGATCAGACTGGATACTGGGATAATAAATCTTTACAGTATACACATGTAACTGTTACATTTTGTTTGTCCATTTAAAGGTTAAAATTTCCTCCATGTGACAAAGTAGATGGAGCTCAATGAGCTTCATGAGCTACTCATCCAAATTTTCCGCCAACTTAGGCCCCGGATCCACCACATCCCTGACCAGCATAAAGCATTTACTGAATGAATAAATGAATCAATCAAGTAATCCATCAGTACATTTTCTTTTAAATTAGCAAGTGAAGTGCAACAACCGCAGCAAAAATAACATTTTTTTCTGCAGATGAATTTCGGTTCTGAAATTTTGGTTCTGTTGCTTGACGTCCAAACCACAGCAAATTTGCTATATTAACTACTGGGCTTGGTGTTTTATTTTGCCGTGGCAGGCTGCAACTCAGACTCAAAAGCCAATATTCACTTAAAAGCCACTCATCATCATGAGCAAAAAAAGTCTTATTGATCTTGGAAAATGCACTCTTTACATTATGCATCATTGCTGAGATCGTTGTATATGAATAATATACAGATGGGTGACATTAACAAAAAAAAAAACCAAAAAAAAACCCATAAAGCATATTAGTTAAGTGGTATGCCACCACAAGCAGCAAGAACAGCTTTAGTACTCCTTCTAAAATATATTCTTTCAGTTGGAAGTAACTAGCTAGTTAGTAACTAATAATAGTAACTAAAACATTAACTAATAGTAACTAAGAAAATAACTGAGAAAATAAGTTAGTCTTTCTTGACTAATGTAAGCCAAAAATGTGTCTTTATCTACTGGACGCACACAGACGACTGTTCTAATGCATCTAATGTGCTGATGTAATGGACTGTATCTTGCAGTAGAGATAATTGAGCAATATTTTAGTGGTGCATAGTAAAACACAAAGAAGAAAATAAACATTGCATTTGTTTGAACTATTTAAAAAATGGACAAACATTTCCCCCAGCTGTTTTTAGGCTTTTAGGCAGTGACTCACATTGCCGAAGCCACTGGTGTGTGAGATAGACGTTCTCAGGACTAGCCTCACTGCTCTGGGTCGTGTCTCTTCCTAGTCATCAGCTGGGAGAGGAAGTGGAGTGTAAATAGTGGGATTCCCACCGCGGCTGGGCTGCTGGTGTTATTTAGATAGGAACAGAAATCTCACAATGGCTGCAGTCAGAGTGACTGCTGTGCCCCCTGTGTGTCTCCACATCTCCAGTGTCTGCCTGTTTTGGGTTGCCTGCATACCACATCATTTAAAATAGATTCAAAAGCATATGTTTTGTAATTTAAATGCCCTGTCTCTCCCTGTCATCACTGCTGAAACATTACCACTGATGGTCTGGTGAAACTCATCACCTGGAGAGTGAATCTCCATAGATAGATAGACATACAGACAGACAGGCAGGCAGACAGACAGTCAGACAGATAGATTTAGTCATGTTGAGACTTGCTTATTTACTTAGTAGATATAGCAATAGTTAGTAGATATAGCAAACATATTCACACGATCACAATATACAGCATATTATGATCTTTATATTTGATAATACAGTGCTAACAAAGCAGAATGCTGCATTTCTAGGTAAGGACTAAACTCTTAGGATCATGCTGTTATAGAGCAATATTAGTGTGACCCAATAAATTAGCCTAATAAAAAAGTGATTACAATTAAAGAATTAAATTACAGAACCCTAGCTCAACCCTAGCTCATTGTAAACACCTGGTAAACAGAGTCCTTCATGTCCTATGTTTCACAATGAATACTTTACCCAGGGGTAGCAATTAATTCTGAGTATTAATAATCTGAAGTTTCACAGTGTACCTTTCTAAACCCTGGGTTAACACTCTTATTTGCATATTTGTGGTGTCAACAACCATTGGATTGGATTGGATAAATTCAGCATGTGACCAGTTTGTCTCGCAAAGGACAGATCCGCTGTTCTGCACAGGGGCAGCTATAGTTATCGTTTCTGGCTTCTTTTAATTTTGTAGTTGACCAGGCTTTCGTTGACATCCAACTTCTGTTAATTTTTCAGTGTAACATATTTCCCCCTCACAAGTGCTGCTGCATCCTGGTTTTTTACATGATATGAGGTGCATTCAGTTTCTGATTGGGTCTCTGCAGCTAAGCATCTAGCTGTAACATTCAAATAACACAAAGTTTCACCCTGTACATGCTTGGCACCACAGTGCTGTGTTAACACTGCAAAATCACTTCTAACCCTGCCTCAGAGCAAGATTTAATACCCTACATAAAAGCAGTCAAATCCTGATTAGGAGCAGGGTTAAATAAACCCTGCTTCTACATAACCAGTGTGAAACGTTCCTTTACCCAGGGTTAAATACAAGATTTAAAAGCACAATAACTCCAGGTTAAGCTCAGTGTGAAATGCCCTTTTTTAATGCTGTAAAATGTCCATTTATGTTCTAATAGCTATAAAATGTCATTCTCTCATTAGCCACATTTTTTTCCTGCCTCTCAATTTTAATACAAAAATATGCAGATTGTCATATCACTACTGTTTGCTGTTATAGAAAATTAATCAACACCTTCTGACTCACCAGATTTGAGAATTTAACAGTGCTGAGCTGTGAAAAAATGGATCTATTTTGGTGTGCAAAAGACAAGGAACAACAGAGCAGGTCAGCGTTCTAATATTAGTGCATATATTATTCACTTCTAAAATGATTTATCACAGTATCTATATCAGAATAATATTATATCACCTGGCCATTCCTCCAAACTTCTCTCTCTGTGACATTATGAAGTGATGTTCATATTTCATGTTCATGTCATGACTGACCCAGATATTGTATTCTGGTGTAATCTTCCAATTTATGGAACCTTTCCCAGTTCCTAGAGGGAGGGAGAAAAATTGGCCATACTAACAGCAACCTTAACTCACAGAGATATTTTTCATTCCCTCCATATTTCAACCAGTCAAAATCATCTCATTTGAATGATTTACTCACACGTATGAAAGAGTGCCTGGTGGAAGGATATTGATCGGCCAGATTTAGGGCCTGCCGCTTGGCTAAATGTTATTCTCTTAGATACATGTGGGAGGTCCAGCCATCTCCGATTCCATCATAAAAACACATTAATCCGCTGGACTGTAATAGGGTCGTCTGGGTGTGAAATGCTCTAGTTACTTACTTCTACAGGACTGGAAAAACAACTGTGTGTCTGCTATCATTTGTCTTTAGAAAATATGTGTACGTGCAGTAGAAGACACAGAGGTCCATACAGTGCTGCCATTATGGTGTTCTAGCACTTTGGCAATGCTTTCTGGCATTCTGCAGACAAATAACATAGGGAAAATAATCTTATGTGACATAGCAGTTCAGATTGAGGGAATGGTCTGATAATCACGAGAGTAGCATGCAGAGGTCAAAGGATTGTCCATCTCTCTCTCTCTCGATCTCTCTCCCTCACTCACTCGCTCTCTCTCTCTCTCTCTCTCTCTCTCTCTCTCTCTCGCTCTCTGGCCAGTGAGCACCAATCAATACATAATATCTTACAAATTGAATTCGACCTAGATCGATCTGAAAGGGCTGGCACGCTGCTCTGTGATTTGTAGATGGCTGCACAGTAAATTCTAATGATTAGCATGCTGTGTGTGTTGTCTGGGATGGGGGTTTAATGCTAAATGAGCTTCGAGAATTACGAATTGCGGGAAGGCCATACAGAGAGCTGCGAGGTCAGAACAGTCGCTCATTAAGACAGAAATATCTGAACCATCACTGATCCATGTCTGAGCTATACTTTCTGTTCTCCCCTAAAATTCAGAATCAAGATCTGATCTCACCTCCATGCTGTTTGTGTGACTTTGTACAATATTACACTGTTGTATCTCATACTGCAATTTTGTTCATTATTTTCCAAAACGGGTTTTATTTAATTACGTTACAGCAATTTGCCAAGAATAACATATTTGCTGATTAAAAACTATTTATCCCTTTCTTGTTATATTTAATGTTAAAGTTAACTCCTGATAGCACTTATAACAACTCTAAAAAGATCCGTCTGTTAAGGATAATAAGACAAAAAAAAGAAGTAGTTTATTAAAGAGAAACTGCAACATCCTCTGTCTTGATAACTAGAAGAAAACCTAATGTTGCAGCTTTACCTCTGAGTATTGCATAGAGCTGACACTGGAGACTCCTTCCACAAAATATAGCTTCATACAGAAAGTTTCATCAACATTTCCCCTCGTTAAATGACACTTTTTTAATCCATTTACTTTTAGCCTTACGATATGAAATGAAATGAAATGAAAAAATGAAACATGTATGATATGTAACATATCCCACTAACAAGTCACAGCTGTTACTATAGCAACAATAATTTAATTTTAATTTATTTAATAATTTTAAAAATAACATATTGTTTGCACTAGTTCACTTTTTTATACATTATAATACTTCACTATTACACAGAATATATATTTATCTATATTTATCTACATAGTATCTTACATAAAATTCTCAGATTTTTCTTTATATTTTTATGTTTATATGTTTTATTGTGCACCAATACACTAAGGCACATTCCTTGTATATGCAAAACCCACAATTAAGCTGATTCTGGAGTGTGTTAATATAAACAGATCAGTAAATCAGATTTTAGAATTCTTTAAGGTTGTGCTATAAAATGAAGGAATATTAAATGACTGGTACTAAAATAACTATTAACTTCCAGTCATATACTAATTAATGCAAGGAAGTATTTTTATGCTGATACAGTTAACAATGTCATTGCTGTGCAATATCCATCATATATTTAAAAAGGAGTATTGTATGTGCTTTATCCCAGTGTGGATGTCATATTGCTTGATGATATTGCAGTGTGTACTGATTATTTATTATTCTCCTTTTCTGCTGAAGCATTCTAGTCCATCTGAGGTGTATGACAAATAAAAGTGAAAAAGTGAAAAGTGTATTATGCAAAATAAAAACCTTTACATTATTTCAGTCTAAGCTGAAAAGAGCTTAAAGCCCACGCAGCCCGTGGTACGTAGTGTACAAATTCAAAGTATGTAAAAATGACGTATTCTAGTTATTTTCACTCACACCAGGCCTATTTTACAGTTCTTAGAAACTTGGAACAGTATTTGTTGCAGGAGCTGTAGCAAGGTGTTAGAATACAGTGTCTCCAGTTATGTGTGTGTTTGTGTGTGTGCGCATGTGTGACAACATCCACATGAAAATCTGTATGTTACTGCGTGTGTTTGTGTGTAAATGTGAAACTAAACTGGCCCCGAACGCTCAATCAGCTTCTTGGCTGAAATGACAGGGCTGATGTTCCTGTGAAGTTGGCAATGTGATGCTTACCAGAAATGACTTCAAAAACAAACCTCTGACCGTACTGCAAGCATGACTTCGCCTGAAAACACACACACGCACTGCTGTCATTGCGATATCAAACAGGCGGTTGGATTTTACAGAAAGCCTGTCAGATGATTCTTTATATAAATTGCATCTAAATGTGAATCGTTGAATCATAAAGAAAATTCATGAAGCTTCAGCAGCCGCTGTGTACAAGCATGAGCGGATCTCTGCGTCACATGTCCTGCTTGCATTTGAACTAGGCTCACCAAGGTTAAAAGCAGATTCTTTCAAGACCATATAATTGACGTGTCATGATCGATTGGCCACACGGTCTCATTGCTGAGCCAGGCCAATACACACCAAATCCCACTAGTGGGATCTTACAGGTCACACATGTCTCTGGAGTCCAAAGACTTTCACCCTAGCCTGCACCTGCCCCCAAAATCCGTGCCACCAAATCCCTATTGATTTAAGCTCCGAGCTCTCCAGGAGTTTCCAGATTGGAGTGAGGACAGCTCTCCGGGGTTCATGACTGATCCCACCATGCACAATCGGATCAAACTGAGAGCTGTTTACTTCATGTTAAGGCTTTGCTGTTTGTGCATTCATGACCTAAAGCTCTTAAAAGTAGGTCACATAAGTAATACATGTTGTTAGCAAATAAAACAAAAACATGAAACTGAAATAACTTCATCCTAAATCCAGGTTGTTTGTGATTTTAAAATGAAGACATAAGAATTATGTAAACTAATAAGGAAATGCACTGTAGGAGGAAGCAAGTGCATATACACATGCACTTGTCAGTAGATCCTCATACGTCTATACAGGAGAGTAGGTGCGTGCACAGGCCGATATATACCTCGGTGCCCTTTTACATGCATGCCATGATCTTTTGACATTTTCAAGGGGTTAAAGGACATCGAGAGCCGATATCCATTTTAATCTATTCACCATCTGATTTGTTACTTGAGCATGACAATATAGTTACATGTTTCTAGGTAAGAGGAAAAATGACACGCTCTCTTCTGCTGCCTGGCAGTTTGGAGTCATTTGCTGGCTGGTTATTCCACAAGCTAGTCTCAGCTCATATTAATGGAATATAGATACTATTTCATGCCAGAGGATTTTTTATGTATTGACCCATGTGGCTAATAACTTGACAAGCTCACCGTATGTCAACAGCTTCACAGACATCAGGCACCCAGTCTGATTTCAAGCATGTGTTTGCTTAGTGCTGAGTGTCACCAGCGTCAGATGAGGCTAAATCCCATCCCCGTGACCAACATCAAGTGCAAGCAGATGTTTTTGGTTTGTGATGACTAAGCAAGCATGCAGAAAACAAGGGGTTCCTGGGACAGAAATGTGCCCCTCCTCACAGCACTGTATGCATGGTGGGTTCCTCTTCTCTACTGTGGCTCCTGTCATCTCACATGCAGCTAAATACAGTCAGAAAACACTGCAAGGTGTGAGACTAAACACTACTTCTGAGAGCCATAAATGGAAACCACTGCATCTCGTAGCGCTTTATCCGCTCTCTGATGAGCATGCCTCACGAGCCACAGCATTCTTTGTCATTACAAAACCTGCTGTTGGAGCATGAAACCCCGACCTCAATGTGCGTGACGTGTAAATGTCATTGTTTATTGTCATGAGCATATGGTTTTGAAGCAGTGTTGTGCTGTGTTATATGTGCAACTAAAACACTATCGCATAATCTCTGTGTGCTTTCCAGAAAATAGTATAATCATGAAACTATGCATAAATATTTCTCCTTATAAAAAGGGAACTTTGGCTTGCCAGAAAAAAAAAGGGTTCTGAGAAAGTAGTGTGGCGTTTCTGTACAAGCACTTTCTAAAGTTCATCTCTCTCTCTCTGTTTATTTTATGTCCTCAGCAGCTGCTCTGTCTTGTTCACCCTGTGCGCGAAATGACGTCAAAAGAGGACGATTTGCAGCGGCTCAGCCAGGGCTCCTGCTTTCGGTGGGTTACCATAGCAGCAGCGGCCACTTCCTGCCCATGTGAGGTTTCCTGTGTTCATTCACTTTTCTGTATGTGTGTTCCTCAGTTGGGCTCACTGCAGCTCTCTCACAGCGCCATAAAAGGGGTAGATTCGCAGCTCAACACTTCTGCCTGAGTGGGTTATAATGTATATATATACATAAATAAATGTGTGTATATATATAAACATGGACTGCTTCTGAATAATTTAAATAAATTCAGTAATGGTAGTATATAGTATATTTTAGGGAGTAAGGGATGAAACATGATAAATGTTTTTTAAACATAACAATTATTTCATTTTTATGATGGCTATATGGTAGCTGGCCAACATAGAGAGATTAAATAACATGTAATTGTTGAAATAGCTTTTCTGTAAAGATATTTTTACATAGCATTCTTGTAAGGAGTCTCCAGTGTCGGCACTTGGTTACAGATGTAAAGCTGTAACAATGTAATGTAAGTTTTTCACACAGGAAAGTTGTCAGGGCAGAGAGTTTTGCACTTTTCAGTTTCTCTGCAAAATGACAATCAGCAATTTTTTATGTCTTATTAACTGCAAGAAAGGAAAAAAATAATGACTGGTACTCCTATCAGGCAAACAATAACAGGAACTAACGTGCCGTGGACGTTCCACAACAATAAACCTAAATATAAATTAATAAACGGTATGAAGTGAACACTACACCTCAGAACACGTTGTTAATGGAAAATAATAAATGTCAGGGTGTAACAGTAACCGGTTTTAACAGACCACACTGCTGTTGATTATTTTTCTGTAACAGTACAACGGATACCTTTTTGATTAGACGATTGAGCCAAACATTCATATACAACATTTAGAAAGGTCTCAAACTTCCCTTATATGCATAAAACTGCATAAAAAGATAATAATAAATGTTTACTGTCATGTCCTAATCCGTGTGATTGTTGATAAGGACCGCAGCTAATCAGAGGAAATCACAGGAACACACAGGTACAGAAAGCAGTAGATACACTCTGGGTCTTCTCGTGCAGTTTCCTGTCCACCAACACACACACACGTTTCAACAGTTTACGCTCGTTTCAAATAATCATAGCATTTATGTTCAGCTCAAAGGGACATCCCCTTTAAGAACAATTCTTATACTCCGTGCAAAGAGCAGCCAGCAAATTCACGAAGATGTTTTTTTCTAACGGCCTGGAAGAGGTTTCAATTTTTGATGAGCATGCGGTTTTTTAATGTTTTAAATGAAACCCAATTGTTTTTTGTGAATTTTTTTTGTTTGTTTGTTTTCACACAGCAGCAATAGTATTTCAATTATTACATAAATCATCGATTACATAAATCACAAACAATAAATTATTACCCCTTACCCTCTCCCCATATTTTTCTTTCTTTCTTTCTTTCTTTCTTTCTTTCTTTCTTTCCTTCTTTCTTTTTATCTTTCTTTCTTTCTTTCTTTTGCTATGAACAACTTTGACGTTTTTTAACTTATCTTTGCCTGTGCTCAGAGGAGTTCCTTCTGCAGTTATTTTTGTTGTCTTTTAAAGATTCTAATTTTTTAATCAAATTTTAATAAAACCCTTGCACTTTGCCATTGTGACTAGTGCTTTGAGCTAGTCAGATAACCGGCAAGATTTGTTTTAGGACACTACTGGGACTGGAGAGGAACATTTTATAAAATGTTAAGTCCTTAAACGAGTACATACTTATTACATTATACTGAAAATGATTTTTTTGCACATTTATTCTGTTGATTTAGTTTAGATTTTAGTTTTTAAAGTGTAGCCTAAAAAGCTTTGAAGCAAGAAATGTGTATGCTGTTAATTGTAAAGGTTTGGATGTGTTCTTTGCTATAGAAATAAAAGAGCCTAATATTATTATAGCTTTAAGGTTAGATGACTAGGTATCTATTTGTTTTTCATAATTAAGGGTTGATTAGAAAAAGAAACTTTTAGTTGTACAAGCATAAGGGATGTCAGAAGCTGCTTTGGTTCCAGTAACTTCATTTTGCTAGTGCAATTTGACCCCTTTAATGCAGACAGAGTGATTATGTCATCAGCTTTTCCTTTCTGGGGATGATTTTCTCTTCACTGGTTAAGGTGTTAGTGAAGCTTTTCGGTTTGTGTGGGTTCTCTGTGTTTTCCACTTAATCAAACCTCATTACACGTGGCCCAGTCAGCACAGACCTCCTTCAGACTTGTCTACATACATTGTGCTATGTTTAAATCGAATCTTCTTTAGACAGATGAATGATAAATGGAAAGAGAGCAGGACATTTCCAGGAGGTACATGACAACCGTATATGCATTCACAAATGATGACTTGACCCCATTGGATTTCATCGTTTCTTGGCAGTCCTTGAGACAAAATTAAATCTGGCAGCTCAGAATTAAACCACGTGTCAGGACCACTCCGGTCAGATGTACAGCAAGCAAGGTTACATCTTGTTGTCATGACCAGTAAATGAGATGCGATGAGATGTAGAGGGTCAAAGGCGGTGATTATTAATTTCTGAGGCATGCTTGTGGCTCTGTGGGTGAGAGCATGTAGGAAGCTGACAGCCTTATAAAGGTGATGTGCTGTCACTATGCTAGCTAAAGGTCAAATGTATACTTTCAAAAGTGAGTATGGCGACCCTTTTACTAGAGAGAATGTGCAAAGCGGGCCAGACAACTCATAGCAAACTCCATATATGTTTGTTTTCTCATCTATATTTTGTGTGTCTCTGTAACAACAAATCATAGCTGTGGTGGGAAACTGCAAGTGGGAGGATGGACCTGCTGCATATTTTACATGTTATTTGCATGTCCAGCCTCTTAGGAGACTTCCTCCCCTTCATCACTACTAACACTGATGACACCATAACATCTGTTCATGTACAAACTGCATTCTGGAGAGCAAGGGTCATTCTAAAGAAACCCACTCCAGATCCCTCAGGCATCAGCAACTACAGATTAGTATCACTTTTCTCTTTTCTTTCTACACTCCTCAATCTCGACCTCTACAGTCAACTGTCTCTTTATCTCTCACAGTACAACCTCCAAGAGCCTAACCAGTCTGGCTTCAAAGCAGCACATTTTACAGAGACTGCCCTTTTGGCTGTCACTGAGAAGCTGCATGCTGCTATATCTGCGAAACTGTCTTTAGTCCCCGTCTTCTATGACCAGCAGCATTTGACACAGTCAAACACAAGACTCACTTACGAGTCTTAGAATTTGCAGCATAGCATCACAGTCCTAACTGGAAGGTCGTTAATATCAGGTTACGTAGAGAGGATCCACACCTGCTCCACACAGACTCTCTGCTGTGTCACATAAGGCTTAGTACTGGTGGTCCTTTTCTGTTTTTTCATTAATCTCTTGGTGATGTCATATGCTCTCATGGGTTTTCATATCACAATTAGTTAGTAGTTCATTTGATCTCTCTGAACAACTCTCTGAGCTTACCTTCAGGCTCTGCATGCAACCTTGGGTTAACCACAGACAGTCAACTGTCCTTTTCCTCCCACACTGCTAGCCAGACACACTATCCTGTACAACATCATAAAAATTTGTACATTTTTATTCACACACACCACTTGGATGCTTGTTCTGTCCCTTGTCATTTTACTGGACTAGACTACTGTAGTACTGGACTCTGCTCTCTGAGCACATTTCAACCTCTGACCAACTGATCTAAAATTCAGCCCCATAACTTGTTTTCATCTTATTCTCCCACACCACCCCATTACTGCACTCCCTCCACTGGCTTCCAGTAGCTGCCCACATCAGATTTAAACTGATGCTTGCCTACAAAACTAAAGCCAGACCAGCACCCACTTCCCTCAAAGTGCTTATCACATCCCACACCACAACATGCCCCCTCTCAAGACCCTTCTCTGTTCTTAGACCAAGGTGGTGGAAGGAACTTTGAACACCTCTAGATGTTGAAACAGCCCTACTTCTACCTGAAGTACCCAAATTAGCACTTCAATTTAAACACTTCAAGAGAATTCATAAAGTGTTGCCTGTGTGCTTTTCTTACTATGTCACCCCCCAACAGAGTCTTTCAACTGATGGTATTCTTAGTCTTTGACCTAGTAAACCAGTATCAGTCGCTCTGGATAAAGGCATCTGCCTTGTATGTAAATAGAAAAGGTTGCATTTCTTATTTACTTTCTTATTTTTGCTTATTCGTTGTCCTGTACTGATATGGTTAGACAGCTGGAACAGCATGAGGGAGATCCCGTGCTATCCTGTGCAGTCTGGGACCACCAAAGAGAAAAAAAACTAAATGGCATTAAAGGTTCATTCAGCTCAAGCAGCTGCACAAATAAGGATCGTGTGATATTTCAAACAGATTACTGTTCTTCCCTTTCAACTGCACAGGGAACTGACAAGGAAGGATTCCACTTCACAAAACAGAGCTATTCTGTATGTCCACATTGAGGGTCCTTTGTTTTGTGTTTTTGTTTGTTACATGTGATTCATTCCACAGCACTATTAAATTATGGATTGTGATTGGTCAGAAGGTGTATTTTTCTGTAATTTTGTGGCTCTGACAGTAGTTCTTGATTATTGTCAAATATTATCGTCCCATACAGTGTGGCAGAGGCTAAAAATGTAGAAATACATTTGTTGATATAATAAAGTTTTTACTAAGGAGACATTTATATAGAATTTTTGACCGGAGTGTCCAGTATGTAAGTTTTCCTCTACTGGAAAGTCATCAAGACAGATGATTTCGCACTTTAAAAGATACATGTCTTATTAACTGAAGAAATGAAGCTGGGGAAAAAAATTCAGGAATGTTCTACTACATTAAATTTAACTATAAATGGATATGAGGTGTTGATCATTAATAAATAAAATGTAAGTGTCATCGAATGGATGCGGTGCAAAAGGAAAAAGTTATAATAAAATGAATATAGGTGTTAATTGTAACTCTGCTTTGTGTTGGGCTGCATCACACCATCTCATGAGTGATTATTTTCTTATAACAGCATGGCCTGTTGTGTTTTACTCCATAACTGCTTCATGCTTTGCCATCAAAAGTGATTTGACAAAAAACTCTACTCCACTTACAAACAAGCATCCAAAGCAAGATCTAACTTTCACAATTTTTTTTACACTGCCTTCTTTCCTTCCATCTGTTTACAAATCAGTCACATGATCTCTTTCAGCTGTGCCTCTGTACCGCAAGCATCGTGGAAAAGGATGAACCTTACAAACCGTTTAGCCATTGCTGTTGCTGTTGCTAGTAGAGGGCCTCAGCCACAGGCACGTCTCTGTTCCTCAACGCTTAGTTTCGATTTCAGCAACTTTTTTTTTTCTCAGCAGCCGAATGTGGAGGCAGATGCAAAGCTGCAGAACCAGGCCGTCTGTTCTGGGAAACTCGATGAACTGAAATCGTAGTATGACTGGAAACTTGACAAGCATAGCCCTTTCACCCTGCCTGTTAAGCAGATCTTGCGTGTGTCAATTGTAGGGTTGGGTGTATAGTGCAATACTTTCACAGCATGTACTCAGAAGCCTGGTTTTGCCCACAAATGCTAAAGGTGGGCTATTAACGGTGTTAATAGGCTAGTGTTAATAGCCTGTATGTGACTAAAAAGTTCCAAGAACAGAGAAAGATATTTTGCAAGTGCAATTACAAAAGCATTACTTTTATAGTTAAAAAAAAAAAGTAGCTAAGAATAATTTCTTAGCATCTACTATATTGTTGGACAATTGTGGTTAATGAGAGAGCATTTAATATAGAATAGATTCTATTAAATATTCAATAGTAGTTTATACAGAATATACACAGTCGGAAAAAATTCTGAATGATATGGTGATGAGGAGAAAAGAATCTCAAAATTAAACCTTATGCAACATATTGAACCTTGAGGCAGATGAACTACAACAGCATAAGACCACACTGAGTTCCACTCCTGTCAGTCAAGAGCAGGAAACTGAAGCTACAGTATGCACATGCTCACTGAAACTGGACAGTTGAAGATCGGAAAAACATCATCTGTTCTGATGAATCTCAATTTCTGTTGAAACACGTAGATGGGAAGGTCAGAATTTGGCATCGGCAGCATGAATCCATGGACCACACCTGCCCTGTGTCAACATTTGGCTGCTGGTAGTGTCATGGTGTAAATTTCAATCAAGCATCATTTGAATGCCACAACCGATGTGAAAATTGTTCCTGACCATGTGTATCTCTTCATGGGATTTATCTAAATTTATATAAAGGTTGTTTGCAGCATGATATATTTCCATGAACATGCCAGCGTGTTAACTTCTTGTGCTTCCTTTCAGAAACCAGACCGGAATCCCACAGAGCACCATTGGGATGGTATAGACTGGGAGATTCACAGCGTGAATGTGTACCTGAAAAATCTGCAGTAATAATATGATGCAATCATGTCAACATGGACCAGAATCTCCAAAACAATGTTGCTAACGCTGTGTGGAATTCACTGAACAAAGAATAGAAGCTATTCTGGGAGCAAAGCAGAGGCCTACTTAGTAGCAGTATATGTTCCATATAAAGTACATGGTGAGGGTATTATGGTAATTAGGTCTACCAGAAAGTGTCAGTAAAAAACTAGATAGTATGATACTAATGTAGTACGGCTTGAAATAGAAAGTTTCCATTTGTCGGGAGTTATCTGTGCTTCGTAATCATGATTTCACATGATTGCACTGTGTGAATGGTGGAGAAGACTTCAACAAAAAAAAAAAAAACCCAAAACTCTAAACTCATCCCCTAATTACCTTTCTTTCTTTGCAATTACTGCAACATGAGGATTTAAAAATGTTGGCTCTTTTTGTCATGATTCATTTTCCCCTCCTGTTTTGTTTTGTTTTTAAATGATCCAAGCTCATATATATCTCTTCTACATGGTGCTTTTAAATCAGGCCTCTTCATTCTCTGAGCATCTGGATTCTAAAAACATCTATTCTGTATATGCAGTACGACAACATGGAGTCTTTCCTCTACTACAGAGTAAAGAGCACCTCTTCAGCAAATACTTAAATGAACAAAAAATACCTAATGCTTGTTGTTTTTTTACTTACTCTTTGCACTTACTCTTCCCTCATATTTTTTTAATGGCTATATATAATTGCATTATATTATAAACATTATATAACTGAGACAATTAACAACACAGACCATAAAGGTGCTTTCTTTAAATTTATTACCTAAAAAAGAAAATGTCCTATCACAAGTCACACTGAAATGTATTGCTTAAGAAAAAAATATATTTAGATACTTTCTTTTGTTGTTGTTGTTTTTTTTTTTTAAACTTGATTATTTCCATTATATTCCACAAAAACAAAATCAGGGCACGTGCCCTGTTTCGCCTTCTCCCACTTTAAAAAAAAAATGCACAAAGAAATACATAATTCACAGTTACCATTTTGGTTTTTATAAATTAATACAGTCACACATGTGCTACACCGGTCTATAGCTAGAACATTGTATTTTTGACTCTTGTTATTATCTTTAATTGTTGGCTACAAGAAAGAACAGGCAACTCAAATGATGTGAACTTCAACAAACTGGTTTAGAAATGCCCCCCTCCCCAGTCCTGTCCCCTTCAACAGCCCACTCTCAAGCTCATCTCAATTTTTTTTCTTTTTTCTTTTTTTTGTCATTTCACATATAAGTGAGGCACACACAGAGTATATTTCATAAAGATATGGAAATTAAAATGCTTTTGGATGGGACGTTCGTCCTTCGACGTGTGAGGAGGAAGGAAGTGCATGTAGTAACTTGTCCTTAAAGGACACATCCATTAGGAGACAGGGCACTTTGTTGCTGCAGCACTACAGCTGAACCTTCCTTATTATTAATATTATTTTTGAGAGGGTTTTTTTTTTCTCTTTCTTTCTTTTACAAAATTTTCTTTACATTTAATTTGTAAATTTGTTGCTTTTTAGCTTCTTGGTGGTAGGACAGATTAGGGCTTAAAGGACTTGATTTTTACAACAAAGTATGGAGCACACTAGTGAAATGTGAAGCCATTGCCATTACTTCCAGGTAGTGCTGAACGAATAATAAAAAAATAATAATAATAATACCAATAATTCTACCAGAGCTCATGATACCATTGCTGATGGACCTGCTCCCCCCCCCTCCTTTACCAAAGGGCAATTTTTAAGGCACAGAAGCCTTGACATATTAGAGCCTCCACCTTCAAGAAATGAGAGTTGCCCAAATAACTGGAGGAAATCATGTTTTGACAAAAATGCACATACACACACACACAAAAAAAAAAGACAGCAACAACAGCAAAAAAAAACATCCCCATCTAGTCCCCCAGTCCCTAAGTGTATGTCTGTGAAAGTTAAGGCCACTTGAAAAAAAAAAAAAAGGAAGAAAAAAAAAAAAGACTAGGTTCAATTCAGGCAGGTAATCTCATTGCAAACTCAGTGAGTGCAATCGTGGTCTTCTTTTCACTGTTTTTTTTTCTTTTCATTTTTGACTATAGTCTCGAGTCAGTAGGGGTAGACGCTGGTCCAACATCATTGTGGCTCCTTTTTAGGGGCTCGTTTTTGCTGGGTTGCTAAAAATGTTCATTTGCTCCAAGCTCATCACAGTCCGGGAATGATCCATGAACAATGTGAAACAACCAAAAGAGTCCTGCCCTGGGGTTTGGTTCGCCACTGATATGTAACGTCATTTCTAATTAGCAAATCCCAAGCAACTTCCTTTTTTAAATACAAATTCATTCATGCATTTTTTTTCTTTTAAGCACCGGTGTTCCTGCGTTATATATAATTTTTTTTTACAAAAAAAAAAATTGCCTAATTCACACAATTGCATGCAAAGTAAAGTCCCGTGTAGCAGCAGACCTATGGGTCTGTGGAAGGCCTAATTGAATGTTAGTGCATCTACCCGTGAGGCACTATTGAGCAGGGGAAGATGGCGGCTGTAGGCCTATTGTTCTCCTCTTTCTCCATCTAACAAGACAGAATGAGGGGCTTAAACAAGGGTAATTTAAGTAGGCCATCACTTAAGAGCAATTTGCAAAAGGTTTTCTCAAGAGACTACCATCACATAGACAAGACAGGAGACTTCTCATGTGGAAGGATGGGCTCAAATGCTTTGAGGATATGTTAATCAGTAATTTTCTCACGAGTTTAGAGAGACATAAAGAGATTTTTCTGGACACTTCTATGGTAAATGCGCTAAGCAATGGAAAAGAAACTCTGGATGCTTAGGTAAATAGCCATGAATTTGAACGGAACTCAGTTAAAGATGAAATCTGACTGTCTTTACAATTGATGTTTTGCTCTTTAAACCAGTCATTACACCAAGCTGCATTTAAAAAGCTTTGTGAGGCTCAACATGCACTGTACCATTTCTTGTATTGACCATGTTTTGAAAATCAAAAGATATCTGAAATAAAACCTCCTCATCCGTAAGATTAGAAACCTGAATGCTATGTGGGTAATGCTACATATTTGTTTCAAAATAGTAAATTGATTAATTAATAATAATAAAAGCATAAACAAAAAACAAATCATCCCCATTCAAGATCTGCTTCATGGCTCGTAAATTATAAATGCCCCTGTGGGAAGAGAAAACAAAAAGGAAAAAAACAACAACAAAAAAAAACATGGGTTTTCTGGATTCGTGATAGCTGCATTTGCCCTGGATGGATTTCCATCCCTGTGTTCTCCTGGGGAAAGGAGACAGAAAACGAAAATACCCTACACCATTGAAGTCTGCTATGCTCCTTTCTTGCTTTTACTTCTTGTGACAGGTTTTTCAGTCCATTTTTGTAATCATAGGCTGACAGGGATATATGGTAAAGGTCAGTTTAACTTCCTTTGTGAAACAAGTCTGTTTAAAGGGAAGCATACGATGCTTTTGGGTTTTTCTCAGTCAACACCAGCCTTACAGTCTCACATAATTCCTGTTCCTGTACATAAAAGCTAACTCCATCGCAGCTTCTCAGTTAAGACATAGTTGTTTCAGGCCATGATGAACTCGGACTTCATGTCGGCCTTGACGTCAGGTTTCCATACCGAGTCGTCAAAGTCCAGGTCAATCGAGCCTTCGCTGGACATGCTGCTGTTGCTGTTGCTGCGTCCGGCCTTGCGGTTGGGGAGCCACTGGTAGGGAGCGCGAGAGTCCCTCCGCGCCTTCCGCCTTAGCCGCTTCTGCTGCATAAGCAGCTGCAGCCGCTCCACCTTACAGCGTGTTGCTCGGTTCTCCGTCTGCCTCAGTCGGTCACCTGCAAAGGGAACAGAGAGGAAATTAAAACCAGGGCCCACTACATGTAGCATTACACTGCAATTTTTGTTAGAACTGTGAGGTATGGAGTGAAACACGTCTTGTGACTGTTCACAATTTAAGAAGTGAAGCTTCAGCTCAGTGAATGTGTATATCACTAGCTCAATATGAGCAGACCTCAGCTTGAGTGATTAGGCTAATGTTCTTAAAAAGACAAACAATAATCTGTCTGAGACTTTAGCAGGCACACGCCTGCATTAGCTTGCAGTATCTGATATCAGTACAAAGTGTTTGAGTGCATGGCTTTTTTGTCTTTTCTGATGCCATTATCGCTCAACGTCCAGAAGAATGTGACCTTGACGTTTCCAAGGACAAAACTGAGCAGCAGATACAGTCAAAGTCACCAGGAAAAACACAACACTTCAGCTAGATGCAAACACTCAAGTGTCACCAGTGTTCCATTCACATGCAAATATATTCTATTGCTTATCAGTTCCCATCACTGGAGCTTCTCTAAACGCATTTTTTTCTTGTTGGTGTGCCTGTTAGTAAAGAAAACCCTCCGGTTTTTGCTGCTACAAGCGTCAGACCGCACTATCCTGCTCGGCTTTAATTTCATTTATAAATATATTCAGAAGGATGGAAGGGAAAAAGCAACCACAATCTATTAGCTAGCTCCATTAGGATCTCTTCCAGAATTAAATAATGAAATAACAGGCTTGAATGTCAATAACCCAAAGCACAGACCATCTTTCATTGGGTACTCCACACATACACACACACCAGCAGCAGCAGTAGCTTTTAACATGGATCGATGGCAAATTAAAAAGACCTATTGATTAAACCTTAGCTCTAGTGCGGCAATCCATCTCCAGGCGAGGACACGGCTATTGGCTTTCAATAGAAAATGCAAGCGAATGGAAATTGTAAGCGAAGTAGACCAGTCCCCCCTTCCTTTTCCTAGCCTAAGCTCATTGAACGAGTGATCACTCGCCCAACTCCCCCTGAGTAAAGAGACACCCCCCATCTGCTTTAAGAAAAACAGGGGGACTATAGGGAGGCCCACATTCTGGCATTATACCTCTGTGGAATGGGGAAGCGTTGCGGCCCAAATCCATCTGTTTCCCTAGCCATTATAAAAATGAAAGGAGAGTTTTCTGTACTTTGTCTTTGTGTGGTGGGAATATTACTCAAAATCACTTGCTTTGTCTGATGTTACTTTAATTTGATATTCATTCAAGATACAGAGATAGAATTTTTCATATCAGGTTGGGTTTTTTTTTAACCAAAATCTGCTTTGTGTACAAAAGCATGTACACAATATGAGCTTATATATATATATATATATATATATATATATATATATATATATATATATATATATATATATATATATATATATATATATATATTATATTATATATACACACACACACACACACACACACACATACATACATACATATATATGTGTGTATGTATGTATGTATGTATGTGTGTGTGTGTGTGTGTGTGTGTGATCCAACAGCTAGTACTTCCTCTCCAGCACTAGGAGTAGAACTGACTTTCACGTGTCCTCTCAAGCAGCCAAAAGCTGCTGAATATACAAATGTAGGGCAGCAACCCTCAGCTTCAAAGTTCTTCATGATGAGCAGAGGGTACCAGAGATGGAAAAAAGCTCATGTACTTTTGCATGTGCTCCAGTTAAATGGGGGAAAAAAACACAATGTAGAAGCTCATTAGGAGCATGGAGCACAGCATTTCACACGTAATGTGCTGCGTCTACAATAGACTTTAAGGATATGAGGAGATCATGCCAAGCTTTTTTTTTTTTGTTTCTCTTTTATGAGATTCAGCATCGTTTCCACACATATGGCCAATGGAGGCACTGATGCCCTCCTGAAAGGCAAGAACCTGGCACAAACATATGGCTGCTCGCTTAGGGAAATGTGAAAAGAAGATGGACTTAACCTGCATGCTTGTTCGCTTGCTAACATGCCCTCGGCATGCTTGCATGCTGAAAGCAGTGGCCTGATGGGGGTCTCTAGTCTCTGTTTATGGCAGTGGGGGTTATTATTAGGCTGTGGCTGGGAGCCATCCTGCAGTGCTTCCTGACATGAGTGCAGAGAGGGAGAGATGAAGCGAGAGCCTCAGGGAGAAAGGCCAGGCGTCAGGGGTGGGGGCTGGGAGTAAAAGCAGGGATACACTGAGAACAAAGGCAGGAGAGTGCAGTGAAAATGCCCTCTTTCCTTCAGTGGTTCATGCTTTTAAAGCTCCTTCCTTTACGGAGACCCGGCATACTGCATGTACACGTGCACTTGGGACTTGGGGGCAGAAAAGGAATGGAGATTTCTTTTGCCTTTAGCAATCACGAATGAACAGAGGAGGACACTGATGAGGGAGACAAGGGGCTGAGTAAACAGAATTCCATCTCCTCCGTGCTCACCCTCCCCATGCTAGCCCCCTCCCATAAGCCCCTAAGCTGAAGCTGTGTTGTTTCCGTGTGAAATGCATGCTGCAGTGTCCTCAATCACATGCAATGCGCTCATGGCACCCAAGGGTTTGCGGCCCAAATCCTGCAGAAGAGGGGGAGGACGAGAGGACAAAACAGCACAGGCTTCATGTTGTGCAGCTGTTCAGACCAAACATGACATATACACCTGGCCTTCTTCTCCATTCCCAACCCCCACTTCCACACACACCCCTCCCCCAGAACAGTGCCGCAACAGGGGTATCTGAGGGACATAGAAATTCTGTGGCTTTTAGCTGTAATATTTTCCAGCTTTTTCTAAGCAGTGTGGCAGCATTGCTTTTCTTAAAAGCAGAAGAACAGCATTTTAAAAGAACAGACTTCTGCTTTGTGTATCTGGGAAAAGAGGTTGATGCATGAGAATGTATTGATCGCTGTATCGAGGGAGGAGGATTTAGCCCAGGCCCTCATGCAGATGTAAGGGAGGAGAACAGAATGAAAATGGAAAGAGAAGGCAGGGGGAGGGTGGAGAAGGAGAAAGTGAGAAACACAGAGAGAGAGAGAGATCAGTGGAGCAACTGGCTTAGTTGTGGGCATTTGGTCAGTTATGGAAGACTTAAGGGGTAGTGGTGAACCTTTCATAGTGAAGTAGACCATACTGCAATAGCTGAACAGGCCCAGTAATCGTAATTAATGGGTTTCATTCTTTCGTTTTGTTTTTTTTACTCTTACAAAAACCTTTATCCTTGAAGCTGAATGCTACAGTTTTCATCAAGAGGAGATTCCTCAGTAGTGCTTGTGCAACATACTGAGCGTTTCCCCAAGTCCTAGATGATATGATGGCATATCATGATAATGCATTATTTTTTTTTAATAATACGTAACTATTATATACCTCTATTTTAATCCACTGTTGTACTGTCAATTCCCACTAGCTAATCCTTCACTCTTGTATGATGTGAAGCCAACTACTAAACATTTTTTAACTGCTACTCACACAACATTAAAGAACAGTTGAATGCACTAAAGTGCCCTCTACCATTTACATGAGCTCACAGATTGGCTAGTGTGATCAGGGAACAGAGAAATCCCAACGAAAGAAGAGGCCCAATTATGTCCGCGACTCATACTTTTGATCTCTCTGAGCCATTCAGGAGCACATCAGGGGTAAGCAAATGGGAATGGACAGCTTTTTTTTTTTGCCAACAAATAAAAAATCCTATAGACTATGCACATCCCCATGTCCTGTTAACGGCTATACCCAGCTGTGCTCTGAAATCAGAGGGTGCTGCTGTTCCATGTTCCAGCTGCAGCATGTTTCTAGAGCACTGGGAGACTAGCCAGCTCTGCTTCAGGGTGAACACAAGCTCAGACTGGCTACACTGTAGAGGATGGCCATTGTACTCGACCATCTGGAGCCTTAACCAGGGGAGCAGGCAGCCCCTCCATCTTCGTCCCCTCTTGGATGTGATGCCATCAACGACCCCACAGGGAGCCAGCATCTAAAATAACTGTTATTTGCATATCGGGAGCAATAAAGGGCATTAGACAGCGGTTCTATACAACCCTGCCCAACAGTCGAGTTCAGTTACAGCCTCACAGCAGCAAACAGGCAGCCTGGGGGGCTTCTTATACACTTACCATTGGCAGAACTGCACTAGGGAATGAATTATTGAGTGGCGGGTAGGTCAGAGCTCCATAGTGACCGAGAAAGAGGCCCGGGGCACTCGATCGAGCAGAAAGAGATCTGCAAAAGTGGCAAGCAAGTCTCTGGGAGAGACAAGCCACAGCTCTGTTTAAACAAGGGAAGGCTGAGGACAAAGAGAGGCGAGATTGTGACATTTCACGTGCTCTGGAATGTACACAGGAGCCGGCAGCATTTGCTTTTGGGTGGATTAAAGGAGTGACTTGAGGAATTTGAGTGGTCCCCGCCCTATTTTCCCTCTCTTTTGCACTCTCTCACTCTCTGAAGCGCAACTCCACCCAGCCTTCCAGAACACAAACTAAACTAACCTGAGCTGACAGATAGGGAGGGGAGAAGAAAGCATTCCTCCCCCAACCCCCTGCACTCTCTACCCTTTTTCAGACTCAATTCGATCCCCCTTTTAATCCCTCTGTTGAACTTAGCAGCCAAGGAATATAGGGGCTAAATTCTTGTGTTAATCTTCAAGCTTTCACTACCTCTTTCCTTTGTCCTTTTACTCTGTTTATTTCTTCAGTTCTTATTTTTTCCTACTTTCTTTTCCTTTCTCCATTTCTGTGCCACTTGAATGGGACAGACCAGTTGATCTGTTGAGCTATTTAGATACAGAAGTGAAAAAGAAGGGCAGGCCTGTGCTGGGCAGGAAGTACAGAGACCCCACTGAGCTCAGGACTTCTGCTCCCAATCGAAAAAGCCCTCTCCATGGGTAACCTTCCCCCTCCTGGGGTTCAGTATCTAGTTTAACCCCCATCGATGGCCCCTTCACGGCAAGCATACTCAAAGATCGAATCTAGGCTCAGGGGATGGGGGTGGGTGGGGATATCTGTTGCTTTCTTTATTGACACACAGACTAAAGAAGTGGAACCCTCATGGAGACAGCACAAGTATGTGACATTTCCAGGAGCCAGATTTACCGAGAAGTCATGGAACAAACCGAGGTGTGTGTCTCCCAGGCTATTCCTATAATCTAGTAGAAGCACATGTCTATGTAGACTCTAAAGGTTGTAAAGCATGGCGGTCAAGAGGTGCTAAAAGATCACCTGCTTTCTTTGCCTCTCATAACTAGACAAGGATAAACAAAAGTTAATAAACAGAGGGCAGCACTGTCCTGAAGCATGCAGGAAGCACCAATTAGTTGGTAGGCATTCGCTGTCCGGATATAAACGATTTTTATGAATGGGCTCTTGGTACATTTTCCCCCTCCTGCAGACCACTGAATACAATGAGCATTCTCTCAGAGCTCATGTTTCTTGTATAAATCTCTCTATTTAAAGGCCAAAAGAAAAAACAAGGCGTCATTGAGGAGGCCTGGCTCACAGTGCCTGGATGGTTTTTACAGATGGAGCCCAAGTGCTGGCCTGCCAGAGTGGAAACAGTAGGAAGGCCCATTGACTGGAAATGTGGGAGTGGAACAAAGAGAGGCTGATGATGGAAGCAGGGGGTGAGTGCACAGAGCACACACAGATAAGCTATGTATTATCTTAGCGGAAGTGAGGACTCACAGCCCCCTCTAAAAGATTTTTTTTTTGTAAAATCACAGTATTCCTCTGATAATGATATTCATTCTGCACAGGCTATCATTAATGTAGACTATTTCTTCATCCAAATGCTCAGCCCCTTCTTTCTACCTGCCACACGACTGTGAAATCTATCTTAGCTGACTATCTCTCTCACCCACCCTCCCCCATTCATTTTCTCCTAGAGGAAAGCTGACACCATCGGCACACAGAGACAAAGCCAGACGTGCTGCTACTGCCAGAACGCAACCACTGATGCCTGACAGAACAAGCCTGCTGAGAAAGGCAGTGGAATCCCTAGACAGCGCAGTCTTTTCACCTCACTCTACTCCCTTACTTCTTCTCTATTTTCTACAGCACCACCAACACTATCTTTCAGTATCACACTCTGTTTCATTAAACAGTGCCACACTCCATTTCTCTTCAGCAAATTCCAAGTGACAAAAAAAGGAACATATACCATGTTAAGGTGCTGTTACTCACCAGGGGGTTTGCACATTCGAACCTGGCTCTGGCACTGCACCAGTGGGTGGAGAGGTGCCTGGCTCACAGATGGCACAGAGGTAGCTTTAGAGGATATGCTGGCGATCTCGGTTGTGGTTGGAGGTGAAGGTGGTGGTGAGGGCGCCGGAGATGCCACACCACCGCACTGTGTCTGGTAGCGGAGCTGCGTGAGAGAGGCAGGCATGCCCTGGTAGTGGCGTGTGGCGCTCAGGAGGTCATTCAAGATCTGCAAAATGGTGCTGATGTCACGCCGCGGCCGCCCACTGCTGTCCTGACAGTTTGGGTGCAAAGTGCCTACAGGAGGAGGAGGAGGAAAGAAAAAGGTTAAGCACTTAAATGAAAAAAAAAACAAAAAGACACACCAGTTGACATGTACGGTAACTGGTGTGACTACCTGAAAACGTCCCAGAGAAGACTCCAGGAGCATGGTTGACGAAGCTTTCGATAATAGCACCTGGTTTACGGGAACGTGACGGTGCGGTGCAGTTGCCTGTAGCCTTTGTGGTGCAGTTTCCCTACAGAGAACATGGAAAAATAGTAAAAGTTCTGCTTATAGGTTAAGTTAATGAACAATATTAGGATTTGGATGGGATTAACACTTACCTCTGGACAAGGTCCAGTAGAGCTAGAGCTGCTAGCGGCACTTTGACAAGCCAACAAGGGTTGCTGTGAACGGAAGATGCCTTCTGGGAGATGCGAGGAGCGAGGTGCAGTACTGCAGTGCCTGGATGTTGAGGTGGGATACATAGGGGGCATAGAGTGGCCAGATGGGGAAGAAGGAAATGGTGTAGGGCTCACAGGGCTAGGTGGAAGTGTTTGCGAATGGTGTGGGTGAGTGTGTTGGTGTTGGTGGGGGTTGTGAGATAGTCGGTTCTGGGTGCCAGTGATGGCTGCAGCGCCTGCTGAATGTCCAGTTGTGCCATCAGAACTACTACGTGTGACGAGATGCCGGTGTTGCGACTGCTGGTTGCCCGAGTGCTGTGCTGCCAACTGCAGCTGGACAAACATCATGTGATCACCCACGCGCAGGGCCAGAGTCAGAGGAGAGCGGCCAGACAGGAAGTCGCTGACCTATATGCAGGAAACGAGTAGGGGGAGAAAAGGGAGGATTTAGGAATGTCCCCATGCACAGACACACAAGTCAAGTGATTTTGGCAAAAAGGCTCAATGAAAGCAAAATTGCACACATTGTTTTAGGCAATAAACTACAATTATGTTACAGTGCATGCACACTGACACACACAAACACTCCCCCCATTACTGAACTCTACCATTCAATATACCCACAAAGGACCAACTTCTGGCTGGCCTTGGGCCTTAAAAATCCACCACAGAAACAGGATGCAGACCCACTTGCCTAGCAGCCACATAATGGACAATTGTTTGAGGGCTCAGAGTGGAAGTGGAAACCTTGCCCATTTGAGGAGTGCCCAGAAAGGAAAACAGATCCAAGCCTGGGGGCTTTGACCCCTACAAATCAGGAAGAGGAATACATTGGGCTTGTCTGGACTTGGCTCCATAAGTATACTTCTAACTTCCCCGTGGTCCCATCTTATAACTTAAAATGCCTCTGTACCAGCTGCTGCTTACAAGTTCAGTAAAAGGGTTTGGTTAATTAGAATTTCTTTCTCTTAATTATTTGGATTCATTTAAGCATGGTTTTAAGAAAGACCTTAGATCTTGCTATAAAACAATGTACAGCTTTATTAAAAGGACCTTGAGATTCTCTGCTGTTTAGAGATTATAGCCAGATGGTTCAATAATCCTGGATTGCACTGCAAAAAAAACTACGATCATAACAGCCACAATATCAAAAAGAAAGTTACAGAGAAATAAGCAACCGGGATACATAAACAGTGTTCACACCAAAAGAACATAGTACTTGCAGAGGAAGTATAGACACAGCTTTGCACAAACTGCATAAAAAGTTTTCCATCAGGCTTTTTTTGGCTGACCTGCTGTTAACCTTCATTTTCACTGGGGTCGCCCCACCATCATGTTCCTCCCTCGCCTGTTTTGTGGTACTGTTTTTCCATCAACAATACACACTTGACAGCTGAATAACCCCATTTTCTGGACCTTTTTTAAAGCTAAGTCTTACACCTTTCATTGCATCTTTGTCATTCATCAGTCCCTAAAAATGTAGAACTCCGGTATATGATTATATCTACACAATTACTGAAGCTTTATTACTTGAAATGACTAATTTTTTCGCACATTATTGTGTATACCTTTGAAGCTTGAGATCTGTGGGAAACTCCATGCAAAGGTCATTAATGAGTCACCCTGGGTGGTGGGCAGGGAGGACCCGTGCACTGATTGACAGCTGTCAGGCAAACAGTAATCGTAATTTGCATCAACCTACACAGTTCAAGCACTTTAAAGAAGCCCCTGCAATAGTTGTATGAGTAACCACTTATAAGGCGAGAGGCATAGGGCCTCCACTTCAACCGTGTGGCGACATCGTGGAGGCAGTGGTGCAAAACCCACAAGGAGCTGCATGTTTTGGGATTGTTTATCAGCAAGTAGGACTGCCAGACCCCACATTACCTTACAGATTGGTCCCCAATGAGCCAAAGAGTCTCACTGACTCATACGCCAGCCATCTACGCTACCCACATAATAAGAGACTGCACGAACATACAGCAACAAGCAAAAGTGGTCCTAAGAGGTGAGGACAAGCTGCAGATGGCAGAGACATTTAGCACAACACAAAAAGCCTGTCAATACCTCACCTACCACATGCTTCTCTTACATTAATAACAAATGTCCACAGTAGAGCCATTACTTTATTTTTTTAACTGTTATCATGTACCCAGAAATTAAAACCACTAAAGACCACAGATGTTTTTTTTCACATGAAGGGTAGACACCAAGGGATGGAAAAAGGAACAAAACATATTAGAAGGCTATTATGGAGAGTGTGCAATAGCCATCTCAAAATTACCTTAGTCAGCTACCAGACCTCAGTTATTCTCCATTTAAAAAAAAAAAAAAAAAGATGATGAAAACATATGACCTAACACAGAGCAAACAAAATCAGCTCCATTTTTGTAGGTGCAATGTGTGCTGGCCTGTCGTTTAGAACACCTGAAAAGGGGTAATATACTTAAATAGACGTTTCTGTTCAAGCACACTTCTTTTTTTAAAGGCCATTAACTTTTGTGCTTCTGATCAGATTTCTGATCAGGCTATAATGCCATGCTCTCGAGTATCTTTGAAGTCGTTTGACCTTCAAACCGAGCACCAATCTTGTTTCCTGCCCTCCCCAATCTCTCATTGTCCAAAGGGCCAAAAATCATCAAAAATCAAAATCAGAATAAGGTTGGACTATAGCCTGGTTGCAATGAAGTTCAAATCTATTCAATTCAAATCAATGAAGTACTTGCGTGAAACGTGGTTTAAATAATGTGCCCATAGTTACCATATTTTATTCTAGCTTTCATCACATTTCAGTGGCATTTTGTGCTGCAGTGGGCTGCCGTTGCTATGCAGTGTAGGGGGAGCAAAGGACAGAAAAGGAGAGATGAGAGTGGCCTGGATGGGGGAGAGACACTGGGTTGAGATGGTGGGGGCAGGGTGGCAGCAGAGTCGAGATGCTGTTCTGCGCTGATGAAATATTCAGTGATAACCAGACTAGGACCCTTAGTTTTCCTCCCTTCTTCAAATTCAGAGGCTAGCGGCGTTGTATCAGGGTAATTTCTCACACAGCGTACACACACAGCAAACACTAGAGCTTAAATATGAAACAAGGGCTCAATTTCTATGGTCCATATACGGTGGAATGGGTCAAATCCAAATTCATAGCATCCTGCCATAGAACTAGGGATAAAATGTACAATAACAGTTTATTAAACTCAAGCATCAACATGCAGGTTTTGATTGCTCCAGACTTCTATTGATACACAAACAGACCCAGTGGGTTAGGATGAAATAACAAGGGCCTGTAAAGCAATCGATAGCATGCATTCTAAAAATCCTGGAAAAAAGGCCACCTTCAAAAGGACTGACTGAGGGGATGCTGACCTGTTCAAGATCTCACTGAGGGGGGTTGGGGGAGGAGGTGGTGGTGGTGTTATGGTTTGCAATTGGGTCGAACCAGGGGGTGACAGCTGGATTTGATCAGCTGAATGATTACAAAATCCAGAGCGGCATGCCTGATGGGCTGCCTGCTAAAGCTTCTCTCATCCCCCATCATTTCTATATCTCATCTGAAGCCAACAATCAAATCGCTTTGAGGTTTTTCAAGGGCTACAAAGGAGCAATCCACTTTGACTTTGCGTGGTACTCCTGCTGTGTCCTCTCTTTCCCTCTATCTCCCTCCCCCGTGTTCTGCCTTCTGATCAGAAATATGCACTGTGAAGGCTCAACACCTTCTGAGTCAGATGAAATTGGCTCAAGATGGGCGAGAGACACTGCTATAAGAGACTTTAATTTGACATATCTATAATAGCGAGGCACGGCTGTATTTCCTAGCACAAATATTTCCATCCAAATGACAAGATCGTTTTGAATGCCATAACAAAATATCGTATTCTTTTTTTTCAATTCCAGTAATCTACCAATAATTTAAAAGAATGATGATGTCAGTCAAATTCTTTGAATTAAAGCATGGTGTGACACCCAAATAATCAAGTCATTCTGTATACTACACAATGTAAATGTTCACATTTTTTTGATGATGTTTCTGTAATTTTTATCTCAGTACAACCCAGGAAGTCCGTGTTGCAAGGAGTCTTTGTGTCCACCTATCTATTTTTATCTCCAGCCAACATGCAGTGTTTTGAGTCAACGCTGTCCTCTGTGGTAATTTCATATGAACTCCACTAGGAACCATGTGACTGGTTTAGAAAAGCCATTTCTCAGCCCGTGCTTATCCGTCTCTCCCGACCCTGACCCTGTCTCAGCCCAGGGGAGAGAGAGGGCTGTGGTGGGAATGACGGGAATGGTGACAGTGAGCGAGACTCACCCTACATTGTTAGATACTACTATTTCTATTGTCATCTGTCTGCATTCAGACACAATGGCGAATGTTCTGGCTTCTTCTGGAGACACTTTGAAAGATGGCCAGTGGGTGTTGATGGCACTGATCGGGGGTTATGACAGAAAACCTTCTCTGAGGATAAAGGAGATGGGCAGGATGTGCCTGTCGCTGGTCATTATTTCAGCAGAGGGTCAGTGATATCCAAAGTCAACCACATTAACTCATTTACATGCTTGCTTTCAGATCTCATTTTAATCTTTCGGTACCTGTAAACTGACAGTGTGGTTAAATTAAGTAGAGAACGTGCACAAGGAGGGATGAAAAGTGCTAGACTGAATCAATTAAAATGACATGCTGCATGTCTCTGTCCAGATTCCCTTTTCCTTCTATTTAACGCTGGTTAAAGGGAGAGAAAACCTCAAGATGTGAATGAGACATGTAAAACCACCACAACCTCAAATTACAGGGCTGGAGTAACAAGGGAAAAGGACTATTCCAATAATTGGCAGTCTTCCTTTTCCATAAAGCACACTCTATCTGATTACATGGAATGCAAATATAGATCATTCTCAGGAAGCTGCCTTAGTGTTCTGTGGCTGAAAGCCTTGGAATCCTGACACTGTAAGGCACCCTTGTCTACTGTATCCCTGTAAGCACATTTCCAAGCACATAACCTGATCTGATTTCACACACACACACAGAGACCAACCACATATTGGGTGGGTGGATTTGACCCAGGACTGCTTTGTGAAACTGAATGCTGCTTTGGACTGAAATTAGGTGACCAAATGCTTTCTAGTGTTTTTTTGTCAAATACTATTTGCACCAGCTTCTTACATTCAATGTGTGCGACCACTATATTTTTTCAGAAAAGCCAGACAAATATGAAGACCTTTGTGCAACTTTACCATGGGAATATATAACCATGAGGCTTGTGCCTTTTTACTAAAGAAGCTGGAAGTGTGGAAGGGCTTGAGCACAGCTGCGTTTCATGGCCACAAGAAACAGCCGTAGCTTCTATGAGAAGGCGTGCAGCATGAAAAGAATGGTGCACTCCCTAGTCAAACCCCAACGTAACCACCTTATTCCTCCTTTCACTGATAAGCTTGCTGCTCTAACATCACTAACATCTGACATCAGCTCTTCATTTTGTCAAAGCTGGGATCTTCAGAGAAAATATTAAAAACCTGCTGGAGACAGACTGTATTTATCAGCAACACTGCATGTGATAACAAGCTGCCAATCATTTGCTCAACACTATGACATACAGGGTGTCTATAAAATACAGCCCTAAACAACCCTAAAATGCATGAATGCAAAGTATTGTATATAGAAATAAGAAAAGAATAATGGCTAAAAATGTTGATTTCTTATGTAGTAACTTGACTCTTGAAGCATATGGCTGTTAAAGAGATCCAGGTCTTTCTCAAGTGGGTGCTACATAGAGCCTGTCTGGGCTTGTCTTAACTCTGCCATGTTGCCAGGAAACTAAAGGGTGTTTCTTAAAATATGCATACTAAGCATGTGGAGGTCGCAAAGTAAAACGTCCTTCGCTTTAGACCCGCTTTTTCCTCATTTAGGATTGCAAACATATCACCAACAACCAGATATAAGATACATAAGTAATCTTACCTGTGTTTCAGTCAGACTCTCCAAAGCCTGCATTACTGACTGCTCAGGTCTTGATGCTTGAGACTTCAAGAAAGAAACACAAGTAGGAGTCATTCACTGTAAGTGCACTCAATTGAACAAAATTAAATTGCTGTGAAAATGCCCTGCATTCATTTACCATTAGACCTGCTTCAACTGTTGGTACAAGAGTTAACTTGCTCCCATCCGTAATGCCCAAGTCCTGAAGCTTCCCTGAACTCAGGCGCCTGGAAAGTACACAGACTCACATTAGCTTGCTCATTTTACTAGAATAACATGTAAATAAAACAAACCTCTGCTTTTCTAGTCTATGTCATTACTGGACAATGACACATCTGATGCACTTTGACAGATTGCAATATCAAACTATGAGTGGACGTTTATCAGCAAGTTAGTCATTCAAAAATATTCAGGTTCTTGCTAGGTAATTTGTTGCCATACTTCAAGGCTGCAAAATAGCATCTTTGATGCTATATATAGACACACAACAAGGTTTGAAAGTTATGGTTCAAACCACAATGCCTAATTTATCAAAAACAGTCTCTATCATTGACCTTTGCAGAAGGGCAGCCCCGCACTGCTAATGCCCCCATACATACATGTACTAAATGTTGCCTCTTACTGAACAAAAGAGACACAGGACTTTGCCCAGAGGCACCTAAGCCATGGCAAAGCCAATAAGCAGGGCCTTGGTTTTAAAGAATGATGTAATTTGGTGGTGATTACCCATAGAGGCTGTTAAATTGGCCCAATTCAAGGTGAAAACAATGCAACTGTTAGGGGTCATTTGCAAGTGACAAAGAGGCTCTCATTCTTTCCCCTCCCAATTCTACCACCTTTGTGTTATTGTCAGGCAGTCTGAGAAGCTCGCCGAAAATTAACATCACCCCCCCCAACATTATGGACGAATATTCAACCACATCGTGAGCCTCTGTAGGACACCTGTATTGTCTTGCTTGTACTTTACAATCTTTACAATTACTAAAATGAAATGCATAAACATTTTAAAAGAAGTTTTTTATGAGGGAGCAATTCTATAACTTCAATCAATGCAAAAAAATTCACAGCATATGGTCATTGTGAGATGCTCCTCCAATACTAACCCAAGAGACTGCAAACACACATTCACGATATTTGCCACAGAAGATCAAGACTACACACTATGTGTAGAAGAAGGCAGAGCACATATTACAAATAATAATAATGTGAAAATTCTATATCAGACCCGGCACGAGAGGCATAATCATGACAAGCTACACGACTCTAATGCAGCTGCATGCAAAAATCGCAGCTGACCTACTGACCTCTTGCACATACTAGATTAAGTACGGTTATTATTGCTACTATTATTAGGCAAAATCAGCAATACTCACGTCTCCTTGTGAAGAAGCGCAAGTCTCTCTTTGGGCACCTTGAGCCTCTGAGAGAGCCTCCTCTTGAGCCCCTCCACAGTCTCCTCGGCGGGGAGGCAGAGCTCGAAGCGCGTGCCCGTGGTGGAGTGGATGTGCAGGTTCATCGGGGGCGCGCTCGGCTGCGGGTCCATTCGAGAGCCTGCGACGCGTGCAGAACAGAAAGCGGTCAGTCGGTGTCGTTGAGTTTTTCCACAGGATGACTTTTCTTCCTTTTTATTTGTTTAGTCCCGATACAAACCAAGTGGCAATATATTCCCAGAAAGGTGTTGGGACGCGGACGGAAAACGGTTAAATCCTACGTGAGGTCCGCGAGAGGCGATCCGGCGCTTTAAAGAGGGTACGCGGAGGGGATTTAAACGGTTAGGCTACTCAAGCACACGGACAAATCCCTTCACACGCGAGACGCACTTATTTATTCCGCTGTTGTGTCGTTTTGTAAATACAGCACGAACAGTTTTCTGCAGACGAAATGTTAACCCGTAAATTTACCCTCGACGCCTGCAGATCGCTCCTTGCGTCAAACGGAGCCTAGCGTTTCTGCGCTGTGATCCTCTGTGCTGTGCCGCCGTGCTACGATTACACCGACCTAACGGAGGCGGTCCTAACGAAAGACGTCATCCAATTCAACCAGTCATGAAGAGAAGGTTACACCCACGTGCCGGGCACGCTCCGCCCCTTCCTCTGCCCAACGTCTTTTTTTTGACTCATTGAAGACGAATCCTGGCTAAGTGGGCGAGGCTTAATCTCCTTAGCAACGCACGAGTTTCCGCCCCCTCCGCGATTCTAAAGCCATTCATAACAGTTAAACTGCTGCGAAAACAAAAAGAGACCCGGCACAACCTCGTTTCGGTGCTATTCATAGGCATTACCATAGGGTATCGTGCCAAAATAAATGTAGCCCACCCTACTGCTTATTGGTTGTAACAGGTTAAAGTGAGTAGTTTCAGTTTTAGGTGTTTTAGATGGAATCATAGCATGCTAATATCGCTCTGCTGTAGATACGCTATAGATTAACCCTGTGACGAGAGCCATCGTTTGAGCAACAATGATATCATCATCATCATCATACAAATATTGCAATAATCATTAATGTTATCAAACAGTATGCGCGCGATTTAATTTAAGCAGGGGACGCACAATGACTGACGTCACTATATAATCTCTCTCTCTCACACACGTATATATATATATATATAGCTGTAGAGACATCCAATCTCAAAATGTGATATTACTTTCACTGGGAGCCAGATAATTAGAAAGGCTAACATTTTATTTTTAGATATTGTAATTGTATTATATGCAAAATATAAAATAATAATAATAATTAAAAAAACAGTCCAACTCTATTAATCCAGCGTTTAAGAGATGTTCAGCTACTACAGCTATATTGTATGTTAGAAAACATAAACACATATATTACTACACAGGTATTGGTACAGTCTCTGCTGGAGTAATCCCGTAGTGTTTGAGTTTCCACGAAACTAAAATAGATACTCGATCGCCTACCAGTGGTGAGCGCAGGCATAAATAATTCAGCTTTCAATCCCAAAAGCCTTTCTATTGAACATGTAGTACACTACAAATGCAGCAGAGAAGCCATTATTTGATATTCTATGCAGTGCACGGATATAAAAGTGTTTGGGCTTCAGCCATATTCTCTCTCTCTCTCTCTCTCTCTCTCTCTCTCTCTCTCTCTCTCTCTCTCTCAAACACACACTACTAAATATAAACCGATGTCAGTGGAACAGCGTCTATCCAGTGAGCTCGGATAAACAGTCTGAACAGGAAAAACTACACACATCTTCGTCATATTTAAATGAGAGTGTTTACGCCACAGATGTAGACTGGACGTAGATTGACGAGATACGAAGTGTTGCTTGTGTAGGTCGATGATGATGATGATGATTATTATTATTATTACTATTATTATTATTATTATTATTATTATTATTATTATTATTATTGACACCTGATGTGGCATGTATAGCTTAAGTAAAGTAAACCACATTCATTTTCTTAGGTAAAAGATAGACAATCAAGGTCTCGAACCCTTGCTGTACCCTTGTGCTATCACCCCATCAACGGGGAAAAGTACAGTTTGGTACCAGTGCAGGTACCAAACTAAAAATAAAACCCTAGATCAGGATCTGCGTGGCACTAACATCACCAGATCAGGACCCCATTCTATTTACCTTCCAAGCAAAATCATCCCGAGAAAAGATCGAGATCATCCTGAAAGCCTCTTGAAATCCAGGCTTTTCACCACAGTATCGATTTCAGCCGCATAAATATAACACCAGGGTCCAGATGCGCGTCCAGCTGTGAGACTGACATTTCAACTTACCGATTATAGTGGCGAAAACCTCAAAGCTCCGCGATTCCTGAAGGTCCCCCGGTTTCGGCATGTATTGAGTGGGATCTGTGTTGTAGTATGCACTAATCCACAATCTTATAGCCTATATAGTTCTATAGTTATATATCCAAAAATATGTGCGGGATTTTATAATTCAGCTTCCGACACCTATGAGCTGTTTAGGAGCCGTTATAGTCCTTTTAAAGAAGTAGCAGTAGACACCGGTATTCCGGTCCTGTTCCGACGTGACTGCTTTGCGCTTATTTGAGTCTATTTATAAGGTCCTGCGTTGAGGGAAGACCGATTACTACACAACCTACCGAGCTTTTAATCCAACCCGTATTCAGATAAACCCCGCCTCTGCCGGGTGAAAGAATTTAACGCAAGGGGCGGAGTTTGCCCGAATATTGGTGGGGAAAACAACGCCGCTACTACGGTAGGCGGAGAAGAACCTTCAATTGCTGCAATGTCAGCGTGTGATTTAAGGTAGACTACTTGAGGTTTCGCGTAAGAAAAAGAAATTACATTCATGAACATATATGAAGAAATACAATAATTCGGAATAATGATAGTGTTACTGTTCTGTCTAATAAACGCGCACGTGTCTTTTTTTATTGAAACATTCTCTACTAGTAAATACAAGTACCTTAAGAGGAAGCCTATTACGCTAAAGAAGGAGTCACCGGTAATGACGACAGAGCATGAAGAAAAAATCCAAGCAACCAGTGAGGCAAAACATATTGCCTGGATACGCAGGAACACAACTATAAACAGTCGCTTATCTTTGTTTATTATTGTGTGCGCGTATTCAACATGTCATAAATATATATATCAAACGATCACTGAAAGATGAATTTCAGTCAAACTTCAGTAAAGTCTTTAGCAATTAATGGGAATTTCCAAAAAATGGCATGATAAGGAATGGGTCACTTTGGGTATTGGGGCGTCATCGCCATTTTGTGAAGAATACAGCAGTTTGCTGTTACTTTCATTACATTCAACACTACTTTATTTCATATTTCTATATTGACTGATTATTTTTCAAAAGTCAGATCAGTAAGAAATAAACGCAGTTTGCCTGATCATTTAGCAAAACGTAGGCTGCCCTTCAGCCTTTTTTTATCAGCCAGTTTATTAGGAACACCTTATACATTGCTGAGCTCTTGAGTAACACTCAAACTGTTCATTAGATAAATGTACACTATACTGCTAAAAGTTTTGGGACACCCCTCCAAATCATTGAATTCAGGTGCTGTTTTTCAGGGGTTGGGCGTGGCCCCTTAGTTCCAGTGAAAGGAACTCTTAATGCTTCAGCATACCAAGACATTTTGGACAACTTCATGCTCCCAACTTTGGGGGAACATTTTGGGGATGACCCCTTCCTGTTCCAACATGACTGAACACCAGTGCACAAAGCAACGTCCATAAAGACATGGATGAACAAGTTTGGTGTGGAGGAACTTGAATGGCCTGCACAGAGTCCTGACCACAACCTGATAGAAAACCTTTGGGATGAATTAGAGCGGAGACTGCGAGACAGGCGTTCTCGTCCAATATCAGTGCCTGACCTCACAAATGCGCTTCTAAAGAAATGGTCAAAAATTCCCATAAACACACTCCTAAACCTCGTGGAAAGCCTTCACAGAAAAGCTGAAGCTGTTATAGCTGCAAAGGCCAGACCAACTCCATGCACATGTAAAGGCAGACATCCCAAAAAATTTTGCACTAGGCTGCACACTATGCATTTTACATGCCTCTGACAACTACCTCCTGAGCTCTGTGTTGTTTTATTTAGTACCTTGGTCCTGGAGAAACGTTGTTTCATTTCACTATGTACTGCATCACCTATATATGGTTGAAGTGACAATAAAAGCTTCTTGACTTGAATTGACCTGAATAAGGGCATCTGTCAAATGCTGTAAATAGATACAGTTACAAGCAGCTGTAACACAAAATGTGACTATAACATTTATAGGCGGTAGGTATAACATTAGTGACTGTAGCCCATGCTTTGTTTAGCTGAACTGGACCACCAGTGCAGAGATATAATTTGGATGGTGAATCCTTCGCAGCACATCAGTGACACTGACAACATGTGCTGGTAAGAGTGTGTATAATATGCTTTGTATGTGTTGTTAAGACTTTGTAATTATGTTATTTTGGATAAACCTGTTTTTATAACCTGAACAATGTGTACAGTTACTGTTTTTTTTTTCTTTTCTTATTCATATGGATAGTATGTAACTTCCATGTAATTTCACCCAAACAGCAAATATACTTCCAGCTAGAAAAAAACAACAGTATATCTTGTCCTACACACAGTGCCGTAATGCTATGTGGAACGGGTATAACGCCTATGCAAAATATTATAAAGTCAATATTATGTGATCAGAGTTAATGTGTTAACAGTTAAGGTGAGGCAAAGTTTTCTAATGACTTTCAAATAATTTGATTTCTCAAATTTGCATTCATTTTGCTTAAAATAAAACTGGTTAATAAAGCTGGCTAACTAATATACTTGAATAAACTCCATAGTCCATGATCTGATCCTGTGCTCAGGTTAGTGTTTGTTTGCTTGTGTCTGTGTGGATTTTCTCTGGGTGCTCTGGTTTTCACTTCCCTAAAACATTTGTGGATTGGCTACACTAAATTGCTCCTAAATGTGTGTGTGTGTGTGTGTGTGTGTATAGTGTCCTGCATTAGACTGGCATCCCATCCAGGATGTATTCACATCTCACATGTGTTCTTGGGATAGGCTGCAGATCTAATGTTAATAGTCTTTTAGGTAAATTTGGCTGTCTGGTATTGGTGGATGTGAAGAAAATGTGTATTGGAAGTTCTACTAGCTGCTTTCCACCTCTCGTACAACACAAGGGAACTTTTTTATTTACTTTTTAACTTCCTTTCTTTATTTTTAAGTCCTGATGGTGTCTCCACCAGATGCCCTGTGGAAAAAAAAACCTTACAAACAAACATAGAATAGTGCACCTCCTATTCATATCTGTATTCATTTTGAACACACTGCTCAGGCTGAATAATGCCCTTTTTTTTTTAGAACAATCTCTACTTACTTGTCTTTATTTTATTAAAAGTAGTTCCTTTTTAACCCTGTGAAATACATGAGATGAGGCATTCAAAAAATAATCGCATTCAAATGGTACATTTCAGACCCATGAACCTGGCATTTCTTTGAAATGTGTAGGCTGTGCATAGGTGTACGTTCATATGTTGGGGAACAGCATTCCTATTTATCAAAGTAATTCACCCAGTCTGCTTCAAGTCAAAGAAATTTGACAGCCCACATATCTGTCAGTCCACCACTGTTGTCTTTTTCATGATTCGTACTTGAATCATAAAGGACTGTATAAGGGAACATCTGCAACAAGCCAAGGATTGTGGTTTACGAGCTCCTGAATAGGAGGGTAATACCCAAGGCTGATGAATAGTGTTGGAATTTAGCCTTTATACAGATTTTTTTTTTCTTTCTGGAGCCAGAGTTTCATGCATATCAGACTAGAAAAAAGGTAACAATGGGGATTATGTGCAGACAACAAACCAGTTGCAATGCTGAAGTTAAATTAGAAATAGGTTTATAACACAGACAAATTGTGACTTAAAATATAAATCTTAATACATTTATAATGACTTAATAATAAATCATAGTTTGAGGGCTGAAAGTGTAATTGTACCTGCTGAGTTCACATCTAAAAATTACTAAAAGTTTCATTACTGATATTTGATGGTTATACAAACTTTTCCCCAGACTTTTGAGACAATAGACAATAAAAATAACCTTGTATGTCATTACCACACTACTGGCTTACAGGAAACCTTAACACAAAGCTCCTTTTGTAGTTTAGAAATACTGGTTAGTTCGCAATATTTGCTCTCGAGATGCACTCGTTATCTGCCACCCACTCACCTGCCTACACACATTTACCCACACACATTTCTTTGCTAATCCTGGGTCAGCGTGGATTAACACCGTCCCACGTTCTGCTAATTTAATCAGAATGTGAGCTGCACGGAGCAACTGAGTGCGAGAGGCCCTGTGCCACCCTGACATTTTGACGCTGCCTCCTTCTCAGCATGCACTAGTCTGTCTGGTCACTGTTATGGATCGTCCACTCAGACACTTAAAATAGCATTATGCACTGGACCATGATAGCTGCTTCATGAGTAAGCAACCTGCCGGTGTGGAGTTATAAATTATTTTAATATCTGCATGGTGAGAGGATTTGATGTATAAGCTACTCTGGCCTACTGCCAGCAGCACTGTCCGATAACCTTTGGCCTATTTCCTGCTCATACAGGCTACAATTGTACAACTATTGCAAATCTTTAACAAAGTCAATCCAAGTGGCAATACAGTCAAACTGACATCTTAAATCCATATTTGTGTTGTGTTTGTATTGTGTTATCAGCTGTATCTTTTGTATGTTGAGAGTAGAATTTCTGCTTGTGTTTCCTTTTTTTAAATTCCTTTTTTTCCACATTTGACTCAAGAACTCATCTGTACAGATTCTGGCCACATATGTGAATTCTGTCTGACCTCTGACTTAATTGTGCAATTTTATGCGTCATGTTTTGCACTCATTCATTTTTTCGTCAGTATCCGTTTTTTCTTGATCACAGCTGTGGTGGATCTAGAGCTTATCCCAGAAACACAGGGAACACTGTGGAAATACACCTTGTACGGCATGCCTTACACACACACACACACACACACACAGTCAAATCCACCCACTCCATACTTTTGGGAGGTGGGAAGAAACCAGAGAACCCTGCAGAAAAGCCATTTCCACACAGACAAAACCCCCCAGCTCACGATTGATCCAGAGATCCTAGAACTGTGTCATTTTCTACGTCATGATTTCTCCATAATTCGACTCAATATATATTTAATAGAATTATTTAAAAGATTTTTTACAACCAAAATTGCTAGCTTGTACAGAAATATACAGCTTTACACAGTATCCTGCTTTTAAAAGCCTTCTTCATTCCTTATATCTAGAGATTTCCTCTCCACTGCAGACCACATGTCTTTCCCCCACCTCTGTGAAACTTGAAACAGCAGGTAATGGGATCCTTTGACCCAGTAATGATATTTGATCGTTTCGCACATAGTGCAACCCTGCACCCAAGTTCACGTAAAAGTACACTTCAAGTCACCCCCTGGTGGACTAGAGATCAGTTTCCTGGACTGCGCTTGTGTTCAGAAACAACCTTCACACTTGGCCACATAGGTGTGAAAAAGCCCTTAATATTGGCGCCTACACTACAACAAATTCCTGTTGCTGAAGCAGATGGCAATAAAGGTGATTTATGAAGAGGAGAAAAAATAGAAAAGCTTGTATTAACCTGTGTAGTATCTAAACAGATAGATTAAATAGCGTTGATTGATGATTATACAATCAGTCTGTCTAGGATTTAGGCTCTTAAATAGACGTTTATTCTGTATGTAAACTGGATTAATTATAAACTGCTCCCATGTTGGTTTGTGAGTGTGCAAATGGTGCCATTTTGACTGTTATGCATCACATGCTGCTTGCGTTGATCTTGATATTTTACAGAATACTGTTTCTTCCTGCACTACCAAGCTTTCATACATTTTGAGAAAGTTTCAAGTGGGTTTCATGACCTAGTCGGGTCTTTCGTTTTAGAAAATCATGTTTCACATAATAGCTGACTCATGGTCATTGGTCAGATCGTTAGAACATGCAGCATTTCTGCAGTCACGTTCTCACGCTTCAACCGGTCAGAACAGTTTCAGTTCTAACAAGAGCGCTGTTACCAAATGTCACAGCTGAGCTCGTGAGCCACATTAGAGCCCTCGACTTCTACAGCTACAGTCATTTGAATTGTTAACAGAGTGACCTCTCACCCCTACACATTTCCAGCATTCACTAATCTATGTTTAGTCTTGTTTGTTTATCATTACCAGTCATGTCATTTGACTCAGGCAGCAATAGATCCAGCGCTTCAGTGATAATTAGTGTGATGAATCTATTTTTAAAAGTCCCGTTGACCTGATCTGATGTTAACTTGATGAAGCCATGTTTATGATGCGGTGCTATGCGGTGCTAATGTTATCCAACTCAGTCATTGTAATTTGTTCCCTTCTTATCAAGACTGAGTTACATTGACTCTCAATGACATGAGTCAAGTGTCTGTCGTTAGGTGTTCTTGCAACATTTGCTGAAGCTTGATAGCTGCAATTCCCCTCCCAACTTCCTTCTTTACTGACGCAACGTTACGCAACCACTGATGACCCATTACACACTACATGCAATGTTCTACCAGCTCCCAGAATTCTGGGTGGGATCTGTTGGAGATTATTTTTGACCGCCTGATCTGCATTCTGGAGTTGATGGGACAGGGTTGTATAAAAGTTAGAGCAAAAGTTGTATACAGAAGCCATATAAACTCTCTGTAAAGATTTATTTGTATTCCTTTTACAAGTGGTAGTTTAGAGCAGTCAGTGGTTACTGCCAGACATCATTTGAGGAGCATGTTTTTTTGTAAAGGGTATAGTGTAATCGGTCCATATTTAACGCTGACCTACTCCACAGGAAGCACAGCAATCACAACATACGTTACTAAAGGACAAGTAAGCAGGGTGTCCTGCATGGAAGTCAAGCCACAGCTTGTTGAGTGACCAATGGTTTGACTCATGGGATGCCCCTCCCTGCAATAAAAAGATCTCAGCTATCAGTTCAGACGTCATCATGGTTTGCTGTCACTAGGTCCCCCGTAAATGTCAGTGGCCATTTATTCATTCCTGCAACCTTGCATGAATGTAACACCAAGAAGCCAGTCAAGTTTGATCAATAGCCCTGGCTGTGCTTAACGCTGTTGCCCTTCTTGAACTAAAAGGTGTCACTCATTTGCAGTGGAATCCAGGTCTTGTCCAAACCAGTGCAAGCGTGTCAAGCGAGGAGCAAATGTAGCACGTCTGGGCTTTGCAGGATGGAAACTAACCTGATGGCATATTTTCCAAGAGCTGCAGCACAGAGATGTGTGATTAGGAAAGTAGAGCAACTAATAGCCTTTAGCCTCAGTTATAGCAGGGATAGAGACAGGGAAAGTGACTCATACCAAAAAGTATTCACTTCCCACTTAAATGCACTCTGCCAGCTTTAGTTTAATATAGATGCAGGACATTATTGTCCTCCACTTTTCCTTTCTCTAATAGCACATTTGAGTCCCTTTCAAGCAAGTTTTCCATGGTGTAATAGTCCACATGTGATAGTGTACTCACTGCAGGGCTGATGAGCTTGGCTAGGTCTGGAGGAAAAATGTACACAGCAAAGAGAGCTGGACTCGAGGGAAAATCGGAGCAATCTTCCATAAGGGTAGCTTCCACAGGATTGAAGGAGGAAGAGAGGGAAACAGTCGAATCTGATAGGAACATTTAGCCATAAAAACAAAGGCATTTTTGCAGCCGGGTGGCATCAACGGTCCCTGGTCCTCAGTTGACTGTTTTGCTACATGAGGAAAAAGGCATGTCTGTGTAACAATGACTCTAACCCTCTCAGGTGTGGGAATTTGCCTGAGGTTTCATTTTGCTTTTATATCTTTTTTACAGTGTGGGTTGGGTGTGTTGTGGGATTTAGGGTGGGGATTCGTTTAATTCTTGGAACCCCACCCCAAAAATATGCCAAATCCACATTACTAAAAAAAATCCCACAGCTTTAAAAAAACAAAAAAACAAAAAACAGTTAGCTGTTAATCACGTTGTGCTTTTTGCTGTTGTGTAATGACCACCTGTTGAACATACTACCAGCCAGGTCTTCTTCAGTCAGGAATGTTAACAGAATAATCAGGTTATGAGAAGGTTGGGCTGTGTCCCATTACTAACAAAAAAACCCTTGCTGTGTTGTGAAATGGTTAGATAATAAAGTGAGGTGTGATGTTTTCAATTAGACAGCAAACATTATGAAAATGTTAACATTCCAGTATTGCACTATTACAGTGACTTTATATGAAAATTTAGAAATGCTGCACAAATTTTGCAGCTTGTCAGTTTGTCACACTCTGGGAAACTTTTCGTTTAGAAAAATACCAAAAAAAATAATTCCCTTTCTGTAAAGAATAAAGAGAACTTTTAACCTTTCAAAGAATTTATGAGGAACCTTTTTTTTGTCTTTTTAATTCATTCAGAAAATATTTTGGACTGCATTCTTGGGGAAAAAAGGTTCTATGTAATATCCCATAGGGGGCAGCATGGTGGCTTAGTGATTAGCACTGTTGCCTCACAGCAAGAAGGTCATGGGTTCAAATCCCGGGTTCAAACAGGCAGGGGCCTTTCTGTGTAGAGTTTGCATGTTCTCCCCGTGTCTGTGTGGTACATTATGTTTATTAGGAGTGAGTGTGTGTGGTTGTCTGTCTATATGTGGCCCTGTGATGGACTGGTGACCTGTCCAGGGTGTACCCCTGCCTTTTGCCCAATGCGTGGTGGGATAAGCTCCAGCAGATCCCCGTGACCCTCATTAGGAATAAAGCGGGTATAGACAATGGATGGAAAATATCCCAAAGGTTTATTAGATTTGCCCCTTTGGGAATACTTAAAAATTTCATGTAGAACCCTAAAACTGAAGATTCAAGAGAATTCAAAGTAGGATCCCTTTACAATCCAAAAAAGGTTTTGTCGTCTGAACTAAAAATGTTAGATTCATCATGCCATGGTTGATAGTCATGTGACCTCAGGCTAAGAGTATCCATGCTGTGGTAAGTGGTGGGTGAGTGGGTGTTGTTTTGGCTCAGACCCCCATGCCCACAGCCTCACCCTCTCTGTACCACCTCACTGATCTGCCCACCTCACTCCGCTGGAATCTGACACTTTGCTCTCTGGAATGTGGGATTGCCACAAACTTCTTGTTGTTAACTGCCAGCAGCAGAGTCAGGGGCCCAACAGCAAAACCTCTGAGCAAAGCACCCAGCTACACACCATAAAGTGCTCAGTGTTCAGCTTACCCCATAAAAAACCTATATACAGCAGTACAAGTTTTCAGTACATCGCTATTGCCTTTACAGACCATGTTTCAACTAGAACATTATCAACGAGATGAAGCTGTAACTCAGCATATCCTCAGGGATTCACCTGAATAATAATTCATCCCACAATTTAAGGTCAATTTGCACAAACGAATAACCTGTCTGTGTCTGTCTAAAGTTTGGGTTTATGACAGGTTAGATCACCTTCCAGCTAAGATTTCAAAGACATGGAAGCCTGCCATGTAAGATAGAGCTATAAAATAATTAGAAGGGTAGTTCCCTTTAAACACACACACGCACACCCACACATACACAAAAAGATAGGAACTTGTACTCAGAAGACCAAGCTGACTAAACCTGCGTCTAGATGTGGAAGGAAGACTTGCAGCTTTCTCTGAAACACTTGACCAACATTCTATTTTTGCACCTTGCTGTCGGTGACAGAGAAGAGGCGGTGTTGTGGTTGACGTTTCTCTACATAAATCCTAAAATACATATAGAAAAGAAGCAGGAACGTCAGCAAGTAGCACACGTGGCATGGTGCTTGATAAAGAGATGAAAAGAACTGCCCAGAATCATTTCCTAGGTGTTTTAACAGGCAGTCACCGAGCATTTAGGTTTGTAGTGCACTTGATACAGACGTATATTGCAGCTCAGTGTCAGGACCAAGCGTAGGACTGAACTCTGTAGAAACTCTGCACTATTAGCATGAAAGGGCAACCTCTAAACAGCAGTGTGCCTTCTCCTCTACCACCCACACCCAGCCAGCGTGCAGTATCTCACAGCTAGCCGAGAGTCCACAGCCTCCCTCCTGACAAACTGTGGACAAAAAAGAACAACACTTTACCCAGAAACATCTCAACTGTCCTCCATGAGAACCTATTAAAGACCTGCTGCATGCTATGCTGTTTTTAAGCAAACCTCAAAAAACAAACCTAGATCCTAAACCTGACGTCTTGAGTCATAATGAATTCAGGTCTATGCTAAAGAAAATATAGTACTTTTAAAGAAACTTAAAAAATGAACAATTATTAGAAATCAATATGTGATGGGGCTAACTAAATGTTTATTTACAAGTAACGAAAAGTTAGCAAGCTCCTATCTGTATTCTGAAAACATTTTCATTTAAAACAACTTTCATCAGGGACTGGCTAAAATCCAAGCGCACATCTGAGCAGTTGAGGGTTAAGGCCCAAGGGCACAACAACAGTCCTGGGCTTGAACTCAATATTACAATCACTAGCTTAGAACTTTAACAACCATCATGTCATTCATTCATCATATCATCCACATCATCTTTAATCCGCGAACATTCCATGAAGCTTATTAACTCATCAAAATTTGCACCTAATAAAACAAGGCGCTCTTTTACGAAAATAAAAGGAAAATATGTAGATGGTTTAATAATGAAACCTTGATATGGTTGCAAACAAATGGGTTTCCTAGCTTTACGCAACCCCCTTTACTGAATAACAAAACACAGAAAAATACATATTTACAAGGCATTACCCAGTTCCTATTATTTAAGCTGCAATGTTTGCACTTCAACCTTAATTATAAAGTCGATAGCCTTAAAATAGTTTATTACAGCTAGACATTCATTAAGTAAGTATTTAGTGTTTGTTATAGTTTATTAGAATCTCATCATAACATCATGACCTGTTGTAATCCCTCCTGATTCAGCGCGGAACGAGAGCAAGTGAGAGCATGCAGCCGAGACAGACGTCTAATGCTCATAAAAGAACTTGCAATTGTCTTCAGAAACTCAAGTCAGCACATGATTACAGAGCTCTGGAAAGACAGCCTGCATTTAAGAAAACCCCAGATACTAATTAATAAGAATTCCCACTTCACTGGACAGAAACATTGGCACTGCTAGCAATTGAAATAAAACACACAGAACTACTGCCTTGCAGGTATTATGTTAAGTATAATAATTAACATTTTTTTTTTTTTTTTAGAATTTAGTGGTTAACACATTTGCCTTGTTCTTCCAGGGTTGGGGGTTTGAAAAACACCTCCGCCCTTTGTGTGTGGCGTTTGCTTGTTCTGCCTGTGCTTCGGGGGTTTCCTCTGGTTTCCCAGTCCAGACATGCGTTGCAGGCTGATTGACATCTTTAAATTTTCTGTTGCGTCAGGCGAGTGTGTGCGCAAATGTGCCATGCAATAGGTTGGAACCCAGTGCCCCCGCACCCCCCCACCCCAAGCTTGTACCATGAGTCCCCTGGAACAGACTCCAGGTTCCCTGTGACCCCGAGTGGGACAAGTGCTACAGAAAACGGATGGATGGTATTTTGACAATGCTACTTTACATGCAAGTTAACAAGAAATTTATTCAGACATTCCACATTTAAAAAAGCAGTTAAAAATAACCCAAAAGCAGCCAGACGTTCTGTCACTGGAAGACTAATTTTAACCATTAAAAGTATTTGCTTTCGTCCAACCATCAGTAAACACAATTTATATTTTTTCCCAGATTTTCAGGTCACTTTACAGTCTAGCTCTACAGCCAAGTTGTTAGTTTAATGATCTTGTATGTAACAGAAAACTAAATATTTTTAAAGCTGATTCAACTGAATAAAGGGGGGAATAAAACTGTAATTATACCAGAGTAAGAATGACCGTTTCCTAAAATGTAAGACCAATGCACATTTAACATGTATTTACTTTTGAGACAAATCACCTTGGTAAAACTACACTTACACCGTTATAGGGGCCTCATAGGCACAGAACTAGATTTCTGTAGAGTAGTACTGCCCCCATTTGGCAATCTATGGTACTGCATGACGACTGCCACACTGTCAGGGAAAGCACAGTGAAACTCTAATTAATGATGTTTTTCTATTTGTTCCAGTGGTCCAAATCTCAAGCCTCCATCATTAAAGCTGCTCTATTTATGATCAGTTCAGTTTGAATTGAACAAGTTTAATCTAAACCTCTAAAACAAAAACAAGTCAATCTACAAAGAACAAATTGGACCTTTAGGAATTACAATCTCCATAAATAGCCAGATTACTACTGTACAAAATGGGAATATTAGGTCTGTTATTTGAATAGATGAATTATGTTCATAAATTAAATCTGCACTCAGGAGGCTGATGGAATTTATTTCACAGTTAAAGGGTTGATGGCTGCAGAAAATTAGGACAGAACAGAAAGCATTTAAAAAGTTAAGGGACAAAAAAAAAGCAGTAAACAATGAATTACTTCCAAATAAATTTATTGGTATGTTCACTGTACAAAGCAATCGGCTTGACTTGCAGTTACTGAATTTAGCAGAGTTTCGGGAAGTGACAAAGGACGTCTGACCTGGAGACAAACATCAATAATGTAAATAATTCTACTTTACAAATAAGCATTGTGCTTAAAGTATTATTTAGGTTCTAAACAGTGTCCTTCATGATAGAATCACAATAAGTATAGAAGAACTCTTTGTTAACATGGTACACACATACCATAAAGATGACAAATTTATTCCAGAGCTTTGACGATGGCTTCGTTGGCTTCTATGCTGATCTGGGCTTCTGCCCTGGAGACCTCATCTGAAGCGCTGACCAACTCGGACTGGGCCTTCTCCAGATTAGCTTTAGCAGCCTGCAGGAGAAACAGACAGACATTAACACTTTATAGACATTAGAGGAGAAAAAAACATTTTTCTAAGGTGAAACATAATATGAAATAAGGCAAGTATAAATAACATTATAACAAGCCCTTAATGAAGTCCCAACACTAATCTCAACTGATTGATCGAACAAATGTTCAACTGATGGTCAGGCCACAAGTTTAAAAGTTAACATTTTTGTCAGTGATATAACTTTACTTTCCACCAGATAATAGATCAACTTGACCTTCCTTTCTGCACATGTGTCAATAAATAACATCATACACATTACCTTTTGTTAAAAAAAAGGTTTGGAAAGTCTCTTTTAGTGGGACATTAAACGCAAAACATTAGGCCACAGTAGCATTTGTGTGGAGGGCGACATCTCTTCAATAGTCAAGCAAATTAACATGGCCTCTTTCCTGCGAGGGACATTTGTTATGGTGGCGATTACACAGCTGCAAAGGCCAAATATTGCTGGGAGTTAAAGGTCTCCCAATGGGGATTTGACACATCCTCTGCACTTTAACAGGGACTGACCTTTCTTTCCTTATTAAACACACAGACCCCCGAGCACTGCTATCACTCGGAAGAATAAAAAGTCACCCAATTTTGTGGAGTAAAATGAGAATGGCGGAAAAAAGGTTGCATTAAAAGGCTCAATAAGAGTAATGCACATTAAAAAAAATAAATTAATAAAGAAGAAAAAGATTTCAAATTCATATAGGCAAATTAAAATGGCACACCAGTCATGGGACATTTACAGTTATATTTTAGCTAGCAATGAAAATTTCTAAATGTACACAATCAGCCAAACCATAAGTGATGTCCCAGTTACTTTTGTACTGGTTCCAAAAAGCTCATTTACTAACAAGATACAGAAAGAGCTGGGTTTCACCTTTCATACATCTACAGATTACACCCTCTGTACACTAGGAGGCAGGTCAGAGCCAAAGAAGACCTCAGCAGTACCTAAACACCCCCTTTAACCTATTTTTGCACTTTACATAAAGCAAACAGTATAGATGGTGGGAATTAAGGAGGCACTGATAACTTTGTATCTTAAGAATGTAACAAAGACCAGTGTAGAGATGGTAGAACAGACTATAAAACTGCAAAACAAAAAATCTCATCATGATTTAGAAAGATATTTTGATCATCCTAAAGTAGAATTGGGTAAGACGTGCATATTTTTGGCATGTTGCTTCACATATTGCTCCTCATGTTCATCTTTTGAATGCACACAATCAGGTTACAGCATCACACCATGCATGCAGCAGCTATTCTGCATTAGAATAGTTAAAATCAGGTATAACCCTGGGCATAGGATCAGTTTGCCTCAAAGAGGAGATTGAACTTTCTGAAAGGTATAATATAAGGCAGACCTGGAGATTAAAGCTGGTCTGGATAATAATATAATTACAATTTCATATCTAAATTCAATTTAATCTTCATTCTGATATAAAGGGTATTACTGCATTATTGTATTTGGAGAGAAGATTTAAATGCAGTGGAATATAGGGATGTATGCTTGGCTGCAGTAAAATCACTTTATTTAGAAAAAATATAAATGTGCGATACACATATATTGCCAAAAGTTTTGGGACACCTTCAAATAAATGAATTCAAGCCTTGTTTTTCAGAGGTTGGACTTGGCTCCTTAGTTCCAGTGAAAGGAACTCTTAATGCTTCAGCATACCAAGACATTTTGGACAATTTCATGCTCCCAACTTTGTGGGAACAGTTTGGGGATGACCCCTTCCTGTTCCAACACGACTGCACACCAGTGCACAAAGCAAGGTCCATAAAGACATGGACGAGCGAGTTTGGTGTGGAGGAACTTGACTGGCCTGCATGAGCTACTTGAGTCCTGACCTCAACCTGATAGAATACCTTTGGGATGAATTAGAGAGGAGACTGCGAGCCAGGCCAAAACTAGGACATTTAGTGGCACTTTAGTGAATTAGTATTGAATATGCGAAACCTGATTAAATTCTGGTTTGGCTATGCAAACCCACCAGTCATTAAATGCAGTTAAGCTACACTATATGGCCAAAAGTATGTGGACACCTGACCATCACACCAATATGTGCTCATTCCAATACAACAGGTATTAACACAGTTCGGCCCACTTGCTGTTAAAACAGCCTCCACTCTCTAGGGAAGGCTTTCCACTAGATTTTGGAATGTGGCTATAGGGATTTGGTCTCATTCAGAATTAGTAAGGTTAGATTGGATGTCAGATGAGGAGGACTGCCCAAAAGTGTTATTCAGTAGAGTTAATATTGAACCTCTATACAGGATACTCGAATTCTTCTACATCAACCTTGTATGTATGGACCATCTCTTGGTACACAGAGGCGCTGTTATTCAGGAACACGCTTAAGGCTCTGAGAAGGAAAATCTTTATACTGCAGTATGCACAGACATTCTAGACCAGGGGTGTCCAATCTTATCTGCAAAGAGCCGGTGTGGGTGCAGGTTTTCATTCCAACCGAGCAGAAGCCACACCTGAGTCTACTCAAAGCCAAGATCCGTCGATTAGCCAGTTGGAATCAGGCGTAGCTTGTGCTTGGTTGGAATGAAAACCTGCACCCACACCGGCCCTTTCTGGATAAGATTGGACACCCCTGTTCTAGACAATCGTGTGCTTTCAACTTTTGAGGTAACAGGGGCACCCACATATAGTGTGATGGTCAGGAGTCCACATAATTTTAACCATATAGGGTACGGGTATGTAAAAGGTGAGCATGTTTAATATAGAGAGAAAGGAGCAAAACACAGCTTGCTACACAGAGAGTGTTTTATGATAAGAATAAAAGGTTTTTCAAAATAATAGTGCAACTGTGTCACACTGTACATTTTCTAAATCAGGGGTGTCTAATCTTATCCAGAAAGGGCCGGTGTGGGTGCAGGTTTTCATTCCAACCAAGCAGAAGCTACACCTGATTCTAACAGGCTAATCAACTGATCTTGGCTTTCAGTAGACTCAGGTGTAGCCTCCGCTCATTACTTACATTTCTGTAACGTTAGTGATTTTATTCTTGATATAGAATGTGTTACATATCACACGACTTATGAAATGACTACCTATGAAAAAACATAAGCGATTGTGTCCTGTGATTTATGACACAAATGAACTGATGGAAATCATACCACAGTAATCTCTCATCGTGAGTTTAATATAAAGGCCATGTAGAATTTAATATAAATTTGTCTCCTATGAGGAATTGACTTTAAACAGTAGCAGTGTAGAATTTCGGACAGGCAATTTGGGACGGAATTTGAGGAGCATCTAATCTGAACATTCATAGAATTCCTGGAACATAAACTGCAAGGGCTTGTATGGCTTTCTGTTGTCTATTTTGTTTTTATTTTTTTGGAAACCATTGTAGAGCCACCAATCAAGTGTGTGAACAACTTTAAAGAAAACAGTGTGATGTGCTTCTTACAGAAAGGTCCAGACTATCCAGAGGAAAAGCCTCCTCAGCAAGCAGCTGCACTGAAGAGTCAGCGTTGACGGTGACTGAACCACTGCTCACTGCAACACACAACCAAACATCATTACAGGATCACTTATGACTTAACCAGTAGTGTCTTGTGCTTAACACATACATCAACCCATCTCTGTTCTACAGCCTGTGGAATAGACTTAATTAAGTAGTTTTAATGCTTAAAGGTAGATAGTTTTCCTGCTCTGCTACTTAAGAAAAACATTAAGCGTGTTAACTCTTCAAACGTTTTAATAAAGGGAAAAACATACAGCTACTTTTAAAAATGTGCTAGCCGTCAGGATCAATTAACAATGAGGTCCTAGCATTAAATCAGGAACAGAGTTGACAATTTTTTCTTTTTTAAAACAATGTTGAGATGTTTTTGTGTATAATAAGTCAGGGTTAACAAATCAAACTTCAATATGCTGCTCATATCCATGTTTTGGCTGTCTATAATTAATGACCTAGTTAAATTGATTAATAGAGATTATGTAGCACATTGCATTTGTCCCCTTGGCCAACACTTTGGCTACGAGATGAGGTGTTTTCTTCTCACGTCGCATGTAAAATATGTTATTTATGTTTGACTAGCATCTTTATTTCTCTTTGCATTTTTAACTATGACGTGACTCAGCAGTAGATTTATATGGCAGCTTCACACCAAGGAGATTTTCAGTCTTTCCAATGTCCCTGATTCTGAAAATAAAAATTCTGAACAGGAAAAATTAACTGGTCGGCCAGAGCAGGCCCCGGACGATGTGGGTAGTGCAGCAGGTGTTGACGTTCAGAATGACCAGCTCATACCACAGTAAAGTGAATTACGTTTTAACATTTCCAAATACCAAATGAAAACATCTGTTCTGCAAAAGTCAATAAAAAGTAGGTGTTCTTTAAGTGGGTGTAATTAACCTTTAAGGTGTTCTGATTGTTGAACTTGCTTTAAACATTAAAATTTTATTAAATTAACATCCTGAACCCACAAATGGTGTATATAATATCTGATGACATTAACATGAGATAATAAAAACATTAACTATTAATAAGGCATTAATTGATAAGGTCAACAGAGCTGAAGTTTGTATTTTGTATACTTGGCTTGACTAGACTAGGCTAGACTATTGTGGCTGTTCAGTCCATGGCACCACTTTGAACAGTGCACATGTGAAACAAATCTTTAAACACTAAAGATAATAAGCTTATTGGAGGCAAAATGTAGTGACTTCCACAAATCTAGAGAGATTGCTTAGGTTGTTGCCTGTGGGTTTGTTTTTGTTCGTATGGCTAAGGCTTATTATACAGACCACTAGCTCTTATTTTTCTTTTTTTAAGTTGTGGCGATGTTCTCACATCATTTGACACACATAATGATCTCAATAGATGGAGATGAAATCTGTTACCTGCAACACCGCTGTGTGACCTTACCAAAATATTTGGAAGAGGAGCCATCCTCACTGAAAACAGTGACCACCCCAGGCCTCAGCACCTGCAGTGTGGGGACGTGAGCTGGGAGGATACCAAAGGCGCCGGTCATTGTTGGGACATCCACTTGTTTCACACTGGCTCCAGTGAAGAAGACCTGAAGAAATACCAGACATGTTAAGTAAATACAGTACGTCTCCCTTTAACTTAAATGTTAACAACAAATGCAATACATGATTCCTTTGCATCCTATGAAGTGGCCAATATGAAAGGTTTTTTAGTAGTCTAAAACTTTAACTTAATAACCCAATCAATTGTAAAGGTGCAATATATACACTTAAGTAAAATACTGAGAATATAAACGATCACGTATGATTATTTTAGCTAAATGTTAAGTCAAGGTGAAGGGCTTGTTCTGCCAATGACGGGTTACTGACGTTAGCTTAAAGTTAGCTAACTAGCACGTTCAGCTAACAGCATGACAACTAAAAAGCACTATATTCAGGCTAACGTTATTTAAAAACAATCTATTAAGAACATTAGGCACAAACTGAGTACCTAGCCATGTCAATTAGCAAAATAATAAACACCGACCGAATAAAACCCATTTAATTCAGAATTCAAGCTAACGACAGGGTTAGCGAGCATGCTAGCAAGTTTAATGATAACAGCGCGTGCCCACAGTGTGCATATACAGTCATAGTTGGAATAAATTAGAAACCGTAAGCACGTGCAATGTGATTTTATATAGTAATGTGAATGTAATCGACTCCTGCGGTGTGCAGAGTGAGGTTAGGCCGAGGCAGGCGGACAGTCTCTACCTCATTCGGAGAGGCGAATGTGAAGGACATCTGTGGAGCTCCGGCGGCCGCCTCGGCGTAAGAGCGAACCTGTCTCAGTGCAGGAGCCGCACGGCGAAGCAAAAACCTCGCGGCCATCATCGTGTCTTCTAACTGTGGAGAAAGCTGGACTTCACAGTGCACAAATAAATGAGCTACAGAACCCTGAGCCAAGCGAGCACCCAGTCATTCAATAAGCAGCCGAGAGCGCAAGGGCACAGTGGAATTACCCATAAAGCCTAGCGCGCTTTCTGGTGCATCATGGGAAATGAAGTTGTCTGTCCATTAACTATTTCAGACCCTCTGTCTACACTATATTACCAAAGGTTTTGGGACACCCCTCCAAATTATTCAATTCAGGTGTTGTATTTCAGGGGTTGGGCTTGACCCCTTAGTTCCAGTGAAAGGAACTCTTAATGCTTCAGCATACCAAGTCAATTTCATGCTCCCAACTTTGTGGGAACAGTTTGGGGATGACCCCTTCCTGTTCCAACACGACTGCAAACCAGTGCACAAAGCAAGGTCCATAAAGACAAGGATGAGGGAGTTTGGTGTGGAGGAACTTCACAGAGTCCTGACCACAACCTGATAGAAAACCTTTGGGATGAATTAGAGCGGAGACTGCGAGCCAGGCCTTCACGTCCAACATCAGTGCCTGACCTCACATATGCACTTCTAGAGGAATGGTCAAAAATTCCCATGAACACACTCCTAAACCTTGTGGAAAGCCTTCACAGAAGAGTTGAAGCTGTTATAACTACAAAGAACAGGCCAATTCCATGTTAAATTCATGTGCATGTAAAGGCAGACATCCCAGTTTTGGCCTAGCTCACAGTGTCCGTGCTAATTCATCCCAAAGGTGTTCTATCAGGTTGAGGTCACGACTCTGTGAAGTTCCTCCACACAAAACTCACTCATCCATGTCTTTATGGACCTTGCTTTGTGCGCTGGTGCCCAGTCATGTTGGAACAGGAAGGGGTCATCCTGAAACTGTTCCCACAAAGTTGGGAGCATGAAATTGTCCAAAATGTCTTGGTATGCTGAAGCATTAAGAGTTCCTTTCACTGGAACTAAGAGGTCAAGCCCAACCCCTGAAAAACAACACCTGAATTCAATAATTTGGAGGGGTGTCCCAAAATTTTTGGCAATATAGTGTATATTGTGTTTGTTGTTTACTGGGGAAAATTGCTGATGCTAATTAGACTGAGTTTTAAGGTACCAAAGACAAAAGTCAGTGATGAATATCATACACTATTTGGGCAAAAGTTTGTGGAAACCTCGCCTTCATTTCCATATGTTCTTCTTCTCCAAGCTTTTGGAGATTCAAAGATATCCTAAACAAAATTGTTTAGGATCTCTTTGTATGTTTGTAGCATTACAATTTCTCTTCATTCCCTTCAGACCTGAACCTTCCTCTCCACAAAGCATGAAGAAGTAGACTGGAAGAACTCAAATGACCTCTACACAACTGAACACCTTGGGATGAACTGGAACATTGACTCCACATAGACCTCTGCATTCAACATCAATGCCTGACCTCAGTGATGCACTTGTGGTTGAAGGCCACAGTGTGGCTGTAAATATTATATCAGCAAATATACTAGAGATATCAGGAAACATATCAGGGATACTGGAATTGGTGATTCAGAAAGCACATACAAGTGTGGTGGTCAGGTGTTCACAAACAGTTTGGCCATAAAATGTACACATTCATTCATTCATTCATTTATTCATCGAGTAACTTTACACTGATCAGGATTTATCTCAGGAACACTAGGACCTATGGAAATACTTTGGTTGCCAGTCTAACACAGTGCACCTTGTACACATAAATGCACACACTTAATCATGCATATTGGTTTCAGCTTAGCATGGTACTAGAAGGTGCGAGAAAACTTGAGAACCCAGAGGAAACCCACATGGACATCGTGTGAAACCACCCAGAACGTACTCTAGGCTCCAGATCAAATAAGTCTCTGACGTCCTCTGAAGACAAAAATGTTTGGAGAGCCAGCTAGCAAGAGATAAATCTCTGTATCTCTATAGAAAAAGAGACTTCATTGTGTCATAGAGTGTAGAGGGTCAATGTGTACTTGTGTATACTGTTGCATCCGTGTGGGGGTGATGGTAGTGGGCTGTGTGGGCAAGAAATGCAATACAGTATGTAACAGATGCGTTTACAGAGACTGTATACAAATCACACAGTTGCATTAAAGCCTTAGTTTTTTTTTTCTTTTTTTACCAGAAGGTGGCGCCTGGTCCATGTCAAACACTCCCAAGCAATTAGGGCTGACAGGCTGGTATTAAAATATTAAAAAGGTTACTGCTGTTTACACTCATCATTCGCATCTATCCTTCATTAAACATCTATAGGTCATACGGCTGTGCCAGTTATGCTTTTTTACTCGGAACAGATGCACTGCTCTTATTATAAATGCATGATTACCAAACGAAATGACATCATCTTTGAGTGATAATTAGGGTGTAAATGAATTGCGTGGGACAACTTCTAAAATGTGATGTAAGATACGTTTAGTGGATTGGGCACGGGCTGTGTCTCTTCTCCATAACAATGAGAATGTTTGCATACCTAATTACGCATTCTTGAAGGAGCTCAATCGTCTTCGTCTCTCCTTCTACGTCACGCGGTGCTCTCCACAGTGGGCGTGGCCACAGCCGGCATATTTCATTCATAAATCCACTTAACGCCTTTACAGTGAAATAAACGCATCGCGAGAGGCTCGCCCGCTTTGGCTGAAATATCTTTACATGGATCCCACAAATTACAACTAGGTAAGCTTGCATTGAAGATTATCCTTTTGAAGTTACCGCATATTGGACTGCTGTGATTGATTTGCTGTGCATCTGAATAGTATTGTTATGTAATCTATGTAAGTTATGTTACTGGTGTAATGGGAGTTTTCCTAAAAACAGTTTTTCACTTTATACGTGATCATATGTGTCAAGAATGTAAGAAATCTGAAGGTTGGTGCTGAACAGGGTGTAATTAACCTTTTCATTTAATGCCACTTTAGCCTATAAATCTTCTTCTTGACCAAAGAGTCGTTTTAGAAATCTGTGTGATTTCCATTTTATGTAACATTCATGTAATGGGATATGCCTTAACAGTATGTCTGGTTTTGATCTTGGAGTCCCCCTGCACTGCAATGCACTGCATATTTTACTGATTATTATACAGGTTTTCATGATCTTATACACCTACTTTATTGCACTTAAACTGTATAAAATTAACCCTGCATTTCACTATAAGACATACTGCAAAAAATCAAGTTTAGTAGGTGAGCAAATTTTTCCCATCTATGACACAGTAGCTATGCTTTGATTTTGCAGAACCTGTGACCATTCATGTGTTCAGCTTGTTTAACTTGCACAAGACAAGACTTAATAAATAATTTCTGCCCAAATCATTTATTAACAGCCATGGTTTTATTTACTGTGCAGGAAGTGTGCAGGACGTCATTTCTTTTTTAATATAAGAGTTACAAAATATTGTTTGATTAGATGTGGAGTATCAGGCATCACTGAGGCAATAAAGCTTCAGTCATTTTGTGTGTGTGTGTGTGTGTGTGAGAGAGAGTGAGAGAGAGAGAAAGAGAGAGAGAGAGAGAGAATGAGCTGTTATAAGGCTGTGGGTGGGCAGGGACTGGCTAAGTATGCAGCAGGAACTGAGAGCTTTTTTACAGCGAGACACACGCTGAACGCTGCTTACTTGCACACACACACGCACACACAAATACATTGACTTCAGACAGCATCTCAGCACTGACGGAACAGGGACTGCACACACATCGCTCTGCATGTTGCCTTTTCCCTGCTATATGAGAGAGAGGAAGTGCTTGGAAGGTGAGTTTATATGTGTGTTTGTGCCTATATCTGTGTATACATGTGTTTGGCAAATACAGAGATAAAAGGAGTGAACGAGAGAGCAAGTGGTTTGTGTTTTGGGCAGAAGCTGCAGCATTAATAGCATTATCTGATAGAGAGCACATGCTGCAGGGCCTCAGCTGCAGGAAAGGCTGGGATCATAATATGCCTTGTAATATGGAGATTCAGGGAGTGGGGAGTTTTAAAAACAGTACGCATATATATGATCATACAAAGCAGTAGGTTTCAAGCTAAATTCTTTAGGTTAAAGCTTTGCTTTGGCTGCTGATACATGTTGGAGTCTTTATAAGTCTTGGATTATGGCAGAATCTGTATCGAGTAAGGTGTCAAGTGAAATCATGTGTGATGCATCATTACTATAAGTGATATATATATCATATGAACTTCAGGATTATCCATAATGATCTATTTGAATCATACTTGATAACTGGAAACAAACATATTTCTTCTAACCTTAAAGGTAGGATCAGTGTTTTTTTTTTTGTTTGTTTTTTTGTTTTTTAAATCAAGTTAAATCACTTTTGGTAATATCTGACAAAGTTTTGCTTGCATAGTGGACCCTGTAACAAACATATCAGCTCAAAGACAAATCTCCAGTCACTGTGGTGTATCAGGCTTTGGGAGAAAAAACAAACAACGTGGACAACCAACAGGTAGCCAATCAGGACAAAGAGACGTCTACAGTTGCATGTCAATCATGTTGCCTGTCACATCAGAAAAATCTCTCTCTGGCTTTAGCATTCAGATGTTCTGTGTCTATTTTTGTGATGTAGCTTTGAAGTGAAGGTTGAAGGAAGATATTTATGTATTTGGATTTTAAGTTTCAAAAGCTAGATTAAGTTAACTTTAGCTTTAAGGTGGCTGCCTGTCTTCCTCAGGAGGACGCACCTGCTGACCTGGACCATGAGCAATGAGTCTGTCATCTGGAAAAGCCTAACAGAGAACCCCACAGTAAGTACATCTCTCACTTCCTCTCTCTCACTTACTGATGTGTCATTGGGTTAATCTCTGTTTCTGTCCTCTGTCCTGGACTGTTTTCCCTTATTGCTTCTATTCTCTCTTTAGAACATCTTCAGACATGCAAATAGAAAATATCCTGTTCTGTGTCCTTTGTAATTGAATTCATGGTCTGATGTAAACAGATTAGCCTTACAAGACAGCGTTCATTCAGATTCAAGTTGGCTAAGACAGCCAGTGTAATGTACATCAACTGCAGGTAGTATCTTCAATTACCGGCATCATCTGCATTATTTTATTAATAAGGAAATCAGTGGCTGGGTTTAAGCAGGAATTTGTTTAGTTATAGAAGCTCCAATGCCTACTGTTCAAGTACAGCAAAAATTCTGACTGTTGCTTTGTTCCTATTTATCTCAACATTTTGACAGATGGTACCTGATTGAACTTTGAATTGATTAGGCTTAAGTAATTTTGCTACAGGTCATTGCTATCTGACAACTTAATCAATGTGTGACATCCACCATGTGAGAAATTCTCATTTAGCTTGCTAATCTTACTTAGCTTAGCTTATCTTTTTAGACAACTGTGCTTGTTAATACACAAGCTCCTTTACCATCATGATTTTTGCAGGAAGGTAGCCTGGACAATATATATATATAATATATATATATATATATATATATATATATATATATATATATATTATATTATATATATATTGTCCATGTAGTATATATATATTATACTCCTTTCCCAAAGGATTCGAATGCAGTTTGGTTTGGTTTGGTTAGATTTTTCTGCTCAGCAAGACATAAGACCAGGTTTAGGGATCAGGGAATGCATTAAACTATGATGGAGTTGAACACCTCGGGTATAAATACTGACTCTAATGGTTCTTCCTGCCTGATAACTATGTAACATTCAGTTGCTAAGTTATCAAGGACAGATTGTGCTCTGAAATTGAAAAGAGGAGCAGGAGGGGAATTGAAAGGTGAAACTGTACATTCAGCCCAAAGAATTATTCATTTACCAGTTCTAGTACCTTTCATTGGCTGACATTTATTTTGGTTACATGGGTGCAGATGACAGTTTCTTTTCTTTGATCCCTTTAAGAAAAGAGCCTTGTGTCTATTGTGCTCAAGTCTGCACAAGTGAACCTTCACAAGCACTGAACACTGCACTTAACTCGACATGCACCTGTGTCCTCCTCACCCTCTCTACCCACTCATGTGCGGGAGATGAGAGCATGCCGTGGTGAAGAAGTGAAGTGCTTTCATGCAAACTCTCAGTGACTTGTGTGTCTCTTTGTTTTCCATGGAAATGAAAGTTCCAAGATCAAACAAAATCTACTTTTGAAGTTTGCAATTTACCAGATGTCCATTCTGAGTCCATTTCCTGTGCTTTAAAATATATAGTACATCAAAATATCTGTATGTGGGAGTTTAGAGAAACTTCATGTCTGGTTAAGCAATTTCTCTCTGTGGTGTTCACTCAGGAGCTCCCTCTGGAGCGTGGGGAGGAGGATGGCTACCTCCTCTACCTTGTTCTTTTGTCCTTCTTCATCTCTGCGACGATTGCCATCCTGTTGGTCTTGTTGATTGCCTGTCGCCGCTGTTGTGAGGGAGAACGGAGCTTTGCTCGGTGAGACAAAAGCCTCTAATGTCTATTAATGTAAACATGTCACTGACAGGCAAATAGTAGAACTATACATGTATTGACCACCACAGCAGACATGTCTCAAATTACTGACTTCAGACAGCATCTTATAAACTCATAGTTTGAAGTTTTAGTTTGAATACATTCCAATGATAGTGACCTGCTTTTTCAAAAAGAGGCTGTCTGACTCATAACTGACTCACACATTGACTGACTGACTACCTCAATGACAGACACACTTACCGATTAACTCACTCACTCACTCACTCACTCACTGGTTTACAGACTTATCAACTCACTGACTAACTCACTCACTTTCTCATACATGGCTTACTGACGCTCTACATGACTTCCTGACTCTCTACATGGCCTCCTGACTCTCTACATAGCATATTGATTCTCTACATGGTTTCCTGGCTCACTACATGGCTTCCTGACTCTCTACATGGCTTCCTGACTCTCTACATGGCTTCCTGACTCTCTACATGGCTTCCTGACTGTCTTCATGGCTTCCTGACTCTCTACATGGCTTCCTGACCCTCTACATGGCTTCCTGACCCTCTACATGGCTTCCTGACACACTACATGGCTTACTGACTCTCTACATGGCTTACTGACTCTCTACATAGCATATTGATTCTCTACATGGTTTCCTGGCTCACTACATGGCTTACTGACTCTCTACATGACTTCCTGACTCTCTACATGGCTTCCTGACTCTCTACATTGCATATTGATTCTCTACATGGTTTCCTGGCTCACTACATGGCTTCCTGACTCTCTACATGGCTTCCTGACTCTCTACATGGCTTCCTGACCCTCTACATGGCTTCCTGACCCTCTACATGGCTTACTGACTCACTACATGGCTTACTGACTCTCCACATGGCTTCCTGATTGACTACAAAGCTTACTGACTCTCTACATGGCTTACTAACCCTCTACATGGCGTACTGACTCACTACATGGCTTACTGACTCACTACATGGCTTCCTGACTCTCTACATGGCTTTCTGATTGACTACATGGCTTACTGGCTCTCTACATGGCTTACTGACTCTCTACATGGCTTCCTGACTCTCTACATTGCATATTGATTCTCTACATGGTTTCCTGGCTCACTACATGGCTTCCTGACTCTCTACATGGCTTCCTGACTCTCTACATGGCTTCCTGACCCTCTACATGGCTTACTGACTCACTACATGGCTTACTGACTCTCCACATGGCTTCCTGATTGACTACAAAGCTTACTGACTCTCTACATGGCTTACTAACCCTCTACATGGCGTACTGACTCACTACATGGCTTACTGACTCACTACATGGCTTCCTGACTCTCTACATGGCTTCCTGATTGACTACATGGCTTACTGGCTCTCTACATGGCTTACTGACTCTCTACATGGCTTCCTGACTCACTACACGGCTTCCTGACTCACTACATGGCTTACTGAATCTCTACATGGCTTACTGACTCACTACATACACTATATTGCCAAAAGTATTCGCTCACCCATCCAAATAATCAGAATCAGGTGTTCCAATCACTTCCACGGCCACAGGTGTATAAAATCAAGCACCTAGGCATGCAGACTGTTTTTACAAACATTTGTGAAAGAATGGGTCGCTCTCAGGAGCTCAGTGAATTCCAGCGTGGAACTGTGATAGGATGCCACCTGGGCAACAAATCCAGTCGTGAAATTTCCTCGCTCCTAAATATTCCACAGTCAACTGTCAGCTGTATTATAAGAACGTGGAAGTGTTTGGGAACGACAGCAACTCAGCCACGAAGTGGTAGGCCACGTAAACTGACGGAGCGGGGTCAGTGGATGCTGAGGCGCATAGTGCGAAGAGGTCGCCAACTTTCTGCAGAGTCAATCGCTACAGACCTCCAAACTTCATGTGGCCTTCAGATTAGCTCAAGAACAGTGCGCAGAGAGCTTCATGGAATGGGTTTCCATGGCCGAGCAGCTGCATCCAAGCCATACATCACCAAGTGCAATGCAAAGCGTCGGATGCAGTGGTGTAAAGCACGCCGCCACTGGACTCTAGAGCAGTGGAGACGCGTTCTCTGGAGTGACGAATCGCGCTTCTCCATCTGGCAATCTGATGGACGAGTCTGGGTTTGACGGTTGCCAGGAGAACGGTACTTGTCTGACTGCATTGTGCCAAGTGTAAAGTTTGGTGGAGGGGGGATTATGGTGTGGGGTTGTTTTTCAGGAGCTGGGCTTGGCCCCTTAGTTCCAGTGGAAGGAACTCTGAATGCTTCAGCATACCAAGACATTTTGGACAATTCCATGCTCCCAACTTTGTGGGAACAGTTTGGAGCTGGCCCCTTCCTCTTCCAACATGACTATGCACCAGTGCACAAAGCAAGGTCCATAAAGACATGGATGACAGAGTCTGGTGTGGATGAACTTGACTGGCCTGCACAGAGTCCTGACCTCAACCCGATAGAACACCTTTGGGATGAATTAGAGTGGAGACTGAGAGCCAGGCCTTCTCGTCCAACATCAGTGTGTGACCTCACAATTGCGCTTCTGGAAGAATGGTCAAAAATTCCCATAAACACACTCCTAAACCTTGTGGACAGCCTTCCCAGAAGAGTTGAAGCTGTTATAGCTGCAAAGGGTGGACCGACGTCATATTGAACCCTATGGATTAGGAATGGGATGTCACTTAAGTTCATATGCGAGTCAAGGCAGGTGAGCGAATACTTTTGGCAATATAGTGTAGCTTACTGACTCTCTACATGGCTTCCTGATTGACTACATGGCTTACTGACTCTATGTATGGCTTCCTGACTCTCTACATGGCTTACTGACTCTCTACATGGCTTACTGATTCTTCACATGGCTTCCTGACTCTCTCTACATGGCTTCCTGACTCTCTACATGGCTTCCTGACTCTCTACATGGCTTATTAACTCTCCACATTGCATACTGAATGGGATGCCTCACTGGCTTACTGACCGACTGAATGATTAACTCTTTAATCAGCTGGCTGGTCTGCCTCACAGATTTAACAGAATTGAAACGCACATGTGTGGGATTTGCTTGCAACATTTGCATACTCAGTGGACACAGGTACCTAAAATATGTATCACTAATCCATAATTGAATTCAGAGAAGAAGATTGAGACTGCCTAGTAGTTCTTATTTTAAATCCACTCATAGTATTTCTTATAGAAAATATCCACTGACCATGGTCACTGTCCACCTGATGGTTAGACTAAATACATGAATATGACAGCCTTGGAAAGCGAAGAGTGGAAATGAATGGCTGGGCAAAAACAATAGTGGCAAAGAAGATTGGAACAATGTTGTTAAGTAGAAGAGCACAATGGTGAAGCAGAAGGTTATATGAGCAATAAAATGATATTTTCTCTCCTTTTTCAGTCTGTGAAACTTTAGCTGATCATGGAAAGGTTTTTCCTCCCAGATCATCTGAGACAGCTATGATGTCTGATACCTCACAGTTCAACCTATGGTACCACAGTTTCATTTGTGATATACCACATGAAAAACTGTGAGGTGTCATGGTTCTTTATGTGGCAGTTTTATGTACAGCAATATTATGCAATAACTTGGTTCCTCACAGTTATTGTTTTGTAAGATGCAGGACTGCTATCACCCTAAACATTTTCTTTTTATTCTTGTATGTTTATATGTGTGTCAGTGTGTGATATCTGTGAGGTACTAAATGTGCCTGCACTGCAGTCTCTCACAAAACGATGAAACTAATGAGATCTCATAGCAGCTATCAGCCATGATTAATCTCTCCTGGCACGTCGCGTACGCTCCGACTCTTTCTCTCTCTCTCGCTCTCTCTTTCACACACACACTCACACAGTGAGGAGTCACAATGTCGGGATGGAAAAGCACCCCCAGTTTATTCTCACTGCTACATGGTCCCATATGGACGGACAAACTGTCTCCTTTAATCAGCGAATCGTTTCTGTAGATAGCACAGTGGGCTGAGTGCATCAGACTGAGTTCATTTGGCTTGTCATGAAGACATGTGATGAAGGTGATGATAAAACTATAAAGGACTCAATCTGGCCCTTATTATTTGTTTGTATTTAGGTTCATTCCCTGCTTCAAGCGTAGCGATGACCCAGAGAAGCCGACCACCTCCTATGTTGAGGAAACGCAGCTGGTGCATGGTAAAATGCCCATTTTTGGTATTATTACGCTATCATACTATACATAAAAATCTGTTTTGGTTTACATAAACAAACAAATGACATAATATTGTTGCAGCATATTTGTGACTACCAGCATATGCAATAACCTGACAGAAAGTGGTTTAAATGTAAAATCTGTGGGGGTGGGATATGACTAAATGAGTTTGCAGTAGATGCTCTACAGTCAGGCTTTTGTAACAATAAATAGTTATATTTCACTGTGATATTGTATGTGTCATGTAGAAATAAATAACTGCATTTTTTGTCTTTTTATACACTGTTCTGGCTCGACTACATGAATGCTCTAGGACATAGCCGTTATATCATCCAAAATCCTTATTTCTGTCGCAGCATAAACTGGCAAATCTGGTATTTAATTAATCTTGTTAAATTCCTCTATTTTATTCTATTAATTAGGTGGTGATGAGTAATTAATTAGATATTTTGCACTGTCTGATTCATATTCTGTAGCCACAAATAAGTTGTTTATTTATATTTGTTGTGGAATAAAACACTAGGAATAGAACAATTAGACATATAGAAAATTAATCAACAACACATAACAGAACTTTTCCAATACCAGGACGAAAGCCCCCAGTCTTTTATTCCTCTTCTTCCACATACATTTGCTGACACTATTTAATTTTCTATCTTTTATTTATTATAGAATGTCATGCCATATATGACTAAAGACCACATCGGAAACCGTAAATCTCCAGCTTTACATTTGACTGGTACAAAGTGCTGAAACTAAGGACCCCATTGTCTTTTAAATTGTGTATAACTACTGATTCAGGTTGTAACAAATGGCACAGGAGTTTTAAGGCTTTTCCAGAACTCAGATAAATACCATTATCGGAAATAAATTGCTTCAGACCCAACCAATATGTTTGTGCCCGCATGAAATTAGAACCCATATTGTTATGTTCTAATAGGAGTTTATCAAATATCCATAAATGCTTCTAAACCAAAATGAGAGAAATAAAAGCATGCATTCATCATCACAATGTTGCTGTTATACAACACACATTTTCTGATATCGTATTGATCTTCCCCTTGGGCTAGGATTCATAGCAACAGTCAAGCACATTTTTACTTTCTGTATCATACAGAGTTCCATGCATAAATGAAGCAGGGGGTATATTTGTTCTCCCCATGCAGAAATCACAATCCGTGTGGATGAGTCAGAGTGTTTGTCGGCAGCCAGCTCCCACGATATGGAGACTGAGCGCTTCCTGTCCACGGGAAGCACAGGTCGGCGTGTGTCCTTCAACGAGGCAGCTCTCTTCGACCACAGCAAGAAGGCACAAGAGAAAGGCCGAAGGTCAGTAACCTTCTCGCACTCACCTCAGAGATCTCTGTTACTCTATTGTACATATATATATTTATATATATATATATATATATATATATACACACACACACTTACTCACTCGCACACTCTCGCACACATACAACACCCACACACACATGTATACATATATATTAAAATAGAGAACAGAGTCTACAAGAATATAATATACTCTAATTCACTGATATAAAAAAAAATCATCTGCTTGTAAGAGCTGGCAGTCTGTCTTACGCTAGCATATGTGTAATATATGAATCACCAACTATATGAAACCCCACACCCACACAATATAATTCACAGTTCTCTCAAGCATTCATTTAAGCTTTCATTTTCTCCTTAAAGGGAACAGTAATTTTATTCAGGCAGACATTATTCAGCCCCCTTTGCCTTTCTGCCTTCAGGTACACACTGACTGAGGGTGACTTCCATCACCTAAAGAATGCCAGACTCACACACCTCCACCTCCCGCCAGCCGCCCTCAAGATCGTCACCATCCACGAGTGTGAGTCATCGGAGAACAACATTGCCATGACAACACGGCCTGTCGCTAAATCCAGCCTCTCCATCTTCCAGGTGACACATGGCAGGATTCAATATGACGTATGTCACAGCACTGCCGATGCCAGTGGGTCAGTTAAAAGCTGCAGGTCGGTGGTTCTGCTTAGCTGTTTGTGTGAAGTAGCATTAAACGGGGAGTAGAGTACTGTACTCACATTTCAGGCTCTGATTATAGAATTACTTTAGCCGTCAAAGGCATACTGAGTGCACATCAAACTATATCCTACACATGTGGGAGAATCAAATTTTCTATAAATAAGTTTACCTTTGCTGAAGAATGAAATATAAGAGATTGACTCAAATTTCATTTCTGGAAATCTAAAGGTAGCTACTAAATTCCATCATGTGTAAAATATGAAACTCTATATGATGGGTGGCATGGTGTTGCAGAGAGTAGTCTCCAGGATCCTTGGTTCAATCCTGAACATGGGTTATTGTTGGAGGTGGATTAACTCAGCTACGTTGCCCCAGGTGTGAAAAAATATGTGAATGTGTATGTGCATGGTGCCCTGCAATGGTAGTGTTTTTTATTTGAAAAAAAAACAACTGGATTTTATCACACAGGGTTTTATCACATTGTTTTTGTCACCATTCTATAAAAGTAATAAGGTGTGAGTATGCATTATAGTGATTTTATCATCAATTTGTGTCATGCATAAGAACAGTCATATGCCATATTCCTTTAATATATGACTAAAGTATTCATGACAGCATATATGTCCACATTAAAACCAACAACTGATCCAACAACTGATGTTAGACTTCCAAGTAGATAGAAATATAGTAGATGGGGATACACTGAAGTATTCCTTGCATTTCATACAAAGGTTCTTAAAGGTTCAGTTCAAAATCTGTTAATTTAAGTTAATAAAACAACCCATGTAAAAGAAAACAGATGCCATAGCTGCACAATTTATGTGGAACATTTGGTGAGCTTTAGCTTGGTGTAAAAGGCAATGCTGTGATGTCTGTTATCTGTACTCAGCCTCCAATGCACCCACTGCCACAGACAGCTCTTCGTAGCCTAAGTCCCAGTTCAGCTCTGCCAGGTGATGCCCTCAACTCCACTGTGGATGCCAGCTTCTGTGACAGTCCACCATCTCCCAGCCCAGAGCCACCAAGACCCATCTTGGTAATCATAAATCATAGGCATTTACACAAACCAACTGATGCAGAATATTTTAGGTCATACATACCAAAATTTGGAAAACTGGTAACCCTGGGAACAATTTGGTCACAAAAATTCAAAATGACTAAACTCAATATAGGTTACAAAGTATTAACAACTACATTTTCCTAATTTGTGAAATTTATCTTGTTCCACATTTTACAGTAATGATATTTTTCTCACTCAGATGGAAATTAGAGGTACAAGCTTGAGAAATGGGGGCAGCCCAAGCAGTGGGCGTGAACCAGCACTCGCTCTTGCCTCGGGTGACTCCTCCTCAAGCTGTGTCCCTCAGGGTCCAGTAATGCATTTCTTCACCAAGCTGCGGCGGCATGCCAGTCTGGAAGGAGCCAGTCCTTACCTTAAGATCAAGAGATGGAAGTTCGACAGCAGCCAGAGAGCCTCCAGCCTGGAGACCAGAGGTGAGACCGGCAAAGCTCAGGTTGAGCTGCAGAACCACTGCTCTGGAACTTATACTGTTTTAAGAAATCCATGTTGCATTATGAATATTCATTAGACTCAAAGCAATGGATGTTCAGGCACTGGAACACAGGGAAGAAAAGGGATGGCATTTAGCAGAATAACTTTATTATTTATTATCCTATAATTTGTCATGGTGGCACAACCACACATGGCTACATCAATAATACTATACAAATTCTTTTGCATTCTGTAGTTATCTCTGTTGGATTCTGTTATCCATAGTGCTGTTTCTCAAACCTGAATGTTTAAGGTGGATTATCTAATCTGAAGGTGGATTCATTTTATACAAAGTACTGTGTAAAAGTCCTTTTATTTAGTGCAAATATTGTTGTATTTTATGCATTATTGAAATCTGCATTATAAAACAATTTTAGATTTTCAAAATTCCAAACATATATTACGAGACCACTTTTCAGACAAAAACACATATTCCTGGGTTTTGCATGCAAATAAAATTCAAAGTCTCCAGAAGAAACTGTGGTAGATTCTCCAAGATGCTCAGAAAAAAAACAGTTAATTGTTAATAAATTGTTAATAAATTGTGTCTATAAATGTAAATATTTTCAAGTCATCTTTACCGGATTTCTTTGCATGTGCCTAAGATTTTTGCACAGTACTATACAGTCCCAGCGGTTCTGAGAGTAGCTCTGGCTGTTATTCAATTGGCAGGTTTATATTAATGCACTTGCTCTAATACTTTACTGTTTCTATAGTAACAGCAGTTTATTTAGAAGGACTTGCATGGTGGATAATCTGCATAATCTATGCCTAATAAAAAAAAATCGATAAAAAGGTTATTTAACTGAAAAAGTAGTATTATTGATGGTGAAGCTTTATATCCAGAAATGTTTATGTACCATTTTTGGAAGGAATCTCCAGTGTCAATGCTTTCAGTCATTTATTAATTATTAATTAACTTCAAGAGAGAGAAAAAAAGGGAGGCTTGTGAGGAAACCACTTTTAGTAGCTATAATACAAGTGATAATAAAACTGATAAATGTTTTGTGGACATTCAACAACATTAAATGTTACGACAATCAAATTAAAAACACAATGCGTCATTCATTAATAAATAAAATTGATTACTGTAGTAAAAGCAGAACAAAACACTTTCTCTTTGTCTCAGGTCACATCACACAAATCTGTAGTGGATCTCTTTCCTATAATCTATATGCCCCTTCATGTGGTATAAGACTCACGACTCACTGGCATAGTGTATTCATAAAAGAACAAGTTGAAACATTTTGCAGACACCATACATTATGGTGAATAATAGTAAAACAATAATGAATTCTCTGTATCTTTTATCATACATAAATTTATTTAAGCATGATTATTATAATTGCAAAATTAAAACAATATTTTATTCAGTTAAGTAATTCATATATTAGCACAGCAAAGTTAATTAATTCAGTTAATTTGATTAACCTCTTCCTCCCTAGAATAACATACAGTTTCTAAATGAATCACATGATCTTCTGCTGAATTGCCCTTCATTTGTAGAAGTGGTAAGTGTGTGTGTTTGTGCATGTGTGTGTTTGTGCATGTGTGTGTAAGAAGGGAGTGGCTTTGGTCAAATGTCGGCAGATGGCCGGATGACTTCCTTCAAGGGCAAGCCAGCAGTCTTGCTCTCAGCCAAACTAAGAGAGAGAGAGAGAGAGAGAGAGAGATTTTCTATAATTCACACAGTGAAATAAATAAAATAAATGGATTTAATTATTTGCTCATCCATTATTGAACTGCCAGGATTTGGCAATTTAATAACTATTTAATGCTGTATTTCTCCAAAACATTTTCATACAATACAAAGGTTATGGACAGAAAGAATGACCAATAGACTTAACTGTGGGTCACATAAAAGGACCTGTGGCATGTGTTGATGTTGTGCACTCTTTCTAGGCTCCCCCAAACGGAGGCCATTTCAGAGGCAGAGAGCAGCCAGTGAAAGCATGGATCAAGAGGAGAACGGTGCCCACCACATTGACCTCATCCAGTACATCGCCCGCACCAAGGACGTGGCCTATTGCTCACCACGTCTCCTTTCCCCCCCATCCACACCCCCACCGTCCCTCGGCAGGTATCTTTAATTCCCTCCCCCATCTGTCTGCTGCAGCAATCATCCACCTCTCCTGCACGCAACAACAAGCCATTCCATGCTGGAGCAATGGCAGTAGTTCTTAGAAGGGCACTCTGACTTTGTTGGCAACTGTAATGTTTAGAAGATGGGTCAAATAGTCTTTGGGCACTTTGAAGATTAGAGCTGTCTGGTTTTCTCAAATTACCACAGTTATCAGGGATGTGTACCATTGCTTATTCCATGATGATTTCATAGATTGCATCACTGCTTTTACATTTACACTTACTGAGACTGCTGGCTGTTCTCTATTTCTCTCACATTAAACACTATGTGTGCCATTCGACAGTAAACCATCTGTGCTTTGGCAGTAACATCTGCTTGAATTTCCTTTTTGGCTGTCAGATATTTACAGACCACCTACTGTGTATCACCTGTATTTGTGCAGGCTCCCGTCACACTGTCTGTGTCAAGTATATGATTGTATCTGACGGGCTTTATGCTTCGCTCTTTGCAGGTTAGAGGTGGAGGTGATGGTGGAGCCAAGCTGCAGCAGAGCAATGGGGCCTGGTGTGATTGGCCTGAACGCTGAGCCCCAAGATGATGCTCCTGGCGTGGGCTGTCGTCGGGAGAGCAAAGACCATCAGAGCCTTTATCGTGACATCTGGACCTTGCGCGCCTCTCTGGAGCAGTACATCTCCTCTGACCAGAGCAGTAACAATGACAAAGACTCAGTTCATAGTGATGCAGACAGTGTGTCTTCGCTTAGGCTTCGGACAGAGAAGGGTGGGCTGCCAAGTTACCCCTCCCAGGACACTGGGGATGGGATGGAAGGGGATGCAGAGATGCCTGGGAATGATGGTCAGGAGAAAAGAAGAAAGCAGGACAGTGTGGATTCTGATAAAGGGAGTGATGAATCAAGTACCCGGAAGCTTCTGCAAATGGACAGTGGCTATGCATCTATAGATGCCCCCTCCCGTGCCCCTGATGAGGTACGGCTGTTCCGGAGCAGCAGTGGTAGCAAGGAGGACTTAGGATCAGCCATGGAACGCAGACATTTCTTCACCAGCTCTGGACACAGAGGAACAGTGTTTGACAGCTTTGACACAGATATATTTGATGAAGAACTTGAGGTAGAACCCAGGGGAGCTAGCGGAGGTAGTGATGCGGTGATGGAACTGGAAGAGGGTGGTTTGGTGTGGTCACCCTTTGGGCAGATGTTTACACAGTCTGACACTCAGTCTCATACCTTGTCTTGCCGGGACTATAGCATAGATGAAAAAACAGACGCACTCTTCCACGAGTTTCTGCGACATGATCCCCAGTTTGACCAACAGGAGTCACCAGTGCGTTCAAAGCACCGGTCTCGTGTGCATCTTCGCAAGCAGTGGCAGCGATCCAAGCAGTATAGTGATCCTGGCCAGCGCTTCCACTCCTCCTTTGATCGTTATCGCACCCCACTTCGTCGTGGAGAGACAGTTAACTACCCTCTGGAAAGTAGCTACCACAGTACACTTCCTCGAATTGTCAGCGGCCCAGATGAGGAAAACAGTGATGGGACTGCCAACCTTGCAGAGATGCCTAAAGCCAATCAGATCTTGGGAGCTGCTGATAAGAGTTCTGCATCTCCAAAGGAGGACCACACAAAGCACCCTCAGAGTACTGATACCGGTGGAGAGTTGAAAGAAAAGGCAGAACTTGCACCCTCTGAACTCCCTCCAGTGACTGATAGTACTATGGGTCAGCCAGAAGTTGCAGAAGAGTCCGGGCACACAGTCCAGCCTCTTGAGTCTACAGAAGGTCATTCACCCCCACAGCTAGCCCAAACTGGGTACGGTCCTCAGACAATCACAGCAGACCTGAGTGATAAACTGTCTGCAACCATTGAAGAGCGTCTGTATTCTGACTTACGCAGGACCAGGGAGCAACCCGAGTGTTTACTGACAGCCACACATGCCTCACCCGACCACAGCCCAGTGTAGCACATGGCTCCACTCATCCCGACCAACTCTATGCTGATCTCAACCGGGCTTCAGTGATCAAACATTCAGAGGAAATTACCCTTAGACACTGATCTGGGACCAGGTTTGGTTGTCAATTTAGGGTTGGGATCACAGCAGCAGACCTCAGAGTGTGGATCCATGGTCAGTTTTTAAGGGGAACTTCTTTCTAAATCATCTCCAATGTTCAGTAAGTGGAGATCAAGACCCTTACCTCACATCTGACATGACATTAAGTCATTTTTGAATGGTGTATGTATGGTTTATTGCTTTATTCTGGCTCCATTTAGTTATATGTTGAGTTCAAAAGCCAATATACTCTCTGCACTAGGTAATCCACTGTGAAATTGGGTGCTACTAGACTTGTGATTAATGTCCTTTGGCTTTGATTTGCCATATTTCTACACAGTCCCTTGATTCAGGCTCTTTTCCTTTTTGGAAAAGTACACACCTAATTCAGAAGACACAAAGTACTAATCCGTGATAGAGCCTTTGTCTCTGATATAACCTGCTCTTGATTTATGTGTTATAGATTCAGTTCTTCTGTCCCAAGTCTGTCTAGCCCACTCTATCTGCTTGGCTTTAATCATGTCTGAATAATGACAAAATGAGCTATGTATGTTGCACTACAATGATCGGTGTATGCACTTTTCATAATTTCTACCACAGTGTTCTTCATTAAGTGTCCTTGTCGTATTGTGGTGTGGTTCATACTAGAACTACTGGTATGGGAGAAAAACTGCCTTTGGTGCAAATCATGTAATGTTATGAGCTTTTGTTCTTAACCATACTATTTATTATTGCTTTAATATTTAATGCTAATGTATATGTTTTTCTAAGTGTCTGAGGAAAGAGAATAGATTTTGTGTATGAGATTTTAATCTGTAGGTAAGGTCAGGTAAGCTAATTATCACGTTTTAATTGAAAAATAAACGAAAAAAAAAGAACTTTGTGATAAGCAGAGAGTTTAAATGAGGTCTGTGCTCTAGTGTGTCTCTTGAGTCACTTGTGTTTTATTAGACTTGATGAGGGAGGCATGCTTCTTCCTGCATGCTCTTCACAGACCAGCCACTATGTGTTCATTAACATTTCATTTTCATGTGAAGACAACAAGAGAGAAGCATTCCCAAAGGCTAAACTCTCATCCGGCCTGGAGAAAGAAATTACAAAAGGGTCGTTTGTGGTAAATCCTATTGACAAATAACCCCATGCAAGTGGATCTTGCTAAAAATGCCACAGTTCTAGTCAATATCAATTATCCAATCAAGGGGATTAAAGGCAGAAATTCCAATTAAAGGATTCATGCGAAGAGTAGATGAGATTAGCAGCAGTTTTTGGTAAAAGCCATTTGTGGATTCTGTGGTAGAGCAGACGTCCTCAGACAACAGAACCTAAATGATGTATTTGAAACTTTGAGCAGGATTCAGTGCTGCTGCTTCTTCCCTCCTTTTTCATAATACCACCTAGGATTTTGAGGACAGGAAAAAGACCATTAGCCATTATTTTAGGTGAGGGACATTGTTTAAAATTAGTAACAAATATGTACATAAAATAAAGAAAGATGTGTTGGTTTTAGAGTGGCATTGCATGCTTAATCTTGCTCAGGATTGCTAATATGACAGATAAAGCTTCAATAAACTGTGCTGAAAATATCATCTACCATGAATATGATGCCTTTGCCATCACGTGTATCTCTCTACATTACAGTGTATAACTCATCACTAGATACTTGCTGTTTGCTCTGTTCCAGAGGACATCAGCACCATCTCAATACAACAAGACTTACCAAGTACCTTTGTACAGAGGGCAATTTTGAAATGTAAAAAAGCACAATAGTTTCTGTTTTCAGGTTATAGACTAGTCTTTACTAGAAGTATAGACTTCAATGCCAGATGCTTGGGTGATGTTTTGTGTGCTATCAAAGTAGCCTGTTTAATGCATCGAAGCATTACTGTGCATAGTTTTGCATGAGATGAATCAATTTTAGTAAAGATAACTGTTTTATTCAGATCTGAAATTCAGCACCAAATTAGATAATACCTAATGGATGCTTATTTGTTCGAAGCATAAAATAAACAGAAATCAGAATGATATTTGTTCTAAGATTTTTAAATATTTTATGGAGTCTATTTATTTTAGGAGTATGCCTTGATGAATATGGAAGAGATTTTGCTAAGAGTATGTCCACCGCAGAAATATTTTTACTTTGCTAATATATTTCCACTGGAGACCTTTTTTGCTTGCTGTATTTCCATGGAAAAACATATTTCTGTATAATTGCTTGATATTTAAATGGTTCCGTTTAAGGAGGGGGAAAAAATGTGAGGAAGAATAAATAAAACTTTTCAGAACAATTTTTGTTTACCTCAAACTCTAAAGCCCTGAGGGACCAAATTGACAGAAATGTTTGTCTCAATAAAGAAAAAATGCATCATGCCTGTGCATAATGTGTCATTTTGTTAAAAAATTCTATGAATGATAATTCTCCATTAGCGCTACACACTATCAACACGTCATGCTGTTTTTCCTGTTGGTCCTTCAGTGTAACTATAGCACAGCTGCCATCCCTTCCTTCCACCTCCAGAAGGGGCCGAATCTCCCCATGGGAACATCAAATATTCATATCAGCCTGGCTAATAAATTAAGAATGGCTGTTCAGTAATTATGATGCTAAATCAATAGTAACCTGGGTGTCACCAAGCAGAGAGGGCCTTCCACTTCCACGGGAATGATTATCAATCAACATCCTGAGAGCGCAAATAACCAATACCAACTCCTCTACAGCTTGCTTTCCATTCAGAAGGAAATGATTCACGATAAGCTCATATCAGTATGGTATTAAAACCGTTCCATGGATACAGGACAGTATATGAGCATTGTAGAGTATATTTAAATGATATAGTCTTGTATAGTAGATTTATAATAAGTGTCACTCCAGACTGAGAGGGTTGTAAGATTTCTGCTTCTATTTTGCAATTTATTATTTGATCTCTGATCTATATGGCATCTGGGTGCAGTGATCAATCCCTATAAAGCATTTTCAAAACATGCTTCAATCAATTCTCTGTTGGAATCAGCAGTCTGAATTTGTATTTGTGCTTCAGCAGAAAACCCAGAGAGAAGATCAAGGCCAGATAAATCTGCTCCACAGACATGAATCTGTTCACTTATAAGCCGGAAAATAGTTCTGTGAATATGGCGGTATGGCTTTCATTTACAGCTCAGTGTGCTCACAACCTGAAGGTTATGAGTTCAAATATAATGACTACCAGGACAGAGCCATAAACTGCTTAGGATACATTGCCAAATAAAGTATGTCTTGCATTTGAAAGAAAAGAACTGATTTTCATATTATTATAGAAAGCTTAAGGTTTTCAAGAGGAATAATTTAACACAGATATTGGTTGGCACAGGGACAGCAAAATGGGAATGGGAGTAATTTTGTCTTTTGTTAATTGCTGAACCCATAAAAACAGCCCCTTATACACACTTAAAAATGGTTTATGGAGAGCATCTGCTATACAAATCCCTGTGTAAGTGTCGACTATGGAAACTATCATGTTAGAATGAGCACATTAAAGTAAACCTGTGATTTCCTTCACAGCCAGCACTATAGTTGTCTCTGATGAAATGAATCAACTTCTGATCAATTGTTATTAAGAACTCATTTAATTAATTTGCTTATGGTTATAGTAAAGCTGAATTTAACATAATGAAACCTTGTTGAAAGCATTTGACATTATGATATATACTCCCTGATCACTTTATTAGGAACAGCTGTATATTTAACATAACCAAAATATAAGGCAACTAATACATTTATCATATATATATATATATATATATATATATATATATATATATGTTGGGAGCATGGAATTGTCCAAAATGTCTTGGTATACTGAAGCATTCAGAGTTCCTTTCACTGGAACTAAGGGGCCAAGCCCAGCTCCTGAAAAACAACCCCACACCATAATCCCCCCTCCACCAAACTTTACACTTGACACAATGCAGTCAGACAAGTACCGTTCTCCTGGCAACCGCCAAACCCAGACTCGTCCATCAGATTGCCAGATGGAGAAGCGCGATTCGTCACTCCAGAGAACGTGTCTCCACTGCTCTAGAGTCCAGTGGCGGCGTGCTTTACACCACTGCATCCGACGCTTTGCATTGCACTTGGTGATGTATGGCTTGGATGCAGCTGCTCGGCCATGGAAACCCATTCCATGAAGCTCTCTGCGCACTGTTCTTGAGCTAATCTGAAGGCCACATGAAGTTTGGAGGTCTGTAGCGATTGACTCTGCAGAAAGTTGGCGACTTCTTCCAGACCAGACCGAGAGCCAGACCTTCTCGTCCAACATCAGTGTGTGACCTCACAAATGCGCTTCTGGAAGAATGGTCAAAAATTCCCATAAACACACTCCTAAACCTTATGGACAGCCTTCCCAGAAGAGTTGAAGCTGTTATAGCTGCAAAGGGTGGACCGACGTCATATTGAACCCTATGGATTAGGAATGGGATGTCACTTAAGTTCATATGTGAGTCAAGGCAGGTGAGCGAATACTTTTGGCAATATAGTGTATATATAGTCTCAAATTCCTTTTCATGGCATGAAGAAGTGAAACCCCATGTAGTCTTCTTCTGTTGTAGCTCATCCACCTCAGGCTTCAAAGTGTTCTGCATTTGCCTCTCCACTGCAGTTAAAATGGTTATTTGAGTAATTCAACCAGGGTTTTTTCGCCTGTAGAACTTCTGCTCACTGGAATTTTTGCATCACTCTGTGCACACTGTAATGATTATTGTGCATGAAAATACTATGTGAATTCGAAAATACTCAAAAGAGTCCATTTGGCCATGGTCCAAGTCAGTGAGATCACATTTTTACCCCATCCTGATGTTTTCTGACAAGAACATTTGCTGGCATCTGCTTAGATGAACAGGTGTGCAGATGTTTCTAATAACATGATACGTGAGGGTATATATTTTTATATAACCCTCACGTTTTATCCAGATCTCACAGCTGGAAGACAAATGCATTAAGAGGAGGTCTTTAGAGATCTTTGAAGAAATAAGATCAAAAATACAAAGAGATACTGAGATGACACTCCTTGTGTGCTTTGTCTAAGCTTGGCATGCATTTAGATGATTGCCGTGTGAAGCCCGTTGGCTGTGAGCAGACGTTCATGCCATGCGTTTTTTTCCTGCAGTGTAATGGCAGCACATTTGCTCTCCGTGAGGATTTCTTCTTGTGCCAGGCTCAGTCTACAAACCTCACTTCAGCAAGCTAGCCCTTCGTCCGAGGTTCTTCTACCTTCCTATCTATATTTTAAGGCTAGATAGCTAGCTCGTATTGCTCGTACAGTTTATACAACTTGTATATCTTGCATATTATTGTAATGCATGGGTGTCTAATAGTGGAAATAGATGTGCTTTTTGAAGCCTAATATACTGAATAATCCATTAAACATAGGTGATGAGTGAGTCATTCGAAACACACAAAAGCACTTAAAATATTAAACAACAGCGCTGCTCGACATCTCATCTACTCTAAAGAGATCTCTCTCCTCCTCGTTTCCATCCCTACCACCATCTCTCTGCTGATAGCACTTTTTAACAAATCAGAGGGAGAGACAGAGAGTGTGTGGGAGACATCCGTGACTCAGAGGGAGGATTCTGCACACACTTTTATTGGAAGGCCGTTCAGTTTCTCCTTTCCAATTAAGCTGTGCTGAAAAATGCAAGCCCATTCACCACTTGGCTTGAAAGCTTCATCTGAGAAAAAAAAACAGTGCAATCTTTTTGAAAAGTTCATGTTCATTTTTCATGATGGAAAATCGCATGAAAGATTGACATTTTTATGGGTTCAAGTTTAACACTGATGCCGTGAGGCTAAAGCAGCTAAAAAGTCTGTCTCATTTGGAAATCTTAAAACTCTGACTCATCCACATTTACCAGTTTGATCTATTTTACTTTAGTTATTAATTCATAATAGCTACCAGGGGCGGCTTTTATAAATCTTCTAGCAGGGCTGAGCCCAACCTGTTTTTCAGAAATAGAAGAACATCAATATATGGATTTATTTTAAAGCAGTTTACTTTGGATTTTCTTTTAGAAGTAACCCCAAACAGCACAAACAACAGCAATAAAAAAATACACAGATTGATATGAAGAAGCAAGTCTAGCCTAGACTATATTTATTTTACTGACAAATCCAAAACATGTCATCAGCAGTGATTAAGATGATATACATAAAATACAATCACAAATGGTATGAATGTAAACAAGTTGAATGATTTTTCCTTCCAAAATGCTTTTAGAGCAGAAAATAGAACCGAATACAAATTAAAGGACAAACATGTTCATCTGTTCATAAACGTACCTTTTTGATGTTTGATGTTCTCAACCTTTTATGCATCTTACTGCTGCCACATGATTGGCTGATTGGATAATTGCATGCATGAGCAGGGTTCCTAATAAAGTGTATGATGAGATTAAATTTTCTCCTGAGATTATTTTTGTTTCATAGCCCCAAAGCCAAATGAAAGAAAAAAATATCATCAATAAATACACAAAGGAGAGAGAATCCGATGTATTGCAGTCAGATTTCAGTGCAACTAGTGGATATGTTGCTGCTGAAGCGAAGAGGGGCAGGGTGTTATTTTCAGTGCTGGATTTTGTGTCTGTGAAAAAGATTGAATGCAAGACGTAGTGGGAGATTGTTAAGAAACCAAAGCCAGCTGTCGTGAATGAGTCATACAGTGTGTAGCCCCCATGAATGAGCACACATTCAGAGCTAGTGACACTGTGTGTGTGTGTGTGTGTGTGTGTGTGTGTTTTTGGAGGGAAATAGAAAAAAAAATCATCCACCCACACACACATGCCCACGCCTCCCCCTCTCCTGCTCTCCTCCCCCACTTCTCTCCTCCTCCTCATCTTCTTCCTCCTTCTCTCACCAGGCAGAGTATGGGGCTCCTCTTCTCACCACATGCGTCATTCTGCCCTCTTCAGCTTTGCCGCAGCTTCCCCCATTCGTGACTAGAAACACCGTGCCCTTGGGCACGCTTTCAACAGATAAGGGAATGGACTGTCATGTCCAGATGTTTTCATAAAGCGTGGGACGTTTTTGCACTTTTAAAATGTCCTTGACATCATCTGAAAGAGAGGTTTGTCATTATCAGTCTATAAAAGCTATTACTAACATTCCAAGCACTAATGTGCATGCAGGCATCAATATTGTATATCTAGATATAATATCACACCGAAATATTAAACCCACAATACAAGTGCAACATTTTAGTGTGTGGGTGGAATTATAATTGGACTAAAACAGAAAATGGTATCACTAAATTGAAACAAAGCACACACACACACTTTAATGTCTGCTGCAATTAATATGATTATGCTTGATTTGATCCTATCTATCTATCTATCTATCTATCTATCTATCTATCTATCTATCTATCTATCTATCTATCTATCTATCTATCTATCTATCCATCCATCCATCCATCCATCTATCCATCTATCTATCTATCTATCTATCTATCTATCTATCTATCTATCTATCTATCTATCTATCTATCTATCTGTCTATCTCATTATTAGTCTATAAAATCTATGTTCATATTCCATTATTACTAACACTCAAGCATTCATGTTCATGCAAGCATCAGTATGTCGATCAGTATGCTATGTCGAGATATTAAACCCACAAAACACAGAACAAATTATTGCAACATTCTAATGTGTGGTACCATTTAAAACAGAAAATTATTCCAGTAAATACACACACACACACACACACAATTATTATTATGCAATGTTAAAATAATAATACAATTACTGTTTTAGTTTACTTGTTGCTAGCCATAAATTCGCAGTCCAACTCTACTCCATCCTTTAGCAAAAACACAACATTGTATATACACCAACCAGGCATAACATTATGATCACCTGTCATTTTCTGCCAAAACAGTCCTGACCCATCATGCACTGTGTAGTCTGACACCTTTCTATCAGAACCAGTATTAACTTCTTCAGCAATTTGAGCAACAGTAGCTCGTCTGTTGGATCAGATCACACGGGCCAGGATTTGATCCCCACGTGCATCAATGAGCCTTGGCCGTCCATGACCCTGTCACCGGTTCACCACTGTTCCTTCCTTTGACCACTTTTGATAGATACTGACCACTGCAGACCGGGAACACCCCACAAGAGCTTCAGTTTTGGAGATGCTCTGATCCAGTCGTCTAGCCATCACAGTTTGGTGTTTGTCAAACTCGCTCAAGTCCTTACACTTGCCCATTTTTCCTGCTTCTAACACATCAACTTTGAGGACAACATTACTGCCTAATATATCCCACCCGCTAACAGGTGCCATGTTGAGGAGATAATAAGTGTTATTCACTTCACATGTCAGTGCTCATAATGTTATGCCTGATCAGTGAATGTGTCATGTATATTCAAAGCGTTACAGAGTTATCTTGTAGTTCTACTGTTACACTGTAATCCTAGTGCTATACTGTAGTTATAGTTGCACCACAATTACATCATATTGGATGTCGAAGCCAGTCAAATGTTATATCCACATGAAGGCCTTAAGGGTCTCTTCACAGCCCTACATTGTTTATAAACCAGCTGAACTATCCAATGCAACACACTGGCAACTGCAGCAACATCCTTTGACAGGTCTGCTTTTAACCTACCAAATACGATAATACTTTTTTGCCACATTGTCCAGCCAATATATCTGTCAGTACTTATCTTTATACTATATATATTTTACACACTCTTCAGAGTCTGTCTAATGATTGATAATCTGGTTTATATTTGTCCAGGTCTCCAATTTACTGGCAATATGCAATGTATTATATCACCAGTACGTTACTAATCCATCTGAGTATTAATGCAACCATAGAAACCCTAACTGGAATTAGGGCAGCTTAATGGTGAATCACCAAAAAATATCTGGTCAAAAATCTAAATCTTCTGAACGTTTCAAAATGCAGGCTTAAGTGCCAGCCAAAGTGTACACTTAGGTGTAGTTGCTCATGCTGCTCATTTATGCAGCAACAAAAGCTGTGACGTTTCTTTCCTAATTGCCTGGAAATGGACAGGAATGCAGAGAAAAATGGCGAACGAGAGAATGGAGTGTGAGAGTGAAAGATGTGTGGAGGAGCGAATTCTCCAGTGGAAGTGTGACTAAACCGACTGCCGCAGAATGACTCACAGTTGCTGTGGCAACGGCGCCACTCGGCTGCCCATAATCAGCAATGTGAACAGGAGAGAGAGAGTGAGAGAGAGAGAGAGTGAGAGAGAGAGAGAGAGAGAGAGACATACAGTGAGAGGTATGTGAGAGAAAACATTACGTGCTGGCTATCATCAGTGGATTGCGTGGGCACAGCGTAAGCTAAAAGACCAGTGCTGGCTTAGACAAGCTAGTGAAAATTCACCACATGGCTCAGCGTGGATTCCAAGAAAAGAGTGTGTGTGTGAACAGAGAAGTGCAAATACAGCAATACACTGCAGATGGGTCTTTATGACCTTATTATGAGCTTATGTTACCTAGCGATGTGCACACTAGTAACAAATCAAAGATCGTTATATACTCTTGACCAATCTTGCAGGCTTTATTTACGTGTTTATAAATATAACTATTTTGAGTGAGAATATATTTAATGATCATTTAAAGCCTGTAAATTGTGTAAAAAAACAAAAACAAATTATTGTTAGAGTTTTTATTTATAATTTCAGTAAGGAATTTTTCAAATAACAGCACTGATCATGTCAATAGAAGCCTGGAATAACTAGTAACACTTAGACCTCTTGCATAATACAAACAAATAGATATTTTTCTAATATATATTTATGCAATTTCATAGTTGTTGATGCCAGATGAGCTGATTTAAATATTTCAGAAACGGAATTATTCTGAAGATTGCGCAAAATGGTGCAAAAAAAATAATAAAACCTGGAGAATGGCCAGACAAGTTTTTAGCTGACAGGAAGGCTATGGTAATACAAATAACCACTCTTATATAATCATCAATCTTATTATAAATGCGGTGAGCAAGAAATTCAATTAAATTTTATTTGTATAGAGCTTTTAACAATAGACATTGACTCAAAGCAGCTTTCCAGAACATAAGAATTATAGTACAAAAAGTTCAAGATTAATATTAGACTTATATTTAAATTTATTTGTATTAATCCATAATGAGCAAGTGACTATGGTAAGGAAAAACTCCCTTAGATGGTAAGAGGAAGAAACCTTGAGAGGAACCAGACTCAAAAAGGAACCCACCCCTCATTTGGGTGACACTGGAGAGTGTGATGATGAATAATGTCCTTTCTACAGTCAGAATGCACAAACGTTGAGGTGGACAGCCTTCGGCAGCAGAAGACCAGAGTGAGTTCTACTTCTGTCATCCAAGAACAGCAATCAAGCTACAGGTTTCTGTTAAGTGGCAATGCTCCCCACTGCATCACCATGTTCCCTGTTTAAAACACTTTCATTACACATAATATGTCTGTGGTTTTTTCTAGCGGTGTCCTTTTAATTATTTTATTTTTAATGATGTGATAATGGCGGGGATCACCACAGGGTGTCCAGGATTAACACTTTTTAGTAAAATGTCTTCCTGAACAGATATCCTTTAAGAATGCCTTTGACAAATAAAAAACAGAACATATTGAAATGATTCTGAAATGATGGCAGGAAGCATGAGGTTGTGATGGATTTTAACAGGAAACATTTACACTTCACACACAACACTGTTGCCAAACTGGGAGCCAGTGTGTGTGTGTGTTTACAAAGAAATTACAATCATGTAGAAGAGGGTTTGTAAATAAAGTTACCTTTAGCTAAAAGTGTTAATTAGCTTATTGGGAGACCCCATATAAGCTAACTATTTTATATATATTACACTTATCATTTATTAAGATATCATTTGTTATAATTATAATTTGTTATAATCAGTTGTAGCTCTCTGTTGTTTTTACGCAGTACCACTGTGTACTGTGTCACATTTATATGGTTCAAATGACAATAAAATCTTCTTGACTTGACTTGATTTGATAATCATAATCGACCGGTCAGTTTAACTGCACAGGTTTTGCAGGTAGCTGTTCAATTTTCAAAAGGGTTAGGGATAAAAACATAATGTACTATGCTTTACTGCATAAATAATGTATAAATCTTAACTAAAGTAACTTTTTTTCTGCCTCGTGAAGGTCAAGAATAAAACACTGTGGTGGTTACAGTAAAAATAAAGATCTGGTATATTCATTTACGCTAAAAATTGATGCAAAAACATTTCAGAACCTCCAGCTATTAGGATTCAGAAAAAACAGGCCTCTACTGTGTCCTGCTGATTAAAACATTAAGAGTGGAGAACTGTCAAAACACCAAATTACTTTTTGCCTAACCATTATTCTGTTAACATTAATCAGTGAACTGGTAATGATTTATTATGCACGACTCTGATTCGATTTACTCTAGAATATTATCAATCCATGCATGAGGCCAAGGCTGACCTTAACAATGATTTTAAGCACCTGCTTTTTTATTCAGTTCTAATGGATCATCAAGCAACAGCATGACTCCCTGATTCATGGTGTGCTGCTGTGTTTGAAAGTTTAATCAAGGGTTAATATCCTGTCTAAGTATAGGGGTGAATTTAAAGCCCAAACTTGTCAATCTTATGACCTGAGACTTCTGAAGCGAATTAAAGTTTGGACTATAGAGCAGTGAAAGTGTTTTTCTTCATTGCAGCCTGCACAGAGTGACTCAGTGGTGCACAGTAACTGCACCTGCCCACACACTGATGTAATCTCATCCATCGCCTCTGGATGTCGGAAACTCTCAATGGTCAGGATGAAAAGCACTTGCAGATTTCATAAGCAGAGCCAATGAGTGCAACAAAGCTATCTACGGCTTAGATTTTATTTCTAATAAAAGACTAGGGTAATCAGAATAAGAAATGTGTACTCAGAGTGGGTGCAAATCTGAGGATTCGACCAACTTCAGTCTTTCAAAATACAAAGATTTGTGACAAGTGAAGTCTAGACTGTCACTCAGAAAAAGCGAGACTATTATACAAGAGCAGCATCTGATTTTTCAAAGCTTTTCCAGCAGAACGCTATTAACCAGTCGGCACAGTTTTGATGTGCATTTCTCACAGATCTTTCACTTGTCTATCGAGTGAAATAAAGCCTAATTATATAAATAAAGCAGGCGCATTCTCTTAGATTTAGTCTTTTTCTTCTATAAAAGGGCCTAATTTATTAGAATTCTGATAAGGCTCACCTTTTTAAATGTGGTCTTTTTTTTGCTAGAAAACAAAAAGAGCTCATTATACCCAGTGAAGCAGCACAGAGACTTAAAGGTGACCCATTACCACTTTCTTGCATCATTTAGCTTAGACACTCTAGACACTGCATCACAGGAGAACAGATAGAGCGTACCAAATCACTACTAACAGATATGAGGTTGTTTCTTTCTTCCCCCTTAAAAGGAGATGAGTCACTCTTTAAAGTCAAGACCAGCTTGGTGAAAAACTATTCAACTTTTTTTTTTTTTTTTTGCTGCGTGCATGATGACCTCCGACTGAGAAGTGAATGACGGGAAGTAATTTGCTAACCAAATGTGTTTCTGTGCAAAGCCAACTCCATTTACTTTTCCATCGAGTCTATTGTACTGTTAAATAATGCAATTTGCTAGTAGAACACAATAAAATCGGAGAATGTGTGAAGACAGCAGGTGGCAACCAAGGTCATCAAAAACTTCCTGTGCGTGTACGATGTGACATTTTCTTCACAAAAGCGAGGATGTTTAAAGCTTCACAACGGGGCTTTTAGTCTTTCTTTGTACTCACCTACAGGAAGGTCAGGAAGGTTGGCCTGTCTCATTGAAGCAGCTTTGGCTACAAAAAACATTATTTAAACATTCTGATTGGCCAAAAGACTTGACAGCATTTCTTTAATAGCTTTAATATAAGGTTTATGTTAATGTGCTTGTTCTAATATGTTATACAGAGGAACTTGTATAGCTGACATGAACATATTAACACCTGTTTACAGCTGCTGTAATCCAAGTGATACCTGGAACAACTTCATTCACAAACATTACTCGACAGCAAACACAACTATAAGTGAAAATACACAATTCTTCATAAATAAAATATTAACATTTGTAATCACAATTCATTTTGGCTATGTTACTTGTATTACTTTGAATTACCTTAGATTTTAGGAAATGATTTTATAATGTAAATATTTTCTTAAAGTTACAGTAGTTAGCAATTATATAAACATAATTTTTGAGGGACAGGACAAATAATTCTAATTTGCCATTCTAAGGCTGCTGTGACAGTCCTGTAAGGGTGAAACCATCAGTGCTGTTATAAGCCAATCGATATCCAAGCATAAAAACAGCCTGACTACTTAGTGACAGACAGAAGCTGCCAACCAATCACAAGGGAGAGAGAGAGAGAGAGAGAGAGAGAGAGTAAACAAAGATGTCAGTATGATGCTATAATGAGGAAAATATTTATTCAAGATTAGAACTTTTCTTTTGAGGAGCAGGTAAGGCATTTATTTTGGGAACCTAATGAATGATGGATGATGGTCAAAAATCTATTCTAGCTTTGGATTTTGTATTGTTTCCTAGTTGTGTAGGTGTTTTGCTTAAGAACCCATGTTTGTGTTTGTATCTCTGTATTTTTGCCACTGTATTTTCATCAGGGGAGTCTGCTCACCCTTAATGTATAAGTTATATACACCAATCAGTCGTATGATCATGACCACCTGCCTAATATTGCGTTGGTCCCCCTTTTGCTGCCAAAACAGCCCTAACCTGACGAGGCATGGACCACTAGATCCCTGAAGGTGTGCTGTGGTATCTGGCACCAAGATGTTAGCAGCAGATCCTTCAAGTCCTGTAAGTTGTGAGGTGGGGCCTCCATAGATCTGACTTGTTTGTCTAGCACGTCCCTCAGATGCTCGATTGGATTGAGATCTAGGGAATTTGGAGAGCAAGTCAACACCTCAAACTAGTTGTTGTGCTCATCAAACCATTCCTGAACCACTTTTGCTTTGTGTCACTGTGCATTATCCTGCTAAAAGAGGCCACAGCAATCAGGGAATATCGTTTCCATGAAAAGGTATACATGGTCTGCAACAATGCTTACGTAGGTGATACGTGTCAAAGTAACATCCATATGGATGGCAGGACCCAAGGTTTCCCAGCAGAACATTGCCAAAAGCATGACACTGCCTCCGCCAGCTTGCCTTCTTCCTATCGTGCATCCTGGTACCATGTGTGACCCAGGTAAGTGATGCACACGCACCCGGCAATCCACATGATGTAAAAGAAAACGTGATTCATTAGATCAGGCCATCTTCTTCCATGGTCCAGTTCTGATGCTCACATGCCCATTGTTGCCGCTTTCAGAGGTGCACAAGGGTCATCATGGGCACCCTGACTGGTCTGCAGCTATGCAGCCCCATACGCAACAAACCTTTCTATCAGAACCAGCATTAACTTCTTCAGAAATTTTAGCAGCAGTAGCTCGTTTGTTGGATTGAACCAAACAGGCCAGCCTTCGCTCCCCACGTGCATCAATGAGCCTTGGCCGCCCATGACCCTGTCCCCAGTTCACCACTGTTCCTTCCTTGGACCACTTTTGATAGATACTGACCACTGCAGACCGGGAACACCCCACAAGAGCTGCGGTTTTGGAGATGCTCTGATCCAGTGGTCTAGCCATCACAACTTGGCCCTTGTCAAACGCACTCAAATCCTTACGCTTGCCCATCTCTCCTGCTTCTAACACATCAACTTTTGAGGACAAAATGTTCACTTGCTGCCTAATATATCCCACCCACTAACAGGTGCCATGATGAGGAGATAATCAGTGTTATTCACTTCACCTCTCACTGCTCATAATGTTATGGGTGTATATTACTGTTATTTACCTAGCATACTAATGTTCCTCAATAAAATAAATTGAGAACACAAATAAAATGACACACACCAGAAGGAACCAGAGGTGAGAGTTTCGTTCTCTATTCTGTGTTTTAGATAACCAGCTTGAGTTAGTAGACTAGCTTGTGCCTCTAGATAGCAGATAGATGCTAGCTTTCATAGCAGCATGCTGTGATATTATACCACTGAGAGTTTTTACTCTTTCATTTGACACTTAGTAACTGTAACAGTCACATTTATGTTCACAATAAATAAATAAATAAATAAATAAATAATAAAAAAAAAACACTCCCTATACACAAATATTTGGGCTATGTTTTAAATGGCATACTGCTATACTAAACAGTCTATCATTACTATTTAGGCTTACTTACATATATAAACCAATAATGTCTTACTGCATGTAACTTGTAATATCATTTTTATACAGGAGCAGGCAAAATTACAAAATCTTTTATCCCATACCTTATATATGAGAGCTAGAAAATCTTTTTACCGTTGCCACATTTTCAGTGCAAGCTTCAGTTTACTTTTTGCCATCATTACTCCTCACGATGAGAGAACTTTCAACAATAAATCATTAAAACTGCATGTATTGCAGCATGGTGCCATTAAACCCCCTGCAGACCGCTTTAGTGTTAATATCTGCATCGAGCTGTGCTGTTAATTTGAAACACCCACCTGCCCTTTACCTTCTTTAAATATTCATAAAGTGTATTTTTTCTTCTTTCAACCTTTGGCTCACATCCTGTTGAGTGATGATGTGGTCCTGCATTTGAGGAAGAGATTAATTTTGTTGACATTGTTGGACTGGTATAATGAAGCAGGAAATAACCAAGAATGAAAAGTAAAAAATAACAAAGAAAATCTATTTCACGAACAAAAACACGTGTGTGAAACCTGAACAAATGGCATGAATTGAATTCTCTGAATAAGTGGTGATTACAGGGCACATGTTTTATTATTATTATTATTATTATTATTATTATTATTATTATTATTATTATTATTATTATTATTGCACTACCAATATGGAGCATGCTTTCTGTTCTAAATAGCTGCTATGAATGAAGATCTGTGTGAATATATGTGCATGGTGCATGTGTATTCCCACCTCATGCCCACTGTACCCAGGACCCACTGTGACCCTGACCAAAATAAATCAGTTAAAAAATATGAATAAAGGATCTCTTGCCATAAGTAGTATAGTTTAATAAGTAAAACACATGAATACCTAATGGTGATTTGCATGGAAAGTAAGGAAAGACATGATATGCAGAACAAGACATTTGAGGATTTTGCACTATATAATACAGGTAATGGTGGTTCTAGGTTACTGATCAGGTGTTCAAGCACCAGCACTGCCAAGCTGCCACTGTTGGGCCCTTGAGCAAAGCAAAGCCCTTAATGCTCTCTGCTCCAGGGGTGCAGTATCTTAGACGACACTGTGCTCTGCCCCTAACTTCCTAACAAGCTGGTGGACTGGTTCGTGTATTTAAGAGACTGCTGATCTCCCAGGATTTACACATGACAGTCTCTAGAGATTACACAGAAAGGTGCAGAAAATAAACTACCTTGAGTAAGTGAGGGTGGAAATCATGACTTCATAGACTAGTTCCAGGAAGAATATAGTACCTCGAATAATCCTTTACAACTGTGGTGAACAAAAAAAGCATCTCAGCAACTTAGCATGCACCATGAGATAGAACATTGATGTGGATGAGCTACAACAGCAGAAGACCACATCAGGTCCCAGTCCTGTCAGGCTAGAACAGGAATCTGAGGCCAAAACTCCCAAAAACTAGCGGTTCCAGAAGACTGGAAAAAGACCAAGTGATTTTTTCCAATTTAAACTATAAATAAGCAGTTGAACTACATAAATGACCAGTTTAAAATCAGCATCATAGCACAAAATGATCATTTTAGAATAGCTGTACACTAGTACATAATGTATATTATGCACACAACACACATATTTCACATAACTCCATTTTCTACAGGTATATTCACTGCAGCTCATACAGAGAATTATTTAGCTGAGTGATACTGTAGGGTGATTAATGTTTCATCATTATTTCTTTCACACATCAGCAAAACAGAGAACTGTGCTAGGACTTTTTTTGGAAGCATTGCCCACGACATCTTGTGAGAATGGCAAAGGCGAGAACTCGCACTACTACCCCACTTATCAACACCTACCCACCCACAAACACCCACCCACACACACACACACACAAACCACACAGTGTCAAATTGAGAGGCTTGAGGACACACATAAGGTTAGCAAAAGTATGGTTGCATGGCGATCATCTAATATGAAAAAAGCACATCTTCCATATAACAATTATCATCATTCTTTGAGGAAATGGAGCCCTTGTCATTTGTTGCCTAGGCAACTGCAGCCCATATATGCCCTCAAATGGAAATAACAGATTTTAATGAAGCTACATAAGGAACCAGATGTTAAGGTCAAGATAACTGATTTTGCTTCAAGAGCTGAGTACAGCAACTACAGCAATAATAGTAAATATATTTATAACTAATAATGATAAAGATAATGATGATGATGGTTATTATTAATATTATTATTATTATTATTATTATTATTGTTGTTGTTGTTGTTGTTGTTATTATTATTATTATTATTATTATTATTACTAGTAGTAGTAGTAGTATAGCAGTTGTTATTGTTGTTATAAAATCACATAATTATTGTTTTTTTATTTGTTTTTATTTTTATTCCATATTTTGGATATCAGTGCATTTTATCAGTACTGTTCAAGTTTTGAAAATATGCCTAATGTGATATGTTGAAAATATGGCTGAAGTTTCAGTGTTCCTGATTTAGAAATGAAGCACAATGCAATGCAATTGGTACTAGAATCTTACTGTACGACACTGAACCCAACAGCAAACCCACAATCAGTAAGCGTGACATTTCATTAGATTTTTTTCTACTGACAACTATTTAGTTTGATCTCTGATTACACTATGAAGCAATTTGTAATGTAAGCAAGGCTAGCAGCAGACTAGCAAGGCTAGCAACTTATAAGCAACAACCTCAAGGATCAGAGACCCAACTTCAAGGAAATCGGGAATGTTGCCCTTATCACCAAGCATGTACAAGTACTGTTGAAAGTACTGATTCATCTTCACTTTGCTAATTCTCGCTAATTCTTTAGTCCATAGTGCCATTTGCCTACTTGCTAGTTCGTGGGTTGGCAGTCTATGGATTTCTTGAATCAAGATTTGTAAAACTGGACTGTTGTAAGCTTTGCTTTAGGAAGATGGACTTTCATTTAATAATTTCCAGGAGTAAATTCACTAATTTCCAGCTTGCTAGTGGCTGTGTACCAAGCATTCAGGTTAGATTAGCTACAGTGTCTGTCTCTGTGCTTGTGATTAACTACCCTGGATTAGATTAACGTGGGGCGTCTCATTTTGCTTGTGAAGGGGTGAACCAAACATTACCAAAGAGGTTATTTAAATCTATCAATCTTGAAGGAACAATGGAATACAAAGAGCCTCTTCATGAATCATGAAAAAAGAAGTATGAGTGTTTTGGAGCACATTATAAGTGGGCTTGTGGGGGTAAATAAAATCTAAGCAAAGTGTGGAATATAGGTATCTTTAAATAACTAGATGGCCTCAATGGGACCTTGGATATTGTTTTCAACATTTGAGAGGCAGCCTACATTAGCACTGTTCATTTAACATCAGGTAATTCAACCGAAGACCTGTATCATGACATTAATATTTATTTCATCCCGCACTATTTCAGCTGAATAGCATCTCGCACAGGATACACAAGGGTTCTCGAGTGGACCATTGTTTTGCTGCTTGTGTCGTGCTGAAGATCACACATAAAACATAACATTCTGTAATGATCTAATTTTTAAATAACTAGAGGTAAGGTTGCATGATAACAAAATTGAATTAAGCTAATATTTTGTACATTGAACTAAAGTTTTGGCACCTCCCTATACCAGTCATACTTATAGCTATGATCAGTTAGTTACTAGGAGCAGTGATAGTTCAAGTGATTAAGACTTTTAAGTGATTAAGGTTGTTGATGGAAAGATAGGGATTCAAGCTGCCACCCTTGGGCATTTGAGCAAGGCCCCCAACCGCTAGGGGCGCGGCATCATGGCTGACCTTAAGCTGACCCTAACCGTCCAAGGATGAGATATGTGAAGAAAGAATTTGATCGTGCAGTAATTTATATGTGACAAATAAAGGCTACTCAACTTAACTAAATGGAATTTGTGTGGTGGTCTGGGAAAACAATGAGCCAAAAAACGAAAGGGGTCATAGTGAAATGGACATTAGCCTAAACAAGTCAGTTCGTAATACCAGCTGTAAAAATGACTAATGTAATGCTCCTGAGAGTGAAATCTTTACATTTTAACTTTTTAAAATGCTAAAACATTTCTTGTGGTTGCATACATGCATTTTGTTTTTCCAAAGCAGAATTTTTGAAATGCCACACACTATTTACAATAAGAGAAAAAGCATTACAACATTTGTACTTGGTTTTAAAACACTGGCTTTAAAGCCTTAATACTGGAAAGCAGTAGACCTAAAAGCCCTAATATTGGTAAGCAGTGAACTAAAATAAAGTTCAGTTTAACACCATATAGGCTTCTTTGGTTTGTCCTTTTCGAGGGTGCCTCAGAACGGATTATTTCCATTTTAGAAAAGCTTCCAAATAAAGTAAATCCTCTAAAGAAAGTTAACAACCCAGTCATCCTTTGAGCAATCTTTTATTTCCCTTGGTAGTGTACTGAATTCTAGAAATTATAATAATTTAAAAGGGTCACTTTGACATTTATCTCAGTCAAAGACAGAAAGCATACCAAGAAATCCTAAATCATTCCTCAGGGTGATCTAATTCCATCTTCAGAGCTCTGCATCCTGTTTCTTCTTGTAACACACCCACTCCTTTCACTTGCAATAATGTTTATGATTTTTGATTTGCCAAGTCTTGCTAAATGAGCAGAAGTGCCAGAACAGTGCCATCTACAGCATAGCACAGGAGATGCACCGTCTGCATGAATGGTTTAAACTGTGATGCTGTTGTTAGACTAAACTTAACACTGTGGTTCTCACAATATTGGGAGCCAGAGACACCTTTAAATGTAAAATGTCTTTCACAAAATATCTCTCATTAATTTGGGTCTCTCTATATATACCTATCATTGTGAATTTTTAAAGTCAGAAAAATTTATATTCCTGAACTTTCCATAGAAATAAAATGCACTAGGCCCAAGTTGACCCTATTTAGAGAAGCACTAACTTAACAGACTCTATGCTATTTAACGAGTTATGTGAAATCATCAGTGTTGTAGAAAAATCACTATATATTACTGCTATAGAAGTAGTGCTCCTTGTTGTAGTTCTTCATTTTTGTTTAGGGTTTATTCTTTTTCACCTAAATTGCAATAGGGAACAAATGCATCTGACTGTTTAACGATTGTCTCAATAAGCTCCATCCTGCTTACAGTAAACAAAGATGAACTGAAGAGCAGCACCAAGCACACTGTGGTAATATCCACATCCAGCTCATAAAAGCCCCTCTGCCACAGGGAGTTTCCCTTTTAGTCACGACTCTGTCAGTACGTGCTTCGCATGGCAGGAAGTAACCCCTCTACCAGGAGGACAGAGCAAGACAGGTTTGGCATTGCAGACTGAATGAATTTTAGCCTGCTACTTAGCTGCTCTCTGCATCCCATACAATGACTAATATAAATTAAGAGTAAACTGGCTGATCCTGTGGGTGGAAGACAGGTACTTTTAGTCTGACTGGGTGGTGAGAAGAAAACTGTTTCTGAAGAGAGGACAGAACGATCAGTCTGTACAAAGGATGCACTGCTCATCACATCCATTTTAAAATCTGTTCAAGGAAAACTGTTTGTCTCACACCTCTGGAGTGGTGATTTAATTTCCACCTCTACTCTCTGTGCATGGAGTTTGCATTTTCTCCCCTGTGCATCAGGGGTTTCCTCCCCAGTTCAAAGATATATGCCGAAGCCTGGTTAGCATTTCTAATTGTCTGCAATTGTTTGTTTCTTTGTCCAGGGTGTCCCCTGCTTAGTGCCCTGGAATAGGCTCAAGGCTTCCCATGACTTTTTGTAGGAGACAGGTGGTACAGAAAATGGACTGACGGACGGATGAAAATATGATCTATGCTGGTGTGAGGTCAGATTGGCCAAAGCTGAATGGACAGAAAGTCTACTGTAACTTGAATAAGCACTCAGTGAACAGAAAAGCTTTTATAACTCACACATCCTTGAGGAAGATGGCTTACAACAGCAGAACTTAAGTTGTATTTAATTGTCACATATACATTACAGCACAGTGAAATTCTTTCATCAGATATCCCATCCTTGGGGGTTGGGGTCAGAGCACAGGGTCATCCATGGTGCAGCACACCTGGAGCAGGGTGGGTTGGGGGCCTTGCTCAAGAGTCCAACAGTGGCAGCTTGGCAGTGTTGAGGCTTGAACCCCAATCTTCAGGTTAATGACCCAAAGCCTTAACCACTTGAGCTACCACAGAATCTGAGACCAGAGTAAGCACAGACTCACTAAAACTGTACAGCTGCAAAACTGGTGATATTTGGATATTGTATATCTTTCTTTGGGTTCTTTGGATAAGTCCATGCACCCTTTGTGCGCTGGAATAGGCTCCAGCAGACCCCCGTGACCCTGATTAGGAATAAGCGGGTATAGACGATGGATGGATGGATGGATGGATGGATAAGTCCATGTTGGTTTTTTTTGTGTACAAGCTGAAGAACCCCAATCATTACTAATCTTAACCTTTTTTTTTGTTTAGGAAGGATGTACTTTATATGTAATTATGTGTTTCAGGCTTGAGCTCTGTTCATAAATGCCAAGTTGACAATAACACTACATCCTGTCATGTTCCTGACTGCCATAATTTATAATGATTATATGGCACGATTGTTCTTTCCACATCTAAAATGCCATGAATAATTCACTAAGTGTTACAGTAACCTTAATGTCGCTGTATGCCTGGAGGCTTTATCAGCTTTTCTTTCATGTGGTGTTGTTATATTGAAGCCATTTTTTACACTAGGATGTTGAAGACACTTTGACGATAGCAGGTTTATTCCGTTCATTGCAAGATTTTATTTCTTATAGGCTACTGTAAATAATAATGTAGAAATGAATTTTGCATGAATTTTGTGTACGTGCCTTGTTTGGGTCTTTGCCAAACCATTACTGAAAAGCAGAGCTCTAGTCTATTATAGGTGTTGTCTGATTTAAATGTAAGTTAGTTTAAGCTTGTTTAAAATCCAAAAAGATGCCACCTTCATTGTTAGGCAAGTATAAGATTCTCCCTTTTCTTGACTGGTTGAATGTTGGTCATCAAACATGTTTTATTTATTTGTTATTATACCACTACACTGTCAAATTCTTAAATCTGATTAGTCAGAAAGTATTGATCAATTTTAGATAATAGACATGGATTTGTGGATATTCCACAACATTAAATGTACAGATAAAAAAGTATGAAATTGTTAATTAATATATTCACTAGCTAATGATGTGCTAGAGTAGACAAAAGTTGCACAGTAGTAGGAACTGAGGCCTGGAGTTAAAATAAATTCTTAGCAGGATGGACAGTCATCACAAAATATTGCTCTGTGTGACTGTGTTATTGATTGAGTGATTTTCAAATATTTTAGCATTTGAAGAAACTAACCATAATGAAAATGCGAATACAGTTTTGTAGAATTTGAATAACCAGTAGAGAGCAGTATTGTGTTAAAGAACTGCATCACTGACCCTGTCAGTGTTATGGGTAAAAATTGCATAAACTTGAACAGCTGTACAACTAAACCTGTCTACACATTAACAAAGGTTAAATGTAAAAACCTTAAGTGTCATTTGGCTTGTCCCACTGCAGGAGCCCTTAAAGGCTCTAAAATTAAACCAACAGAGCAATTCTACAACAAAAAGGGTCACAAATAGTATCCCTTTAGGATGTTAGAAACCTTTACCTACCCAAAAGACACCTTTTTCTAAACTTTATACTTCTAAAATTGTCTAAAATTTGCTTTAAATTTTCTTTATTAATTACTTATGATGTTACAATGTGTAGTCCTATCAGCTAGTCATGCTATTTTTATTCATCCAAGTTGATTTATTTATATATTGATTTTTAAATATAACTATACACATTTACGAAGAGCATCTTAGTGGTTAAGACGTTGGACTACTGATCAGAAGGTTGGCAATTTTGATCCCAGGTCCACCAAGCTGCCATTGTTGGGCCCCTGAGCAAGGCCCTTAAACCTTAATTTCTCAGTTGTATAAAATAAGATAAATTGTAAGTCGCTCTGGATAAGAGTGTCTACCAAATGCCACAAATGTAAAGGATTACCGTGTAATCCTGTACAGGTTGTTCTGAAAGAGAGCTATGTTGTACGCTCTGTGTGTTGATTCTATACAAAAACTTTAAGGGATTTTCTCAGCTAAAGAACCAAAATGTTTAAGGGCAATGTTTTTTTTCTATAAATAAAAACATCAGCAAATACAACTGGTGTTTGATTAGTACATGTATTAAATAATGTTTTCCTGTAAACTCACCTTTAAGTCATTCCTTTCACCTCTCTCCCCACAACCAATTCTACCCAGTTTGGTGTGAAAATTCCCACCCTTCAGCTAATATTCCCTATCACTCCCCATTTACACTATATAGCCAAAAGTCATATTTCAGCCATAAGCCAAAAGTCCTATTTCAGATGTACAGTAATGCCATCTTATGAGCATGGCCAGGTTTTGCTCTCTTGACTTGTAGCCATAGATGGTTGTGACAATATTGTGATTTAAATTCATAATCTCCCAGTGTTAGAGTCAATGCTTTTGTTCTGCACCACTTTGGAGCTTGTCAAAGTTTTTTACCAGATATAAATATATAATCACAATACAATAGACGCATAACAATAATCGTTGAACGTACCGTTAAGGTCAGCAGAATCATATTGCTTCTGAGGGAAGAAACTACTTGCAGGCTTTCTATGACTATGAAAGAGTTACAACATTCAGTGGCTGAAACAGAAGATAGTGTTCTTGGATCAACGTTCTCCAAAACATTCCACAAAAACGGCCTTGGGAAACTGGCAGAGATGATCCAGCGTTCTCAATATTCTTCATCAGAACCATATTCCTGCCTTAAAGAAACTTAAAAATCTCATCTTCAAGAACATTGCGTCTTTTTTGAGCCACTCTTCCGTGATAAATGTGGTGCCACAAAATATATTTCTAACTAAACAAAAATTTGATTTAAATTGAAATTTGTGTGGAAAATTGGAAATCTGTGTTCAATGTGGCTGGGACCAAAAATTTAATATTGTGTCCTTACAATTTTATCCTTTGTTGGCAAAGCTGTTTTTAAAATGGTTCAGTGACAGTTATGAAAATGATCTATTCTTCAAAATAACGGCAACTTTAAAAAAAGATTTTAAAAAATAATTAGTTCCATTAAATTATAAAATAAAATTAAAAATAATAGGATCCACAAGTCTATATAGGGATCAATTTCATCATTTTCAATTTCATCAGTTAGGTGTCAGTGTCACCTAATCATACGGATCAAGAAGAGCATTACTAGGATAAGTGTGGACCCTGTGCTTTTTTATCCTCCATCCTCAGTGATGAGGCCCAGTGATCCAAACCATGTGAGCTGTATGATTGAGCAAGTGCCTCCATCGTCGGCCCACCCACAGCCAGCGCCCCGCACAAGGTCAGCATTCCACCACTGTCATGTGGATTGATGTACATCAACAGCACCCCCCTACACACACTTTCATAACAACTCACAGAGAAACAACATGTGTTTCCTTCACCCCAGAAAGCACCCAACCCACTCAGGCCATCCTACCCACCCTCATGATCAAAGAGCCTTTGGCGAGGCCAGAGACAGATGGGAACGCAGACAAAATATTAGCTGGCATGCAATATCATACCGGAGCAAAGTTGAGGCAGGGGAAAAGAGGGAAAGCTGCTGGAAGATATTGAATCCTTCAGGAACTTTCTTCAGAAAAGGAATTGGCAATATGTGCACACAAGTTTTTATTCAGAGCTCAGAGTGCAGAGTGTTGCTCAGCAGACCTTAAATGCTCTAGGAATTACAGGAATTCTAGAATATTATGGGGTCAATCTATTTTGTGCATAAGTAAAGGAAAATGTAAAAAAAAAAAAAAAAACCCTACTAATTTACACATTTATAGCTGCAAAACTGTGGTGTTATTGGAATTGGTTTCATCAAAATATAGCTTGATGAGGAAAAAATATCCATGATAAAAAAAAGCAACAACAAAATCTTGAACCCAAACCAAGAAACACCAAAGATCAGGGCGCCTCTTAGACACTTTTCCCCTCTATAGTAAAGGATTTATACATTTATAGAATATTTTAATAATATGTGTTTTTAATCCCTCCATTTTCTGTGCTGATTATCCTAAATAAGGTTGTGAGGGTATCGCAGGGCACAAGCATACACACACTCACAAACTACAGACAATTTAGAGATGGCATTCGGCCTACTACACTTGTCTTTAGACTGGGTGAGGAAACCATAGTGCCTAGAGAATCGAATGTCCAGTCCCAGAGATACAAAGGCAAGTAAGCCACCATAATATTGCCCCCCACCATATATCCTTTTCAAACATAATCAAAATCTATTTTATGTTTTTAAAAAAGCAGATGGCAACTAAAGCTTTTTCCTTTTTGATATGGTGTTATAGACAAATAATAAGTGGTGAGGTGTGATGTGGCCAGACATGAAGCAGAGGTTCATTCCCCTCAGCAATATGCCGCCAACATTAATAAATCTCTAAATTCTCCTTTGAGTGTATGATTTGTAGTTACAGTTAATGTTGTGGAATGTGCATGATGCACTGCCTATCCTGTTATCACTTCATAGCAGATAAAACCCTTACTCTCACCAGCCAATGCAGTTATAGCTTTAACCTTGACTGTTACCAATGCACTGACACTGAGACTCCTTTCATAAAGGCAAAATAAAAGTCTCCTCACCGAACCCTTTAGCAATTTGCTACAGCTTGTATAGTGGAGCGTCCACCATAGATGTCCCTGTGCTAGTTGTTACTAAGAAATGTTAAGGTATCAAAATATGAGCGTTAATATAAACCAGTGATTTTGCATTGCAGCTGAAACTACTGTCAGAGCAGTTATGAAAAATTAATCAACACCTTCTGACCAGTCAGTTTCAATAATTCAATAGCACTGTGGTATAAAACAATTTAAAGTCTGCTGTTTCTTTGATTTAAAAACAAAAGATGAATTCTTTGCACAGGGCTGCAACCTCTTAGCTGCATCTGTAAAACATTTTTATTTATTCATTTGCTGGACAGTTTTATTCCAAGTGACTTGCAAGTGAAGCAGAATCCAATCCAAGCACAGAACCGAGCTTGCTTTCTGGATCAACAATGGTTTTTGACAATCCTCACACATTCTCAGTTAAAATGACTGAACTGCTACTATATCACAAGTGAGCTTATAAACTGTATAACATGGCTGAGTCACACTATGGCTCACATTTGCAGTTGTTCTGTTGGCAGTGACTGTTGGTGTCAGGCTGATTCAGGCCTTTCAGAAACAACAGCGGTTGTGTTCACTTTTCCACAGACAGATGTGTTGATTACTTTTCTATTACAGCAGGTCTGATAGCAGATCACAAGATGTTAATGCAATAATTGAAATGTTAGTACAACTTACACACTAGCTTGTGTCAGTGTAATCAAATATATTTGTAAAGCATATGAAAAATACAAAAATATATAGTAAAGTGATTTTTTAAATATGTTATTTAACAGATATAATATTTAATTATTGATATGGCAAAGCTGTATGTAAATGTTATCTGTTACACAACATTTATGGAGGACATTGCACTTTACGGTTTCTTAGTAACACGATTAGCTGTATTTTATCTTTTGGATTTTTCCTCTTTTTCTCTCCAACTTGATCACCTGCCAGTTTACACCCACCAGCCATCTCTTCCTTATCATATGACTATCACCCAGTATGACATGCTTTCTCTGTTTCTTTTCAAAGTGCTGCTCTTACTGCCTCACAGGGCAATGGTACACATTCAGAGGAAAGTGCTATCTGCCCTCTTCCTCATATGTGATTTGACAGATGGCCATGACTGGCTAGTGCCACTACAACTGACAGAGACAAGTGAGTAGGCCATGCCTCCCTCTCACAGAACCCATCAGTTTTACTTCATTGACTTATATGACACATGTGACTGTAGCATCATCAGGCTTCAAACAAGCAATCTCCTCATGCTAGGGTGAACACTTTCTTGTTGTACCACTTGATCGACAAACTGCAATTTTATTATTATTTATAACATAGAAAAAAGAGAGGCTGGTGAGTTAACGGGTGCAGAAATATATAGCCACTATAAGTGGCAATAGGAAGAATTAAACAATTAAATATTACACACTGTGGTTCTTTAATTATTGGAAAATGCACAGTTTTAGGGTGGCAACCACATAATGTTTTATTCCTTACATATTTAAGTCATTCGTCATGGTTTGCTATATTGAGTCTCCTACTTTATCCACCTTTAGTCCAACCTCTTTCCTTCAGCCATGTATGACCAGATAAAAACCACAACTATTGATGGAGCTTGAGTTTTCAGCCCTGAGTAAGCAGTGTGGTTGTGGAAATGACACTGAATACCTTAGAGTCACTGTGGGAATGTAGCTATTAACTGGCCTGTGACATGGCTTAAATCTATTTTCTGTGTTCAATAACATTATAAAAAGATGAGATGTCCAATTCCCTTGGTCCAGATCACAATACATTCAAAATGTCTCTTAGTCACAGATGTATACTTGTTTTGACAGAGTTTTGTGACTCATGACCGTGAGTTTACAGACACTGTTTCCAGATGTTATATCCTTTATGCTGCTACACCCTCATATGCTCCTGCTTATTATAGTTATTTTATAATGTCTGCTCAGCTTAGTCACAGATGGCAAAACTGGACAGTTGAAAACTGGAAAACGACTAGGTGATTTTCAGCTGCCCCATTTGGTGAGTCTGTGCCCATGATATGCTCAGATTCTTCCTGCTTGACATGAGTGAAGTCAGTCTGGTCATTCTCCTCTGATCTCTCTCATCAACAAGGTGTTTCACCCTACAGACCCTCTGCTAACAGGACATTTTTTGTTTGTGCACTATTTTGCATAAAATCTAGAATCTCAGGAGATCGGCAACCAGGAACCAGCCCTTCTGGTACAGACACCCATCAGAGTCACAAAGATCACATTTCTTTATTCTGATGTTTAATATGAACATTACCTGAAGCAATTGACCTGTACCTGCATTCACTTTTGTGTTGTACTGCTGCCACATGACTGGTTGATTAAATAACTGTATGAATATGTAGGTGTACTATAATATATGATTATGTACAATACAATTATTATTACTTCTAATACTTGTATAATTTGCATTGCTTTTATTGCTTATAGTCTATTGTAGCATCAGGTAACGGGTGGCTGAGAGGACACAGTTGCAGGCACGGCAGCTTTAATGAAGAAAATAGCAAACAGCTCCAAAACGTGAGGCAAATGTTAAAAAATAGGCAATGGTTGGGCGATCGGCGAACAGCAATAACTAGAGCTAAACAAAAACATGTGAGTCAAAGAAATAAGCAAAGTCAAAAACCAGATAAACAGACACAAGGAAAAGGCTCGGTAAGGTCAGGAACAAATGGTAACACTGAGCGTATACTTGACGGTGAACTGGGTGAAAGCTATGGCTGTGATTACTGCGTAATTGTAAACACGTATATTTGATTAGAAGGAAAGTGACTGTGAGCGTGGGAGAGCAGGTGTGCTGTGGATAATGGAGTCTGATGCGGCCAGGTTTACAGGCTGCAGTGTGTTCGCAGAGTTGGGGTTTGCAGACCTGACAAGTTGTTTTCAATTCAGTGATGTTACTCTTGGTATTCATAATATTATTTAAGCTGTAAAATAGTCACTAAAATTATATAGTTTAGTCAAATTATTTTGTACCACATTGAGTGTTTACTAATATTGAAATGTCCTAGGTAAAATTCTACATTTACATTAGCAATAACAAAGGGGATTTGGCAGATGCCCTTTCCAAAGCGGCTTACTTTTACCTCATTTATACAACTGAGAAGTTGTATAAATTGGCCTTGCTCAGGGGCCCAGCAGTGGTCCAACACACGCGCACGCGCACACACACATATACATATATATATATATATATATATACACTATATTGCCAAAAGTATTCGCTCACCCATCCAAATAATCAGAATCAGGTGTTCCAATCACTTCCATGGCCACAGGTGTATAAAATCAAGCACCTAGGCATGCAGACTGTTTTTACAAACATTTGTGAAAGAATGGGTCGCTCTCAGGAGCTCAGTGAATTCCAGCGTGGAACTGTGATAGGATGCCACCTGTGCAACAAATCCAGTCGTGAAATTTCCTCGCTCCTAAATATTCCACAGTCAACTGTCAGCTGTATTATAAGAACGTGGAAGTGTTTGGGAACGACAGCAACTCAGCCACGAAGTGGTAGGCCACGTAAACTGACGGAGCGGGGTCAGCGGATGCTGAGGCGCATAGTGCGAAGAGGTCGCCAACTTTCTGCAGAGTCAATCGCTACAGACCTCCAAACTTCACGTGGCCTTCAGATTAGCTCAAGAACAGTGCGCAGAGAGCTTCATGGAATGGGTTTCCATGGCCGAGCAGCTGCATCCGAGCCATACATCACCAAGTGCAATGCAAAGCGTCGGATGCAGTGGTGTAAAGCACGCCGCCACTGGACTCTAGAGCAGTGGAGACACGTTCTCTGGAGTGACGAATCGCGCTTCTCCATCTGGCAATCTGATGGACGAGTCTGGGTTTGGCGGTTGCCAGGAGAACGGTACTTGTCTGACTGCATTGTGCCAAGTGTAAAGTTTGGTGGAGGGGGGATTATGGTGTGGGGTTGTTTTTCAGGAGTTCCAGTGAAAGGAACTCTGAATGCTTCAGCATACCAAGACATTTTGGACAATTCCATGCTCCCAACTTTGTGGGAACAGTTTGGAGCTGGCCCCTTCCTCTTCCAACATGACTGTGCACCAGTGCACAAAGCAAGGTCCATAAAGACATGGATGACAGAGTCTGGTGTGGATGAACTTGACTGGCCTGCACAGAGTCCTGACCTCAACCCGATAGAACACCTTTGGGATGAATTAGAGCGGAGACTGAGAGCCAGGCCTTCTCGTCCAACATCAGTGTGTGACCTCACAAATGCGCTTCTGGAAGAATGGTCAAAAATTCCCATAAACACACTCCTAAACCTTGTGGACAGCCTTCCCAGAAGAGTTGAAGCTGTTATAGCTGCAAAGGGTGGACTGACGTCATATTGAACCCTATGGATTAGGAATGGGATGTCACTTAAGTTCATATGCGAGTCAAGGCAGGTGAGCGAATACTTTTGGCAATATAGTGTATATATATATAGTTGAGTTAGCATAAATATTCAGTTTCTGACATTTTTACACATTTAATACAGCAAATCTGCGCTCATTATTTGGTCATTCAACTGAGCAATTGAATCAGCAGACCAAAAATTGTGTACTTAGTAAAAACATCATCATTACACATGTGCATCTGCATCTGCTCACCAAACTGCTACAGTTTAAAGAATCAGTGAATGTTACTTTTTTATCCATTCATTTATTTGTTTTAAAAACCACTCCATCCAGGTCAAGGTGAAATCAGATTACAGGAACACTGGATGGAAGAATTAACCCCAGACGGAACTCCAGACCCTCATACTGCACAAAGCACACAGGCATTCCCACAGTACCCAGAGGAAACACACTCAAACACATGGACAAAAAGTAACACCCCATAAAGCCAGCAGTCCCAGCACAGAAAGGAACTAATGCCCTGAGACTGTAAGGTGGGAATGCTACAGGTTTGTGCCCAGCGTTCCTGTGAATGGATGGATGGATGGATGGATGGAAGTTTATCACATATCACTGCAATGTGATTACAATATTCCAAGGCAACGTCTTTTGTTTTCTTTACTTTTGCTGCTAGGCACCCCAAGCCATCCATCAAATTACCATTATAGAAAGAACTACAGTCACTTTGTGGGTAGCTGTGTGGGCTATGACTTGTAAAGAGGTGGGAGCATCTGCTCTAGATACTAGTCACTGAACATAGATGTGGTGTGAAGAAGTTTAAGAAGCAAATTGCTGGTGACCGCAGGAGACTGGGAATATAATTACACCCAGACACAGCAACCTGAGGCAACCGAAATAAACCATACTATGTAGGTTACAGACTATATAATCCCTAATTCTGTCTGAAGGTGAACTACACTGCTTCATCATTGTAACCACAAAGCACAAAAAGCTGTCAAGAGAGTTGTGAACTGTTTTGCCAGGCACTCGTTTAAAGGTTTATTGGATAAGGATGGAGCCTAAGTTAATCACATGAGAATGAGCCTCTTGGCTGGGCCATACTTTTGTCCGGTTTCAGCAGCTGAGGTGAATGTTTACACCGTGGGAGTTGCGGAATTCAGACCATGTAGCTTTAGACTAAACTCCAGCCGTTTTTTTTTTTCTGCATTATATTTTCAAAACCACTTTTATCATCGAACATACTGTTTTCATTAACTTCGGCGTGAATGAGATTCAGTGAGTGGGAGTTTTCTGCCTCATATCCGAGAAGTTACACGAACAGTGAGGTAACAAAAAAAAAAATACAGAAACCCTGGAACAACCGTCGCCCCGTCCTGTCTTACTCACTCAAAGCTAAAGTATTTATGTGGAGGCGGGTCGGTATCAGTCACTCACTCCCAGCCCAAACCATTCACGTAAACGGGGGCAGTGCTTCTACCAGACCCCCCTTTATCTGTGTAAATATTTGAGACGGAGTCTCATTGCTCGAAACATCTGTGTGTGAAGTGTTTGAGGTAACTTCTCATCATCATGAACTTGTTTTCAGCGCTCCACTGTGTGCTGCTCATCTCACTGTGTGGAACTCTTGCAAAGCACAAAGTTAACGGTAAGTCTGGGAGACTTTTTTTTTATCGACAAGAACGTTTCTGTCAGGAATAACGTAAGCAAACTCAGGTAATTTGCCTTAGATTGATAAAAGACTCATTGAAAGAGCATTGAAAATATAATGTACTGTAAGATAGACATGCCATCAGGTGCAAGGGAAAAAAACTGTTATGCTTACAGTTTACTGCAAAATACTGTGTAGGTGTTGATATGGGATTTACAGTGTATTATGTGTCCAGAAGGATGGTTGTTTGTGCTTTTTATAAAATGTGACTCTTTATTAGTTTTTTAAATGTTTTGTTTAGTTGTATAAAGGTTACTGGATTATATCTGGTGTGTTGATATTCTTACTATAACCCCTATAATTATAACGTTAATACATAAGAAACCCTAATTCTGAGCAAGTACACTTTTCTAAATGACAGAATATTTCATAATCTATTATAAATCCAAATGAATTATTTGTAGGACATGACTTGGATATGTGTTGCGGTGTTATACTAGTATTAGTACAAGTACTAGCATTAGTATTAGTATTAGTACTATTATTTTGCATGCTGTATGATTCTACACACGTTTAAAGAAGACAACTCTCTAAAATATTTGGCAAACACAGTAGAAAACCGTTTTAGAAGATGTTTGCCAAGACCCTTCAGCTCTCCAGAGCTGATTTGTAGAAGGCAGAGTTATTATCAGAAAGAACAGGCAAAGAATGCATTCACACAGATATTTCAGTTATTGCAATCGAAAGTGCTGTTTAAAGGATACAAAAGATGTAGGAAGCATTCATGAAGGCTAACATATGCACATACAACTTATTAGAGAATATTTATGTCACATTCAGAATGGGAAATGCAAACATCTGACCTGTTACCTGATACTGGTTTGACCATTTTTATTACTTGTCTTACATTTTGTCATAAGGTTATGTAAACTTTTTTTCTCATTCAGACCAGCACTGTGGATTGTGTTGTATATATTGTAATATTGGCAATAATGAATTAACTGCATATCTGGAAGTAAGCAGTGTGTAGCAGCATGGAATAACAATATAAATTTCTCTCTCTCTGTCTCTCTCTCTCTCTCTCTCTCTCTGTCTCTCTCTCTCTCTATGTGCCTGCGTACAGCGGGCATGTGCTGGCTGCAGCAGGGTCAAGAGCAGCGCTGTGACATGGTGCTGATGCGTGGTGTGAGCAAGGAGGAATGCTGTGCTGGAGGCCGTCTGGACACAGCCTGGTCCAACACCAGCCTGCCCATCAACGAAGTCAGTCTGCTGGGCTTCCTGGGCATTGTGTCCTGCAAACCCTGCAAAGGTAGGCCCTAAAGCTTTTCATGCAAATTCATGAAATGTTTGTTTCTCTTGTGAGAATGTGATCTTGTGTGCTCTGATTTCTCACCTGCTGTCTAAATTTACATTGATTCAATTGGTAGACATTTTTTAATCCAAAGACACTTAAACATGAGAGAGAATTCAATATAGATAAGTGGCTGATCATTGCAGTGTTTTGTGAAAGTCAGAAGCACAGAACCTGTAACACTTCTGTGACTAAAGAGCGATATATATTTTCAATTAAAGGCAGCAGCTAAACCTCTTATAATTTTCAATAAGCTTTGCTATAATAGTTGGGCCAGACTTTTCACTGGGCATTGCATACCAACTATGAACTGCAACAAGGGAAATTGTTTTTTCATCCAACCTAATACCATGAAAAGTTTCTGAGAAAGGCTGGAACATTGTGTATGTGTGCCTCTGTAAAGAAACAGTAAGGTCATCATGGATCAAGGTGCTCTAGTGAAGGCAAAAAGAGGAAATAGGAAAGAGGATTGCATTTCATCCTCAGACACGCAAATCTAGGCCTGATGACTGGGCTCTTTAAATTTTGTTCCTGCTCATATTTTTTAAAAAGCTTCATATGGTTTTAAGCCAGATGTTTTGTCTAACTCCATCCAGCTGTTTGAGTACAGTCCACTATTGTAAGCCTTTGCCAGGTATGCAGGTTACTCAAGACATTTTAAGTAAATAGATTGCTTCACTGATTGTCAAGACACCAAGATGGTCTGCAGTTTCATCCTAGGTATAAATCTTTAAAAAATCAGAAAATTAGAAATGTTAGAAAATTAGAAAAGTTTTTGATATCATGTACCTTGCTTTCTAGCCAATGCTAAAAATCAACAGGTGTCAAACTGCAGCTGTACATGTACTGCGCATGAGATAAATGGAAAGCATTCGATACAATAAAGGTTCTCTTCTTCGACCTTTCCCTCTTCTTTTTCACTCTTTCCGAGTGCTTATTGGAAGGCAGGCTTGTTTTGCCTTCCTTCCGCAGAAATGACCGAATTCCAGCTCACCGCAGAGAGAAATGGCTGCCACATGCTCATGAGGTCTGGTCCTCATAAGCCTAGAACACAATCAGTGCCATTAGATACGTCCAAAGAAAAAGCAAAGGGAAAAAAAAAGTTGATTTTATTATCTGTTCCAGAATTCTTCCCTTCCATTCCCATAAAAGTGTATGGACTACTGGACCTTTTCTTCTATCTATTCCAGATGGTCCAGCTCATACTTTCTGTCTAACTTAATTTGTACTTTTCCTTACATTGCAGTGTTAGAGGTGATCATTGGAGCATCCAGTTCCTGAATGGTTGCCTAACCTAACTGAAATCATGCCTTAAACAAAGCAGAGAAGGAATGTTGGGATTTCCAGAGTAGGCAGCTGTATCTGGTCTTGCTGTATATGATTTAGTGGCTCCTCACTAGAGAAGATATTAAAGAGGGTTTTTTTTATGACCAGGCATTTCCTGACCTTGGTATGCATCAATATTCATTTCACAGAGGACATGAGTGAGATTATTAGATGTTGAGCTGTTGCTATATTGGAGCTTTATGTGTTCCCAGCTATATGCACTACAGTGACATTAACTGTGACAAGATTAAAATTAAGACTATGTGATGTGATCAGGGGGAATGGTTTATTTTAGTTGTATAGTAGTTTTAACAATAGACCTTTAGACAAATAGACATTGTCACAACGTAGCTTTCCAGAAATCTGGATGTGGATTTGGATCACTAATAAGCAATCCAGCAGCATGAATAAGAAATTGACTGACTTTATATTGTTTGCATTTCTCTCAATGCACAAGTGAAGAAGAGTAAAGACAAACAGCAATGTGTTGAGAGTATGAGCGAGCATGTTGTAAGATGAGTCTTTATGATTACAGAAGCATGTCTTAGATACAGATCTACAGGATCCAGCTGAAGTCCATTCAGACAAGGGGCACACATTGTTCTGGGGAATTGCAAATATTTATGGCGTCCATGTGGGATTATCTATAGCACTACTACATCACAATAATCATGATGTTTTTGAGTTGTGGGTGCTTTAATGTTGTAGGAAATGCTAAGGAAGGATTTGTTAAACACCTACTTTAATGCCCCGTTTCTCACAGAGACTTGCGAAGGGGTGAAGTGCGGCTTGGGGAAGGTGTGTAGGATGAAGGGTGGCCGTCCTCAGTGCATCTGCTCGCCAGACTGTTCCAACATCTCCAGAAAGCATGCCATCTGTGGGAGTGACGGCACCACATATAGAGATGAATGTGCCCTCTTGATGGCCCGCTGCAGAGGCCACCCTGACCTCGAGATCATGTACCAAGGAGAGTGCAAAAGTGAGTTGTTTTAAACATTTCCCACAGGTTATGGAGTCAAGAATGAATTGTCTGTACGAGACTAAATTCAGGACACCTCACATTTGTTTTCAGAGTCGTGCTCCAATGTTGTATGTCCTGGCACCCACACCTGCGTGACGGACCAGACCAACAGTGCCCACTGTGTGATGTGCCGCACGGCTCAGTGCCCGATGCCCGTACTCAGTGGTCAGACTATCTGCGGCAACGATAACATCACCTACGCAAGTGCCTGCCATTTACGCCGTGCCACCTGTTTCTTCGGCCGCTCCATAGGAGTGCGCCATTACGGCCACTGCAGGAGTAAGGACTAAACACCTGTGGATTAAACACCTTCCATATATGGTAGAGCAGATCATATTGGGGGTGCAAAGATATTTAAATCAAGGTTTTATACATACAAAGAGTAAAATTCAGAGGAAACAAATTTGTTTTGTTTTGTTGTTTTTTTATTGGAGAAACTACTGGAGCCTAAGACCAATGCCCTAATGTCAAAAAAAAATTCTAGACATTTTCCTAAACAAATAAATTCATACTTGGATTGTACACAAATTTGTCATACTCCTCAACCTCTGGGTCTTAAGTCTACATCAGAAACAGAGCAGCTTGAGAAAGAGTAGCTCTTTCTTCTGTGTATGGTTTTAATTCATCAATTGGCATTACCGTAATAATCAGTGTTCCATTCTTTTTTGTTGTCTTTCAGGTAAAGAAGGTAGTGAGGAGAATTCGCTCTTTTAGGGATCTTGGCTTTGCATGAGACCAGCTTGTACATCCGATGACAGCACAGTTTATGCGAACGAGTTGTAACCTCCCGGCAGAGTCATCCGTTCTGTTAAATGAAGCGCTAGATGCATGCAGTACATATTTCAAGAGAAATGTGCACCTCTCTTGCTCTCTGGTATGGTATTATAACGAATGAAAAATTTGAAGAGATAAACTGTTGTTCGATTTGGACCTGACAATGTGCATATTGTAAATACATTACTGCACTTATTTATTGGAGACTGGAACGGCTTCTCCAAACGTTTGTTTTTTTATTTATAGTTCCTTTCGTTTGAGCTGCATATTCCCAGATCGACTGCTTTCAAATTGATATTTATTGTGTTTTCATGTACAGACCAGTTAGAGTATAATACTAGCTCATGTAAAATTTAGGTCACACTTTAAAACAATGAAATGCCATGCTTTGCTATGCGACTAACTCCAAAGATAAATGACATTATAGCATTGTTTAAAATTCCTATTACAAAGCCCTAAATGTCGCAGAGAAATGTCCCCAAATGCACTTCTTTCAGAAATCCATGCACCAGGAGAGGCGGCATTATTACACACTCTGGAGACTATTTATTATGGAAATTAAGCCAAAGGGGATTGTGTGCTGTTCGAGTTCTGCTCCCTCATGTCTGGAGGTTAAAGAGTTTGCAGACATAGAACCAGAGCTTCCAGGCCTGATGCTGTGCCACTTGCACGAACGCTATATTGGCATGAAACCTGAAACAAGCTGCCTGCTGAGCAGTGAAATTACCAGCTACAGTCTAATGGCATTGTTTTTTTTGTTTTTTTTTAATGAGCAGGCTGGGTCAGTCCAAAAAATGTTCAGTCAGTTGTACTGTTTTATGGATCTGCCGTTATTGTTGCGTGAGTGTGCACATTTGTGAAGTACTTGAGTGCAGTAATGCAAACCAATCTATCTTTCTGAACAATGATATGTAGTGAACCTCCACATAAGTACTTTGGTAATCTGTTATGTTTTGGAAATAAGTGACAGGACAGTGATGTAGGCCTACTCATTAAAATGATATTTTTATGAACCACACATTTATATAACCTTGTAAATATTTTTCTTTTTGCAATCTTTGTGTATCTACTGTGAGATTTCTTAATGTATCGACTTATTTTTGTATTATAAAACTGACATTTTAACTCTGATTAAAAGAGACTTCTTGATTCTCTTGTTATGTGTAATCTCTCCTCATGATGAAATGTCAGTGACATTTAAGAAAGGTTCGTATGACATCAAGTCTATACAATGGAACTTTTACGTGACTACAGCCAATTTTCAGTTTTCCTACTGATAGACACAGAAAACAAATGGCACTCCAACATAACAGCGACTGCTAATGAAATGTTTTCATGGCATGATCCACTGCTGTCCATTGCTCTCAGAAAGCCACAGTGTTCCAGCTGGGAGTTAATGCATCGTTTACAGCTTTCAGCATCAACAAAGGCGAACCGCAGAGATTTCCCCTGAGGTTTTGGCTTAAGGACTTTCAGAGCCTTAGTTCTGACCAAATGGAATCCAGTGATGCTATACGCAGTCCAGTGACAGTGCAGTACAATGCCATGACCCTTTCCTGTGGGTGAGGTGAGACACCAAAGGACCACTGACTCATTTTCCTGTATGAAATAGTTCACTTGTTATTTTTTTTATTTATTTATTTTTTAAATCCCTCAGCCCAGAGAGGAAAAAGGCACTCCCGGCTGCATGCCGCATCTGGTTTAACTTTGGAAGATGTTTATATTCCAATCCAAGCATCATTTTATAACGGTGGGACTAGAATTAAATGTTTGCTCAAACAGACCATAACAATTCCGTACCAAAAAAAAAAAGTTGTTTTCTGTAGTGCCTCCCTGTTGTTTTGTGGGTCTGTTGCTTTCCTCTGGAGTTCTCACGACTGCTTTAAGCTCTTTGTCTGAGTGGCACTAAGAGTTTGCTGATTGAACTCAAACCCTTGTATTCAAGCATCAATACGCCAAAATAGTAACGTGTAAATGAGATTATATTGTAATCTGACACAATGGGTTTTAGATTTGGTCTCAGTTCATGAACCTTCCAAAGAAGATCTCTCAAGGATGACATATTGTCCATCTATCATTCAATTCATGTAAAATGGCTTCTTTTCAAGAAGAATCCAGTTTCCATGACAGTAGATCTAGGGTTAGTTAACTTCATCTGTTCAAGCTTATGGAGACATGGATAAATGATTAAAACTTTATTATTAAATATTATTTCATATCCGATTGGGGATTGTATTAGTGCTTTCTATTACATTTTTTCCCTCATCAAGCCCTAATGGTTTTAATTGCCTCCCAGGCTCTACTCATTTTTCCTTTTACTCAATTTTACAGCTCTAGAATATGTTTAGTCTGTAATTAATGACATTTGCATTTTTCACATTTGCGTCTAGTCATTCAGTAAGCATTCTTTTCGCAGACAGTTGAAGTATGTTACCTGAAATTTTAAAGAGGGCTTTTATTAGAATACCTGAAAACGTTAATTCAGAACATAGTAAGAACTTTAGTAGATGTTTAAGTAATAAATACCAATGGAAAAATATAAAGACAACATCTTAGAGTTTAAACCTCTGAGCAAGGTGCTTAACTGTCAAGTGCTTTGAGTATCACTGTAGAAAGAATGGAGACACTGGGTTCAATTGTACTTTAAACAGCGGACAATGTCACAAAGCAGCTTTACAGAAATCTGGATGTAGGTTTATATTTAGATCCCTAATGAGCTAGCCAGAGACTACAGTGGCAGAGCAAAATCCATGACCACTTTAGGAATAAACCTTGAGAGCAGCCAGACTCAAAAGGGAACTGTCTGGGTGGTACCAGACAGTAGGATTATAAATCATTATTCTTCAACAAATAGTATACTATAATGTAAAAAAAAATAAGCGTGTTAAAAGGATATTCAGTATAAGCGTTACAGTTTCTATGATTACAGCAGCAGTTCTTGGGTACAAGATAACCATATCCAGGTGAGATTATCGACTGAAGAAAGGGCGAGACTTGGGCATAACCTTGGTTTGTTTGGAATTTTTTAGTTTTCTCTACTAAGCTAGTACAGTAAGGCTAATATCATACAAGTATGCATAAATCTCAGAAAAGGACAAGCCATGTGCTATGAAGTTGAAGACCTATGATGGAGCTATGAAGTGGCTCCATCATATTTCAATATTTTCATCAATTCCTTCAGACTAAAGTGTTGAATAATAACTGATCACTGAATGTAATTGAATCACTATTAATGATCAGCATTTTTGTATCTTGGTTCTAAACCAGCATACATGGAAAAAATGACAAAAGATATTTTGTAGATATTCTTGCTTTTAATTGTACTGTTTGTCATTTCTGGGAAAATAGTTCAAAAATCTGATGACTCTGATGGTCTGATGCACTTATTACTTTTCCAATCCATCTCTTGTGCGTCTCGGCTCACGTCCAGCCTCCCTTCAAAAACATTGCTGCACTGGCTATGGCTATCAAAAGCACTACAACTCATAGTTCGTATATTGCTAAAGTAATGACAATGCCCTCATCTATAGGGAGTGAGGGGTCACTGAATTCTTTGATGAGTACAAATGATGTAAATTATATGCTATGAACGTCACATTCACAAGCTCTCAATGCAATGCAACAATGATGCTGTTTTGGCAGGTTGTGTGGCCCATCATCTTAAGTCTGGTTTATGCGTTTGCGTTTACAGATATTTGCACTATGTGTATTTGCATCACGATGCAAAGAGGGAGATTATGGGTAGACGTGGCACACAGACACGCAGTGACAAGACAGTACTCAGTACTGCCACAAGCTAACTATGAGCTGTGTGTATTTGCAGAGCAGTAAGTTAGTAAGCTAGTAAGCACACTAGCTATGCTCAGTTAATCAGTTAATTAGGCATCTAAATTAATTACATGGTTAAATTAAATGACAAAAATGCAATAATAAAATAATTAAAATATGAATTAATTTACAACACCATGCCCCAAAATGTTTTATTCATTGATTACAATTTTTATTGTGCATTTTAACATTTACAGTTACATTTTATGGTGTGGAATGTCAAGACAAGTTAGTTCCTGTTTTTCTCTGTCCTGAACACTTTCCTGTGATACATTTTTTTTTTACAGATATTTCCAAAGCACTGATGCTGAAGACTTCCATCAATGTTGTTAAATAAGTATAGCCTCATTAACAGTGACCATATCAACAGTTAGACAAATGTCTTCGCTAAATAACAACAGTTATGTTGTTTAATTCTGTCTATTATTTGTTTATTTGTATAGTTCGTCTAATCATGACCTATTAGAGTACATTAATATAAACCTTTCAGTTGAATTACAGCTTGAGAATTCAATTAAATGTGAAGTCTCCCAACCTGCTTTTAATATTCTAATGTGGTTCTCAGTAGATACCTGCATATTTTTTGAATCTTCAGAAGAGGTAAGGCCTCAGAATGGCAAAAGGATTCTTGTCCAAACAATCGTAATTATGTTTAGCATGAGTTCGACTGCTAAACCCTGTAGTGCAGTGCTGCTTGTTTTCAACATGCAGTGAAATTCTTCTGAAACTGATTAAGGCACTGAGGGAGAAGAAGTTGATGAAATGTGCCAACTCGCCCCGGTAAGCCTCGAGTGACACGGAACCTCATGTACCCTATTGGCAGTTACGCCAACAGACATTCACACAGCTAAGTAAATAATTTCAGAATATCCTTAATAAAAATGAAATAAAAGTTAAACCACTCATTGTGTTGTTCTGACATGTATTTTGTCAATAAACCTACGTAACTGTAGGTCTGCATTATTGCTACCCACTGAGACGAGTATACGCTGCCAGGAACTTTCAGTTGACAACAACAATTTGAGGCTCTAGGAGACCACCCACTCTTCCTTCTGCTGTTTCATCCTCAACTGGAGCAGCTCCAGACCTGCATGAACTAAGACAGATGTGGTTTATATGAATGACGTCATTTTTAGATTTCAAAAAATGCAAACAAAAGTGATTTTGTTTAGTGTATTCGACTGACATTGTGGGGTTGTTTTCTTTCGATCGCGACTGACGTAAGATTCAGAAATTTGGTGTGTCACAACATGCTTCAGCCATCACTGTGATCATGTAGCACTTACAGCTGTCAGAATAACAAAATAGTAGCAAAACTCTTTCTCTATATGCGTCTAAAAGAGTTTATGCGAGTAAACAGAAATAACTAATTTAGCACTCTTACTATCTGAGACATCTAAAGAACTATCTTTTAATGTCTATCACATAATGTTAAACCAAAAAGGCTTGAAATAAGGTGCATCTTCTAGAAGTCATCCTGGAAAACAGCCATCTAATCTACCAGAAACATTCTCAAGATAATAAACAGCCATGTTTTCTATGAAGGAAATGGATTGAGCTTCCTTGTTACGAGGAGAAAAACAGACTTCGGAAGTTAAGCAACCTCTAATTGTTCCAATTAAGTACCGAAAGTCAGGCTGAGATGTTATCTCCAGGCTGCTCTACTGGGACACTCCGTCTGTGTGGTCTGCTTCCACATCGCTTACTGATTTGCTCCTTGGGTTCAATCCATTACAGATGACAAATTGTGCAGTAAACGTCAGCTTTTGATTGGAATTCTGCTTTGCAGGACAGCGGATATTTGAAGGCAGATTTCCTCAAGACAAGCCACACTACTGACAGATTAAAGTCCCTATTTAGGGAATACATGTTGTTCTAGTAAAAAATAGAGGTCATTTTTCAAAGACTCAGGATATAACACGTCCACTCCAAACCCACATACTGAAATGAGTTGTTGTTCAACAGTTCAGCTTAATGCCTGTATTAAATTACTGTCTATTTGGATGAACTGGTCTCCAATCTAAAATTATGAAAGTTCAAACGTGATAGAGGAAATACTGTTCCTGGTGATCTCATTTGACCATATGGAGTCCATTTCCTTAGAAATCTACACATCAACAGAGCTCGCAGTCCTAGATCCCGTCTGGAGGACAGACCTCAGACCTGATATGGTCATTAGACACACATGAGTGCCACCCAAGCAGTTCAACGCATCTCCTCTTATCTATGCTATCTACGGCATGGCAGGACTAGGGTAGCCATATTGTTTTCAGTGCACTGGTCCTTGACCGAATCCATTTGACACATCTGCTCCTGTTAATATCTTCCAGCAGACGATAAGGACCTAAATCGGGCATGGCATCATGCCGCCATCCCTTATAATAGCTTAAATGGAATATTTCCAGGAGCACAGAAGTAAACACTAGTTATAGGAATGTCGATGGAAGTCCAGCAGCCCAGCACAAGTCAACGTAACAGTGAATACTCCAAACCTTGGTTCACTTAATGTGCAATTAAGTGAAACGGCTAATAACGAATGATTGCACATTAAGTGATATAATGGTATATATTATGTGATATTAGGAGTTTACCTGATAACATTACCTAATCTGTGGCTTGCTATTCAATAGATTTATCTGAGATCAGCAGTTAAGATGGAGAACTACAAACCCTATACAGAGCTTTACCTTGAATTGAATAGGGTGGGTTTGGGGTATTTGTGATTACTTACGACTTTTATTTACTATATTTCAAATGAAAATACACCCAATTCTTGATATACATCATAAACTATATGCATCACAATATACATCATTTCTCTATAATAATATGTGCAAAACATTTAGCATCAAGCAACTTAAAGGAGACTTAAGGTTCTAAAAAATAGTCTAAACTAAACATCTAAATAGAGGTGTTAGCAAGATTGAAATTTAATCGCTGCAAATGACTAAAAGACACCTGGCAAGTTGAGCCAGGAATGTTTACCTGGCTCCAGTGTCTCAGACACATCAGATACGGACTAAAGCATTGGTACTGGAAATGTAGACTTTCAGCAGCTTTATTTTGATTGGGTTTTGAAATTATTTCAAATTTATTTAATTAATTGGTTTCCTATGTTGAGTGTATATTTTTTTACTCTTATAACTTGAAAGTACCACCGAGTATACTGAACCATGTAATCAAGCACTGTAATGAGAGAATATATAGTTTATTACATTGCACCCTTGCTTGAAAGGTAGCATTAGCTAATTGTATGACATTTGTTGGTTTCTTGGTGAAAGGAGCGATAATTTATCATCAAAAAATAAAATCATGAGGTAGATGTCTTTTTATATCATGAATCTTTCTTGTATTTTATCTCTATAATTCAAGTCACCATTTAAATCTGTACTTTAACTTTGAAACGAGGTTGAATAGTTTACACAAGTAAACAGTTTTACGACTTTTACAACCTCCAGTGAGTTCTGTATGGATGGTGTTATCATGTGTATTTAATCAATGTGTGACATGACGGAATCTATGATGATGAGATCATGTGACATTTGTAATGGACTTCCCGCCAAACAGGATAACTGGCAGCACAAATAACGTGCACATAATTGCACCCAGAATTAATGAACACAGTGTGTTTCCTCACATGTGTGAAACAACGCTCTCAGCTGGTGTTAAAACTCTCTCTGGCTCACACCCAGGACGTTTCGAAGTTTGGCCTGACGCATGACTGTAGGCAGAGTAAGTGTTTGTGATGGGAACCATTTGGTGAATCACACAAGATGGTCTAGGCCAGAATTTCTCAATCCTGGTCCTGGAGTATAATCCTGGTATTTCCTTGCTCCTATCTCAACAGATTAATTCGTCTGCTAATTAAAAAAGCTTGAACTGGGTTAACCTTGGTGAGGTAGGGGAGGGAAAACACTAGGGATGCATACTGATACTCATTGGTCTAATATTGTGCTCATTTACTCTTATTCTGAAAAAAATACTCAGATAGGAATATCCTGTACCATATGTTGTAAACCTAGTGCACACTGCTGACATGAATAGATGTTACAATCTGGTTGTATTTCACAAATAATGATTGCAAACTGTGCTCTACACACTGCATAATGAGGAGATGCTATAGCTTTTCCTATAATACATAAATTTCCAACTTTAATATCAATTGTTAATGTTTTTGAAGATCTGCAATTATTGCCCATTGATAAAAAGGGATTTAGATTTAATAAAATAATGAAAAAACATTACTTTACATCTTCCAGCTATGCAGAAGTGATTTTCTGAAGTGAAATAAAACCTGCTGTTTAAGTAGATAAACATTCAAGTGTTAGCTTTTCATGGTCACTACTTAAACCAGGCTAAAAAAAAAATATGCACCATGGTGATCCTAATTCATCGATGGCAATCATTAATACATCAGAGCTGACTATGGCTTAGTGGTTATGATGTTTTAGCATGTCCTTCAAGGTTGGGGGCTTGATTCCCTTCTCTGCCCTCTATGCCCTTCGTTTACATGTTTCCTCTGGGCACTCCAGTTTCCTCCCTGATTGGCATCTCTGAATGGTCTGTAGTATGTGAATGGGTGGGTGAGTGTGTGTGTGTGTGTGATTGTGGTTTGGTGCTCCACCCTGAGCCTTCCACACCTTGTACACCTTATTCCCACATCCCCTAGGATGGGCTCCAGGTTTTCCATGTAGAATAAATGGAAGGTGAATGGATGGATTAATATACTGACACAGTATCAATATCAGTAAATGAATATCTATGTAAAAGAGCACCAAAACTGCTTACTTGTATTCAGTCTGAAAATAAAATTCTTAGATATGTCTGCTGTTTTTTCCCTGATGTTATTGCACACATAATGATGTCTCTGCTTTGGTCTTTCATTCTGTATCATCAGTGAAACATGATGTGCTCTTTGCACACTGTTTCCAGATTCAGTTCTTGCTTTGGCTGTACTGTCATCATTGCCGCATTATTTATTGCTGGGTGGCAACAGTATGAAAAAAAATTATGCAAGCACCATCATGTGTAAAAAAAGACTCTTAAAATGAGGAGTCTGAAAGAGAAATTCTAGGCTTGCATAGCTGCTGTAACCACATGACCTGGTTCTAACCCACGAGTCTGAGCCTCTCTCCAGACACAACAGAGAACTGTGAAGTGGCTCACGTAGTGACGCATTTAGAACTGAGAATACAATAACCTTCTTCATTCTCACAGACACAGCAACCCTCCACTATCAAAGTCTCCTAATCAAAGTGTACAGGAGAGCAGAGCTGCTCCCACGTAAGGCCTGAACCAGTCTATAACTGCCTCCAATTGGCAATGCATATTTTCAGTCCATTAGTGTTGCCTTATAAGCAGTAAATGATTAAATCCCAGGCCGAAGCTAAAAGCCTGTCCTGTGTGTTGTTCCTTGGTGTGTACAAATAAAGTGCATGTGCCAATTTTTTTTTTTTTTTTTTTTTATGAGCATAGCATGTTAAAACTGTCCAACATCATAAACATCTTTCGTCTGTTTTATATTACTATTTCTGCAGGGTATTGTCCATTGTTCTGTGGATATAACTAATTGGATCCTGGTACATTTTTGTTGAATTTAACAAGCCGTTATGGTCAATTAACCTCATATTCTGAAGGAGCGTGTTTATAGAGTTATTCCACAGTGGATGTCTGAAGTTCCTGATGAAATTATAACATTTTACAGAGTGTGGATCTGTTGTTTTACCTCTGCCAGTGCTTTTCTAGGTCAAAACTTCTTTTTTTTTTAAAGATATGTGAAACTGAGCTCGGGTGAGCTGACAGGAAAGATGTGATTGGCTAATGGAAAGTCATGCAGAACCTCCTACTTGCCATCTAGCGTGTGTTTCAGAAGGAAGCAGAAACACAGTGTACTCTGAGTCTGGATGGATTTCTTACAAATATGTCTCCGCAGTCTTAAATCACCGATTCAGCAAGGGCTTAAGCTAACTAACTGAATGGAAGACCGCATGTTTTATTACCCATGTCCCACAAAAGGCTTCTAAATTTAACTGTTCTTGAATAGTTTATTGTAGATTTTTTAAGGCACTTGTCTATTACACCTAATAAACAGATATCAATAAATCAGGGACACTCAACTCTAATCCAGGAAGGACAGAGTCCAGCACATTTTGGTTATTTTCCTCTTCACTGCCTTTTAAGGACATCTACTACAAACAGCATATGATAAAAAAAAAATGTCATATATCAAATTTTAAGGTGTCACTCCAACTTTCAAAAGGATGGAATGAAATTAGCATAGATGAACTTACACATATCAGTGTAAATTAAACAGGTAAGAAGGAGTGCCACATCAGGTAAAAGAGCATTACTAAGTAAGATGGAGGTCCAGAACAAAAAACAGTACTGTGTTTTCAAAGCAGTAAGCATAAGCACCACCTTGTGGTCATGCTTTCCAATATTACAATTATAAATGATTGGTTTAATCCAGAAGTTCACATTTTTTCCTGCTCCAATATTTGGATGTTATTATTGTGTGAGCTGTTTAAACTGATTGCATTACTCTTAGGGTGTGAAGACAGTTAATCAAGACGATGGGAGATGTTCATTATAAGCCTGTGAAGATCACATAGTATATCATGTAGGATGACAGCCTTTGTTTTCTAATTGAGTCTAATCAGATGTTCTCTCCTCTTAAGTACAACACCAGGTTTCACAAAAACTCAGCTTATCATAAATCAAAGAGTTCATTAGGCAATCATTTGTTCATTCATCCTCAGTATCCACTTTATCCTGGTCAGGGTCAAAGTGGATCTGGAGTCTACCCAAGAATATGCATTACGATATTTACAAGATATTGGAATAATCTGATAGAATTGCAGTGTATCTGTCTGTTTCCTGGAACATAGATCCTTATTTTATAAACATAGAATATAGGCAGAAGTTCAAGTTGTGTTATATTAACCAAAACATGGCTTGCTCAAATCCCAGGACAGCTCCTGAGCCAGTGTAGAGTGTTTGAGCAATATCCTACCCTCTCAACAGCTCAGCTATGGGATGGATTAAATTCTCTGTCACTTTTCAGTTACACTGGATAAATGGATCTACAATATTTAATAGCTGTCTGAAAATTATAAAGTTCCTAAACACTGGTAAGTGGAACGCTTTCAAATAAGATTGGCCAGTGGTTCCAAGGAAATTTCACGTGGGAATCATAAAAGTTTGTCACTTGCTTTCTAAGAGTGTGAGACTCAAGATTTGCTTCCTGTTTCAGAAATGAATGGAGCAAAATCTACACACATGACCTCTCTACCTTGTGTGTTTTTTACACAACACAATAGCCTTAAGTTTCTGGAATTTTTCTCTTGCAAAGTTTTTCTCTTTTTTTTTGTCTCATGCTGGCCTCATGCTGGAAACTTGAAATTTATACTAGATGTGAAAGAGAGAGAGAGAGAGAGAGAGAGAGAGAGAGGTCATGTTCCCTGGAGTGATGCTTGAAAACAGTTCGATCTTGTTTCACAGGGACACTCTACCTAGTGTATATCAATACAAACCTTTTAAACACTGACTGTGCAAAGAGGGTGGACTACACTCTTTAAAACTTTTTTTTTTAAATACAACCCTTAATGTTTCTTTTGTTGTCCTTATAGAAAATCCCAAAAGCTTCTTTCTATCTGAGAAGCAGAAATATTGAGACTAAGAACCCTTAACTCTAAAAAGCATAATAGTGGCTGGAAGGCAGTTCTGAGATTTGACCTCACAGCATTCACATCCTTAGCACAACTACTGACCTACTACAGTCAACTGATTGTTTTGTTGCATAATATTTCAGACACAAACCTGGCACAAAACCATGATACCAAACATTTACATAGACAAGTATGGATGTCTGTTTTAAGGGACAAGCTTCAATGATGATAACTTAGATAACTACAGTACTAAATAGTTAATACATTACTGCCACACTCAAAAGACTGCAAAATAAATTCCCCTTACATCATCTTATTTTTCATTTAGCAGTCATGACCGTTAAAAAGGATAAAACAACAACATATAGCTCAACAGGTGAGACATGCTACAAGGCTGTAAAGTGTAGGTGTAGAACCAGAGGGAAAATGTGCTTAATCCTGAGTTTGTCCATTGATGCAGAGTCCCAAAAAAAATTGTCTTTAACATTTTTAAAATCTTTAAAATTAGTCTTTAGAATTTGGATTAACGTGAATATATTATAATCAAATATTGATTTATTTGGTTAATAAAATAAAATGCTATTGTAAAAAAAAACCCTGTATATGCTGATAATGGATTTTACCACTAGGGGGCACCATTGTTGTTTTTCTTTCTTTTTTTTTCTTTTAAGCTGGGCTGGAAAATAGCCTTAGGCTCATTTGGCAAGGGTAATTTTGACTGCTTTGTAGTGGTCTAAATGGGATTTCAAACCTTGCTGAAAAGAGTCGATTCAATTTGTTTAAACAACGGGTGGGTCACAGGAAATCTGTAACAATAACCGTGGAAAAGTAATATTCGCCTCAGATTCCCTCTCAAGAACAGCCCTAATTTCATTTTAAAGGGTTTTATTGCTTTAAAGTATAAAGCGGTATAATAAAGTCTGATTACGTTATATGATGGCGTACTAACGCCTAAAGTTTGTTAATGTTCTGTAAAAAGCTTGTGCAACAGTCCCAGGTATCAAAGTGCAGTCTGTGTTTGTGCATAAAGAAGAAATACTATCAGGCCATTGAGAAAGAGCATGAAAATAACTTTTGCGATCCACATCCTGCATACACGTGAAAAAAAAAAATATATATATATATATATACTTTTAAACCCTTTATGTTGTGCGGATTTAGACGCGTCTACAGCGCTGAACTGTTTACATAACTCAGGTTTGCGACGCACGTATCCAGCAACGTGACGTAAACACGCCTTTTTTGTGTCTACGTGCGCGTTCTCGTGCGCGTCAGGATCAAATAGAGGACGACGAGCGGACGGCTAGTCAGAAAGCATCGGGCGGTCGCATCGTCGCTCTTGTCTTGTAAATTTACGGCACAAGTCATAGTACAGTATTTCGTTCGAGACAAAGAGCTAACAAGCGTGAGGAGCCAACATGAGGCTGTTGTGGGCGCTTTGTGCTGTTTTATTTAGTTTTCAGCAGGCCTTTGCTGCGACAGGTAAGACCGACGTCTTTCAGCGCGTCGCGCTTATCAGCCATCTCTGAATGCTACACATTAGCCTGTTTGCTTCGAGCTGTTAGATCTTTAAATTGATATTAAATGAACATGGCAACGAGTCATTTCATTGTATATGAATTGCATGTGGTGTATTGCATTATATATGACTCTGTGATGGCGCTTTAAAGATTTCCCGATGTTTAGAAAAAGATTTTCTCAACAACAAACTCGGTCGCGTGAGCTAGCTAGGCTGTTTGCTAGCTAGCAACTTGGTTAGCAAGTTTCATTGTTTTTGTTTTTTGTTAAACATAATTATATATTGTACATCTTTTTTTTAACTGTATGCGTCGTTCGAACATTACATCTGATATTGATTAATATTAATCGCCTACGCATTTACTAAAGCGACCGATTGAGCTAGTCGAGCCTTTACCTAACCGTTATGCTAGTTAAGAATATTTAGATAACCCACCCGTCTGTCTCTATTAACTCCCGGTTGCTAACTAGTCTAGCCGATGGCCTCCATGTTGGAGCTGTGGAGAGCCTTTATGCTCTTCAGTGGATTTAGGTAAATGAGATCGCAAGTCATCACGTTACATTTTGAAATCGGTCAGTTTTGCGCAAATGATCAGGCTAGTTTGTGTAAATGTGGTACAGTCAGGATGCTGTTTTTTTGTTTTGTGTTGTTTTTTTTTTGATTTAGCACTCCTTTTTGGCTGCTTACGTTAAATCCCTTAATAATATCACATTATATTTGGATAATAGCATCTAGCCGGTAATTGCATGCTTGGTTAAACAGGTTTAGACCAGTTTTCTATCCGCCTACATCTCTTATAGGCATCTGGAAATCTTCACTATTGGATTAAATATAAAACCTGTAGATTTTATGCTTTTGTCTTTATTCACATTGTTCTTATTAGCTAGGCACTGAAAAAAAACTGGCTTAAAACAATACAGTAATCTAATGACCAATCAGATGGACAATGTACTTTTCAGTCAGGCCTCAGTCTTTAGAGGATTAAGTGTAAGCTCATTATAACTTTACAGAACAGTGAATGACCATGGTGCAGAAATGCATTCCAGCATGCAGCTAAACAGAGGAGTAGCAGAAACATGATGCTTGAATGCTGGTGACTTGGTCACTAGTAATTTGTTCCTGAACCAAAATGTGTATATGTACTATTTTTATTCATTTAATTCACTTGTTTTTCCCACTTGAAAGAACAGCTAAATGAATGTTGGTGTCTGCTAATCCCCCACTTAATCAGCCTTACTGTTAGAAATAGAGCTTTGGCACGGCAGTGGCGGCTGTACTTAAACCTACATGCTGCTGTGAACTGCCACCCACTTTTGTTTTTGGCATCAGTCAGTTTTTTTCCATCTGTCATGTTAAGACCATCTTTGAGCTAGCAGAATGGCAACAGGTAAAGGTTGAGGTCATCAGGAGGCAGTGGAACCAACATTGCTATCTGAGAGGACTTGTGCTGTAGCAGCTCTAACTCAGGATTAAAATTAGATTTTTCCCTCGAGCCTTCTGTCTTCTGCTCGGTGCAGCCTGGAAAATTGGGTTAACAAGACCGTGCAGGTATTTATCCAATGCTGAATGGATCTGCTATTGTGTCAGCATGATGGCTGACTGACTAGACTGCCATTTTGTTCACAGGAACTGTTTCTCACTGTAGAGCAGATTTACACAACATTGTTTTACAACATGATCAGGAACACCCTGTACTTCATAACTTCATAAGCAATAGACTACATTTCGTTTAGGTTTAGTCAAAGACACTGTAATCATGACATATTTAGGTGTGTGTGTATTGTAGACTCCCTTTTTTTTTTTTTACATGATGGAAAGATAATGTGGGAAATATTAACAGACTATCTACAGTAAATCTATACACAAACAGTAGTTTCACTGCCCTAAATTTGTTGGTATAGAAATTTTTCTCAGAACTCCAGCTGTGTTCTGTGAATTTTATCAAATCTTTATTTGTTCTTCAGCCTGTTCCTCACTCAAAAATTCACTCGCTGTCACTCAATAGAGCTGAGCTTGATGTGAAAAGTTATATAGAAGCACACAGATGCCTCCAGGTAGTCACTAGCGGGGTATTCTGTGTTCCCTTGTTCAACAGTAGTTCAACTGGTTCATGAGACAAGCAGGTAGAAAAATATATCGATCATTTGAACAGTTAACTTTTCAACAGGAAAAAAATAGTCTTTTTATTGTTTTGATGCTCATGATTTAGTGAGTTTTAAATCATAGTCTTATGCTATTAATGCTTTAAAGATAACATTTAGTAGTGGTCATACAGATTCAGTCTATTCCACTTTAAAGGCCAAGTGATATTCAATCACATACACTGGCTGCTTCTGAGTTTACTGGTTGGAGCATGCAGAATAAAAGTGACTACCATTCCTCGGGTCATACAGCTGAACCTATTTCCTCTGTGAAATATATTGGAGGCCATAAGTGGTCTCCACAATCTTGAGAAAATATTCAGTTGCTAAGACAAAATACATTTTGTTAAGAACACATGTTCTCAGGATTGATGTTGAGGTTTGTTTATTAATTGGACACGCCTGTTCTCCCATGTTGTCCATTCTGTATATTTTTTTTCTGAGTAGTTCCATTGAACTATCTCCATAGGGGTTTAAACCAAGCCTACCTTGTGTCTGTTGGCTTTTTCTAAAACAAACCAGAGCCTTCAAGAATCATCGGAAGAGTGCCGAACTTCCGTAAAACTGAAACAATGTAGTTATTGCGTGACTTTTTATATTGTGCAGTATCTACATTCGTTCAAGCGAGCATTTGTTCTTGCGTAATAATGCCCGGAATCTAGGAAGCATTAATTTATGCTTGCATTACCTTCTTTGTTCTAACAATCTTTTCTTCTTTTTTTTTCTTCTTTGTTTTATTTTGTTTGTTACCTAAAATCACAATAACTCAACATTACCATCACTTATTAATCACTTCACTCAACTTCCAAAATCAATCCTTTCCGCTTAACATCTTTTATGGACAGCGGGCTTCATAAGGTCCCCCATGTCTCAGACAAGACTGTTAGGTGACAGTGCGGTTCTGCACTGTGAGGTGATAGGGAACCCCATCCCAGAGGTGCAATGGTGGTTTATAGAAGGGGATGAACCCAATGAGACGGCCTCTCAGCTCTTTGAAGGAGCTCAGCATGACCGTGTGCACATCAACACCACCTACATCCAACATGGTGCCAGTATCCTGCTTCTCTTCAATCTCACATTCAACGACACTGGTGTTTACGAGTGCCGCGCTTCCAACGACCCAGACCGCAACGCCCTGAGGACACTGCCCAAAGTCAAGTGGATCCGCTCTCAGGCCAATGTTATTGTGTTTGAAAGTGAGTGGTGAGGTGTAGAGGAGCAGCCCATGTGTAGAGGACGTGAAGCCCTTAGATTTCCAGTTCATACCCATGTAATGCTCCTCCTGTGTCTTCCCTTCAACCACAGACCAGCCCATCGAAGTCATTGTATCTGAGTTAGCAAACTAAAATTTTTAAATTTCTTTTTTAAAGAAGGTGCAGCTGCTACTGGAATTGAGTAAGATTTGCATTTTGCCAACACTGGTTATGTGGCTGGTGTTCAGGGCTGCCTATTACTTTCATTTTTAAACTTAACAGTGCTAGCAATGCTGTTTCTTTTGAAATCAAATTGTGCCATTAAAGTATATGAAAATGGCTCAAATTGTTTGCTTCACTTTTTTTTGGTTTCTGTTTGTATTTTAGTTTATTTAACATCAATCTTTTACGCATTACCTGAATTCCAGTCCACTTCTTGGTTGGTTGAAGCCCCTCACCCCCATCATCACCTGCATTTGTTAGCATGCCTTTTTGTTTCCTTCTAACTCGCAGTCCTAATATAGCTTCCCTTTCTGACCTTTAGAAGCTTTGAGTGCCCCTTCTCTTCAGTGCCCCTTTTAACCTCTGAACATTTGAAAACTTTGTGCCTTTTAATAGTCTGAAATAATACAACTAGTTATGTTTACTACACATTGTAATATTTCTGAATCTGTATAATTTTCTAGAGTTTAATTTTAATGAGATTTATCAGATCTTAAAGAACGTGTCTCTTGCAGGGTAGACCATTCACGTTTTCATTCTTATTAATATTATCCACTGATTAGTCTGGCCTATTAAATTCCCTCCTAGCAGGTTCATTTAAATGTCCAATTAATGCAAATATTTTTTTTTAAAAACTTGTTCATTTGCAGTGCCTTTGATTGTGGTCAGTCCAAAAGACCTGAACAACCAGACCTCTGCCACGCTCAGCTGCAATTACACCAACCCAGCGTCTCCAGTCACACGCACCTTTTGGAAAAAAAATGGCAAGGATATCGAGAGCACCAAGAAGGATGGAGAAAAGGTCTTCATTGAGTACACGTATGTTCTCATTCTGCTCACTAATCACACTGCTGTAAGATTAGGCTATTTCGTGTTACTACACTGGAATATTATTAATAAAAATACAATGCAAGATCTGATTGTAACCTTTGACCAAAGAGTGAGAAGGCTTCAGTACATTATATTGTAAAAACACAGCCCAGTTAATTCCCACTGAGGTAGAGAGAGTGCTGGAGTGCTTATTCTCATATAGCTCCAACCTGGCAGGGTTAAATCACCCCAGCACTGACTATAATTCTTTCATTGGTGCATAATAGACCTAGGAATGTTGTAGCTATGGGGATGTGATGGCGACTTGCCAAATGGAAGGCATTTATTTCAGACAGAGGGTTACCTTCCTGTGTCTGATCCAACCCTAATCAGAGAGAATATTGAAACTTGTTGACTAATTATTGTTTTTAGATTATCTAGGTAGGCACTTCAGGCATTTCAGGACTGAATTTTGGCCCTTCTCTGTCTATGCAAAAAAATTAGGAATGCCCAGGAACTAGAAACATTTATTGTTTTCTTTTCTCTGTTGCCAGCATTTCGAAGATTGAGACCAACTCTGGAAAATATACTTGCGTCTTTCAGTCACAGGACATTGCTGCTGAAGCAAACATTGAAGTAAAACGTGAGAATGTTTAACTTGTTTTCCCAAGTACCTTCAGAAGCAGCACATGTTTTATGTGTAAATTTGACATTTTAAGTACACTTAAATTCATGGCCATATGTTTGAGTTTGTGAAAAATAAATGATTTAATGTTCCTTTCTGCAGGTCCTCCTCATATTGTGGCACACAAGCACTCCGAGAATGCTAATGAGAATGACAAGGCAGTGCTGGTGTGCGAGTGCCATAGCTACCCCCTGGCAACTGACTGGAATTGGGTTAAAATTCTTGAGACGGGCGAGGAGACGGTACGACGTGTGCAATTTTTAGATTGAGATTTTTGTTTAGATTGAGAAATGTACCCATACATGCACGCGTACATATGTATACGTTTTCATCTAATCTAAACTGATGTTTTTCTGATCTTTAATGTTATTCAGAGCATCACCAATGGTACTGAGAGGTATTTAATCAAACACACTCCATACAATTCTACACTGACCATCGAGGACCTGAATAACGACGATGCAGCTGTCTATGAGTGCATTGGGCAGAACGATCTGGGACACTCTTCAGATAAGATCCAACTACGTGTGCGTAGCCGCTTAGCTGCTCTCTGGCCATTCCTTGGTATTGTGGCCGAGGTCATCATCCTCGTCACCATCATCTTCATCTACGAGAAACGGAGAAAGCCCGATGAGATTAACGACGGTATGTGTCGCTCACCTGGTTTACCTGACTTTGCTTGCAGCCCACTGAATGTACAATGAATGTATGTGTTATCTGTGATCAGAATTATTTTTAGGATGCCTGATTTTGTTTCATCACGTTTTTTTGCATTCTTGTATATATTTTTATCTCTTGGAAAAGTACTTGCAGTGATTTAGTTCGGTCTGTGTTTTATTTACGTTGTTTTTCTCTGTTCGCTGCTGCTTTTACGTTGTGGTAAGTGTTCAAAACTGCATGTCAGGCTGAAGTGGTTTTTCTGAGACTAGGAACAAGGACCAGTTTTTGAATCTGAAGTCCAGATTCGCTTCTTGCTTAGAGTATCCGCTGCTAGAAACGGTGAAGAGGGAACAGCTCTTTCATTGGTTCTTGATTTTTAAAGAGCAAATTTGTGCTCAAATGATTCTCTCTAATTGTGGTGTCAACCATGTCCAATGAAAGGGCTGAAAAAGTCTGACCTGACCCGGGTCAGATTTGTTCAATTCTCTATCCACGTTTTTGGAAAAATAACATGTAATATTTCAGGGCTCAGGAGAGGTTTAGCAGCATCATTGTGCATGCCTTCTGCATCAACTCTCATTGCATGGGTTACGCTGGTGAATTGCAGTCTTTCTCGCTGCCCTTAGACAGAATTGAACAACAGCGTCTAAGTAAAATAAGGGCCGATGACAATCATGTGGACGGCTGTCTTGGGTTTCGAGGTTGCATGGAAAAATTACACTGGGTTAAACTTTTCATATTTGTTTAGTTATGATGCATGAGTAACTGCATTGTGCATGAACTATTAATAGTGTTTAAGTTATACCACACACATCACGCAAATAATTCTTTTAATTGTTGTTGGGCAGGTTAGTAATGTTTTGTTTTGTTTTTTTTGGTCTAGGCTCACTTAAGATGGTAGACGTACATTAAACTGTGTGCTGACTTCCATATAACAACTCCAGGCTTTTGATAACTTGACATTTATAGATCTAAAACCTTATCTAATATTTTCACTTGCTTGCCAAAATCTGACAAGGTTGTGTATGTTTTTCTCCTCTATGTACTTTCCTGCTGACTTCAGATGATGATTCGGGATCAGCCCCACTGTAAGTCTTTCATTACTTTCCTCTATTAAAAAGTTTTGCGTACTTGCTTCACCGGTGAATTAAAGAGGAAGCTGAGGAAACACATTGCTTATGTTCTGTGTTTCAGGAAGAGCAACTCCGCTGCAAACCACAAAGACAAGAATGTGCGACAAAGGAACTCCAACTGAGATATGAGTTGAAGTAAGTTTCATTCAAAGCAAAATAGTACATACTGTTCTGTAAAGATCTTTTTGGTATGTTTCAAAGCACATCACGTACAAAGACACGTTTTCTTTGCACTCTGTTTGTAGGCGTCCTGATGACTACTAGTCAAGATACAAGAAAAGCATGAAGTTGCTGTGTGGCTCCTTAAGATCGAATAATCGTTTTCTGCTTGAGTGTAAATGTCTTGAGATATCGATTGCTTTGTTTTCATTCTTTCCCAGTATTCCTCTCTATATTGTGCTGCCAGCAAACGTGTTCTTAAAAAGTGGGCTTTGGGGTGGGGGGTGGGGACATGCATGATTGTACTCTTGCTGTAGAAGTGTTGTAGTGAAACCCTTTTCACATGGGAATGAACAATTGATGGTTTTTCTTCTGTCTGCTTGCTCTACTGTGCCGCACAACTTTAGCTTGGAAACCAAACTACTAGCAGTGTGTTCAGCTACACCCTGCCTCTGAAATCAATTTTTCGATTCTGATTGCTCCCTTTTACAATTAAAATTTTTTGGGTGGCAATTTTAATACAATCTGCTTCACCCAGCTTGTTTGAACCTTGCTTGTTAACAATCTGATACTTTGGCTATTATAATTCTTCATCCATTCTAAAATATATATATATATATATTATATGTGTGTCCCTTTGACAGTATGGGATTTCTTCATCTATTCTTGATGTCTATATTACTACTACAAAGCAATTGTTTGAAAGATTCTTCTACTTAGTTACTTTTTGGCAGTCGACTTTTTTTCTGTAAGCCTTAATGTTGATCTTTTTTTCTTCCTTTTGTTGGATATGCTTACTTTTTAGTCATGGAGAAATAACTATTATTGCAGCGCACATCCAACCACCTGCTGTTATTGCAGTATATCAAATTGCACTGTTATAGTTAACTACAGAATGCCACTTTTCTTTGCTTAATTCTTAGTTCCAGACTAATGTTTTGGTTTAAGACACAAATTTGTTTTAGGAATAAAAACTTTTTAAGTAAGGGTAATGTTGGTTTTTGTAATAAAAACAGTACACATGCATTGAAGAGGACCAAGCATGAACAGTTTGTGCCATTCACTACTTTAATGATAATCCAGTACTAATCCAGACTAATGCTAATTTTAGATCTGTAATTATTGAAGTAAATGTGCCATTTAGTTGAAGTATTCTTCCTGAGTATTCATCCTCCCTATAAGCAATTCAGAAGCAATTCTAGATACAAAATTATGACCGAATCTATGCCACTTCTTTAAAAGGCATGTTGAATATTGAGAACTTATTGAGCTGATGTAAATTATTTTGCCTTAGACACATGAAATCTTAAGAAATGTCAGCTTTAATGACTTGCACACTCTGAATAAAGTTATTTGGTTTGATTTTAACATCAGACTGGTCTGTTTATTTGATCAAATACTACTTTTTTTTTTTTTTTTTTTTTTTTTTAAACAAAAGTTCACCAAAATTAGACACTTTCGTCACCTTGTTAGAGGAATATAGTGTACACAAGCAGATGAACTTAGCAACACGCACACACCCACACACTGGTCAGCCATAACATTATGAGCACTGACAGGTGAAGTGAATAGCACTGATAAACTCATCATGGCACCTGTTAGTGGGTGGGATATATCAGGCAGCAAGTGAACATTTTGTCCTCAAAGTTGATGTGTTAGAAGCAGGAAAAATGGGCAAGCGTATGGATTTGAGCGAGTTTGACAAGGGCCAAATTGTGATGGCTAGACGACTGGATCAGAGCATCTCCAAAACTGCAGCTCTTGTGGGGTGTTCCCGGGCTGCAGTGGTCAGTATCTATCAAAAGTGGTCCAAGGAAGGAACAGTGGTGAACCAGCGACAGGCTGGCCCGTGTGATCCAATCTAATAGACGAGCTACTGTTGCTCAAATTGGAAAAAAAAAGTTAATGCTGGTTCTGATAGAATGGTGTCAGAATACACAGTGCATTGCAGTTTGTTGCGTATGGGGCTGCATAGCTGCAGACCAATCAGGGTGCCCATGCTGACCCCATCCTCCACCTCACAACTTACAGGACTCAAAGGATCTGCTGCTAAAATCTTGGTTCCAGATACCACAACACACCTTCAAGGATCTTCTGGAGTACATGCCTTGTTGGTTCAGGGCTATTTTGGCAGCAAAATGGGGACCGACACAATATTAGGCAGGTGGTCAAAATGTTATGGCTGATTGTTGTGTATATGATGTCAGTTTAACAGTATAGGATTTGCAGAGGTACTGTGTCTTCAGCTATTCTTGATGTCTATTTTACTACTACAAAGCAATAGTTTGAAAGGTTCTCCTATTTAGTTCCCATTTTGGCTGTAAACTTTTATTAGAAAAACAACGATCTAGGGTTTTCTTTAAATGGTGCCCAGACAAACAAACAAACAAAAAACCCCAGCCAGTATGATACAGTTTTGCAGGTGGAAAACCCTTGTTGATGAGAAGAGGTCTAAGGAGAATGGGCAGACTGGCAGATGGTTAGCAGAATGCCCCAGTGAGATCCGCTCCAGTCAGCCAGGAACAGGACAACTGTGATCACATGTCTTGTTTTGATGAGCCTTTGATGTATCTAACTTTTATACACTTGTGTGGGCTACCACTAAAATAATATCTGGATTAATGATGGTCTATCTTCCATTCATGGACACAGTGGACTTCATCCTCTGATGTGTTTAGCTTTACATAGATGCTCCACTTTTGCCTATACTCACAAAACATAGTAACTACATGCTCAAAACAAATAAATGATTTTGGTTAAAATAACACGAAATTTTTAGCTGTGATACCCACAGATTCTAAAATTCACATACTATAAACATGTCCTGTTTTCAGTAGACTGCCATGGCAGTGATAGCTCAGTGGTTAAGATGTTAGCTTACTGAGCAGAAGGTTGTGAGTTCAAATGCAAAGGCCACCACACTACCACTGTTGGGCCCTTGAGCAAGGTCCTTTACCCCAGATTGTTCAGATGTGTAAAAGAGATAAATGTTAGTCGCTCTGGGGAATCTATCAAATGCCGTAAATACATAATAGTAAAGGCAGCCATGCTTATTAAATCTGCAGTTATTTTACTCAGCACCAGATGGCGCCTTTGATTTACTGATGAGTTTCTTCTCCCTGTACCAGTGACTATGGCTCAGCGCACTAGACCACCAGATCTTCTAGACCAAATAAATAACGTTGTGAAACGTACCAGCCAAATAAATAAATAAACGACATGATTTTGGATATAGTGACTTATTTGATGTTACAGTTTATTACTATTGTGATTTTAATTAGGCTATTATTTATTGACGTATCATGTAGGGCATTACTAGTAACAGCTGATGCTCTCTCGATCCTAGAATTTAATAAAATTATTAAGTCTATTATTGTTATCTTTGTTGATGATGATTAGGATGATGATAATCATGATGATGATTGTTGTTATGCCATGCAACTACCACCAGTTGCTCTCTCTCTCTCTCTCTTCAATTCTCTTACTTAATCTAAAATAAATATATATTTAGATGAGCAACACGGTTTTTGGTTTGAAGGCGCTCCGGGCTGTGCAGGCAGCTCACGGATGCCACTGTAGCCATAGCAACGCGCCGCGCGCGCGGTCTCTCCGCCACGATTGGTGTCGTCGGGAAGAAGTAAATCCGCGCCGCCGCGTCTCCGCCTTCACACTCTGATCTCCGCCCGGTAGAAGAGCCGTTTCACCACCATGGACGAAGCGGAGGAGGGCGACGAGGACTGCGGACGTGAGCGGCTTCCGAAGCTCGACAGCGGAGTGTTAGCTGACCCTTCCAGGTCTAGGTGTTTAATGCCAGGCGGTGGAGCAGCACCGAGCCAGACGTCTAACAGCGGCGGCGGACCAAACGAGCTCCGTGCGTCGCGCGAGACGGACCGTGCGCCCGTCTCTCTGTGCCAGGGCGACGCGTGCGGCTTCGGCTTTGGATTCAGTTTCACGAGCAACGACGACGACACGAGGACCTCGGCCACTAGTGTTGATGTGGAGCAAGAAGACGGAGGCGAGGAAGAGGAGGAGGAGGAGGAGGTGGAGGAGGACGTCGGCATGAGACGCGCCGTGAACGGAGACTGCAGGAGAGACACGAGCTCGCCTTCACTCCTCTCCAAACAGGAGAAGCAGACAGGTGGCTCGGTCACACCCGAGGAGAGAAGAGCGGGAAGCGCATGCCCTTCCGCCACCATGGACGGTTCGATTACGCCCGTCGGCACCGGAGCCGCCGAGACGGAGAAGAAGGACCCTCGGGTGGCGTTTTCGAGCTCAAATCCCGCGCAGACCGCCACGCTCTCCAAAGCTGAGGACGGGCAGATGACAACGGAGGATGGAGAAGTCAGGGACAGTCAGACCTACATGCAACGGCAGTTCAGCTCTATGCTGCAGCCCGGAGTGAATAAATTCTCCCTGCGCATGTTCGGCAGCCAGAAGGCGGTGGAGAAAGAACAAGAGCGGGTCAAATCTGCTGGGAACTGGATCATCCACCCGTACAGTGACTTCAGGTATTTTGAGCGTGAACATCATAACTGTGTATTTACAAAGAAACTTCAACATAACTTCAAAATTACTTTGTAAACAATATATTGGTATTTAGTGCTAATTATTGCAAGTCAAATGCCTTCTTTGGAAATTCACAATACAAGCAAAAACTATGCGCTGTTTACATGAGTTAAACTTTTTAATCCGTGCCACAAGAATAATTGCACTGGATGCAAGTATGAATAAAATAAACCTGAAAAAATAGTCATGATCGCAAACGGTAAAAGTTTGATGAATGTGTGCTAGAATACATCACTGCCCTGATTTTTGCGCCTTGTTAATATTTCATTGTTTTTCTGATTCGGTGTCTTGGCGCATTTCTCATTGCAAACAATCCAGGTGCTTGTGTTACTCATTTCCCCTTTGGATGCTTTGCTTTGGAGGAGGTAATCAGGTTTAAGTTAAACATCAGACGCTCTCTTGTGCTCTCTTTATTAAATACTAGTGTTTGTCTGAAATTCAAATGACTCGATACCCCCTCTCATGTATATATATATATATATATATGTATATATATATATTAAAAAGGCTTCTACACCATGTCCTATTTGGGAGCCTAAATGCAGAAAGGCGATTTCTTCCAGTAGTATATATTAGGATATTGAGATTACATTAATAGTGAGCAGAAAGTGATGAGATTCCTACAGGGATGGGCTACTGGTATTCATTCGCATACTAAATAGACTCTGAAAATAGTACGCCATCTATGGTAACTATGGAAACCTGGGGTGGTGTTGTATTTTGACATAGTATTTAGCGTGCGGTTTGGGACGCAGCCCATGCCTGATTTAGGGAGCGATCGTTAATTAAAGCGCGATCATGGTGAGTGTAAAGGGACAATTTCAGCACCAGGGACAGCGCCATCTCCGCCATTGCTCATCAATATGAAATAAATTCCTATTTAGAAAGGATGGATATGTGTTGGTGTCTCCATCGCCTTACCTTTACTGTATATGTCCTTGTGACGACCTTGGTAAGGGAGAAGATTTTTGGAGACCATATGAGAGATATATGCAGGCAATATAACATTAAAATTGTATGACATGTGCCACGTCTAACTCAGCGTCTATATGTTAGTGCATAAGACAGCTCATTTGTACCATTTGGTGATTAATGTGTTACATATTTTAAATTGAATATGCTTTCACAGAATATTGCAAAATACTTAAACCCTGATAGTGAAGCTTTCATGTTTATTTCTTTACAATGAAATAATCTTCATTTCAGCAATACTGTAGACAATTTGTTTTGTCAAATAGCAGTTATCACAAGTTAAAGCAATGTTTAGCTCTGGCCCTTTTCTTTAATCCCCTTACATTACTTAAAGCATCCTAGTGTCTAAAATTAGTCGTACCTCTTGTGCATTTTTTTTTTTTAGCAATTTAAGTCAAAAACACACAGAAAACGAACAAACTAAGGCATGTAACTCTTAAATCCACTGAAAGGTCCTGAGGTTTTTAGGGGGGTAAAAGTAATTCATGGGGCATACATAATCTCAAAAGAAGTGAATGTGGTTGATTAGGAGGAAATATTTTCATTCTGTAAAACCATAAGCCTCTACTTTAGAGATCGGCCATCTTCAGAAAAACAATCCCCACTTGTTGGATCATGCAAAAGCTGTGATTCATACAAATTGGATACAACAGACATACCGCATGATCACAGCACCCAATAAAACAATTACGGATTAATTGGAGGGGTTATATGAATGTTTTAGCCTTCTGACATACACTATATTGCCAAAAGTATTCGCTCACCTGCCTTGACTCGCATATGAACTTAAGTGACATCCCATTCCTAATCCATAGGGTTCAATATGACGTCGGTCCACCCTTTGCAGCTATAACAGCTTCAACTCTTCTGGGAAGGCTGTCCACAAGGTTTAGGAGTGTGTTTATGGGAATTTTTGACCATTCTTCCAGAAGCGCATTTGTGAGGTCACACACTGATGTTGGACGAGAAGGCCTGGCTCTCAGTCTCCGCTCTAATTCATCCCAAAGGTGTTCTATCGGGTTGAGGTCAGGACTCTGTGCAGGCCAGTCAAGTTCATCCACACCAGACTCTGTCATCCATGTCTTTATGGACCTTGCTTTGGTCACTGGTGCACAGTCATGTTGGAAGAGGAAGGGGCCAGCTCCAAACTGTTCCCACAAAGTTGGGAGCATGGAATTGTCCAAAATGTCTTGGTATGCTGAAGCATTCAGAGTTCCTTTCACTGGAACTAAGGGGCCAAGCCCAGCTCCTGAAAAACAACCCCACACCATAATCCCCCCTCCACCAAACTTTACACTTGGCACAATGCAGTCAGACAAGTACCGTTCTCCTGGCAACCACCAAACCCAGACTCGTCCATCAGATTGCCAGATGGAGAAGCGCGATTGGTCACTCCAGAGAACGCGTCTCCACTGCTCTAGAGTCCAGTGGCAGCGTGCTTTACACCACTGCATCCGACGCTTTGCATTGCACTTGGTGATGTATGGCTTGGATGCAGCTGTTCGGCCATGGAAACCCATTCCATGAAGCTCTCTGCGCACTGTTCTTGAGCTAATCTGAAGGCCACATGAAGTTTGGAGGTCTGTAGCGATTGACTCTGCAGAAAGTTGGTGACCTCTTCGCACTATGCGCCTCAGCATCCGCTGACCCCGCTCCGTCAGTTTACGTGGCCTACCACTTCGTGGCTGAGTTGCTGTCGTTCCCAAACACTTCCACATTCTTATAATACAGCTGACAGTTGACTGTGGAATATTTAGGAGCGAGGAAATTTCACGACTGGATTTGTTGCACAGGTGGCATCCTATCACAGTTCCACGCTGGAATTCACTGAGCTCCTGAGAGCGACCCATTCTTTCACAAATGTTTGTAAAAACAGTCTGCATGCCTAGGTGCTTGATTTTATACACCTGTGGCCATGGAAGTGATTGGAACACCTGATTCTGATTATTTGGATGGGTGAGCGAATACTTTTGGCAATATAGTGTATCAGTATTGCAAAGGCAAATATTGCAATAATCAATAACAATGAAAGTAATGTGCAGTTCTAAGCCTTCTCTCTGATTGTATGAAAAGAATTAAACAGTTTATGGGCTTTACAGATTTGTCCCAGTTTATGAGCTATTTAAAGAGTGTAAAGCTTATTCCCCTTATGTGCACATTAGATCAGAAATGTAATATGTTAAAGAAGAAGAGATTGCTAATATTTGATTGCAAATCATTTAAATGCAAAGTATGCTATCATTACAGCACTAAGTGTATGACTGCAGGTTTCAGTACTGCTATTAGTGGAAACAGTGTCTCTCTATATGTATTCTGTGCGTCCATTCAACTCTCATCTTTTCATGACGTGTCATGTACAGGGTGTACAGGGTTTTGGCAGAATAATTACCACAGCATGTAGTGCATGGCTGCAGTGTATTAGTAATAAGGATGTATTTAATAAGTGATAAGGTCTGTATCCTGCGAGTCAGTCTGCTCCTTCCTGGTATGCTGTTATAAATAAACCTGTAATTTGAGTCACTCACTGATTCATCATTTCAGTGAGTCTGCTCAATGAGCTTCAACTTTCAGCTTGAGCATTTTTCACATTGGAATCATTTTGTCATAATTTGTCTTTACACTATTTTTTTGCTGTTTCTATTACTTGGCACAACTGAAGATCATGAGTGCACAACCAGCTATTCCAAGCGTAACCTGTTTTCAACCATGTATTGCGTTTGACTTCTTCCTGCGATTGTCAGGAAATTATAAAAGCACTTGTTTCAGTACCACACAGACCGGTGTTTTTCTCTTTGTGCCCTGTAGGTTCTATTGGGACTTCACAATGCTGATGTTTATGGTGGGCAACTTAATCATCATTCCAGTTGGCATCACCTTCTTCAAAGACGAAACCACCACCCCCTGGATTATCTTCAACGTAGTCTCAGACACTTTCTTCCTCATGGACCTGGTGCTCAACTTCCGAACGGGCATCGTCTTTGAGGACAACACAGAGATCATTCTGGACCCTAAAAAGATCAAGCAAAAGTACTTGCGGACTTGGTTTGTAGTGGACTTCATCTCATCTATTCCTGTGGATTATATTTTTCTCATTGTGGAGAAAGGCATGGACTCTGAGGTTTATAAGACAGCGAGGGCTTTGCGGATCGTGCGCTTCACCAAAATCCTTAGTCTGTTGCGGCTTCTGAGACTTTCCAGACTTATCCGTTACATCCACCAGTGGGAGGAGGTAAGAGCAATTGTACTAAAACTGGAAGCGTCTAAAGCAGTAATAAGATTTTCACATTTCATTTGTCATGTGGGTCACACCAGTTCACTCCTGATCTTGGGTTATTGTTGGGATAATTTTGCATGTACTCCACATGTCTGTGTGAGTTCTCCACTTTCATCTCACCACCTCCTTCCTTCCAATAACAAGCCACTATTACTACTGATTATTACTACTCTAAACTGTCCGTCTGTGTGAATGGACTGGTATTCCATCCCAGGGTTATTTCCTACCTCATGTCCAGTGATAAACTCTGACTAGGATAAAACTCTTACATTGTGGAATGTGAAAAGCAAAACCTTTTGATGGTCATGATGCACCAAATGTTTCAGAAAAGCTTCAGAAAAATTCTTGTCTGAATCTGATATTCATTTTGAATAATGCTAAAATATTATTATTATTATTATTATTATTATTATTATTATTTATTTATTTATTTATTTTATTTAATAGTAGTATTTTTTTTTGCATTGGTACTAAATTCAATAATTGATTTGCCTTTTGTGTATTTGAAAATGATTACTTAAATGCATTCATTATTTAACACCTGATTTGTTGAAAATGTTGAAATTGAAAAACTACAAACTAACTACATAACATTTCTTATCAATATATCAGTCTTTTCAGAAGGATATTCCCTTAAAAAGGATGAAAAATATTAAATAAGTATTCATAGTCAGCATAGTGACCAAGATATTCAGATGGTATATCATTATTTTTAACTCTTCCAGCCAAAAAAACAAAGGTCTCATGTGTATATTACTCATAATGCTGTGAAGTATGCAATGGTGGTGAGCAGCAGGTCTGTTTAGTTTCTCCATGCTCTCTGTGAGGCCCAGACGAATGTGGTGATTTATATAAAGTGTTAAGACACTAACTACCTCTTAGACAGCAAGCTATTTATATTACTCCTTCACGTAAGCAAACTACAGATGCACCAGTTTATGACATCCTCTTTTCTAGTAACTCTTTGTACACTTAATATTTAGGATTAAACAATAGCTAGGACTAACATTTAGGGCAGGGTGGCCTTGTTTGCTTCTCCTCAGCTAATCAGAGCTAATGAGGTGGGTCTGTGAGTAAGGATGCTGAGTAAGCAGGATAGATGTCCCTTTAGTTTCTGTGTTTTAGCATTCCCTTCCAGATTCACATTTGCAGAAATTAGTGCGAAATCAAGCAAATTCTATGATACAGTATTTGGATGAGTCTGTAATATTTAAAATTTGCTTGCAATTGCACCAGTTTGCAAAGAAAGTACAAAACATTTTGCGAATGAAAAACAAATTGAAAATGAAGTATATTTTATGCAGCAATCACAAAAAACTCTTGGAGGGTCTGCTTTGGGGTAAAGTGGGGCATTTAATAGTTATTTGTAAAGTGGGTTAGCTTACTTAACATAAACCTGAAGAGAAGTTTCAGAAGAAGAAATTGTTCTTATCTTTCACAGTTTATTATTAAATTCACCATAAGCACACTAGTTAATAGTATTTGACTGTAATTAATTAATTTGACAGTGATGTCAAACTTCCCTTTAAGCAACTGTGCACTGAAATGTGAGTTGCTCGACTTCAATGTTTTACAAAAAAAAGGCTTTAGTCCTCATGTTTTAGTATCTAATATCTAATGAATGCACTAAAGCAGTGGGGATTCCTCCATTTCACATGGCTGCTTCCATGACATGCCTATAAAACTAACCAATGAACTTATCACTAGGCATAGTTTCCATATATTTAGATACAGAAAATTAGGACCAAATTAAGTTCACTTCTCTACTGTCCTCTGTGGGACAGAGAATGTCCTACTGTTTCTGTCCTTGATCTGCTCATTTTTAGGCTATGCCACATAAGTATTGCTCTTTCAGTTCACAGTAACATCCATTCAGAGTGACCACATGAACAAAATGGCTGAACTGCCAACTCCTTTGACCTTCCTTTATCTATAAAATAAATCCTAAATCTGTCAATCATCCAAGTGCTAACAGCATGGGAGGAAAGAAATGCATTTGTCTCATTCATAAGCCCTCACCTCCTGCCACCACAGAACATTCTACAGAGCTGCTGTGATGGAAAAGTCTGCCTATTGTACCCCCTTTGCTTTACATATCAAGAGAACCCACAGTGCTAGTCTCAAATGAGCAAGAAAGGTCATGTGCTAATGCCCCCAGGGCTTTTGTGATAGGCATGTCCCCTTTAGAAGCAGACATTCACTTTGCATGCAGTTAGAACAGTAATGTTTAATAAGCTCTGAAATGGGAGGTGCTTTAGGAATAAATGCATATAAAAGTACAACTTTTCACAGCAAAGTATTATAAGACTATTATTAATAGTCAGGATTGTGATCATTTCAAATAGATATTAGTTTTTGTGGGATGATGCAGATTAACCAGGTTTAGGAATGGTCTGGGGAACTAATAACTACCCATATAACCGGTCAATGGGTTTTGTTTGAAATCTGAAGACCTGTTATACATCTGACAAATAATGAACACATACAAGCACAAAACCTCTTGTGCTACTGTATATTTCTTTAGCTATAAAAACCCTTAAAAGCTGAAGAAATAAAATACAACAGAAAATAATAAAAACAGAACTGTTTTTTTCCCACGATGACCATCCAGCCAGAAACTACTCAATTATCATTTGAGGTTCTCTGCAGCTGCAGTAACATAAATTGCCCTGCCATTTCTTTTCTGTTTTGTTAAGCGCCCTCTGTGGCAAAATCAAAGAATGCACTATGCTTTAAACAGTTGATTAATGAAAACACTCTCCATGATACCCAGAGCTTCCTCTCAGGAGAGGATATTTGATCAGTAATTGCATTCAACAGTCTGGACTTCTGTAATATCTGGAGTATTGGAAGCTTAGGTAAGTAATCAGGGTCAATTTGAAGAAGACGAAGCCTTTATTTGCCACATATACATTACAGCATTGTTTTCTATCCATATCCCACCTTGTTAGGAAGCTGGGGTTATGATACAGCACTCCTGGAGCAGAGAGGGTTAAGGGACTTGCTCAAGGGCCCAATAGTGGCAGTGCTGGGGCTTGAATCCCTGACCAGTAACCCAGAGCCTTAACCACTTAGACACTGCTGCTTTACCACCAGCATATCTTGAAATAGTTAAAAATAAAAAGCACCAAAGCTGAAAATTGACTGGACCATATTTGGTACTTACGCAGCATCAATTTGTTATCATAAGATGGTCATAATTAATGTTAGACATTAGTACAGGATCTGATCGTGCTGACTTGGTTCTTCTAATACCAGTGGCAGCCTGTCATGTGCATTAATTATTAACTTAATTATGTATCCCACCTAGTACCCTGGCTTCTCTCTACTCTGCTGCTTTTAAGACAATTTATTCCTTGGCTTTCAGTTCCTTGTTGGAACGTTATTGGACTGTCAGAGATTTACTTTCAATCCAGAGGCACTGGGCAGTGATTGTGATCTGCAGGTGCTATGTTTGACACTGAGCTGTAATAGATGTTCACGGTCAGTGTTTCTATGGCTCATTAGTCCTGAAAATGGTTTCAGTGGCTTTTTAGGAGGCCAGAAAGGTTTCCACAGAGTTGTCAGACTGATGAGGCCTTTAGGAAGCTCTACAGAACTGAGACCACTGAAGTCACGCAATACACAGCCCACATGAAGGCTGTTAATGATGGGCTGTAAACGTGCTGTGGGGGAATGCCCTTATAAATAAAGAAAGTCTGTGTGTTACTATGCTGCTGTAATTGTGAGAACATTCAGGTTGTTAGCTGAAAGCATAAAGAGAGTTTGCTTAGCGTTTAACATCAGTGTTGACTCCTCATCAGTGTGCATCAATCTTTAAACCCACACAAGACAAGATCCTGGGTTTGAGCCAGAGATTGTAGGCTTCTTCACTTCTCCTAACACACCTTCTTCAGGTTCCTTCAGCTCTAAACATATCATTTTACTGTCTATCTATCTATCTATCTATCTATCTATCTATCTATCTATCTATCTATCTATCTATCTATCTATCTATCTATCTATCTATCTATCTATCTATCTATGAATGAATTTCTCTCTGAACTCTCACACTGACATTGCTCACTCTCTTTCTCTATCAGATCTTTCACATGACTTATGACCTTGCGAGTGCTGTCATGAGGATCTTTAACCTGATAGGGATGATGCTGCTGCTGTGTCACTGGGACGGATGCCTGCAGTTTCTGGTGCCGATGCTGCAGGATTTTCCCTCTGACTGCTGGGTTTCCCTCAACAAGATGGTGGTAAGTTTGGCTCCTAAATCGATTCGTCATGTGTGCATAATTTATATCATTTTTATTTTCTTGAATGAGTTGATGTGAGAATAAGGTGTTAATAATGTATTATGCCAGGTTTTCCACCATGGCTGAATAGTCCTTGCACTAAAATGATGTGAGAAATGGCAGAAGTTTAAATTCATATTTACTGTCATTAGTCACTGTCACCAGTACAGTCTGTCATTTTGTTCTGTACTTTGATAAGACTATATATACCTTTAGTTTCAAAACATTTTCTGGAGAAATGAATCACAGAGCATCAGATATATCAGCAATGATTGCATTTACCTTATCTTCTACTGCTGGACATCCACTCAAATGCTTGAGTAGGTCAGGCTTATCAGTATAGTTGCACAAATCATCCTGATGATTTTATTTCATATATTTTTGAACTCCTGGCTCTACACTGTCCTAGTTGGAGATAAAATATATGTGTAATATGTTTCACTCTGTGTAATAACCTGGCAGGACTGTCACTGACATGCTACACAAATCTACAGTCTGGGATAGAAGAATTCAGCCCCAGTTTCACTTCCTCATACCATTCTCTATATATTTCCTATGACCTTTGTTGGTGCTGTTATACCTGGTTGCCCAACAGCTCAAAATAATCCACTTTGAGAGCAAATAATCTCAATTGGGGGCCAAAAACAAAACAAAAAAAAAGAAAAACAGGGAGGTTCAAACAAGCTAGCTATTCACCCTGCCAAGGTCGAACACTAAAATATGCTTCTTCCAAGACAAATCATTAGACTGTTGCGGTACGTGGGAGCCTGAAAAAAATATTTTGACAAATTGACAATATGGAGTTTTTATATTTTATTTAATAGCAACACATGATGGCTTATTGACCAGAAAATTGCTTTTCTTTAGTGCCTTATTTGTCTATCATATTTTACTGTTAAAATTTAAATAATGAGCTTTCACAAGAATAGCAACACTTCAGTTTAGACATTGATATGTCTGAATGAGCAATAGAGTAATGCTATAATTCTGTTGATGGTTCATGTTTCACCTTTACTCTAGCTATAGTGAATAGGACATGCACTTCTGCTTGAGTAGCATTACAGACACTCGAGGATGGTTTATGATTCCACACCCACGCTTAGATTAGTCACTATCTTCTGACGGATGAAAATAAGTTGAGACTCAGTCAAAGAAAACTCTGAGTAAAACTTACCTCAAAGCTGCTGTCACACTGTGAGATGTTGAAAGGCAGAGGTGTGTGTGTGTGTGTGCATGTTTCAGTCTTCTCCTGTATTGTGCTTGTTTTGCTTGAAATTTGGAACAGCTGCTGATGCCCACCTGCTGATGTGAGGACACTGGAGGATGAGAATTTTATTTGGCATCAACTAAAAAAAAAAACAAAAAAACATGTCATTTCCATAATAAGAAGAAAAACATGTCTAGCCATCCTTCTGTCACTCAATTTTAAAAAGAGCCCATTTGAGAACTGCCCAGAATATGTATATATAATAGAGCTGTGATCACATCTATATCGGCATTGTCAACAGGTGGGCCGTAATCTGGATGCATTTCAGCAAACCGAACCAAGTACTCAAACAATACTGTAGCAGAACTGATCACTGTGTGAAAAAAAACAGTTTATAGTAATTCTATTTTTCCCAGTATGAACTATCTTGGCTTCTGCAGCAGATCCCCTGTTGCTTCTGTTGATCTGCATGGAGTTTTTAATCTTCTTTTTAAACTCTCTGGATTGATTAGTGAAGTTACAACTTGGCTTGTTAAATAAATAAATAAATAAATAAATAAATAAATAAATAAATAAATAAATAAATAAATAAACAGAAATGAATCCAGCTACCACAAATGAATCCAGATACCACATAACACACTCTGAGGAAAATGCTATTTCTCCCTCTTTCATATCAGGGTTGAAGAAGAGCTGACTTGCATCCATCTATGAAGAATCTGTGAAAACGTTTTTTTTTTATATAACTTCTAATTAGAATTTATGTTTAAGTAATTGTCACTAGCTGTATGGATTACATGTTTGAACTAGCATGGGAACTAGCATCTTTTGCTGCTTGCATTTTACATTTACAAAAGCATTTCTGGCATTTGGCAGGCGCCCTTATCCAGAGCGACATATAGTTTTATCTCATTTTATTCAACTGAGCAACTGAGGGTTAAGGGCCTTGCTCAGGGCAGCAGTGACAGCTTAGTGGACTTAAGATTTGAACCCATAACCGTCCAATCAGTAGGCCAACACCTTAACCATTAAACTACAACATCCCCACTGCTGCTTCAGTGGTTTTGTTGCCTTGTTTTCTGTACAATAATGCCAGCAACATTACAGTACATATGCAACAAGTTTCTTTAATACAGTATAATCACCTAGTCCTTTACATATTTTCCTATTTTCACTATGCGGATTGCTGTATTAAACTGTAGAACTATAAAAATGTTAATAAAAATTCTATAAAATTGTGACTTAGTTCAGATTTCCAAGCACTGTTGCTAGGTCTGCAAAATTTATTCCTAATAAACTCTCCGCCAAACGTACTGCTTTCATTCGTTTGATAGTACAGCCATGTTAGTCTTCAGCATCACTTCAATCAGCTAGCAATCAGCTTCAGCAGCTCTGAGGAAGAGAACAGCTTTAAACAAATGACTCAGTGTTGAATGATCTGTCTGATGAACCAAGGCCTCTCCACACTTCTTCACTTCAAGTGCCTTGTTGCTCTCAGGTTCTTTAAGCTACAGGATTTAACGTTCATTCACATTAACATACGAGATTGTTATTGGCTTAAAAATGACAAGGGGCTTGAGTGGCTGTCTGGCTGATCATGTTAATTGCTGACTTGTTAAAAAGAAACTACAGTACAGATGTACAATATCTGTCTATGTATATTCACATGCACTAAACTCGTGACAAAAGTAAAGATTATTTAGTATCTAAATCATTTTTTATCATGATTATTGGGTCAGAGACAATTTTGGTTCAGTCTTGACTTATGACTCATGCAACATCTGATAGGTTTTATAAATTTCGCTGACCAAATGTTTATTTATCTTGGACATTCTGGTTAATCTGAATAATCTGAATCTTGAATAATCTGATTGGCTAGCCAAATTAGATGGACAAATTAAAAATATCAATTTTAAAAGGTATTTTTCTGAAACAGTGGCTTGATGTCTGAAACATTATGCAATGTCAGCCTTCCTGTGTGGCTCTTAGTCATGTTTACTAATGGCAAAGTATCAGACTCAGAAAAATATCCAAGTAATGGAATCTGTCTTGCGAGAGAACATGTCCAAAATCATTACTCTCAAGTTTACACTTAAGCAATTCCTAATGTAACATAAAACAGTATACAAAATAACAGAAAACTCACATATTAGAATCACAAAGGAATTACAGTCACAAAGGATCATTTTGCCATTTTGTTCCTTCTACCCAGCACTGAGGCTTATTACACACTTAAACACACAGGAACACAATAATTATCCCGTATACAATATGCACAGTCATGAAAACAGACATGAAGATAGAATACAAATGGCTTTGTTCATTAAATTATTGAAAACATGAAGACCCATATCTATGAATATAATTCCGAAAAATGGAGGAGTTTGACATTGTACACTTTGGACAGAGGTCATAACTGTACTAGCAAGCTAATCATATTAGAATTTCATTTAGTCTGAAATAAATAATATCCAGATGGTTTGGATGTAATTCCTGCAGGACCTTATTTCCAGTCTGACAGGTCAATGCAACCATTTCATCCTCTTTGATCCATCTGTACTGCGTGATCTGTGACCCGGCTTTCTCTAATCCCTGCTCAGAATCCAGAATAAAGCATCTAGTATCAGGAAGAGCCATGTGACGCTAATATATTGTGTCATATTGATTGAATGCCCAGCACACATGAGCAAAATCTAACATGCTCCATTAAAAAAAACAACATACTGTAAAGTGTATTAGTGAAGATTTGAACACCAAATTTTAAAGCTTGCCTCAGCTAAGGTGCATTACGTCTCTGGAACCGCACAGGAGCGATAAACATCATTCTTTAAGAGATATTGCCTGTTTTGATGATGATAAGAGCGTAAGAAGTCTTTTTTTTTTGAGTTGAGATCTGGTGACTGTGAAGGCCATAGCATATTATTTACATTAGATTCAAACCATTTTGTCGGAGTTAGTGGGGGTGGAGTCATCCTGGAAGACCATTCCTCATTGGATCAAAATGTTTCATCATAGGATAAAGGAAATTAGCCAGAAGGACTATGTACTTTCGGTGAACAGAAATAGCGCATTATTTCAGAAAGGACAAATAATGTGCTCTAAACAGATACAAACACAGATATGAATAGGAGTTGAATGGAATGAATGGTTCACAGAGCTTCTGGTTGAGACTAGAAATGTGCATCAAGCCTGAGACGCCACGTGTGTGGGAGGTGTTTACATTCATGCGGATGTGAGTAAGCAGTCAGATATCAAGCTCGTGGAGCAAAAAAAAAGGCCACGATCATTAACATTCATTCATTCATCCTTAGTAACCGCTTGGTTTGGGTCGCAGTGGATTAAATGAGGTTAAACCTCCTTGTGGCTTAGGTCACACCCGCTTTAAATCCAGGTTTATACACAATACAGATACAGAGATGAATATGTGGAGCACTAAACATATACAATAATAGCATTACATTACACTCTCACTATACAGTACCTTTTTCTGACAATATATCAGCTAATTATTGGTACCTTTCACACATATATTCCAAAAGTAGCTGCTTCCTCACAGCTCCCACACTCACAATCCAGCAAGCAAAAAAAAAAAAAACACCACAGAAGAGCCCTCATGCATTACAGCTAATTAGGCCCCTTTATTTATTCAATTACCATGCAGTGCCTTGCTGAGCCACCACAACATGAAAGACACATGGACAGTGCTCGTTTTCTTCTGTCTTTCAGTCTTCTGCAGAAGCTTTTAACACTTTTACCAGACCTTTAAGGATGTAAACTATCTTGTAGCTAATTGTTGCTAACAGCTATATCAGTAATTTACATTTTTGGTATTTGGCAAACACGACTTACAATTTATCTCATTTTTGAAATACTGAGCAATTGAGGGTTAAGGGCCTTGCTCAGGGGCCCAGCAGTGGCAGACTGGTGGACCTGGGATTCAAACATTACAACCTTCCAATCAGTAATCCAACACCTTAAACACTAAACTGTAATCCACCCAGTAGTGGTGGGGGATGTACTAGCCATCCAAATAACAGCTTAGATTTTTTAAACACTTTGACTTGTTCAGCTCATATTTCAGGGTTTACGATTTCTGCTAATGCTTCATTTAGCATCAAGATAAGTTTGTACAGCCTGCTAGTTCTTCAAGGTATCATCCTGTTTAAACCATTTATCTAGTTACTATTTTTCTTATTTCAAGTGTGTGTGCTTATTCCCTGTTAGAAGAAAATCTTGGCAGTAGATGAAAACGTTTGAAATAAAACATACATTAAAAAAGTGAATGTTTTCAGGGGAAAAGAGCGCAATCATGTGAGCTGACTAAATGCAGGCATTAGCATGTCACTGTCCCTGTGCCTCCCTGAGGCTTTTTTTAGCTGTTTACTGAAGAACCACATTGTGCACTGTGGCCTTGTGGCAAACTGATCGATGTCTCCTGCATGACTTCGTGAAACAGTATCAATCTAATTGATCTGGTCCAGGGATGAAGTGAATGGATCTCAACTGCATGTGCTAGATCAGTTACAGAATGTGAACAAACAAATGAGGCTTCATGTCAGTTAGTCCAGGTTTGTTTGCACATGCCTGGTGAACCTCACAGACACTTCACTGTCCAGGCAGTATTTAGATTTCGATGTTCTGTTTATTCTTCCATCTCCAGGAAAACACACACACACACACACAGAGAAAACTCTGGAAACATCGCAGGAATTTTTAATTTTTAAATTAATTTTTGTTTCACAATCTAAATGATTAAATAATTAACAACGTAAAAAACAATCTAACAACAAGGGACACTATATACATGATCAAATAATTATAAAACAACTAGTTTATAATGTTTGTGTATCATAGAAAAGGTTTATTTTTCTATCTCTCACATTTCTACAATGCTGCTCCTCTCTCATTTGGATCGGCTTGCATTTGTAGCTCAGTGTATCAGCTAGAAAATTTACACAAATGCTGCACACTACCTGTAGTACATGACATGTATGATTCATCTGTTGCTGTGTTAGTTCAGAATTGAATCACTTTCCTGTTGCAGATTCGATTACAAGCAGAACAATGCTACATTGACTAGCCATTTTTGTCCTTAACCGAGTGTGATTGCTGGGTTCTCATCTGCCTTAGGGACCACAGCAGGCAGGAAAACAGGATTCAATGCTACATTTGTGAAAACACAATCCATCCAGCAGCCATCTAGACTACGTGAACAGGATCAGAGATTCAGGATTGGAGATTGCATGGGTGTCTTTTGTATTACCGGACCTCATAAGTTGGCTCTCTGCATTCAGTGGATGGTGGACATGCTCTTCCCTAGGAGGGGATTTATCATCCTGACATGATCAATCCTGGTTCTTATTCCATTATAAGAGCTTCTCTGAATGACCTGGAACAAATGATTAAAAGGCTGGACTTTTCAGCATTTTTCAGAGCAGTAAGAGGATCGTGGATATTTGCAGGCTGCCTATCACACAAGAGGATGGAGTAGTAACCAAGCGGCAGTTTTAGATAAAGGTGTAAACTTTAGCCCTGGATTTCAGATGTCACCTCTTTTGAAGAAGATGATACAGTCACAGCTTCTTTGTAGTGTGAGGACAAGATGGCTTAAAAATAGATGTTACTCTATGAAAACTCCTCAAATGACCAAAATAGGTGTCAATAACTTAATAAACTGATTAAAATACACATTTTCTAGTCTAAGATAAGAAAATTCACTTGCAGTATGCAGTATTTCTTAATGCTACACCACTAAACAAACTCACTTATTGGGTTTATGATGTTATCAACTAAGTAGTGAACAAAGTAGTTAAATTAATAACAGTCTTAACTGTAGTAACACCTAACACTGTGTATTTGTATAACTTCATTTCAATTGTGTTCATCTTGCCTTTACACCATGCACATTTAGCAAAGTAAAATGTATCATTGTTCATAATGTGTACATAATGTTCATAATGTGGATTTAACATTTATGAAAGAAGTCTCCAGTGTCAGTTTTGTAACAGGCCAAGTTTACCACCATGAGAAAGTCTTCAGGACAGATGGTGCTTTTTTGGTGTTTTATTTTATTATTTTTTTCACATTAACTTTCACATCAACATAGCAAATGATTTAATTTGTCTTAAACAGTCTCACAGACGTTCAACATTAAATTTAACTAGAACAATATTTTATATTTTTAAAAAATTGGGGAGAGTACATGAGACAAATCATTATTTTTTATGATAACAGCTTACAGCCTGCTTCACCATGTTTTATTCATCATTTATACATCTAGCCAAGCATTGAGGAGGTGGTCAACATGTTTCGCTGTTTTAGCTTAGATTTTTTCAAACTTCCCCAGTCCCATTCTCCTTTTTTTGGACAATTTGTAGTGTTTTATTTGTAAGGATTCCAAACAGAAACCAGCAATCAACCAAAGAACATTTTTCTGAAGTCTGAATATCTCATCAAACCCAATCTTCCCTGCCCAATCCTCTGATTATCTGCCCTTTTCCCAGTGTTCTTCACCCCTCCTCAGAATTTCTCCTCATTTAAAAGCAATTCCGCTCTCTCTACAGTGTTCTCATGCCCTCAGCCAACCTGCTCTCATTCAGACTAAATGCAAATGCAGAATTGTGTAGAATCCATCAGGTCAGTCCTAGAGAAATTACATCTGGGTAATGGGGAGTATAACAGATTCAAGAAGCAACGAGTCTCCTGCAGATAAAAGAGTAAAAGCGCTCGAGAGAGGTGCAGGCCAGGGCATAAGCCTGGTTGAAAAGATAAACAGTGCTATTCTGCTTGGTTGCCTTTTTAAGGCTGAAAAAGAGAACATAGATAATGAATCTTTTACACTGGAACTGCACACAGACAACAGAGCAATACTTTTAGTCACTGGAGCAGATTTATAGCAAACATGCTGCACAGAGTTAGATAAGGTTCAGTGATAAATGCCTAATGAGAACTAATAACCACTTTATTTGTTTGTTCTCTGTGCAGAACGACTCATGGAGCGAGCTGTACTCCTTTGCCCTGTTCAAGGCCATGAGCCATATGCTGTGTATTGGCTATGGACGCCAGGCCCCGGAGAGCATGTCTGATATCTGGCTCACCATGCTGAGCATGATTGTGGGAGCCACCTGTTACGCCATGTTCATCGGCCATGCCACTGCGCTCATCCAGTCACTGGACTCGTCACGCCGTCAGTACCAAGAAAAGGTACGTAATCATTTTCCTTGCACAACACACACCTGCAGGCGACTGTTTTATGTGCCATCTATTGTTTGATCTCGGCAGATCAAAGTCAGCAGCTATCGCATGTTTAGCGAGAACGGGTCTGCTCCGATTGACCACTGATGCAATACAGGACTCTGGGTATTCTCGATCTGGCATCCCTGCCGTCTGATCCACCCGCCACAGTAATGGGTAGCGCTTTGATTCTCATAGTGGCATCTGGTGGTTTGTTTACTGCAGTGTCCCTGCTTTGCAGCTCATCTCCTCATGTCACCAACCATTTGGCGTCCTATCAGATCTCACCGTGGTTTGTTTTGATCCTTGTCTTTTCCAAACCTGGAATTTTTTCTCTCTTCTTTTCTTAAACAGAGAATCAATGTTTTCTGGATCACACTGTGACCTAAAAGAGAAACAAATTCCATTTTCTAGCGAGTCAATGATGTATAGAGGGAGTGTTTGGATATTAATGGCTAGTTCTTTAGGCCAGGAATCAATTTATATCAAAGACGATGACAGTGATGAGGACAACATATAAAACAGACATTAGGTTCTTCTAATGCTTCACTACCTAAGGATATAGGGCATGCAAGTTCATTCAGAAAACTTTCAGAGAAAGCTGAGGTATTTCCATTAGCCTCTGCATTAGTTTCAGCTAGGATTTAACCAGGAAGTGAAAAAAATCTGATATAATGTTTACATATGAACAGGTAATATTCAAGCAAGATAAATTTCTGGACATACATGTATTATAAGTAATATTACTGGACAAATTCTGTATTGTTTATGTAGGATGTGTGTGGGATAAGCGATCTGTGTCTTCATGATGTGCGTCTGCTCATAAAACTCAATATTTCCAGACTATAAAAGCTTTTGTTGTAGAGTATGCGGCTGTGCAAAGTAACATGTATAAAGGTTATACTTGTGCTTAGAACGTATTATGGTGCTTTAGAGTAAAGTTCTTTGCACAGACAATAACCTGAGCTCAGGATCAAACTACCTGTGAGGCAGCGACGCTACCATGCTGCCCTCTAAATTGCAATTATTTTTTTATTGTTAGTTTGGATTTTATCTGCACCATCAAGTCTTCTTTAACCACAATATCATGAGAGTAAGTTTCCCTGAAATCTCACCCAAGTGATGTTTCGATAGCATCTGAAAGAACATTGTGACATAGCAAGGCAAAGAGGCTTGTCAGATCACCCCACAGGCAGCAGGCATTCCTCTTTATTAATCGTTATTCTGCATCTCTACCAAGCAGCACACAGCCAGCCAGAGAGCTGTCTCATGCGTAGACAGTTATGGCAACACAGTCATGGAACACACTTAAGGGCCTGACAGGAAACATTCTTTGAACAAGATAACATGTATATAAGGGAAAGCTATCAGCTTTATTTCCATTGCACACAGCAAACAGATGTTGATGATTCCTGTGTAGGGAATGAACAGAGCTGGTAGACGTTGGTGTTGATGGAATTAGTTTTAGCCTTGATGGTTATGAAAGCTCTACAGTGGCTCATAATGTAAAATACGTTAACTAACCAAAAATGGAGCAGCGAAACCAGAAACCTGACATCAACATTAACTGAAAACAGAAAGAAGAGGTCCTTACTGAACATCATACTTGTTACTGATTGGACAGCGTGTGTTAATCATCAGTTGCGTTTGGTTGATGCTAATTTTTGGGAGTTGGCTAACAAACAGGTTCATGGCTTGTGCATCTCAGCTTGGAGTGTGTGAGTGTCAGTAGGTTCTACACACTCTCACACATACATGCACACACATTTTCATATACACTCACACATACAAATAGATATAAATAGCTATGGTTTATCTATAACCTGAAGTGACCTGAAGGTGCTAGTTTCCACTTCATCACTGGGTGTGTGTGTGTATATATATGTGTGCGTATGAGGGATTACGAGAGATCCTCTGTGGTCCCTGTTTTTACACTTATGATCCGAATGTCCCTTGTTGCCCAATCAGTCCTACGATGTTTTGTACAGAGTGTTTCCCTGATTCCCAGTAGTACAGGGTAGAACACTAAATGTTATGTAACATCATTACTCTCTCCTCAGACTGCTGCTAAGCATTGTTCTGTTCACAATGCTTATAGCAAACATGTCTAGAAAGTAACCCAGCCTGCCTCAGATCTTTATTTTCAGCTTTAACATTTACATTTAAGGTATTTGGCAGATGACTTTATCCACAGTGACTTACATTTATCTCATTTATACAACTGAGGGTTAAGGACCTTGCTCAAGGGCCCAACAGTGGCAGCTTGGCAGTGCTGAGATTTGAACTCATGACCTTCCAGTCAGTAGGCCAACATATTAACCACTGAGCTACCACACTTTATTTCACTATATATCAAACATTTACATACATTAAGTAGACTGTCTCTTTAAACAGTCTGGAAGATTTAAGAAAATTGATGCAGTGAATTGTTAAAGCTTCGAGTTTGTAGTTCAACTGAAAAGCTTGAAATAGTTTCATGTTATCATATTAGTAAATAAACTCAATGAACAGAGTGTTTACATGTTAATTAGCTAGCCACATCCCTGAAATGTGTAATTCATCCTTTATATCTTTCCAAGATACACTTCTTTTAAATCCTGTATTTATAGTCGTTCTGTGAGTGTAATCCTATGCCTTCCTCTTACTGGTGGCTGCTTGACAAGTGTTGTAGCAGCAATATTCCTCTGAGATTTTAATCTGAGATCTGAGAATTGTCTCACACTGCCAGAATTTTGTTGTTAGCTGTTTTTGGTTGCTGTGGCACTAAACTGGCCATCAGGAAGCAAAATGCATTATGCATTAAGCTTAAACACCTGTTATGCAAGGAAGAATATTTCAAGACTGGCATAAAAATGCCAGACTGAAGATTTCAGGTGATCACCACCTATTAGAGGAGTGTTCTGTGCTTCAGATGAAATGACAATTTAACTGTCAGGCCATAATTATCAGCCTTGTGTATGGAAAACAAATGATGAGGGTTTTAATTCATAGAGCTGTGAAGCATGGTGGTGGCCGCATCATGGTGTTGTGGTGACGTTTTTCCTGGAAAAGGGACTTTTCAGAAATAGATGTTATCATGTCACACCATCCAGAAAGTTAAATCTTAATTCAAAGCAGGCTTTCCAGCAGGACAATGGACCTAAGTTGCAACAAAATAAGTAAAAGACAACAAAGTAAAAGTATTGGAGTAGCCGTTACAAAGCCTTGACCTGATCTCTTGATTAACCTGAAAAGGAGTGTTAAAACGAGGAGACTTTGCAGTTTCTCTCCAACACGACAAGCTGTGTTTTTGTTTGGTTTTATTACCATAAAGAGAAAGAAGACTGTAGAAACATATGTTTATAGCTGCACAAATATAAGTGGTATCAGGAATTCGTTGTTATACAGCAACAAGTATACAGTAAAGGCCTGATAAAAGGTCTGACATGTCATTCATTAATACATTAATACGTTGTATTTGTTGGCTTCAGTATAAGCAGAATAAAGCACTGCAGGTTGTGCTGTGAATGAAAAACAATTTCACATCATGCTGCATTAGACCACTGCATCCTGAATTACTTTTAGCACACCTGAAGTGTTTCATTACGTAATTTATTACATTTTACACTAATAGGACTTATTAACAGGCGGCTTTCAGATACTGGTTCTTAGAATACATACATACATACACACAAACAAATAAATACCAATAAAATATATTTAAAATAAATAAATAAAATCCATGTAAAGAAAATGTGTTCTACAAGGTCTTAATCTGACAGATCAATCAAAAAGTTATTTTAAAATTTGTCCAGACTGTTAAACCAAATGGATCTACATTGTCCAGTAAAAACACACAATTTTTCTCATACAACTCTGTCCTTCATGTTTTAAATGGTTCCATTGTGAAAGGTCAAGATAAAGTGTGGTCAGAACATGACTCACAGTGTAACCGCTGAACTGCTGCTGCTACAGTGATCTATCATGATCAGCCATGAAACATAAACATGTTAAACAATCAGTAGTTCTACAAATGAACTGTACCTTTTCTTTCCTACTCAGCTGTGACGGCCAATAGGGATTACGATTCACCTGATCTTCCAGACAAAATCTTCCTTTCAATATATAGTGAATTTAATTATTATTAAGCTAATTTTTAATAGCCATATAAAGACCATAGAATAAAGTATGTGCACCCTGTAACACCCTCAGGATAATACTACAGAATAAGACAGAACCAGCAGCCCTGAGCAGGGGTGAAATATATCATGCTATTTTGTGAGCCAGATGTTTTCTATAAGTGCCAATAACACGATGAGTTACCTCCCATGCGCCTGCTTTGAGACAATGTCCATTGTTAAAAGTGCTATGTAAATGAAATTTAAATGAACTGAATGCAGAACAATTTCATTTCCTGTTCTTGAATGACAAACTATCGTTACATGCATCTGTCCATCATTCCTGCCAAAGCTCAGCCATATATCTCATAAACATGGTGTAAAATTCATTTAGCTCATAATGTTGCATGCTCTGATATGTAGGCAGTTGCATTGCTGTGATACAGCTGAAGGGTTTGGGCAGATGGATTTACTGTAAAGATGTTTTTGTTGGAAGGATAAAGCAGGTAATCTGTAACATGTCTGTAATAATTGCAGCGAGTAAGCTTTTAACCTATTGCATAATAAGAGTTGGATGGTAGCACAGCACAGTGCAGCACTCTCAGAAGGCTGGTGTGAAAACATTCATATCCTGAGTTAGTAAGAGCGGTCAGGGCTAAAAAGCAAATTACATGGTGGAGATCTGAAGCTTATATTTGCCATAGACAAGAAAAAATACTCCTTTCTTATTCAATGACAGGCCTGTTTAATTGTAACCATGCCGACACGCATAAATAATGTTATTACTAGGGCCCATATTATACTAGACTAGTGATTTCAATATCACACAACTAACTAACATTGAAATGAATAAATAACTGACACAAATAAATAACTTCATTCTTTAATAAGAATCCAAATGAAAAGGCAGGCGTTGTAGTCAAACAGGCGGAAAGGTCAGGAGATTGTACAGACACAATAAAAAGCAAAACCAGGATCAGAAACTGAGAAAGAGAAAAAGGTCAGAGCCAGAGAAGCTAAACTCAGCTAAAATACTCAGAATAGCAAATCCAACTGAAATAACTAAAGCTCACAGAGCACAGAGAGTGTGGAGATTAAATCTATTGGATTGGTTTTGTTGGAGTTTAGTTGAGTTAGAAGGACTTGGATTAGATGGTGGGGCTCATTGTGACAATAACATGGAATTAAGATTTGTTTGGAGAAGACTACTGCTACTGAATCCTGTGAGGGTTTTTAATTTATTTACTTTCTTTCTTTCTCCATCCCTCACTCTTACCTCTTCCTTTCTTTCTTTCTTTCTTTCTTTCTTTCTTTCTCACTCTTACCTTTTTCTCACTTCCTTCCTTCCTTCGTTCCTTTCTTTCTTTCTTTCTTTCTTTCTAATAATTGTAGGATATATAACAATGTAGTTCTGTGAGAAATCTCCCACTGGAGAGAAGAGGATTGATGAGAGAGGAGAAGGGAGGATGTGATGTAATTGTATTAAGGCCTGATTGAATGAATCACACAAGAGTGAAACATATGCTGATCTGATTGCGAGTGACAAACAGTAAATTACAGAGACTTTGTCCAGCTTGATGAAAAACCTGGCTGTGCTCAAATAAAGATTGGCTGTGACTGCTGCAAGGTGTCTCCTTTCATTAGCCAGAGCTTATTTAAGACACTTAAACCTCATCTGACACATTTTTATGTTGCAGAAAACAGATTCTAACTTTTTTTGTGTGTTTTCTAAGTTCAGCTGTGGGATTAACAGGCGTGCAGAGCAAAAGGACGAGTGGATAAAGAGGAAGGGCATTTTGGAAGCCTCTTAGCTTATTTCACTCTTATCCTGCTGTAATGAATTGAGATTTAATTAGATTAGGATTGGATGCGGATTACTGAAACAAAAGGTTTTGTGAAATTGTTTTGTAATTAGGGATTTCCAGCATTTCACCTCCTGACATCAGCTCTCTCTGCAGGAGGGATGATGAGCAATACTGTGTGTATAAGAGTGTGTGTGTGTGTGTGTGTATATAGTGCACACTTCATGAGTATTTGTTTAATGCAAATGAGTGTTTAAAGGGAGAGCTAAATGCATTTCCATATTAATCAATGCATATTAATCTTGAACTTTTTGTTCTATATTTCTTATGTTCTGTAAAGCTGCTTTGAGACAATGCCAATTGTTAAAAGCTCTACAGATATAAAATTGAATTTTAGTGAATTGAATTGAATTTCCCAGATATGTGCTTCTTTAAGTTATTAAGAAACATTGAGAATCAGATATAATGCGTAGCGAGCAGGCAAAACTAAAAATTTATACTAAAACAGTTATACTGAAAAACATGAAATAAAATAAGAATTAAATACTGAACTTGTATCAGAAGTGAATGTTATTTCCTGCATCACTTTTGTCTCTCGTGTCACACTGAAATGCAAACACTGTTTAATCTCAGCCCTAAAGTAGCCTATAAGTAGCAGAGTATTTTCCTTCTTTCATTCTTTGTTTTGTCATTCCTGCTGCAGTGATTTCTGAACTTTTCATCCATCCATCCATCCATCCATCTTCTACCTTCCTTCCTTCTGTACGTCCATCCGTCCTCCCTTCCTCCCTCCCTCCATCCCTCCCTCACTGCCACAACTCCCTTTCCTTCTTGTTATACATCTGCTCTTCCTTCCCTCCCATTGTCCTTCCTTCCTTCCATCCTTCCTTCCTTCTTTTTCACCTTGAGAACGAATCCTGCACCATGCCATGGTTTTGGCACCAAAGGCAGAAATTGAGTAGCCTACCTGTTCATTACTGCGGAAATTCAGGTTTTAAGTACAGTTTGTTATTTCATTTTTGATGGGTGGTTTGGCAGCTCAGGGTTCATGGCCTTATGTGATTGTACAAAAAACCTCAACATTTGGTGTTTTAATGGTTGCCTGTGTACTATATTATGTTTTACTGCATCTCACAATACACTAGCAGTTTATCAGGGTAGCAAGAGAAATAGAAGAGCACTGTTTCACTGGTGCCTCACTACTGTCACAATCTCACATGCTCCTGAGTCTATCACATCCCCCATAAATAACCCAGTCTGATGTCTCCTAACATAGTAACAAAGCCCAAACAGGAAAGCCATGCTGTCTTTCTAATTATGCAGCCTTATCTGTATGTAAGGATCATCACCAGCTCGGTTGTTGCTCAAGTAAATAAATGAGATGGATGGAAATTGGGAGATGGAAATGAACAAGCTGTTGCTCTGACACACATAACCGAACGCGTCTGTCTTTTATTGTTCTGTTCTCTTCAGTACAAACAAGTGGAGCAGTACATGTCCTTCCACAAACTTCCTGCTGATTTCCGGCAGAAGATCCACGATTACTATGAACACAGATACCAAGGCAAGATGTTCGACGAAGAGAGTATTTTAGAGGAGCTAAATGAGCCACTGAGAGAGGTGAGTCCTACATTAATCAAAATAAACTAATCAGGGAGCATAATAACTATGAATTACATTTTTAATCTAATGCTCAGCCTCAACCAGTACATTTTGCTCATCATGACTTTCATTTCCAGGAAATTGTCAACTTCAACTGCCGCAAGCTGGTGGCCTCCATGCCACTTTTTGCAAACGCTGATCCCAACTTTGTGACAGCCATGCTGACCAAACTCAGATTTGAGGTCTTTCAGCCGGGGGACTACATCATTCGTGAGGGGACCATCGGCAAGAAGATGTATTTCATCCAGCATGGGGTCGTGAGTGTCCTTACCAAAGGCAACATAGGCATGAAGCTCTCTGATGGCTCTTATTTTGGAGGTAAAGACCATACACTGTAGGCCAAGACTTAATGTAAATCACATTCTGGACTTTTAAGCAGTAATACACTTTTGACTGAACTGAAATTAGAATTAAATACTGTTGGGTGTCAAAGTAAAAGTAAATTAAAAAAAACAATTATTTTTCTGCCTATACAATGAGGTGGGTTTATTACAAATTACTTAGCTTCTGATGAGGGCCCAGTGATTTGTTTGATGAGTATAAAATGGTGTCATTTATAGTCTATAGTCTTCAGTCACCAGATCTTAACCCAAATGAACACCTAATGTTAATTTTGGAGTGATGTGAACCTAGACAGTGATCAATACCACCATCATCATCAAAACACCAACTGAGGGAATACAGATCAGTGTTCATGTGTCCAGTGCACTTCCTGAGACTTGTAGAATCTATGCCAAGCAGCATTACATCTGTACTGCAGCTTGCATTGGCCCAACACCTTACTAACACACTTTATGTTAGATTTAATTAATTTGCCACTTGTCTATAGCCAGACTATATGATTTTGGAAAAATAGCCACATATTTAAATACCTCTTAATTATACACATTTATACAAATGATTAGTGATGAATTATTTAGTGTTGTTGCAACTAAAGATGGCTGACAAGAAAGTTCTGGCAACCAGACACTCTTTTAAAAGCCACTGAAAGAAAGAAAGCATAACATGAAACTCAGAGGACAGCTACAAATGGTGACCATGATAACAGGTAAAAGAAAAAATCTATTGGACAGAATAAAAAGTGTCTTACTTCCAGCTCACTGTGAAAAAATGTTTCTGTTTAAGTGATCACAATTTTCTGCAAGCACCTGATCGCATTGATTGAAGATGTAAGCAGAATGTAGTCACTTTCTTTAATCAAATATCTTTTGTCTGATAATCATTACCCAGTCTTTTATATTTGGCTAAGATTTTATTGGGCTTATCTCATTCAGTTAAAATAAACCCTAATAAATCAGCTGTCATGACACAGCGTAATCTTTCTAATGATTGCTTTAAACCTCAAATGGCTGCACATATTTCACATATTATTTAATTGCTTGCTGTCCACCTCCATTGTCTTAGAAACTCTCAAACACATCAATATTATTATATGAGGAGAAAGACAGAAAGATCAATGCTGACATTTGAATATAATTACTTTGTTCCAGTTTTAAAAAAAAAACATTCAAGTCCATTTGATGATACTTACTTACATAAGTAATAATACAGCCTCTTTTCTACATCTTTGGCTGATAGTCCTAGAATTTCACTTCAGCTGGGAATGTGCCAGGAAATCGAAGAACCAAAGCAAGTCAAGGATTAAAAAAAACCCAAGTCCAATTAATTACATCTAATTAGCAGTGCCAAACAATAATGACAGAGTAATTTGTAACGTCAACCTTGAAGATTACCCACCCCCCAAAAAAGCTCATTGGTTTGCCAAGTATGAAAAAGCTGAAAAATATGATTTGAACTAATATGCCCAAGTTTCTCTTTAACTACATGGAAATAATTCTTGTATCTTGTCTTTAAAGCCAAAATGGTCAGAAACTTATATGTAGTATGTTACAGTGGGTGACTATGGCATGAATTTCTTCTCAGGAACATGCACATGTCTCTTTTTTAGTTGAGCCTTACTTAAGTGTGCACTATTTAAGGGGAAATGTGAGGCGAGCGTAAGTTCGGATGCTTTAGTCAGTCATACACACCGGTTCTCATTCCCTGTGCAGGAAAAATCATTAATCTCCCCTGAGCTGTGAATATCACGTCTGACAGACTGACACACACACACACACACTTACACACTCACATATGCATGACTCATACAGATGGTCAAGGTCATATGCTAATGTCCCCCTTTCTCTTGCTAAAGAATGAAAGAATAATGAAGCAATATAAAGCATTTTATCTCCCTCTCTGCTTACCTGTGCAGGAATAAAACACTATGTGATGCTATGCGACCTTAAGAACTTCAAGTCTCTTTGATGTGACAATATATTACTAGGAAAATTGATCAATTAACATTTAAAACTTTTTTTTTTTCCAGTTTGGGCAAATCTGGATTCTAACTGTAGCAGTTTAGTTAGCATAATGTCTTTAATCAATATTATATTTTATTCCTATAATTCCACAGATGGTAGCTGTTTCATTAAAATTTCATGTAGAACAGTTGTTCCAGAGATGGCATGCTTCAGGTCATCAACCTGTCTCCTATCACAAGCTGGGTTCTTTCTTTTTTCTGGCAAAACTGGATGTTGATTTTCCAGGCTATGTACTTGTGTAATATCAGTATAGTCACATTCTGGAACAGTCCATAAAAAAGGCAATGCTGTAAAAGATAATAATCCGTGCTGGAGTGGTGCAATATGGCCTAAAGTGAGGCGGAGTGGATTTTTATCCTACAACAGCGCATCTTTAAGTGTGTTATTCCTCCACAGTAGTTTGCCAAAGATTACAATTTTTTAAAACAAAATATGCTTTTTAACTGCTTCGATTTGCATTAAAAGTTGTGGAACATCCATGAGAGTTTAGTTCCAGATATTTATGTAATACCAGCTATAAACAGCTGCTCCGTCACCAGCCTATGTGGAGGAAATAAAACAACTGAAAACCATCACCACCTATCAATGTTTGAATGCTTTTTCTTTGTTAAATCACACATTTTTGTAATTGTTTAATATTACAGAATAATAATTGACTTTGTTTACTATAAAACTAAACTAAAAAGAAATTACTTTAATTCTAATTATGTTACTATAGAAACAACATATTAGCATGCCCATATTAGTATAAACCTATCATTTACATGTGACACCTAGAATTACTGTCAAAGCCACGCTGCTATAGAAAATTAATATATAAACCATAAGAAGCTCTAATTAAGATATAATTTCAGAATCAAGTGTAATTCAGCTGCAGTGAAAGTGCACTCGCTCATTCTGAAGGACGGCCATGTTTTCAGCCGTACGACTCCCGCTTGTAAAGTGTTTTCTTGACTGAGTGATAATTGGGCTGGTGCTTCCCAGCCCCTGTGGTGTTGGCTCTTGACCTTGAGGAAGAACAGCATGCCCAGAAACACGAGGGATACAGGTCCTGACCCCTTCAGAGCCCAGCTAATGTGGTGCTAAATATAATTAGATGTATTAATTAATGCACAGCCTGTTAAAAGCCAATCAGAGGGCATTTTGAGAATGTTCTGTAGCCTATTTCTGAACAAGAGCTTCGCATTAAGAACATCTTAATTACCAGAGATAGAACAGAATTGAATGCCTGATTCATAACATGCAGGAAATATTATTGTGGTGTTAATATGATGTGCATAAGAGATACAGAATTACAAAAACTGGTGTAAAGAATATGCACACACACACACACATATATATATTTCAACTTTTGTCAATTAAGAGTTGTAAAATTTAGTTTATTCTAGTTTGTTTATTATATATTTATTCATCTGTGCACATTACAATCTGTCTGGACTGAAATTACACTGTGTGTGTTGGTTAGTGATGGGTCTTTTATGAATATTATTATTTAACTCCCTCTTTTCATTAAAGTTTTCTGTCTAAGTTAAGCCTGGGTAGTTATAACACCGGGTAAGTGTATATTATACCATAATATTAATGTAAAGGATGAACAGTATATTTCTACCAACCTGGTGCTTTTCATGAGCCATGGTTCATAGATTTCTAGCGGTTGTTATATTGTAATTCAGGTAGCATGATGATGACTTTGTGTCCGTGACTCTCAGAGATTTGCCTGCTGACTCGGGGGAGACGCACGGCCAACGTTCGTGCAGACACATACTGCCGCCTCTACTCGCTCTCTGTGGACAACTTTAATGAAGTTTTGGAGGAATATCCAATGATGAGGAGAGCCTTTGAAACCGTGGCCATCGACAGACTAGATCGGATAGGTAAGGATTTGTTTCTCTGTTGATCTAATCGGCCATCGATCAACACATTGGTTGTTGATTGAACTCAGCATTTTAAGGTAAAACTGACAGAGAGCTTGTATGGCTGCAACACAGTCAGCGTAATTACACCTTTTGAAAACCAGCAGAAAAATGTTATTTGTTTTTCAAACCTTTTAAACTTGAATTAAAAAAAAATGCAGCTGTGTCACTTTGTTAAAGCATTAACCCTAGTTAAGGGTTATTAGCTGCCTCACTGTTTCTTGGCTCTCTATATGTAATATTTATACCTATGACATGTCATTTGTTTGCCTGGAAAGTGGATATAACATACCATTACAAATAGAGAAAAAAAAACATAAATACCTCATCTGGTAAAGCTTCAAATATACACTATATTTCTAGATAAAAGATATACTGTATAGTCAAATCTATGTGAACACCTGACCATCACATTCATATGTGCTTGTTCAACACCCAATTACAGAGTTTTTTTTCTCCTTAACTGTTATAACAGCCTTCAATTTTCGGAGGCGGCTTTCCACTAGATTTTGAAATGTGGTTGTGAGGATTTAGCCACTTTAAAGCCTTAGTGAGTTCAGGCACTGATGTACAGAGAGGAAGCCTGGCACGTAGTCAGCTGTCAAGTTCATCCCAAAGCTGTTCAGTGAGGTTGATGCTCTGTGCAGGTCACTCGAGTTCTTTCACTCCAATCTTGGCAAATCATTTTTATAGACCTCACTTTATGCACAGGGGCAGTGTTCCAGTGAACAGATTTGGGCATTTAGTTCCAATGAACAGAAATCGTAATGCTACAACATATAAAGACATTCTGGAGAATTCTGTGGAAATACAAAAAATATATAAAAGAAACTGCATACATACAAATGGTACAAATCAAGAAGATCATTATAACTTGCTAATACTATGCTTAACATGGAAGATTACAAATCTAGGTCCATTTAAATTGGAAGTAAATGGGATACAAGCATCACCCAAAGGATTGCCAGAAAGCCAAATACTGTTTCAGTATGGTCGAAGAACTAACTGTCAATTCTCCTAAGGCATGAATGAGCATTAAATAAACTTTCATATTTAAAATATTATTAAATAATATTTTATGTCCTCATAGTAGCTGGGTAACATAGATGCAGGTCAGTGTTCCATGTCCAATGTTCCAAGAATGGTATAAAACCAAATTGAGGCGATACCACAACCACATACAACAACAACAAAACATTGAAGCTAACTTATCTATCAGCTTGTTCAATTACTCTGCCATCTAGCTCAGTATCTTAGGCAGTTTAGCTAATGAGCAACAGAACAGGTACACATTAATAATCAGATATATAATTATTTAAGTATCTAAAATTATTATTTATGTATTTAAAAGCTCTTATTAAAACACTTTAAAGCATGACAGTTTTTCAGTAGCAGCTTTCTGATATTTCCTGCAATTAGATTGACACACTTGGTGTGGAAGACATAAGATAAGCACTCATATCTAAATTGCTTACCCAATAACTATTTATTCATAAATATTTATGATTACTGGATTGAGCGTAATGGGCTGGTTTGTTGTTTTTTCCACAACACTGGGAAAAAACAACAAACCAGCCCATTACGCTCAATCCAGTAATCATAAATATAAATAAATATATATAAAAATATATATATCCTCCTAAGACCTGAGCTTGCATTTTAGATTTCTTCTACCTATTTGGGGTTAGGAGGAACCAATAAATATAATAACCAGTTCTATATAATCCATTTCTTTTGTGTACAACAGGTTCCAGTTACAAAGAATTAAGCATTTTGGTGCACACAACCAAAAATGTGATGTCCATGTATGTGGACACCAGGTTGTAGGAGGATATATATATATATATATATATATATATATATATATATATATATATACATATCTATCTCAACCTACCAACCTAGCGTTTCTAGTGTCAGTATCTGTCTGTATTATATGAGTGGTTTATCTATGTGTATTTGTTTGTATATGTCTCTTGTCCATTGCACAATGAAAGGTCAGAGGACCAGAGTCAAGTCTGTTTAGCCTTTCATTATTATTATTTTTTACAATGGACATCCAGCAACAGTATGTAAACATGCAATCTGCTAAACGACGCCCCTCCTCCCTACATCCCATACTCCTTTTCCAAGGTCGGTGTGCTGCTGATGTCACTGTATGTCACATGACCACCTCAGCTGTTTACAAAGCGCCTACATGGCCACTTCCCGCCCTGCTGTTGCCATGGTATCCACATTCCATTTGAGATCAGTTCTGCTAGCAAATGAGTTTGGATTCTAGACACAATGACAGCTCATGCTGCCATGCCAGCCTTGTGTTTGGACGTCTGGACATTAAGCATTAGAGAGACTGGAATAAAATTAACTAAATGAATGGTTATGTGGTTTTGGGAAATGTATGGTTTTCAAACAAATATGATGTGCCATTGGTGCTTCAGATATAGCTACAATTCAGATTAAAAAAAATAGTTGTATACAAAATAAGCTTGCTTATTTTAGAAGCTTTTAAAATGCTCCTGAATGCATGTGCTCACACAAATGAGAACATGCCCCTAGCTGTTTCAGTGTTTACATTAGAAGGGCAGCAAGGTGGGTATGGAGGGACTAGACCCCCTGGGGAGGTGAGAGTCAGCACTGCAGGTTATGCTGAGATGGAAAAGGGTTGGCGTATGAGCATACTAGAGAGAGATGGTCAGGCAATGTCTGTGGGAGGTAGGTCATTTCACCTGGAGAATTGCTTTCTCTCAGCAGTAGGGGTGATTGGATAGGGCTACGGCCACATGCTCCATATCATGTTAGTACAAGAAGCACAGTGACTCAGCAGAAAATACCAGACTACTCTGGCTGCTGCAATGGGTGGGGCCACCACTGGTGCAAAACTTCCAGTGTAAGTTTGGGCTATTAGATCAAAACTGAAGAGAAGTTATTTGCATAAATCTGTGTAGTTACTGGACAGGTGAGTCTTTAAAATTCTCTCAATTTAAGAGTAATTATTGTAAAGACAAGTCTTACAGTTTTTGTAATTAAAAGGGTTGTGTGTCAGGTTCTGGATTAGATATTTTAACTAGAACTGCACCACTAAACAAAGCAATTTGTTTTAAGCACTGCAATGGAACAGCACTATTACAATGCAATAATGGTGGTGTAAAGTTGGCAATCACTTACAAATAGCTTTGACAATGGAGAATAGTTCTGCAGACTGATAAAGGATGATGCTATGACACCAGTTTTTCAGAGCCATATATTGTATATAGTAATATATACTATGGTGCTACATTATTACCTACATAATACACCTACCTTGACCTAGCACAAATGTATCAGCTTGAACTGTCTTTGCTGGTCTACCAACTTCCAAACAGGAATGGGGCATGAATAAATAGAAGTGAACCACATGTAACAGCCCATTAAAATGTTTTTGAGAATAATATCTGAGCAGTGGTGATCCTATTGTGGCTCCTTTCCAGTGGAATGGGCATCTGAGACTAAACTGGCAACTGAGAGTAAAATAAAACTAAAGTAAAACTGAACATGGTTTCCTCTTTATTTCCAGGCAAAAAGAACTCCCTCCTGATGCACAAAGTTCAACATGACCTAAACTCTGGAGTTTTCAACAACCGCGAGAATGAGCTAATTCAGGAGATTGTGAAGTATGACCGGGAAATGGTGAAACTAGTGGATCTGCAAAGACCAAGGGCCATGTCAGCCACTCAGTCCACTCATGGGACCATGTTTCCTTCTGCCAATCAGCCTCCAACAGGCTCAGCCATTGCCACCCTGCAGCAGGCTGTAGCCATGAGTTTTTGTCCCCAGATGGCCAACCCCCTGGCAACCCATGGGGCTCTCCAGTCCCCTCGCATGGTGCGTCGTTTCCAGGTAGTCCAAAGCCTCTCTAGCCCTGGGACACAGCAGACTCCACCAGGTTCACAGTTCTCCATCACTGCTCTGCCCTCTGCCCTCACCGGCACGCCTGTCCAGAGTCCATTGGCTACCGGCGGTCGAACATTCCAGTACAGCTCCAGTCCCATGGGTGCTCCATCAGGCTCCCAGCTCTCCCTGGTACAGCAGCACATCTCCAGTCCCACACACCGAGCAACAGTTCCCAGGAGCGCGATGACCCAGGATGCCAGGGCCCTCTCAGCCTCCCAACCATCTTTGCCCCATGATGCCATGCAACCAGCTGCCCCAAGCCCACCCCAGTCTACAAGAGTTTCCTCCACCTCAATTGGACCAGGTCATAATCTCCCAGGGCCCACAGGCTTCAGGGCTGCCATTCCTCCCAGGATGACACTTCAGCACCAGATGTCTGTGGGAGCATTCCCACCTGCCTCCCTACCACAAATGAGGCCAAGCCAGGACTCGGGACTGCCCAAGAAAGATTCAGTAGTCAGCCTTCCAGAGACAGAGCATCATGTTAGATCTAGATTATCTTCCAATTTGTGACCTTGATGGAGCTGGGTGTGTACGTATCTCTTCCTTCAGCAAGTACATTTCTCAACCCCTTGTCATGCCCTGGATCTTACTTTAAGAATGTACATGGTTCATATTGTGACAAGGGGGGTGACTAGAACTGCCAGACTTGACAGCATACTATTAACCATACAAAGTCTGTAAAAACTGAAGATTTAAATATCACAGAGATGTTTCTGTTGTACCCACCAACATAAATATCAATGTAGCTTCTTCCCACACACTTTGCCTCTTCATAATTGCTTACTTTTATTGTGGTTGTATACAAACATTGCAAGAATCAGTTCCCTACTGTACACGGTAGTTCAAATAATACAGTGTAGAGTGGAATGCAACAAGGAACAAAGGTAACATGTCTCTGATTACTATGTAACTCTTTACAAAAGTGTTTTTGCAAGTCTCCTCCAACATACTTGGAGTGGTTAGTGTTTTTAGTGTTTTTACTTATGACTGAGCAATATTAAAATGGCTATAGAAAATGCAAGAAAGGTGTATTTGACCAAGGGTGTATTTGAACGTTATTCAATTTGAAAGCACTGGTACAGAAATGGATTTAATTTCCTCCTTTCTGGACCAAAGTTCACAGAAAAAAATGTTAAGTGTTTGAACAACTGAAATGAAAAGAGGGGAACATAATTTCATTGCCTTGATTTTCACTTAGAAGCCATATTTTGTCCAGGCCTGTGTGTGTGTGTGTGTGTGTGTATGTGTGTATTTTAAATATTCAAGCAGTTATTTGTTCATATTTATAGCCTATGGCAACATTCTACATTAAAATTATTATTAAATATAAAAATGAAAGGAAAACCCCTAAAATATCGATGGATTTAATTACAATGGAAACAGGAAATGTAGATGGAGAGACACACAATACTGTAAATACATTTTTTCCCATATTGGTGGCTTTTACAGCGCTGCACCCGAGTTAGGTGCCAAATTTAACCTCACTTGTGAATATCAGTGGAAATTAATCAACGATTCTGGAAAGATTAGACCGAGTTAGATATTTTGCACTCTAATGTAAAGGATGTAGCAGCATTCAACATGCACAGTCACTCTGTATAAGTCAACAGAGAAAAGTCTTATGGGCTAGTATTTATAAAATGCTCCTTAGCATTGCAGAAGGAGAGACAATGTAATGTGAACCGAGTGTGAAATACATGCTGCTAGTTCTTTAGTGATTATATCCAGTGAAACATGTTAGCACACTTTATGCAACAATGAGTCGTTCTGTGCTCATGCGCTACCCATTTTTCAGCTTCACAAAATAACCGACTGCGTAATTTCCATTCTCTCACTGTTAATGATTCAAATGTGTTTCTTTTCATCACTGCACTGTTTGAAGATGGCTGGCTGTAATCTCCCCTGTGGCTCTCCCATTCCTGTTGCTTTAGTAATGTCACTGCTCAAGGCCTGTTACATGTAATACTCATGTCGTGTGAAGGCTTCCTGTTTGAGGGTAATATAAGCCAGCATTGTCTTGCTCATGACCTTTGAAAGCGGCTAATGTCTGAATACATGGATTAAAATATAGTTTCAAATCCCTTTTTTTTTTTACAGTTTGATTTTAATATTCTGGCCCTGTAAGATAAATCTGTTAAAAACATCCCCATGTGCCCCTTGTGTATGAAGGTTAAAGTGTAAAACGGTTAAACCTGCTGGCTGGTATGCTACCACCTAAAAATACTTACAACCCAATAGCACTGCAAGAGAACATTCTTCTTTCTTCAGACATTCGACAATCTCCCAACTAGTCTATACTGTTCACCAAATTAAAGAAAAAAAAAAAATTAAAAGCAATAAAAATCTTTCCATGTTTGACCAAAAGAAGCACGGAAGGTAGACTGATTGCTGTTCACCATTGAAATGAAAACATGCCACAGGTTTTGCTATGCATTCAGGCTGGGGATGACTTCTGTTCTGTGGTTTAAGTTCATCTTTCAATAAAGAGAGGAAGAGTTTGGTTTGACCTTAATGTTTCTTTTTTGTAATTTTTTTTCCCCATTAAATAACAGTAGATTTAAAAAAATAAATAAATAAAAATAATTATGGCTTCGGAACTGAGGATGTAGAGCATTTCAGTTTTATAGAACCGAACTTTTTCTAACTCCACCTGTATACCTCATTTCAGCACTCATCTTATTTCACGCTAATTAACTTGGGGAAGCTACTTTGAATCACTTGACAGTGAAAATAACGCCAAAATATAGGAGCATGGAATTGTTACCACTTCATCAATTAACAAGACGGCAGCTTTTATAGTAAGCTTGATTGAATGCCAGGATCATATTCCAATCCGTACTGCAGTAAATTATTCAGTTTCAGAACAACCTCTACATTCTTAATCCCAGAACAATATAGCAGAAAACCAGCAATACAAAGCTATACAGCTGCTTATGATGCACGAGTGATCGCACTGAATAGATTCATAAAACCTTCTCGTCTTCTGTTTTGATGAACTTGTGACCTGTTGAGTTTACTCAAGGCTAGCGCATATGGACGAACAGCAGCGATTGAGATTCACAGCGTGATGGCTGCACGCGGGATGGTGCAGTGGGTGGGGTGTGGAGTAGTACATGTTCGATACAGACCTTTCACAATTCACTTGTACTAGGCATATATAGACAGGGTTATATGGTAAGTGCCAGGTGTTTGTGAAGAAAAAGCTGCTACTCCTGTTTTAGTATAAGATGTAGCCAGTGGAAATGTTTCCATGCAGAAATTAGAAAAATATACAAGTTCTAGGAAATAGGTATGTTGCACAATTAATAATACAAGCAATTAATAATGATACGTTAAGAACACACATATACAAATGAACGTCTTTCCTTTTATTTCTCAGCCAAAATTAGTCGTAATGACTAATGTCAGCCTCGTCTCCACTGCTAAATCTTATTTCACATTAATGACAATATTCTCACTTTGAAAGCAGGGCCAAATCTTTCAAGCAAGAAGAGACAAGACGATTATCTTCTTGTGAGATAAGGAAGGGGAGGGGCTTCCAGGATGACAGCTTATTTTAAGTACATATCAGCTATGCAAATGTTCAAGTCTCGATGATATATTGGTATAGAGTTTCTACATAAAATGTGTCAAAAACATGGAAAATAGTCTCAACAGCATAATAATACCTTTTTTATTAGACATTGATCAATATTTATACATTTTGCAGAAAAGGTTTATAAAATTCCATTATGTGCCTGTTAAGTCCTGAACTGTGTTCACAGCATTCTTTAGGGGATATCCCTTCTCCCTGCTTGCTGTTCCCTGCTCTGAGTCGAACAGCAGCAGGCGAGATGCTAAATGAGAACAGTGTAGAAATGGCAGAGTGGCCTGTTTAGTGTGTGAGCTCTGATATCAATGAGAGGCTATGTAGGCTGTGTATTTAATCAGCCTAGCGGAGTGGAGGAAAGCGCTACTGAGCAGCACTACCGAGACCACAAAAGCACATTGCCTCCATGCTGGCTCGTTTCCACGACTCTGCAATCGTCTTTATTAATAGAAGACACATTATCTACCTGCACTCACACACCTAGACACCTCACCAATCTTCGGGGGCTCAAACATTCCTTCTCTATCCCAGTCCCAGTCCCTGAAATGATCACAGCGTGTGTAGATGCCATGTGTGCAGCAGCGTTAAAGTCAGACTCTCAGTCCCTGTGCCCACTGTGGAGACACTCCGAGGGGCAAAGCAGCATTTCCTCTTCGGTTCAACCTACGAAGGTTCTTCGTCTACATCAACTGAAGAAATACGTGGATTCCTTCACTCTCTGCAGATCAAAATCACCTGGCAGAGAGAACCCAAAATATTCTTAGGCAGTGATAACAGAGTGTGTTTTGGTTTAAAGAAATAAATTCCATGAGTCTTGAGTAACTAGGCAATATCTGGGTGCAGATGATCTATTTACACATACATGTAAGAAATTAATCATAAAGGATTATATATAAAAAGTAATCCATATCAAGGTGTGGTGAAATGATGTAATGTGAAGTACCTCACAGAGTTATTCCTCTCAGAACACAGCAATTCACCAACAATAACACATTTATATTTTACTAATGAATCACGATCTCAAATTTGAACTGCTTAATGTTTTAATGCTAAGAATACTGGTGAGGAAATGTAATTGTTACTGCTTATATTATAGCAGACATTCGTTCCTTCACCAGCCTCTCTTTTTAATCCTCCTCCATTAGCTAGTGGAGGCAAACACCTAAGCTGTCAATCAAACTGCACACACCTGTTTCTGGAACCTTCCCCAGCAGCTGAGACATTTTCCAGTATTCCAGAAACTTCTTGCTCTTGGTGTTACCCCTGGAAGCAGACAGACGTACATTTGCAGTTGTTCAGGTAAAGAAAAGTGACAACTGACTGATCTTATAGTGCTACCTGCAACATCTCTACTCTATACATATCCTACAACAGCAAACTGAAATAAATGCAATACAAATACATTTAAAAATGAACCTGACATCACACAGATGTTTTACAGTATCCATCAATTTTAGGAATAATAACTAAACTAAAAGAAAAAAAAACACAACAGTGCATAGTCATGCATGCAACAGAGACTTGTGTATGTGTATCTGTCTGCATGCATGTGTTTCTTTGTGTGGCTATGGGGCTGTGGGTCTGCATGTGTGTGCATCTCATTGTGTATTGTGCGTACATGCATCGGTGTGTGTGCCACATGATGTGTGTATGTTTTTGCCTACATGCGTCTCACTGTATGTGTGTGTGTACATGTGCCACACAGTGTGTGTCTCTGTGTTTCTGCATATGTGTGCGCACACATGTGCCACACTGTGTGTTTTTGCATACGTGTCTCACTGTGTGTGTGTGTCTGTGTTTTTGCATACATGCGTCTCACTGTGTGTGTGTGCATGTGCCACACTGTGTGTGTGTGCATGTGCCACACTGTGTGTGTGTGCATGTGCCACACTGTGTGTGTGTGCATGTGCCACACTGTGTGTGTGTGCATGTGCCACACTGTGTGTGTGTGCATGTGCCACACTGTGTGTGTGTGCATGTGCCACACTGTGTGTGTGTCTGTGTTTTTGCATACATGCGTCTCACTGTGTGTGTGCCTGCATGTGCCACACTGTGTGTGTCTCTGTGTTTTTGCATACATGCGTCTCACTGTGTGTGTTTCTGCATACATCATTGTGGTGTGTGTGTTGAAGCTTACGGTGGTCCGGAGCAATACTTTTGCAGCAGGAACTTGGAGAGGTCCTGTAGAATGGGCTGACTGTGCAGAGCCACAAACTGCTCACGACACATCTGAGGGGAAACAGAAAACATTTACTTAGTGGATATATACACACAAGCACGTGCACACACACACATTTTCCTTCATGTGTTTAAGCAGAAAGAATCGGAAACAACAGAAAACAGTGAAGATCCTAATTCAGCAGGACAAAGGCTGTACACACACACAGAGGATCTCTCCTTCTCTGAACCAATTTTATGCTTGCCTGGAGACATACACTATACTGCCAAAAGTATTCGCTCACCTGCCTTGACTCGCATATGAACTTAAGTGACATCCCATTCCTAATCCATAGGGTTCAATATGACGTCGGTCCACCCTTTGCAGCTATAACAGCTTCAACTCTTCTGGGAAGGCTGTCCACAAGGTTTAGGAGTGTGTTTATGGGAATTTTTGACCATTCTTCCAGAAGCGCAATTGTGAGGTCACACACTGATGTTGGACGAGAAGGCCTGGCTCTCAGCCTCCGCTCTAATTCATCCCAAAGGTGTTCTATCGGGTTGAGGTCAGCACTCTGTGCAGGCCAGTCAAGTTCATCCACACCAGACTCTGTCATCCATGTCTTTATGGACCTTGCTTTGTGCACTGGTGCACAGTCATGTTGGAAGAGGAAGGGGCCAGCTCCAAACTGTTCCCACAAAGTTGGGAGCATGGAATTGTCCAAAATGTCTTGGTATGCTGAAGCATTCAGAGTTCCTTTCACTGGAACTAAGGGGCCAAGCCCAGCTCCTGAAAAACAACCCCACACCATAATCCCCCCTCCACCAAACTTTACACTTGGCACAATGCAGTCAGACAAGTACCGTTCTCCTGGCAACCGCCAAACCCAGACTCGTCCATCAGATTGCCAGATGGAGAAGCGCGATTCGTCACTCCAGAGAACGCGTCTCCACTGCTCTAGAGTACAGTGGCGGCGTGCTTTACACCACTGCATCCGACGCTTTGCATTGCACTTGGTGATGTATGGCTTGGATGCAGCTGCTCGGCCATGGAAACCCATTCCATGAAGCTCTCTGCGCACTGTTCTTGAGCTAATCTGAAGGCCACATGAAGTTTGGAGGTCTGTAGCGATTGACTCTGCAGAAAGTTGGCGACCTCTTCGCACTATGCGCCTCAGCATCCGCTGACCCCGCTCCGTCAGTTTACATGGCCTACCACTTCGTGGCTGAGTTGCTGTCGTTCCCAAACACTTCCACGTTCTTATAATACAGCTGACAGTTGACTGTGGAATATTTAGGAGCGAGGAAATTTCACGACTGGATTTGTTGCACAGGTGGCATCCTATCACAGTTCCACGCTGGAATTCACTGAGCTCCTGAGAGCGACCCATTCTTTCACAAATGTTTGTAAAAACAGTCTGCATGCCTAGGTGCTTGATTTTATACACCTGTGGCCATGGAAGTGATTGGAACACCTGATTCTGATTATTTGGATGGGTGAGCGAATACTTTTGGCAATATAGTGTATAAATTACTCTGCAACAGCTTACACAAGATTTTATCCAAATGTCTATGTGTTTGTCCAAAGGAACAGTATGTCTTCCTGTTCCATCCAGGTCAACCTCCTGTTTAATGAGGAATGAACAAAAACTGTGCTTCAAATCACATTCTGGGACCTATATTTAATATTGAACATTCATATTTAAAGGACTTTTTATAATACTGTTAAATTCTTAATTCTGATCAGTAAGATGTTTTATTTTTTTTAAGACTGTGCTACAAGTGCTTCTTTAATCATTTTATCATTCTTTTATCTTTTTTATCACAAGTTATCATTTCTGTAGTAATTTATACAACCTTATACAAAGACTTGAATGGCAGCATACATAATTCCACATTAACTAACAAACACCCTCCCCAAATAAATAAATAAATGAATGAATAAATAAAAAAAAAAAGTGTGAGATTGGTGGTGATAGCGTTTTCTGCAAGATGTTGCATTTATTTTGGAAGGTATCACCATTGTCCGGGTTTTGTACCAGTTACATGTATCAAGCATGGGAAAGTCTTCAGGGATGCTTTAACACTTTCTGGGTTTTCAGTAACACCACAAGCTACATTTGCTTTGCTAACATCATGAAAGAAGAAAAAAGAGGACAATAACACAAGTAACTACAACTCCGACATCTACATGTAACTAAAATGGCTAAAATGCATGATGTGTCTATTTTAATACAGCAAAACAATAATTTTGCGTCAACAAACGACCTTGGTGTTAATTATTCTCCTATAACATACCCTCAAATTGATTTAAAAGGAATTTTTTTTTCCTTTTAAATCAAATAAATTTGGCAAAAATCACAACAAAAAAACCCCATAAAACATTATGCCTTTTATCTGTTTCTGTAATAAAACACGTCATGATATTTATCTATGTATATTTATGTTTGATGTGCACAAAACAAGCAATTTCCAGTTATCACCCACTGCCATTGACTATTTTCCAGAAACAGCATGCCTTGTGTTTTATCCCTCACATACCAATCACAGTCAGCCATGTTATATGTGCTTTTCATTTTAATATACACTTTTATAATTCAGGAAGAATTCTATTTTAGATTGAACACAACTAAAGCTCCATGCTGTAGGACATTACTGATTCAATCCAAGGTCCTGAGAGACAGTCCCAACTGGTGTTTAATGGAATCAGGCATTTTATATGGTTTAAAAACCAATGTGTGTGAAGAATGTCAAACATCTACTCAAGGCCACCAGAAGCCAATTACAACTGTGCGGAGCTGCTGCACAGCAGATGGTACAGTCACCAATTTAACAGCTGCTTGTTGAGACAGAGGTGCAGGGTTCACGCGAGGGTCAGGAGAAGCTCAGGAGCCTAACAAGCACAGGCTTCTACACAGCATGGCAGAGAACAAGAAGGAACCTTGTTTTGGACATACCTTGTTCATGATATCTACTGTAAGAGCGTGGGTCCAGTAGCAGTCATGCACCGATACGAATGTCAAACCAGCACTGAAAACACAGAACACCAGCTTATATACTTCAACATACACTTTAATCAGAAATTTTAAAGAGAGAAAAAATTACATGGAAAGCATGTTACCTGTAACAGTTGAGTGCAGTCAGCATCATGTGTGTGGAGTCCAGAGAGTGGATGAAGTTTGGAGGAAATGCATTCTTTTGCTTTACAGTATCCGGCCTCCTAGAGACAGTTAATAACAACAATACATGTAAGAGCTAGACGCTTCAGTTTTTCTGGCATTCTTAGCATTATAGCTTCATGCTACACCAGACATACAGGTCTAAGATAAATCTGAGCTCTGTTTGAGGGCTGAGAGAAATTTTACTCCAATATTTAAGCTTGCTTAATAATAACTGGATCACTTTGGCTTCGAATAAACTGTCAATAGTGTCAAACATAAATTCTATATAAATTAATAAAACATTATGCATCTATTTCATATTTAAATACAAAGAGATGTACAATGTTAGTTCTGCATAAAACTCAAAATGCATACATAGTGTGGTGTGTGCAGGTTCTACAATGGCATTATGATATACTCTATATTAGGACCTAACTTTGTGTTGGACAGGCTTAAATATAAACTAATTACACGTGTAAATATAAGCTGAAGACAGAGCCTTGCATAAGTACACAAGAGATACAATCTGAAACTGAATTGCTCCTAATTGGAATTATTACTCATCAATCTACACAAAATGGCCCATAATACTGAAGGGGTGTAAAAACAACATCATAGTTTGTGAAATCATATACAAACAAAAAAATTTTTGACTGCAAAAGTAATCATCCATGTGAAGCACGGTGGTGGTAGCATTATTTTACTCTTGGCCTCTTGGATTCAGGATATACGTATAAATCCAATGTGGAAAAGTCTGAATCAGAGTGAAGTGGATGCTTTAGGGTAGGTTTACTGCTTGGTATGAATTTGTTTTTTGGTACACGTAATTAACCAAAATCAAACTCATTAATTTGTTGGTCCAGCAATGATAAAAGTAAACAAAGCTTTGCAAAAAAGAATGCACAAACAAATCACCTGAGCACCAAGAAGACAGGGCCAGATCAAATTAATTAGATAATTACTTAATAGACTACTTTTTTTTTGAGTAATATTTAATAATAGTTGTCTTTGCTGCAGTGTCACTCCAGAATCCGAGGACACTGTGGCAGGCCTAGCAAATCATTTTAATCACAGGTCTAGTAAGGACATTAGGTAAAATAAAATAGGTCACGTTTGATTTCAGGCTGTCATTAAAGTGACAAATTTGACGGATGCCCATGCACACTGGTGAAATGTACATAGCCATGGAATAAGGGCTGCTTCCTAACCTGTATTCCCTCTGACAGAGTGGTGTAACCACTTTTGGTCCTCAGTCACCAGAGAGCTGCTGCCAGCCTCTTAAACTCATCATTAATTCAGGTCGCAACACTAATGAAGCCCTTTTCAGACTGTAATCATCACACGTAAAGGATCTTTGAGTCCTTCAAACCTCTATCCAGGAAGTTGGTGATTATACGTGGTGTACGAGGAACAGGAACATTTCATTTGAACAAGTATTTACACTAAGTCATAATTTCTTCGTGACTGTTAGAATTAACATCTAGCATGCTGGGGTGGGACTACAGCTAGATTTGTAAATGCTCAATAAGTGATTTCCTGACACTTTCACATCATACTTGATGTTGAAGATAAAAAAAATACAATAATAAGACCAATACAAAATGTATAATGCTAATGAAATAATGATAATGGATACAAAAGAAAGCTTTGGATCAAATGTACATGAATTCCTATAAAACAAGCAATTTAAGACAATAGAATATTATATAGGCTCAATTTACCTTTCAAATGACTGTTTATAGATTGTAGATTTTAAATGACTGAGTACAGTGAGATCTATTATGCCTGATAGAACAATACAACAAATCAAATTAAGCTCCATTCAAAAGGAGGTTTAGAATGAACTGAAGTGCATTTTGTGCTAATCCAGTCCAAGGCACACAGTGATCGTGTTGAGGCATGCTGTGAGCTTTTAGAGACTGGAATGGAAGTTAAACTACTAGTCATTTCTCCTTCATCTTCCTTAGAACTGGCATGAAAGAGTGAAGCTTCACCATAGACGTCTATTGGCAGGACACTTCAGAGGAGGTTCTGCTAACTTTGATAAACTTCTTTTAATGGACAATAGAGAATAATTTTTCCACTCTGGCATGTTCAATTTTTCTAATTGGAATCAAAAGCAAGAGACAGACATATACAGATACATATAAGGCACTGAGCCTAAACTAAGCATGGATATTTTCTCCTATAGCTTAGATACTGATGCCTCTGTCTTTGCATCTATTCCATCTCATCTTGCATCTTTCCTCCTATCCTTACAGGGAGCTTTTGTCCTAGATGCACAGAAAGGAAACAATGAAGCGTGACTAGCAGATTAAATGAACCATTATGTTGAACGGGAGGTCCTGAATGTATATATTTTCCATCTTCAGCTGAACAACTTCCCACACTGAGGAGCAGGTTTGACTTTACACTCTCTTTACACTTCCTGTCATGACAAACTGGAGAGGATTGTCACCAAGATTGTGGTGGCTGTCAGTCGAGGTAGTTTCTGACGTGCCTCTCTGTCTCCACTCTAGCCCCCGATAATGTGATCCCAGCCTGAGCTGTCTCAGCAAAGGCAGCTGTCTATCAAAGGCAGAGGTAGATGGCAATCAGTGACTACAGAGCCATCTTATATCACCCCCAGAGACCCAGCCTCAGACCTTTTTTTTTTTAAATCAAGTGTTCATGACCACAGAAATTGGTTGAGCTGAGAACAACATGGTAATAAATAGGTAATACACAGGGTTAATAATAACAAAAAAAACAAACAAACAAAAGACACCCCCCCCCAAAAAAAAAAACAAAACAAAAAAAAACAACAGTGTTAAGTGCATCACCATTCTATTAACTCTATTAACAAACTAAAATGTAGGATGCCGGTTAATTTACAAATTAGAACTATGTACATATTAATACAAAAACTATTGGTTCAATACCATGCTTATTTATTTGCATTAGCCAGAAAAAAGCAGACATCTGATACCATACAGCAGCAACCAACTAGCTAATTAAAATGCTCCATGACACCCCATATTGATAAAAACTAAGAGGCTATTAGTTTCATTATCATTATAAAGATCAATATTGATGAGTACTAACGAATAACGTACTGAGAAAAAAACACCACCACACCGTCATATTTCTAATAGGAACATCATATCCCAGTCAGTGAGTCAGCAAGCCAATGTCCATTCTAGATGATACTCCATTGGGTAAATGGTATGCATGATATTCTGCAGTGACATTTCAGCATAAATGCCATCCTCCTTCTCTGAGGGACCTTGTGCTGCCTCTGTTTCCACTGCTGTTCTAACAAACAGCGGTTCTTTTACTCTCTTAGCTTTCGATACTTTCTCTCTTTGCATTTACTTTGTTCACATTCCCCCACACCACCCAACACAGGAGCAGGTTCGTCTTTCTCGAACGTTTGCCGCTACACCAGCAAAGGGCAACATGTACAGACTATACCAACGTTCCTAACAACATTCGAGGGGCATGAAGAAGATGCCCTTGAGACAGAATAAGAAATCAGCTAGTGGGTGTATAGAAAATAGCATGCAAGTTGAAAAGGCGTAGGTCAAAGATGTGGTACTCACTCATAGACATCATGGTTTATCTGGAGACTCAGAAACTGAATGTTGCTCTTCAGCTGTAGAAAAAAAAAAAAAAAAAAAAAGAGAAAGAAATCAAATTAAATCTCAAATCGAAGAGATGCAATAACAAAATGGAACACATGGTTGATCTTGTAAATCTGTTTTTTTTATTGCAAATTACAAGAGATCAAGTTCATTTTGTACATTTGCTCAGATACTGGTTGCTATAGTAACAACATGGGGGGAAGAAAGTAAGTTGGTTAGATTAGCTAGCTTCCTTTAGTAAATCATCTTAAGAAATTCATCTTGGTCAGGGTTGTGGTGAATCCAGATCCTAATCGCAGGAACACACCCTGGATGCTTTTAAACTATTAAATAAAAATCACATCTCTGCTCCAGACCCACATACTCCTGCTGACCAGACCCTCTCTCCTGACCTGCAAACACGTGTGCACTGAATGTTGCTTGGAATTTGCCAGGTGAAAATAAGCTGCATGTCCAGGAATCTGCATGACTGTATGTTTTTGACTCATGTCCTGTCTGAGCCTCACAATCTCAGAACAAGTCGTAGATGTTATAAAGTCTCATAATCTTTTGCAGTAATCGGGTTAACAAGAACAACGTTCTATTTATCTTCTTACTTAACCTGAGTCTCCGTCTAAGCTCCTATCTAAAATTGATTACCTGAACTCAAAGTCAATCTCATGCTTAGCCTTAATGGTCCAGACTGCACTTGGAGTGCTCCAGTATTGATCTCAGAACTCTTCAAAGACATAGCACAGGTTTATAAATAAACCTATCAACCAGTGATATATATCTTAGTATCATATTTGTCTGTATGACATAACTAGCCAAACCAGGATGTTCTCTAAACCTATCTTAGAGGAAAAAAAAATCATAAGGAAGGATTTGGAAAAGTTGTTTTAATAATTAACATGTAAACTCCATTGACACCCATGATTTAGTCTGTAATGAAATTGAGTTGATTTTTTTTTGTTCAAACGTCAATATTAATATATTTTCACTTTGGTTAATGGGTCCCCTATACTACCCACAATGCCTTTTGACTACCTGATCATAGTGGAGCTTTAGCCCTTGCTTCATCATTACTTAAAAGACAGTGATGCAGCAGTGCTTTAGTCTGTCCAGCTCACTCAATTTCTCACTTTAAAAAAAGCATGCTGTAACATCATATAGCTGAATTTCTTTCTGAAACATTCTTGCATTTCGGTCACAAGTTTGTAGTTTGCACTCTTCTCACTCATTAATATGATATTGAATAGCACTGAGAAGTGATGAGCTAGAAAAGAGTGATTGTGCAGTTGCTTTAGGAGCCAACAGGGAAACCTGAGCATTATCACTTATGGTGAATTTGCTTATTTCAGCATCAACCAGGAAACCAGCACCAGAATCGGGTGAAATACAAGCCTGAGATGATCAAGAAGAAACTGCATATCCGGAGTAGAAAAACTGTAGAAAATTGTTATATACTCATCCTACTTTGTCAATTGAGATCCTTCAGCAATTCTAATAAACTTCAACTTCAGATGCCACAAGTCCAAATACAATGGCTTCAAGTAGATATTTCTAATGACCTTAATGACTGAAGACATCTGCTGAATGAGTTTCTCGAACTTCTATGCATTGCCTCATAAAAGTGCTTTAAGCTAATGATTTTTTTTTTTTCCACTCAAAATTCGTTTCACAATTTAACCTAGCACTATTTGAAAACCTGAGACTTTGCTTGTGGCTTTCCTTATTAAGGAAGAGCTATTAAATAGATGGCTTTCTCGAAGCAGTGAATGGAGTGTAAAGGGGTTTCAAGTGCATGGCAAAGAGAACATCCACAGGAGGCTAAGTGTTAATCAATCACAGTGATATATGGCTCTATTAGCTAAGTTAATTGGTGAACAACCTAATGCACAGAAAAGTGTTGAGTAGCAAATGGGGGAAGACCGGACTGCTGGACAGCCAAGTCTTCTGGCTCTAACAAGACCCTATATTGCATCCCATATCATCCCATTCATAAGATCAATCCCAGCAGTAGCACATATTACATGCGTTCATTTTAATACAGTAGATTCAGTGTCGGGCATTTTTTTAAATTCAGATTGAACAGGAGCAGCCACACAGGAGCAACAAGATTCTTTCAGGATTTCATACTGGCATTATGCCTGCACTCTGAAATACTCAATACTTAAAAGTTTATAAGCTCCGAGTTGGAGAGCAGGTTCTCTTTCTCTTGCTCCTTTCCTACAGTATATCTTAATGTTTTACAGCCCGCCTTAGCAGCACTTGCTTTTCTTTACTGAAAACCATTTTCCCAATCATCAGCATCGTTTGGACATAAAAATGGTCTGAAATAAAAATGGTACATTATCTAAGATGGTATTAGTTTCTCTGGGTGAGGCCTCATAAAATATTTGAAAGTCCCTTAAGTCATAAAAGTCTACATCAATTTGCAATTTCCTACCCAGATATTAGTGTCAGGCAAGAGCCTTGCAGCAATATGATCACATTAGAGATTATTCCCACTTAACACTTGAATATAAAGAGATTATTTATCCCTGTGGCTGTTGGTTATATACAACCCATTTAAATAGCCTACATGATTGTTCTCTTCTGAATAGTTTTTTTTACCCCTCTTCTTTTAACCTGGTTCCTGAAGTATTCTCTGTGGGCTTCATCATTAATCTCATAAATTCCCAGGATCTGTTAGTACAGGTAATATCATTTTATTTATACAGGGAGTACCATTTTATTTTACTAGTATTTCCATCTCTATTTTTATTGGAACTTTTTTTTTTATTTCTATTCTACTTTTATGACACGCATTTCACTGCAGGTTGTACTGTGTACGGTTGTGTGACAAATGAAATCGTAATTTGATTTTGATCAGTCACTGCGGTTTATTCTTAATAATGAATGAATGTGCTTTTGTTTAGTTAAGCGTCCTTCGATTGCTAAAGGTGAAATGGAGAAAGGTGGCAGGGCTTGCAGGGGTCAGTCAATATCAGAGAAGACAAAACATCTGCACAATTGTCAATGATTCATATGTCGATTGGCTCATCCTGATATTTTTATTGGGTGCATTTTTTTGCCTTAATTTTGAAAGAAAACTTGCATAAAATGTGTAAAAATGAGTAGGCCTGCTAATATAGTCCAAATGTAGCTTAAATACATTGGTTGTTAACAGTTCTTTCGTTCTACATGGAAGATTTTCTGAAAGTGGAACAAACCAAAACTTAAATGTTCATTTTTTTTTTTTTCACCAAATGAAGCTCTCAAATCCATTCAATTACAATTACAGGTTCATATAATTAAACACTGAATATGACTAATTTTCCACTTGAAGAAATGTCTGTATAACAGGACCTTTTTTAAAAAATGTGCTGCCTCAGGAAAACCAGAAAAGCTGTAATTAGTGTCATGGCAATGTGAATATCGCAGGCTCTCTACTTTGAATGTGTCAGGCTGAAGGTCACAAAAATTTGTTAAAAGGGGGAAAAAAATGATCACAAAAGCGCCTTTAAATAGAAACATAAAACTATAAATCCCAGGCAGCTCCCACAGACACAGTACACACAAGGTGAGTCAATCGACTTGGCATATAACTGCAGCAGGTCATCGCGAACATGAAGAGTAAAGATACATCAGATTACTGTGGATAGTACAAATTGAAACCATAAAGACGGCTTTGGACTGCAATTAATAAGAACGGTTTTATTATTTTGGCTTAAGACCACCATTGCTATAACAGTTTTAAGATGGTAAAAGACACAAACTTTATGCACTCAAGTCTCAGTTAGTGAAATCCCTCTCTTCTACACAAAGCACACAGCCAGTTTTACTGTTGTTGAGTTCTGGCCATGAGGGTTGTGGTCATTAATTTGTGTTCTCGTGACAATTAAGCAAATGTTTTTCTCTTGTGGAAATTCCTGTCTGTGGTAATCGCACATGCTACAGAAAAAGAAGAAAGCCTTTGCGACATCTACACATACAGTACAGTGAAATTTAATTTTCTTAGTATCACAGCATCAGAGGAAGTTGGGATCAGAACATATGGTCAGCCATGATACAGTGACCCTGGAGCAGAGTGGCTTAAGAATATTACTCAAAAGTTCAACAGTGACAGCTTGGTGTTTCTGGGGCTTAAACTCATGACCTTCAGTAACCCAGAGCTGAGCCATTCACTACCACTACCCCCAGAGAGAATTTCTATCAAATTCTGCAACAAGCTTTCCTGCTAATAAGCACCAGAATGCCCACTTGCCTCATGAAAGCACTAAGCTGGCTCTTTGGTGATATATCCTCAGGAGATCAGGTGCAATATTGCTTAAGTCTTCCAACAACCCCCAGGGAGACACAAGTACAGACCTCTTCTATAGCATTTTCTTGGGTCACAGATCAACTCAAAGCAATATGGACACTGATACGAATGCTGACAAGAGTCAGCTAAAAGTTAATTTGGCTGTTGAAGTCAAAGAACAGTCTGTCTCTTAAGAACATTAGTAAGTGTGTGTCCTTGCTGTGTGACCTGAAGATACAGCACAGCCCTCTAGGGTAATCACATTTACTTTTCCAGAGGACACGTTTGGGAGCACAAAAACAAAAGAGCAAATGGATTTTGTAACACCTTCTTGCAAATAGGCCAGCTTTACAGAGTAATTATACAAAAAATAAATAAAACCCTATAAAACCACTACAAAAAGTGACCTGCAAACTGATTAACAATGCTTAATTACATTAGTGGGCCTACTGATGTATTGTCTTTGCCTGAAACATCCCCTGAGCAATTTCCTCTTCCCTACCAGCAGGGACATGACAACCCGGATGTGATTAAGCATTGGCGATCTCACCCCAGATTAATCTGTTTTTATACTGTATTGACTTGAAGTTTTTATCCTCCCATTCTCCCCATCATCTAATTAACACTGAACTACCCATGGAAAGAAGAGTCAAGGGTGGATGGGATAAGAGAGGAGGAATGAAACTAAGGTGGCCCCCGTTCTTGTATGGTGAGCCATTTTGAGGATTACATTTAAATTGTGACTGCTGTTTACATCGAAGGCATTTCATACATTTCTATTATTAATGCAGGTTCTGTTATTCGCATCAATATTCCATGTGGTTTTTAAGAAATTAGAGCTGCATCCTGGAGTGCATATAGTGCACCATCCATCCATGCGGCAGGAAGTACAGAGGCCTCCGTTGTGCATCTGCTACCACAAAGACCAACGTAATTGAACATAAACACTGTTTCCACTATTGGGATGCTGATTTTATATCATATTGGTTGGACATAACTAATCCTCTTGTTCTATGCCAACTCCAGGCTGTTACCACAAAGAAATATTTTTCTGCATCCTGAAGTGTATTATTCCTTTTACACCCACCAATATGACAATGAAATATTTTAATTTATTAAGAGGCAATATGTTGTATATCATCTCCATTTAGAGCTATACTTAATGTTGCAAACTGTCCATGAAGCAAGTCTGATCCTGTCATAACTTACATTATAGCAGTGATGAACAGTCTCTTGTGTTGTCCATGTTTCTGACAAACTACAAATCATATAATGTCAAATCTGACAAACTACAAATCATATAATGTCATATCCTACAAATATCCTGAAGACTTTTCTGTGTTGGAAAACTTGAAGCAGACATGACACTTTGGAAATGACCCCTTCCAAAAACTTCATAATGTCTACAGTTACACACATTTTCACAAATACAAGTCTCCAAGTCTGTGCAAGGTACTAATGAAATGAAAGATGTCCTGTAAAGAAACTTGATTAACCTTCAGACCAATCAGAATCGAGCATTCAACAGCAATCTGGTATTATTGCTTGATTACCTGCATGTTCCAACATAGGGGGTTCAGCCTGCCATATTTTTCAAACCTCCATGGAACTTCATGAAGAGAATTACATGATAGCCTTCACTAGCAAGCACACATAAAATAAAGAACTTTCTAAATTAAAAAAAATATTTTAGAAGTCATCTGCACTTATTCTGCCTTCTAAATGGGGGAATATTTCAGAATCTTAGATGTGGCCTAGCTATGCAGCCCCACATCAAATATCTGCATTGATGCATTCAATCACATTCATGCCTCCAAGTTATTGGCATCTGCCGTATATTTACATATGATCAATAAATATATTATGCAAAAAAAATAATGCTGGTGTAAAACTAACATAGAAGAAGCAGGTATAAACTGTGGGATGGTCCAACCTTCACAGTGGGATAGTGAGGGCACACAGATGGAAGCAGAGCAGGAGGCAGACATGGAATTGGGGCCCTGTGGTGATTAATGAGAGTCCTAGGGTTGCTACATTAATCTAGTTAGCGTGACACACTGCAGAACCCCAATGAGCCCAGGAAAGGTCCCTCCACCATCCAGGGAATTAAAAAAAGGTGACATGTGGAGTACAGCTGACACCTGAAATTGAGGAGAGATGTTTTACAATTGGAGCCTTCACCTTTGACCCCACAGGCCACCCACTTAGAATAAGCAGGGGTTAGAATGATGGGGTTAACAGGATGACTATTGTTCTAATACACAGCAACCAATACTGAGAGGCATGCATTGGGATACAATGTGATCAGAGATAAATTATATAATGAGAATAATGGCCTCATTATAGAAAACCTGCCAAGTGAAATTCTCAGTGTGAACGACGTAGTAGTATACATATACATTACACTTAAACAGGAGCAAAATGAGCCTAAGCTTAATTTGTATTTATTTAAAAACTACACACCCACAACAACGTATCACACCACGCCATGACTTCTATTACCCTAACTAGGTAATGATATAAGGTTTAGTGTGTATAAACATCTCTGCTGAATTTTAGATCCCATGAACAGATTTGAGCACATACTCTGAAATTAGGAACTTTCTGAAGTCCATTCTAAAAAAACAATGATAGCAAACATCCTAATTTTAAATGTAAAAGTAAAAGCTAGTGTCTGGTGCCTGTTCTGTGGCTCTTTGCCGGGTTGGACTGCTTGAGTACATGATTAAAGGCAATTAAGTGGTGAATAATTTGTGAAGGCGCACTGCTCACCAGGTAATGATGGCCTTCATCAGAAATTCCATAAAAGTCCAATAAAAAGTAATGACCTGAAATCAGAGCCGAGTTATGATATTTGGCCAGGGGCGGTATATTGGAGGAAACGAGGCCTGCAATTGCCTTTGCCATCACTCCCAGACTATTTGATAAAAGTCACTAAGCAGAAAAAGGCACAGGTGCTCCTCACATAAACAGATACAGTAACTTGCTGGACAAAGATGACATCTAGACACATTGCCCGTTTCTGCAGAAGAGGCAACTCTCACCTCCTTTTCATGGTGCCGATGAGCTTAACAGGGGCCATTAGGGAGCAGTTCCACATCACATCTACTCCCTGTCTAGGAAAAGCTGAAAGGTAGGGAGCTGTGAAAATCCTTGCGGCACAGCACAAAATGAAATTCGGAGGGCAGTTGTTAGAAATGACGAAAAGAATCAGGTCAGAGACGCACACAATATGACGAGATGTGCTAGAATGATCTCAACACGCCAGTGTTTTCGTATTATCAAAACGTCACCGCTGACCTTATCTACAGTTCTCACCAGATGTGTAACCTACATGGCAGATCCACACTGCTCATCAGTGATCTCTTACAACAAAAATCATCAGATAGTTTAACTTTTTTTTTTTTTTTTATAGAGCACATAAAATTATGTATGGCGCATACAGGAAGGGGATAATCTGGATGGCCCTCAATGCATACAACTTCTGTTAAAATATGGACAAATAAACAGCATATTTGTGATTTGGCATAATATCGTATCATTTTCATACTCTGAAACAACAGGCTAGTTGTATATACTGGGTCTGGGATCCAGTGGCATAAACAAAACAGTTGCAGAATGCATTTTTACCTTGTAGGCAGATATTAAGCTAATGAAACAAAGAATTGGTCCTATGGGAGTGGGTGGGATTGGACAGAATTCCTTCGGGAGAGGGTGGGATTGGTCAGAACTCATTCAGAGTGAATAAAATACATATGTAATACATGTGTCTCTAAATCAGGCCACCTCCACCATCACAGCATTGATATAGTTTATAATAAAGTGTACACAAGTCTAAAGGTCTTACAATTTTATTATAAACTGAAATAAGTCAAGGAAAAAAAATAGTTTGTTAAAATTTGTTGAATTGGTCATGAATTGGTCCTGATGTTGAACATTTACCTCTGAACACTCACAGTATTATTCCTTTATACATCTTCAGTGAATCTTGGAGTCACATCCAAGAGTTTATCCAGAACACGAGGTTCATAGCGAGACATGTAGCATGCACTCACAAACATTCACACACACATACAACACACAACCTAGTAGCTTCTCACCACTTTTTAGAATCCTGGCAGCTGCTCTGCTTCTACATTCACAAATGTTAAAACACATTCACTCCCCCTGTTCAAACTGTAAATTTATAGGACAGTAAGCTAGAAATAAGCCATCTATAAACATTATGTTCCATTCTGACTTCCTGAGGCACAATCAGCCTTTGTTTGCATACTCCATTCACACTAGACAGAGTAACAAAAGCACTTAGCCAGAGGGTTAGATGCAATACACAACAGCATGGAAACAAACTTCTTTCAAAACCCCAAAACCAAAGGCTTTGCTGGCCTTCCTTCCAATCCCACCTACTACAGCAGTAGGCACCCTGGTGAGGATCAAACAGACGGGTTGCCAGATGCTCTCTGTAGGAGAGAACACTGGAGTGCTGGATCTTCCCCATGCTCTACAGGCCACCTCTGTGCCTCTGCTGATGCTCCACTAATGTTACCAACACCCTTTGACAGCAGTGCAGAGTTTGCCTTGTGCAAAACTGCCAAAACCACAGGCTCCTATATTACTCCCAGCTGTGAAAAGGCATACCCAAGAACTGGTTCATGGCTATATCACTTCAAATGCTAACATATTAAACTAAAAACAGAAGGCTTATTCATAAAAGCTTGTAATTATTTAATTATTTTTTCTGTTTTAGTTTTGTTTTCTCTCTTGTCTTCTATCTGTGTTTGGATTCTGATATTTAAGAATCTTCTCCCTCAGCTTGCTTCATTGCTTAACTAATATGTTTTATATGAATGAAAAGTAAATAACGTTGGATAAGACACTCCGGGTTGAAAGAAATATCCTGAAACCGCCTTTACAATCCTGCTGCTGTAATTTTTCTTCATGATATCAGAAATCCATCTTTCATCCTACAAACAGTGACAGTACAATCAAGAGCAATATCATTTAGCAGTACTGAATTGCCTGTGGAGAAACAGACTCACTCCTGGGAATTTATTAGTGTCTGGGGGAAGGTCAATTCACTTCCAGGTCAGACCCCTTTTGATCTTTAACTTTAAAAGGTCCAGAAGGTTAATTTGAAACAAAAACGGACAAATCAATAATCGACAGGCCTGTATAGTGAGAAAGACGTTACAACACTCACCACGTGGTTCCTGGTGCGGTGGTAGGGTTGGACGATGGGCAGTCCCAGAGGGGTCACCCACTGCACCGTGCTGCCGGACTTAGCGATTAGCCTAGCACTCTCAGTTAGCCAGTCCTGCAAATAGACAGATGTACAGTTGTTTCCTCGGGCACAGTCAAAATAACAGGCCCAGTCAAAACAAACAACCAAAAATAAACAAGCGCTACAGAAATGTTTATGATTCAGTCTATTTCGATTGTCTAGTTGTATGTTTGAGTAAATGAGGTCAGAAATTCATGCCCCCTTCTAACCCTCTGAACCCCGAACCCCTAACCCCTGAAAATATTTCCACCAATCTGAATGAAGTCATTACCATAATAATGAGAATTGTGTGATCACGGTCAGGACGTTCAGCTTGTGCTGCTAGTGAATATTTAAATTGTTTACATCATCCAAGTTTAATTTTTACAGAAAGAAGAGATTGTGACTACAATAAAGTAGCTTAGTATTTCATCTTTGCCTCATTGCTCTGTTTGTTGAAAATAACAGGTATTGCACAGTGAATATTAGAAAATGAGTTCGAGTGAATAAGCAACTCTGGTTTCAGCACACTGTGTGAAAACTGCAGCGTGCATGTCTTCCCTCTGGAAGCTATAGAGCACATCCGTTTATGTGCATCTTCAAAGGAGTACAAATTGTCCATAAGGCAATCCCAATTTAGAACACAACCGAGTTCTATTTACTTGGATCAACAACCTCAGCAAGACAACAAAGCTTACCCAACCAAAGGTCTTCTTTTTGCACAACTGTCTTTCTAACTAGGGCTGAGGAATAGTGCTAAAACAGGTGGCCAGCTGTTGCTAAGCCCCATTTAATAAACCTGCTGATTCAGAGCAGGAGCGCTAGCTTCCCAGCATGTCTGACTCGCAGCATTTTTCCCAAAAGGCTTTCCTCCAGAGGACTAGGAAGATATAAATTCCTCCTTTCTCCATGCATAAAAGCAGTTCAGGCCCCATGCTGGCCCATCTATCAGACACCTCCCCTCCTTCCTGGCCCAGTTATTTTCCCTCCTTTCCCCAACACAGCCAGGTGTTGGATATTAGCAGGAAGATGAACTACCTCACTACTTCTCCTTTTTTCCCCCTCGCTTTTTTCAGGGCCTGACCTATTTACAGGAGATAGAAGCGTCTGAATGCAAGGTGGGGTATTTTTCAAAGCGTCTGGGCCTGTCTGGGTTTCTCCCACAAGATTTGCAAGAAGTATCCATTCCTGTGGTCGCTTAACCGTAAGACACATGCAGGTGCACAACCTGTGCAGTGCTATTGCATTAGGAAAATATATGAATGAATCTAGCTCATTCATAGAAAGGAAAAAAAAGCTAAAAGCAGGTGTTGTAGATTATATTGCACCTGGGATGTAGAAATGAGCAAATGTAACTCGTTCACACCAGCAAGCAACAAAATAACAGGTGTCCATTCATTTTCTAAGCAACACACAGTTGCAATTTCAGAACAGAGCAACAACTGACATGTGAATTGAAATTTTCCCAAACAATTTGCTTGAATGATTCCACAGACCGATCCTTTCTGAGGTTCAGTTTCCCACTCAGAACTTTAGATCCTATTGTTTGATGCTGAAAAATGAAAGAAAAACAAAAGACTGTGGTTTCATATTATCCGGTGTATATGGATATGAGTATATGAATACTTATGTGCATATTTAATGTGTAGAAAAATAATGCTTTTGTGGCAGTACAAATGTTTGGCATCACTGGTCAGAGTATGTAGCTAATATAGTTTGCTTGATTAGAAAATTTTAGAATCCTCTAAACTGTCCACACACAAGACACAGTATTGGTTGCATCACACTGATTAGAGTCAAATCGATCGACTTCAGGCTTGTTAGTGTGAAGTGCATTGAGTAATCGTGGTGTACCTGAATCTCTCTTGTCCCAGTGAACATTTCCTTCAAGCTGCTGAAGACCTGATGCACAAGGTAGTGTGAGGCGTCCCAAATATATTCCTGCAGACCAAACAAACCAGATAGGTGAATAGTCAATATAATTAAGACAGGTGCGCTTAGCTATTTTAGAGTGCTGGGATTTAGATTAGGGCTTCAGGAACACTGTCCCTCCCCTAGAGTACACATTAACACCAAGAGGATCCGCTGCTACCCGGCACCTGCTGGCAACCAACAAAGGTGCTGATCCAGTGAGTCTGGTTCCTTTCATACACACACCTGCATACATAAACACTCTAATCACATACACACCTTTCTCGCTGACTCCCTCAAGGTGATAATTACATGCTACTTTGCTGCTGATCTCGAGTTACTTGCTTGTTTGTCCACAGAAGAAAACAATTGGGAAAAGAGGGCTGAGAAACAAAAATGAATTAAACCATTTCTCACACATGCAGACATGCACAGGTTGCACTCTGTGAATTAATAAGTCACTGAACTGAAAGAAGAATTGGGAAAAAGCATAGCATGCTAGAATGAAAGTGTGGTAAGCAGCCTCTATAAGGTTCTCCAGTGTACATACACCAGTGACCACATTACACACCACCAATGATGCACTGAGAAAAAAACCTGACCTGAGACTGGCTTTTGTAAGCTTTACTACAAAGATATCACATGACATGTTGCAAGGGAGGACAAATCGCTATCTCGGGCATCCAGAACAACAATATGACATCAGTTTTTTTCCTTCCCCTTTTAGCTGCCTGGTTGGCAAATAGACTCAACAAGCTTGCAGCCTCTGGCATAGGTGCACTTGTTTTGTGCTGTACTTGTGTTTTTAATGTTGCTGTTTTGAGTTCTCAAATCATTAAATATACTTGTTTGCTTTATTTGTGCTTTCATCTACAGAAATCACTCAGTCTTTTTCGAATAACACCATGTAATGTATCTCTAATGCACCACAATGAAGCAATACTTCTTTAAAAAAAAAAAGTGATTATTTAGTGCATCCATTAAATCATGGGCAAACTTCTTCAAATGCACAAATTACTCAAAATGTGTGGCCACATTTTGGTGAACATAAAAAGAATCAAAAATCTGCTGAAGAATTAATAAATCGGCAAACAACACGTGTGGTTTATTGCCATAAAACTCCTCTACACATACACTGTGCTCATTAACAGTGTTCAGACAGACCCCATCAAAAAAGAATAGATTTAAGACCACATTTAAAGGTAATATTTTGTGCACTGCTCTGAAAGGGAGAAAGTTGCAGTAAAAGAAAATGCTATGTTCACCACGGCCAAAGAATGAGGAGAATTTTTAGTAAATTATTCTCCATCACCAGCCCTGCCTTTTTAACCACCTGCTACTCGTCTCGTCAACTACCTTTCTGACCATCACACTCCCACACACCCCAGCCTACCTTGGGAAAGTCATCGATCTCCTTAAGGCGCTTTTCGATCTGCAGTCGGCCACCATAGCGCGTGACCCCGTAGACCACAGTCATCACCGTCTGCTTCACCACCTTCCTGCTGATGAAACCCTCCAGCACCTGTGCGATCTTTATGCCTTTTGCAGCGTCTCGGGCTCGGAACTCCTCCACCTGGAACACACAGCAGGGGATCGGACTCAGTGCCCTGCTTCATCTGATAGACAATCAATTAGATGACAGAAAACATCATCTCCTGCCACCTTTACGCTCCACAGCCAATGCTTTCATCCTTATCAAGAATCAATGATGAACATCAATCAGCTCAACATGATTATTTCATTCATCATGGAGCCAGTAATCAAAATAATTTTTAACCTAACCAAAAATAATTTGAAGGGAAAAAAAATCATTAATATTAATTATTATATTTGAAATATTTTATTACAAATTATATAGTAATTTGTAGACCTAAATCTTTGATTCTAAAAAAATTTGAGAATCAGTGTTTCACAATAATGACTTATGTAATTTAAAGCTTTTTTTAACCCATTTCTGGCCCTGAAATGTACTCTGCCCGTAGCTGAAATAAAAGCTACTTCTTTTCCTTTAAAGGCAACTTGCATAGTTTTAACAGAAGAGAATGGATCAGGTTAAAAGAAAGGTTTGCCTGTATTTTATTGCAGTAGAAATCTCTAAAATTACAATCTGCTCCTTTAAACGAGTCCAGACACAATGAGATTGGGTTCCAAACCCTGACTTGAGACTTTTCCCCCTTTGACGCCCAGCCATCATGTTTAAATCTGCTGTGTGGCTTGATGTTTCTGGCCAGAAATGGAGGAAGCTTTACTTAGCATTCACACTTGCAGTCCCAGTGGAGATGAAATCAATAAGGCAGGCCATTAAAACTTTGCAGTCTTGTTGGAACATAAGCCTTTTGTTTAGTCTCTCACTCCTTTGTTGTTTTCTGAAACTCAGGCCTCAGCATCTCTCATTAAAATGAGAGCTCAAAGATGCTTCAAAGCTACTAAACAGCATGCATAAACAAGGGCTCTTAGCACTTGGTGTCGGCTGATGTGACGATCGGAAGACAGGAAGGAAGAGCAGAGCTTGGATCCGGCTCTGGAAGTTTGTAGATGGTTTATTCTCACTGACCTGCTGAGCCACACTACTGTAGACATCCTGTGGTTCTTCACAGGGCATTAAGTTTACAGACATGGCACCAATCACATCACGACCAAGTGCAGCGTAGTGCTGGAGGCCATTACAGGAGCCGTCCTGAGTGCAATACAAAAAGCAAAGGAAAATGACAGTCATTTATAAAGAGGAACAGGTCACAACAGAAACATTTTTAATAATCCAAGTGATCATGCTATTGTAATAAACAACAAAAAATCAAAAGCAAATAAACCGATGGAAGAATGATGCAAACTACTTTGGCTGTGCTGCAACCTTCTCCATTGCATCCAAACACATATAGAGAGAATTCAGTGCTGCATCCCAAATCACACAAAGCACACTAGTAGGACACATAAATAGTATTCATATACAAGCAGATGTATACTATAGTAGTATGCTGTTTGGGATGCAATGCAAGTCTTTGACACTAACAGCATAAATAAACCTTTGCATCCCTGAGTGGTTGGTGTCTCATAGAAGTTAGATTTTATTATAGCCAAACGATGGGGTGCGTTGAGTTTTGACATTTTTAAGCTGGTGTATTATATATGTGTAAATTAGTAAATTGGAATAAGTTACTCAGTCTATTTACTGTAGAACAAGGAAATGGGACCGGTTATCTATAATGATTTTTTAAACTGCAATTTACATGAATTAGCATTTCCTGAAAGAACACTTCCTGTCACTGTGCTGTGCATCAGCTGGACACTATAATAAAAGCCATGAGCATCAGCAAGTTTTAATGAGATGTCAGATCCAAATTAAAGCGAAACAAAGTGTGTTGGTTTAGAGAAAAGGTCAGCCCTCGTCTTAAAAAGAAAACAAAGCTCAGTTTCCAGTTCATAGCCACCCTCAGAAACAAACATACAGATGAACAATATTCTGTACCTGATGTACAGGGAAATAGGAGATGAACTGTGTGGGGTCATGTGATCTGGAGGCATTTGCTATTTCCATGCAGCATGCCAGAGTCTGCCATGGCTCATCAGCATTCATCCACCACTTCCTGCCCTAAAAAACAATGCAAGGCAGTTCTGTCACTCTAGAAACATGACACACATCCACATAACGTTATCAGACCTGCCAACCCTGAAGAGGAAAAATGCATAATGCCAACATTGGTTACAGAAGGTAACACAGCACATTTTCACTATAGGGTACTTATAGCAACAACCAAGCTGTCAGGGTTGTAATTCTGTTTACATGCAATAAGATAGAAAAGTTTATTCTGTCATTGACTAGTGACATTAAACAGTTACAAAAATAATCAAACCTGCAATGGCAAATAGCTAGGCAAATATTTGCATAACATTATGATCAGGCATAACAATTAGGGCTTCTTTAGGATTAATTTTGTATAAAACAGAAAATTACAGTTACCACCCACCGTTAAAGGGTTGTCGGCTGAGTCCAGGATGTCATCCATGATGGTGTTGGCATATTCCAGTCTCCCAGCCAGTGAACTTCGCTTCTTCAGACCTGTAAGGTTCACCAGGTGGATCTTTAACCAGTCCAGGCCTTTAGGACCCAACGGCTTCCCTTCAGCAAACAGCAAGACGGCTCTGGTTACATCACTTCCCAGATGGTTAAAGTAGGGTGGGCACGGGTAAGTTCGCCCACGGAAATCCATGTTGTGAGGGAACCAGAAGATCTCATCCCTCATGTGGTTGGCAATGGACAGCTTGTAGAGTGCATCCATGCGCAGACTGTGCATCTCAGCCACCTTCTTCTTGGCCCTTGTGGCCTCACGCTTAAGGTGGGCCTTCTCGGCGGGCGTGTATGTCGGGTCATGAGGGTTGAAGCGAGGAATTTCGGGCGCCTCGGTAACAGGTGGGGGCACGTCCAGCTTCTCACTGCCCTTATCATTAAAGATGGAGATGATTATGTCCAACAGAGGTTTGTTGATCCTCCAGGCACAGTTGCCCAGCTGGCTGAGGGAGTCCAGCACAGCATACAGCTCCTCATCCTGGCATTTCTCCAGCAGCAGCTGGTGCTGGATGGCACCCTCAACTGAGCGCATCAGCTTGGTGGGAGTCAGCAGGTAAGCCCCACTCTTGGCTGATGTCCAGGGCACTGGTGGGCACAGCATGGGAATCACATACGAGTCAAAGGTCAGCTTGGTCTCCATGGCTTCTGACTGTATTTGGGTCAGGATTGGGTGTGGTTTGATAAAACCAATCTAGAGAACCAATGAGAACAGCAAAGGAGATTAAAGCAGACAATCATTTCTAGTTCATTAACCTGACAAACACCTGACATATATGCCTTGACAAGCCAAAAGGCAACATTTGGCATACAGTTGTTTGGTGCCAAGAATTAATTTAGATCCTGATACAGAATGCCAAAGCAAGATTACCCCTGCTGTGGTTTCTCTTGCTTTATTGTCTTGGAACCATTAACTCATACAAATCACCTTCCTACTGCAATCAATAATCTTACCTGCATGCTCCACATAGCATACTTCCCAAGCAGTGCTGCCATGATTCTATGCAATATGTTACCAACCCGAGCGGACAAAGCCGTATCAGCAAGCGTGGTCATTAAAATGAGCCCAAGGTGATATGAACTGCACCTTGACTTGTGAGCATGTAGACCCTGGCAAAAGAAAATGTCTTGCTCACAGAACTGAAGTATTCTCACATGTGGCAGGATTTCTGCACTTCCCAGCATGCCATTCTCATTTTTAATGAACGTGCTGATACTTGCTGTTCTGAGCGCTCAGGTCGGCCACCCATATGCTCTCTATTAAATATTCTGTTTCACAGCCCTAAAATGTTTAATGGTGACAGTGTAGCAGTCTTGAAATTTGCACAGAGCGCAGTTTGAAGTCTGCTTTGTTTTGATCATTAATCGTAAAATACTTCCGGATTGCCATCATTTTGTATCTTATATGTTCAACTGCACAACAATGTACGTCAAATAGTATCACATGCTACCGAATGTTGATAGTGGAGTATGTGTAAATTAGTATGGTATTTGACTGATCCCACTATGGGTTTTGATGCCTCCCTAAATATAATCAGTACAAAAGTTATATTAGTATTTTGAATGGAACATGAGGAATATCACATCCTGCATTTAATAAAAATAAAAATAGTGTCAGCTTTGTGATGCCTTTTTTTGTTGTTGTTTAAATAATCAAGTGATGTTTAAAACAAACTTTGCTTTACTTTTTTGTTAATTTTTTTAAAGTAATGTTCAACATAAGCACATCTGTAGTACATCCTGTTATCATTTTGAGCACCGGGTTCTGGTTTTTGGATATAAAACAAGAAAAATGAGGGTACTTCAGGAAATACAAGCCCTTATGAAGACTGTCAAAAATCAGTGGAAAAAGCACTCGACAAAGCAACATGACATGTACTCCATCTAAAAATAGCAGTGTAACCATACAGCTCCAGTCATTACTCCTCATTCAAAAAACTGCAACAAAAAGTAGAGAGGCCCAGATTTCTGAACCGATGACCTACATTGTATCAGCGCGAGCCAGCCTGAGTCAAGATCTCCTTCCTGCTGTTCAGGCCAGCACACGGAGATATCCAACCTCTAATCTGTCATCCTCCTTCTAACTCCCACCCCCCCACACACACAGACACACGTGTAAGTCTGTAAATCACACGGCCAATTAAGAGCTCGGTAAAAAAGGAATTAGTTTCAGAGTGATCGGTCTTCTTCGCCTGCCCTGTGTCCATTCTAGCAAGAAAAATGGTTCCATAAATCATACCAGCATATGCAGCTGGTAGCTGGATAAATGATATAAACCTGTAGAACAAAGGGAAGAAGAAGGGAAAGAAGGAAAGCCTGGAATGAAAAGATTTGAAATGCAAATTTCATTAGTCCATCTCATTAAGGACTGGCCTCATCACACAAGCAATTACGATGCAGCCTGCTGGAGCTCAGTGCGCCAAAAACAGGATGCAAAAAGAAACGGAAGAGAAGATTGTACTATTCCATTTCATGGCACGGTTTCACAAACACACATGGATGGGGTAATTTAAGGAAGCCACCGTGTTTTTGAGAGGTGGTAGAAAACCAGAGAACCTGGAGGGAACAGATACGAGCTGAACAGGAAACTCCACGCAGACAGTAACCTAATCTCATCATCAATACTGCCTGCAGCTTTTTCCACTCCTTTATTTATTCACTTACATTACTTTCTTTTTACTATTTGTTACCACTATCTATACCACATCTGCACTTTTACTTTTGCTTCGTTTAGTGTCTGAGATACGAGACTCACCTGCCGATTGCTGCGGAACGTGTACATGTGATACAGCACAGGGATGAGCTTGTTCTCCTGGGCCGGGTTCAGGATGTTGTTCGGGATTTTAAGCTCGCGCACCATCAGATCCACAAGAAAGATGCCCAGCTGAATGACCAACATGTGTGGCCAGGGCGTGTCATCACTCAGGAGGGAAGGGCCGGAGGCTTGCTCTGCCTCCAAAGTGCTCCAATGCTCCCGCGGCAGCACACTGCTGGGCTGGGATCGCACAGAACAGGACATGATTACATGCAGACTTTAGAATTTAGACACTGAAGATATTATTGACACTTGTTAATAGTGTTACTAAAAAAAAGGGTTTAGCATACATACAGTGCTATGGAGAAGGATTGGACAGTTAATTTTCTACTGATTTTTTCAAATCACACCATGACAAATTAAAATGACATCACTACTACACTATTCCAGGGTCAATGTTTTGATCTTAAATCAGAAAAATCAAGGTGCTGATTGTGCCCTTTTTGCAAAAGGCAGATTCGATACCTACCTCTGTGTCTTTTCCGAGCAGTTTCACATACGAGTTGTAGATGTTGCCCATTTTATTCACTATCTGGCTGTGACTCTTCTGTTGGATGCAGTACATATTGTGGACCCTGTTGCCCAGTTCCTTAGCCAGGAATAGCAGAGACTCTCCGCTGGGTGGCAGGTTGGCCAATCCCTAAGCATCATGAGTGCAACACAGAAGGTTAACAGGTAAATGAACACAGGGCATTTTCAGCAAGGTTAAGGAACATTTTAAAGAAGTAAAGGCACCTTTACTTTTCCAGGCAGAAACTTTTAAGGGAGCCACAAATGTTTCCAGAAATGCAGGATTTTTAGGCACAATGAACAGGAGAAACAAGGTTGAGTTATACCTCAGGGAACCATCTCAGTTTCATGTTAGCTACATCATGACAGACTAGGAAATATCTGAGTGGAGCTTGTCTTATTGGGCATTGCTATTGGTATAGTCTCGCATGGCCAGACACAGCTCTAACAAGAAAATAAGTCTGGAGATGCCAAACAAGAAAGTTTGGCTTAAGGGTAAGTAGAAGTGAACTCACACTTTCAAATTTCTAATCATATACAACCAAAACATTATCTGACATCATCTAATAAACATTTCTAATCTACACGCTTCTTATATTTCTATTAAGTGTTGTTTGGCTACAAGCCTTAAATATTAAGAGTGAAGCTTCAGTGGTAGCTAAATGAGTTTTATATAGACAGTTATTGTCTTTCTATTAGTGTCATTGCCGACAGCGTAGTCAAAGCACCAGCTGAAGATCTCACAGGGATAAACAAACAGAGAGGTGTATACCTGCAGCATGATTTTGACGTAATCCTCATCACGAAGGATGCGCAGGAAAGGGTAGACGTTGATCTTCCAGTTCCTCTGGTTGCTGTTGCCTAAAACCATCCGGCTCTCTCTCAGAGCCTGTAGCAGAGCTTTGTGCCAGTGAGAGCGCTGCTCGGCTAACAGCTTCCTCTGGAACACATCAGAGTGCAGAGTGAATGTTCAGAGCAAAGGAAAGACGTGGTGTGAAATATTTCAGAGCCTGCCATAATTTCTAAATACAAATCCCTCACTAATTATTATTATTATTGTTATTACAGTTGCTACTGTTATTTGTTTGATTACTATGACTGTTATTATCATTACTAATATTGTTGCTACTGTCGTTACAATTGCTCTTACTATTGCTATTATGGTTGCTGCTATTATTTGTTACTGTTTTTACTACAAAATGTTACCCTTGTTGTCCAATTGCTACTATTATAGATCTTACTGTTATGATTATTGTTACTTTTACTATTATTGGTGCTGTTTTTGTAACCATCATTGTTACTTTTGTTGTGGTTACCAGCGTCACACAAAAATACACCACAAAACTAAAAACTCCAAATTTCTTCATACTGTCTGGAGTTGTGTTAACTACAGCATGGTTCCAACACACTCTGTGTGAAAGTGGGTTAGACAATCAGCAGGGTTACTCCTTCCCTCGACCCAGCAGAGTGAGCAGATGACACAGCACTGATAGGTTGGCCTCCACGCCCAAACATGGGGGCAGATTATACGGCATTAGTATTCTATTCAGCACTGTAGTAAATGCTGCTGGACCACCAGGGAACCCCTGACCTCTCCGATCTGAGACCACAAGCAGGAGAAACTGAGCAAGTAAATGCCACTATAGAAAATATCAGTGAATCTCAAATAACACTGTCATACTCGGAGGTATGAGGTGACACTTTTTGCTTACTTTTTGCTACGAAAACAAAGAATTACTAGGCATTAACTAACATTAAAATGCATGGAAAATTCATGAATGATTTGACTCTTAAACAAAACGATGTTTCATTAGTGACTCCATATGCAACCATTAGTTATGGAGCTCATGATTGCAATAATTCTGATATCACACGAAGGCAGTTTTAAGAAAGGAATAAAACCCTCAGTGTTACAAGAACATAACCATGACAGTGTTACAGTGTAAAATCTGCGCTCCTCTTTCATTGCTTGCATAACTTCTTTTTATTATACTGACTCCATGGTCAGTGTTTTGGGGTTATAGTAAACTGTATCATTAGCAGTCATTCGAAGAAAGCCAAACCTGCTCCTAAAAGTGCACCCATCCACTTACATTAAAACCTTAACCATCTAAAGTGTGTTAGGAGTTAAGGCTGACGTGTAGAAGCAGGGTTGGACTCCCCTGAGACTAGTTAGTGTGCATATGGATGAAAGAGAAGGAGCCACACACCATCCTAGCCATGTGTTCAGTGACAGGTTTCATGGCTTCCACAGAGTTGATGGTGATAGTGTTGGCTTGCTCCATTGCCAGCTGATGCCTGAAGCGCCGCTGCAGCTCAGCCACGGTGAAGTCTAGCTTAGGATAGCTGGTGTTTTCCCTCTGAAACAAAGTAAATAGAACAGCAACGAATTGGTGGACTCAGTGGTTCATCGTGATTAATTACATTATGTAATCTGTGTATACATAAGCTACATTTACATGCAGACTAATAATACACTAATAAGATCACTGATGGCTCAGCATTATATACAATTCAGTCAGAACAGAATCAAATCAACTGAAGACAGGTTGAACAGAACTTCTATCCATTTGAATGAAATCAAATCTGCATTCAAGTGCAGCCCCTTGTGTACATCAAGTCTGAGTTATTTATACATAATGAATAAGCGTCAAAGCTGACCAGTCAATCTGTTTATATCAATGGTACTCTAACAACGTGACCTGCTGAAACAGTAAACAGGCCTCAAGTGATGATCTGATTAATGCACGGTCATTTAATTAATGCACGTTCACCAGTGAGCTTGTGGTGCCCATGACCTTGTACACTGGTTATCCTTCCTTGGACCACCTTTTAGATGCTCTGACTCAGTTCCTCACTTTTTAATGTTATGGCTGATCAGTGTATATATAAATAGAGCAAAAATGGAAGCTACACTATATGACCAAAACACTCCAGAGTCCTGAGTGCATAGAAGCAACATGCTGCCAGTTTGCAATATTAAAAATGAATGCTTAGTGATGAAGGTGGACATGTTTATAAGAACATGCGATAGAAATGTGTCATAATAGTACACATTATGTAGAAACAGTAAGCTTTTGAGGCAAGTCCGGCATTATCTGCGCATACAAAGTGCTTATGGAACTTTTATTCCTCCTGTACATTCTCTTAGCAAGGATTACATCTCTCCAAACATTCTTTACTGATGGAGACTGCTTTTACTTACTGGCTTTTTAGTGGTTGTGTGTGTGTGTGTGTGTTCATCCCTGTAGGAAATGTGCAGCTGAGACATTTCTCAGAGTTCTCTATTTTTAAAGTGCTCCATATCAATTCAGAAAAACAAACATATACATTTTTAAAAAATCACTTTCACTAACATGTAAGTAGCAGATTGGTCATTAATAATAATAATAATAATAATAAATACAAATTGCATGCACACAAAAGTATGAAGCAGTGTTGTGAGCTTGCAGAGAAACAGTCAGGGAGAGAGAGCACTAAAAGATGCATGCTTTAGTTCTACACTTCAAGCTATAGTGCAAGTCAAAGAGCAATTCAAATCACCCTTTGCACACGGCAGAAACCAACACAAACAGAGCTCAATAAAATAGTCCAGGATGCACCCGATTGCCTCCATTTTTTTTTTTTTTCAAAAATGTTTTTGCAATTGTTCCAGCCAAAAATGCTTGAATTTTCTGCAGTGTTTTTTTCCTTCGAGAAAACTACTTGACCTGGTGAAACTCCAAGTACGGGATTCTTCTTTTAAACTACTACCAGTGAAGACACATATTTCATTTGTTTTTAGGATAGAAAGAAAAATCTGCAGAAATTTGAAAAACTTGCAAGCGTCTCACAATATGGCAGATTTCACACAAAATCACAAAATAGCAAAATCCTGGAGAGCCTTACTCATTTTTATATCAGTATCTGTTTTAACAACTACCAAAAACACATGTACTTGGTTTCAAAAAATCACTAGTCTAGTCCAATTTGTGCAGAAACCACAACTTCACCCAGTGTGCTGAGAGCAGCAGTGATAAATTCAGCTTAATCAAGTACAACTGCCTTTTGCTCCAGTTTCTGACTTTTTCAGCAGAAAGAAAAACCTGTAGTGGTGCAGACGGAGCTCTCAGACACGCTTGTTACTAGTGACAGATTTGTTCCTGCTGTCTGCTACAGCAACAGGAATGCAGCGTGTGGCATGATGGACGATAAATGGGCCGAAGTGGACCACAGCAATGAATCATTGAGGAGGAAAAGCAGGCCACTGAGTCCTGATGGCAACATCTCCTCAGGTTAAAAATAGCCTGTGTTGCGAGCATTCATTCATAAAAGCCAAGGCCTGTTTAGGCATTTTTATAAACCAGATCTGCCCTCCCAAGCACAAGGCTGCTGGTATGAAACAAACAGCAGCCGTATGACGCATCTGCCTTTTGCTGCAATCTGTCAGAGAGACAGTGTGGATAATTTGCATTATCATGTCTTTTTTTTTTTTTTACAAGCTCTCCCCTTGTCTGTCTGTGTGTGTGTGGGCACAGGCTGGCATCCCACCCAGGCTGTATTCCAGCCCTGTGCTGCGTGATCCAGGAAAAGTCTCCGGATCCACCATGATCATTACCAAGATAAAGTACTGAAGATGAATGAATGAGGGATGAAAGAATGGCAGAGACTGGATACCTGTGTATAAAAGTCCTCCACCAGTGGTAATGAGCAGTGCGGCCGTTCAGAAGAGGTTTGTGGCTCGTAATCAGGTTGTACAGTCCGGATGGCCTTCATTACCATGTCTCTCTCATCCTGTTTGAAGACACACTGCCTGAACATGTCATCCAAATGCAGGCCACTTTCAGACATCTGCTGCAGACACCTACATACATACACACAGTGAGGAAATGGGAATGTGAGCACCTTCTATATACACTGGTCAAAGTTTCAAGTTCATTATTGCTTTCTGGATTCTTTGGCTACTATGTAAGCTACGTAGTTGTAATCGTCTTGCTAATGTTACTGAGTGATGCTAGTTAATTAAGTTAGTTATTACATCTTTCTATGTAAGTAAGCAGTTCTTGGCATGATGCAAGATGAAGTCTGGTCTGAAGACTAAATATTAGGCAGGTATTAGCTAAAGTTATTAGGGAATTACTTGTTCTTTCCTGACATATAAACTTCTGGCAAAAGAGGGAGATGCTTGCCCCTTTCCAGGAGGTTAAGACATATCCAGAGACAAAGGTTTCATCAAGATGACAAGCCAGCCATATACTTCTAAATCACTCGATTTGTTAAAGTAAAGGCAACACTTTAAAGGGAGTGTTAATTCTCAGTGGTTAAGGTGTTGGACTACTAAATTAGACGGCTCTTCAAAGTTCAAATCCCAAGCCATCAAACTGTCCCTGCTGGGCCCTTAGGCAAGGCCCTTAACCATCAATTGCTCAGTTGTGCAAATATTGTATAAATTGTATAAATCTAAGTGCGAAATGCCATAAATGTAAAAATGTAAATGCATCAATCAGTGGACCGAGATAATTTAAGTGAAGAAAATATGGAGGAGACTAAGATCCCTTTACAAGTACCTCTAAACTTGATAGATATTTCAGAAAGAGAATTTTATTCTTTACAGGGAAGCATCCCAAACTATTTATTGTACGGGAGAAAATAATTTAGCAACCAGTGCTTTGTAAAATAAATTGCACTACACAAATAGTCTTTAAAAAGAAAACTCTCTCTGTCTCTCTCTCACACACACACACAATTTTTTGCTTATTTCTAATAAGGGTGCTAACTCAGGAGAGCAGTTTTTTCTATACTTTGGTATTGGAATCGTTTTTGGAGGAAACAGACCTTATGTATGACTTGACAGACTCATAGGCGTGGTCTGTATATAGACTCTAGAGCTGTAAATGAAATAAAGGAGAAACTCTGCCCTGAAAAGCAAAGCAGGATGCTCTGTTAGTCCTGCTAATGTTACTGAGTGATTCTAGTTAATCAAGTTAGTTATTACATCTTTCTATGCAAGTAAGCAGTTCTTGGCAAGATGCAAGATGAAGTCTGGTCTGAAGACTAAATATTAGGCAGGTATTAGCTAGTTTTTTGCTTATTTCTAATAAGGGTGCTAACTCAGGAGAGCAGTTTTTTCTATACTTTGGTATTGGGATCATTTTTGGAGGAAACAGACCTTATGTATGACTTGACAGACTCACAGGCGTGGTCTGTATATAGACTCTAGAGCTGTAAATGAAATAAAGGAGAAACTCTGCCCTGAAAAGCAAAGCTGGATGCTCTGTTAATGCTACAGTAGGTCATGTTATGATTAAGAATAACAGTCACACACTTCCATTAAAGTGACCCTCAGTGACAGCAGCAGCAGAATGTTTGCAACAAAAGTGAAAAATGCTATACATCCCTGACCTCCGGTTCATGCAAATTTATTCGAGTAGCACAAGGATGAAAAGCGTGCTGTAGACAATTTGAATCTTCCCCTTATTTTTTGTGACAGTCCAGGAACTCTTGCTCGCATGCTCTTGCAAAACCTTGGCGTCTTGAATTCCAAATCGTGCCTTAATGCATCAATTCTGACAGCAACAGCGACTCACGACATCAGAATATCAAATACCTGCGTTGAGTCTTGGGACAGAGCTATGTGTTCTCATCTAAGAAGATGCCGCCATATGGCCAAGAAAATGCATGAGTATCGTTGTTCAAACGAAAACAACCCGAGGGCTCCACGTCTGCTGAGAGCGGATTTGCTTGATGTGGCCGCGGGCGGAATTCTTAATGATATAACTTAGCAGGAGGAATCTAGACTGGAGTCATTTGCAATTCACTCACAGGTGAATACAGGGCAGAGTGGAGCTTCAGCTGGCTTGCAGATGTGGAGCTCTCATATAGGAAGACGACGGAGGGGATGGAACTACTGAAGATTCAGAAATCATTTACCTGATATTCCCTTGTAATAGATGTCTACGAAGGCATGTGCTCATACAGCTCATGTTGAATCGACTAGTAGTAGTAATTGAATGCATATAACTGCCCGAGTGACCTTTTTACGTCCAGTTTCATTAAGAACACCGTAGCCTCAGATTTCTGTTCTTGGCTGACAGTAATGCAACCTGATCTGGCAGCGTGCTGTGTACCTCATCCACCTCAAGGACTGGAATTGGCTGTTGTGCATTCAGAGATGCTTTTCTGCTCACCAGGGTTGTAAAGAGTGCTTATTTGTGTTAGCAGAACATTTCTCTAAGCTTGAGACATTCTCTTCCTCACGAATGCATCATGTTTATTTTTCCTAAGAGTAGTTTAATAAAAAAATAAATATTAAAAAATATTCAGACATTTTTAACATTCATGAAAATATGCTTTCAACAAGGTATAACGGTTAAAAGCACATGCTCCAAAGCTGCACCCTATTCACTTAATAGTGCACCATTTTGATATTATCTTAATATTCACTGTGCTTGTAAAAGCCTGCAATGTACTGCAACAGCTTCATGACCAAATGATGTATCATAGAGCGCAGAGAATACCCATAATGCACTTAGTCAAACTGGAGGGAAAGCAGGTTTTTTACGACCGATTTTAAAATCCCATCATCCAAATATAACTCCTCTAATATTTCTCAGTGTTCTAAAACTATGGATAACACCTAATGCCACCGTTGTGATATTTATTATAATAACTAGTGATGGCCTTTCACACGAGTCACACCCATAATGTCATGAAAACCATAAGGCACAAGACCCTGGACAGTTTTTTGAGGACATCTTCAGGGTAGAGAAGACAATGAGGAAACAAGAAAGCCATGCAAAACTGATTCAAGCCTGTAATCTAATGCCATCTTAACCTAGACAAAGGGAGATGCTGGGCCATGCAGAAGCACGTTTCTAAATTTTAAAAAAGACTCGTTTTAGGTGGAACAGAACAGAACATGCACTCCCTCTTGTGGGCTTTAAGTGAAGGGCTGGAGCAGACGCATGGGAGGGGCTGGTCATGAAAAGCTGATGGACCATTCCGTCCGTCTGTGACTCAGTAACAATCACATCACTAGCTCCTTGGCCTTTCATACACAAGCTCATTATGACGCACACAGTTATTAACTTTCCCCTATGGCATAATCAATGCAACTTTGGTACATTTCTTTGTCTACTTTGCTACGTGGCCAAAAAAAAAAAAAATAGAGATGACTAAAGCCAAGAACAGTTACTACAAATGTCAGGCCGTGCCATTTTGGAACATTGTGTGTGTCATTTTCATTTAATGAATGGCTGACACACATACATGCACAGGCACATACAGCTCTGGAAAAAAATAAGAGACCACTGCAAAATAATCAGTTTCTTATGTTTTTTTTCTTATTTCTTATTTTCTTCTTTCTTGTATTGGTGAGATGAACAGTTTTGTTTCATTTTTTGTGAACTGCTGACAATATTTCTCCTAAATTCAAAATATAGCTATTGTTATTTAGAGCGTATATTTAAAGGAAATGGCAACACATCAAAATAACCCAATATCATGCAGTATCTGCAGAGCTTTAATAACTCAAATAAAACAAAATGCAAATAATTTGTAAACAAATTGTTTTAATGCTTTGGCTAAATAACATTAAGAAATCAGTATTTGGTGGAATAACTCTGATTTGCATGCGTTTTGGTTCCATGATCTCCACCAGTTTCTCACATTGCTGTTGGGTAACTTTATACCACTCTTTTCGCAAAAAAGCAGCTCAGCTTTGCTTTTTGGTTTGTGACCATCCATCTTCCTCTTGATGACATTCCAGAGGTTTTCAATAGGGTTCAAATCTGGAGATTGGGCAGTGGTCTCTTATTTTTTTTCCAGAGCTGCACATACACTATATTGCCAAAAGTATTCGCTCACCTGCCTTGACTCACATATGAACTTAAGTGACATCCCATTCCTAATCCATAGGGTTCAATATGACGTCGGTCCACCCTTTGCAGCTATAACAGCTTCAACTCTTCTGGGAAGGCTGTCCACAAGGTTTAGGAGTGTGTTTATGGGAATTTTTGGCCATTCTTCCAGAGGCGCATTTGTGAGGTCACACACTGATGTTGGACGAGAAGGCCTGGCTCTCAGTCTCCGCTCTAATTCATCCCAAAGGTGTTCTATCGGGTTGAGGTCAGGACTCTGTGCAGGCCAGTCAAGTTCATCCACACCAGACTCTGTCATCCATGTCTTTATGGACCTTGCTTTGTGCACTGGTGCACAGTCATGTTGGAAGAGGAAGGGGCCAGCTCCAAACTGTTCCCACAAAGTTGGGAGCATGGAATTGTCCAAAATGTCTTGGTATGCTGAAGCATTCAGAGTTCCTTTCACTGGAACTAAGGGGCCAAGCCCAGCTCCTGAAAAACAACCCCACACCATAATCCCCCCTCCACCAAACTTTACACTTGGCACAATGCAGTCAGACAAGTACCGTTCTCCTGGCAACCGCCAAACCCAGACTCGTCCATCAGATTGCCAGATGGAGAAGCGCGATTCGTCACTCCAGAGAACGCGTCTCCACTGCTCTAGAGTCCAGTGGCGTTGTGCTTTACACCACTGCATCCGACGCTTTGCATTGCACTTGGTGATGTATGGCTTGGATGCAGCTGCTCGGCCATGGAAACCCATTCTCTCAAGCTCTCTGCGCACTGTTCTTGAGCTAATCTGAAGGCCACATGAAGTTTGGAGGTCTGTAGCGATTGACTCTGCAGAAAGTTGGCGACCTCTTCGCACTATGCACCTCAGCATCCGCTGACCCCGCTCCGTCAGTTTACGTGGCCTACCACTTCGTGGCTGAGTTGCTGTCGTTCCCAAACACTTCCACGTTCTTATAATACAGCTGACAGTTGACTGTGGAATATTTAGGAGCGAGGAAATTTCACGACTGGATTTGTTGCACAGGTGGCATCCTATCACAGTTCCACGCTGGAATTCACTGAGCTCCTGAGAGCGACCCATTCTTTCACAAATGTTTGTAAAAACAGTCTGCATGCCTAGGTGCTTGATTTTATACACCTGTGGCCATGGAAGTGATTGGAACACCTGATTCTGATTATTTGGATGGGTGAGCGAATACTTTT